>NC_062552.1:113988200-114591737 GCF_016906955.1 Phacochoerus africanus | reverse complement strand
TGTGAAGCCTTGCTCAGTGCCCCTGACGGAGATACTTCTCCCTTCCTGTCTCTGGCAGAATTTGTTATCCATGTGAAATGATCTGTTTACAGGTTATTCCTCCCTCCCTGGACATGATGGGCCTTAAGGATGCTGGGAGAGGACTTCATTCACAGCCTTAGGGCCTGAGTAGCACCTACAATGGGTCGGGTGCCCTAGGAAGGTGTCCTCAAATGACATGTTTTATGGATTAATAGCTTGGTGCTAGGACTGAAATGGGCAGACATATCCTTGAAAAAATAAGGGCTCCAAAGAGACCCCTAGAAATCTAAGATTTATGGGGGGGTCAAGGTGGCATTACAAACCAGAGGAGAAAGGAAGACTTATTTAGTCAGTGAGGCTAGGAAAATTAGACATTTGAGAAAAAGAATCAAGTTATAACTTGACCTCCTAGCTAATTAAGTCACGGGAATATCAAGTAGTAGTTAAATGTAAAAATATCAAACACTAAAAACACTAGAAATAAATAAACATAAATATCATCGACATACGGATGGAGAAATTTTCTAAAACACAAAACAACAGAAGAAACCTCAGAAGAAAATATGGTAATAGCCCTGACTACACATCAATTTTAAAATATCTTATACATTAAAAAATCAAAGGCAACCAATAATCCAAGAAAAAGCTGTCTGCCACAAATGTTACAAAGTGTTAATCTTTTGAATATTAAGTATATACACAGTGATGTGAAAAACATTCCTGCTCTAGAATATAGCAAAGGATGTGACAGATATTTCTTTAAAAAGGAAAGATAAATGTTAAGAAAGTTATGAAATAATTAACTTCCTCTTAGACAACAAAGACATGCAAATTGAAGCAAGACATCATTTTTGTCTACCACATTAGCGAATTTCTTAAAAGCCAAGACTCAGTCCCCTTTACCCATTGCTGAGTGCTAATGTGTGCTAATGAGTACCACATTTCTAGAGAAATATTAAGCAACATGTATTCGGAGCCTCAAAAACAGGCATTCCCTTGGACCTTCAGAATCAGTTCAAGGGAATTGAGAAAATCATATAGAGGGTTTTTTGGTTTGGTTTGGTTTCTGTTTTGGTTGTGTTTTTTTTTTTTCTGTCTTTTGTCTTTTGTTGTTGTTGTTGTTGTTGCTATTTCTTGGGCCACTCCCGTGGCATATGGAGGGTCCCAGGCTAGGGGTCCAATCGGAGCTGTAGCCACCGGCCTACGCCAGAGTCACAGCAACACGGGATCCGAGCTGCGTCTGCAACCTCCACCACAGCTCACGGCAACGCCGGATCGTCCACCCACTGAGCAAGGGCAGGGACCGAACCCGCAACCTCATGGTTCCTAGTCGGATTCGTTAACCACTGCGCCACGACGGGAACTCCCCTGTTTTGTTTTTAATGGCCACACCGTGGCATATGGACATTCCCAGGCCAGGGGTGGAATCCGAGCCACAGCTGTGACCTATGCTGCCTTTAACCTACCAACATAACAGGCCAGAGACTGAACTTGCACCTCCATAGAGACCCGTGCTGCTGCAGATTCTTAACCCACTGTGCCACAGCAAGAATGCTCAAATAGTGATTTTTAAAATGTCTAATGCAGCAGTATTTGTAATAGAAAATGAGAGTATCAACCTAAGTGTCCCAGATTGGGAGAATAGTAAAATATCTTAGTAAACAGCCAGCAGAGGATGAACTAGGAGACAACTAATAACATGATGTTGGTGAACAGTTTTTAATGATTTAAGAAAACACCCCTCTTCCCTTAATCACAAGACTCTATGCAGGCTCGATTATGTGAAAATGTAAAAAATCATGTAAGGGAAATATGGTAAAACATTTGTAGAGGTTATTTCTGGGTGATGATCTTCTGGGTAATATTTCCTTCTTAGTCCTGACATTTTCTAAAATTTCTATAGTGAACAGAGATGAAAAACTTTTGCTTAAGAATTAAAAAGATGTGGCTAAAAAAACTCTTAGAACTTCTCATCTGAATATGACAGAATAAAAGGGGCTAAATCCACCTTCCTGCCTTAAATGCCTAAAAATAACAGACAAATTACATGAAATAAAAGTTTTCAGACACTGAACAGCAGGCAGCATTCATTGTTGTCATAATGAAACAAAGGCTGAGGGGGAAAAATGGAAATACACTATTTTAAGGTATTTGCACTATATATAAAGAGGCATAATGGACTGGAAATACTTGGAAATAAACTGTTGATAGGTTAATATTATTAGGATATTATGAACAACCATTATAATAACACATCAGAGTTTTAGCTAATAAGCCAGCAGGGAAGATAAGGATTAAATAATAATAAAAAAAATACTCAAGTACTCCAAAAGAAGGCAGAAGATGAGAAAAGAACAAAAATAGATGGAACAAATCAAAAAAATAGTAAAATAGTAGATTTAAATCCAATACTAATAATCAAATTAAATGTAAATGTTCAGGAGTTCCCATGTGGTGTAGTGGAAACAAATCGAACTAGTATCTATGAGGATGCAGGTTCGATCCCTGGCCTTGGCTCAGTGGGCTAGAGATCCAGTGGTGCCATGAGCTGTGGTGTAGGCTGCAGACTTGGCTCAGATCCTGTGTTGCCATGGCTGTGGTGTAGGCTGGCATCTGTAGATATGATTCGACCCCTAGTTCTGAAATCTTTCATATGCCTTGGGTGTGGCCCTAAAAAGCAATAAACAAACAAACAAACGAACAAATGTATGTAAATGATCAAACACCTAATCAGATAGTACTGGTTTTCAGATTGAGGGAAAGAAAAAAAAAACAACAAAATCCAACTAAATACTGTCTACAAGAGACATATTTATTATATAAAGACATGGAGAGGTTAGAAGTAGAAAGATGGCAAAGATATTCCACATTAACACTGGACAAAAGAAAGGTGCACTGTTTATTTTCTTTAAAGTATAGGGAGTTCCCTTGTGGATCAGCAGGTTAAGGATCTGGCATTGTCACTGCTGTGGCTTTGGTTATAGCTGCAGTGCAGGTTCAATTTCTGGCCCAGGAACTTCTGCATGCCTCAGGTGTGGCAAAATAAAAAGAGAGAGAGAGAAAGCATAGGCTAGAGCAAGGAATACTACCAGAGGAGAGAGAATCATTTCTAAGGGGATCTTCTACCATGGATAAAGGGACCAATTCATCAAGAGGACATAAAACCCCTTATTTAAGTAACTAATAACAGAGCTTCAAAATTCACGAAACAAAAACTGCTAGAATTGCAAGTAAAAGAAACCCATGATTACTACTGAAGATTTCAACACATCTCACAATAAAGGACAGAATAAGTAGACAGAAAATCCCTAAGGATATGGAAGACTCAGACCACACTGTTGACCAACTAGATCTAATTAACATTCATAGAAAACCCCATCCAACAAGAGTGAAACACACATTCTTTTCTAGTGCATTGGAACCTTTACCAAGTTAGATGATACTCTTGGCCATAAAACAAAACTCAGTAAATCTAAAAGCACTGAAATCATAAAAACTATGCTGAGGGAGTTCTTTTCGTGGCTCAGGGGTTAACAACCCGATTAGGAACCATGAAGTTGAGGGTTTGATCCCTGGCCTGGCTTAGTGGGTTAGGGATCTGGCATTGCCGTGAGCTGTGGTGTAGGTTACAGACGTGGCTTGGACCCCAAGTTACTGGGGCTGTGGTGTAAGCCAGCAGCCGTAGCTCTGATTCCACCCCTAGCCTGGGAACTTCCGTATGTCTCGGGTGCAGTCCTAAAAAAGCAAAAAAAAAAAAAAAAAAAAAAAAATCCCCAAACCAAAAAACAAAACAACAAAAACCTATGCTGAGGACTACAAAGAGCTTCAATAAGAAAATAGTAAGAGAAAGATCAGCACAAAAATTCCCAATTATTTGAAAATTAAACAATATATTTTAAAATAACCCATGGATCAAAGAAATAGAAACCGGAAAGTATTTCGAATAGAAGGAAAATCAAAATATGAAAAACTAAAGGTCATGGATGCATTTAAAACAGTTCTCAGAAGGAAAGAAAGAAATCTTCATTCACAGAGGACAAGATCATCTATATAAAAAAAAATCTAACCATGTCTTTAAAAAATGATTAAGAACTAATATATGTTTAGCAAAATTACACGGTACAAATTCAACAACTGCCTTTTTACATGCTAGAACAATAAAAATTGAACTAAAATACCATTTGCAATAGCATCAAAAATATAAAATACTTAAGACAAAATTTTGACAAAAGACATCAAGGCCTGTACACCGAAAACCACAAAACATTACTGAGAAAGATCAAAGACGATCTAAATAGAGAGAGAGGACAAGTTTATGGATCAGAAGACTTGATATTGTTAAGATGTCAGTTCTTCTCAAATTGGTCCATAGATTCAAGGAAATCCTAATCAAAATCCTAGCAGTGTTTTTTTGGGGTTGGGGTGGCAACTGACAAGTTAATGAAATAAAAAATAAATTCGAATTTATATAGAAATGCAAAGGACCTGGAATAGCCAGAGCAACTTAAAAAAGAACAATGCTAGAGACTTTTACTGTCTGATATCAAGACTTATTATATACTTACGATAATCCTGACAACATGGTATTAATGCAAAGACATACAGATCAATGAAACTCAAGAGAGTCTAGAAAGAGACCCACACCACGTACACAGTCAATACATTTTTTACAAAGGTGCTTGCACAATTCAGTTGAGAATTAAAAATGTTTTTTAACATCAAAGACAATGAATCTAGAAACACTGGACATCAATAACAAGGAACAGATTATTGATACATGTGACAATATAGACAAATCCGAAAATGATTATGCTGAGTGGAAGAAGCCAATGAAAAAAAGGGCGTGTACTATATAATCCCAATTATATATAACTGTGGAAGATGCAAACTAATTCATAGTGACAGAGAGCAGCAGGTGGTTACGTGGGGATGGAAAAGGGAGGGATGGATAACCAAGGGACATCAGGAAACTGGGAATGATGGGTATGATCGTTACCTTAATTGATCAGCTGCTTTCCTGGATGCACACCTATGTCAAAACTCATCAAATGGTACACCTTTAACACCTGCAGATTATTGCATGTCAATTATATTTAAACAAAGTTGCAAAAGACAAAAGCTATGGATTAAAGCAAACAGCACTCGGGAGCTCCCGTCGTGGCTCAGTGGTTAATGAATCCGACTAGGAACCATGAGGTTGCAGTTCAATCCCTGGCCTCGATCCGTGGGTTAAGGATCCAGTGTTACCATGACCTGTGGTGTAGGTTGCAGACGCGGCTCGGATCCGCACGTTGCTGTGGCTCTGGTGTAGGCGGGCGGCTATGGCTCCAATTGGACCCCTAGCCTGGGAACCTCCATATGCCATGAGAAGAGTCCAAGAAATGGCAAAAAGATTAAAAAAAAAAGCAAACAGCCCTCTGGCTATGCTATTTAGCCTTGAAGTGATGCCACATCCTTGCAGGTGTGTGCACCAGGGAAAACGCTAAGAATGTAGAAAATTTTATTTTTCATATTTTTAAGAGTTTTTATTAAAGTGTAGTTGATTTACAATGTGCCAATATCTGCTATACTGTCAAGTGGTCCAGTCATACACATACATATTTTTCTCACATTATCTTCTGTCACGTTCTATAAGAGACTGGATATATTTCCCTTGCTACACAGTAGGACCTCCTCGCTTATACATTCTGAGTGTAATAGTTCGCATCTACTAACCCCAAACTCCTAGTCCATCCCACTCCATCTCCCTTCCTCTTGGCAACCACAAGTCTGTTCTCTATGTCTGCGAGTCTTTTTCTGCTCACTTGTGCCATATTTTAGATTTCACATTTAAGTGATATCATATGGTATTTGTCTTTCTCTTTCTGACTTCACTCGGTATGAAAACCTCTAGCTGCATCCATATTGCTGCAAATGGCATTATTTCATTCTTTTTTATGGCTGAGTAGTATTCCATTGTGTATGAGTAGGAACGTGGTCAATTTTAGAGTCTCTACCGGAAGAAGAGGCAAGAACTGAGAGGGAGGGTCCTGGGTGGGCTGCCAGCCAGGGCCAGCTCTCTTGATGTTGACCTGGAGAAGCTCCACCCCCCATCTCTGGGGGGAGAGGGTGGTGGGTGGTGGAATGAAGTCTTTCCTCTCATTCACCCTTGGTAGGAGTGTAAATTGGTCTGTTGAGAAAAATCTATCTTCCCCTAATATATGAGGTCCTCGGCTGAGAGTGTGGGAGGCTAAAGCCCCCTCCACCACACGCTGCTTTTAAGTTGCTATTACTTACTTCCTTATTGCCCAGGATATGCCAGAGGTCTGCCGAAAGCGGCTGGAGGAGTGATCCCTGGGGGAAGAACGAACCTTTGCTGATTTATTTCTTACCGCAGAACCTAAAACCTACAAAAGTCACAGGCACATTTTTCTCCAGCTCTTTTCCAAGATCCTCAACCCTCAATCTCTATTGGACATAAGTCACCCTCCTCAGATAATTCGGAGGGGCCATCGGGATTTTACGGGGGATCCATGGGGTTTTCAAAGGAGCAACATGAAAATGAAACAGGTTGCAATTCATGTCCATGCTTCTCCAGGTTTAGTCTTTGGAGAGAGGGGTGTGGGGTGAAGGGGACGATGACTCACGACCCCAGCCCTTCACCAGTCCTTGGCTCTGTTTCCCCAGATCTAAATGGCTGCTGTGCTGTATAGGATGTTTAAAATGTTTAAGTTCATTGCTTCTTAACGGGCCTTGAAGAACCAGAATGTTCCTTTTTTTTTTTTTTTTTTGCTTTTTTAGGGCCACACAGAGGCATATGGAAGTTTCCAGGCTAGGGGTCCAATCAGAGCTATAGCTGTTGGCCTACACCACAGACATAGCAATGTGGGATCCAAGCTACCTCTGTGACCTACACCACAGCTCACAGCAATGCTGGATCCTTAACCCACTGAGCGAGGCCACGGATCGAACCCCTATCCTCATGGATACTAGTCAGATTCCTTTCCGCTGAGCCACAATGGGAACTCCCCATAATGTTCTTAATGCGACATTAAGAATCAGAAGAAATGGGAGTTCTCGTCTGGCTCAATGGATTAAGGATCCAGTGTTGTCACTGCAGCAGCTCAGGTCACTGCTGTGACATGAGTTCAGTTCCCAACCCAGGCACGTCTGCATGCTACAGGCAGGGCCAAAAAAATAAACAAAAATCAAAGCACACAACCCCCCCGCCCCACAAACAAAACAACCCCCCCAAAAACAAACAGAAAAGAACCAGAAGAAATAACAAATTTCTCAAATCTTTTATTCTGGAGGTGAGACCAGGCCCTGGGTGAATCTAATCCTTTCTTAGGAGCCCTCCATGATGCTGAGGCTCTGGGATGTGGTTTCCTGCTTGTTATTATAATCACCCTCTAATCTCGAGCCACCAAGTCAGGAGATCTGTCTTGACCTTTGCTGCCCCAGTGGCTCTCACAATAGCTTCCCTGACTCCAACGAGACCCTGTGTCCTGCATCCCTGACACTGAAAATCTGACTACTCCCCCCCCCCCCACCCATAAGTGAAGGCCTTGCTGCTCCCCGAACCACTGCAGACACTCCCAAAGGCTGTTTCTGCTTCTGCTCCTGCTCACTTACGACGCCAGTTCCTCCCAGCACCTGGAGTTCATCACTGAGTTAATTTTTCGTTGTGTGAGTGATCTTTAAAAATGTAACCCTGATCTTGTCACTCTCTTTGTTTTTGGTTTTCTTTTTTTGGCCAACCCGTGCCATGTGGAGTTCCCAGGCCAGGGATCAGATCCAAGCCACAGTTGTGACCTATGCCACAGCTGTGGCAACGCCAGATCTTTAACCCACTGTGTGGGGCCAGGGATCAAACCTGTGTCCCAACGCTCCAGAGTCACCGCTGACGCAGTTGCCCCACAATGGGAAATTCTGTTTTGTTTCTTTTTTTGTGTGATCTTGTCACTCTCTTGTTCAAAGCCTTCAGTGGTCTCCCACGGCACTGAAGGACCCTGCGCCAGCTCCTCACCGTGGCTTCCAGGGCCCTGTGTGTTCTAAACCTTGCCTTGTCTACAACCCCAGTTTTTTGTTCTGTCCCCACAGCTCACTCTGCTTTGGCCACGCCGATCTGCCACAGGGCCTTGGGACCTTCTCCGCTCTCCTGGAATGTTCTTCCTTAGCTTTTTGTTCATGCTGCAGACTTCAAGTTTCAGCTTCAGTACCCCCTCCCCAACCCCCAGCCACCTGAAGAACAGCCTGGCCCACTGCCCAGCTCCATGCCACCATCTCAGTCTGCTTTATTGACATTTTTTTTACAGCACTTGCCCCCATCTCAAATCACCTCCTTAGGTACTTGTTAGAATTAAAGCTCTATGAGACGGTGGACCTATGATGAGGTGGACCTGGTGGACCTCATCATCTTACTCTGCTGTCTCTCTGAGGCCAGGCAGGTGCCTGGACCATACTGGCCCCCATGTGGTTTTATCCTTCCAGAGTCCTCTGAGCCACACTCTATGTGATAAGTGGGACGAATCCTTTATGCCTTCCTGAACCTTGTCTGGAGCCCCACTGCTGACTTATAAACACTGCCTGCCTGGACGTGCTTCATTTTGGCTCTCCCCATCCCAGGCTTCCAGGGCATGTCTTGAATCCAATCCTTCAAGCATAATACCTGGGTGCCCAGGTGAGTTTATCTTGCAGATGTTACCCAGTACACTCGGGGAGGCTGGCTGGAGTTAGCAGCATCCCACTTAGAAGATCTCAATGTTCCAAACCAACTTCCTCAGCAGGATGCTGTGCTATGTCCAATGATATGAGAGGAAATTACTGCACGAGAAGCAATCTCTTACTAGTAGTCAAAGGGTTGCCACTTAGCTGGTGTGGGAATTGGTGTGAAAATCAGAAAGAGGTTTCTCTCTGGGCAGATACAGCGCCCCAGGTGCAGGGTGTGGAGTGCATGCAGGCTAGGTTTTAGCTTTCCACTCAACTCCTCTTGTGCAGTGCACACATCACACAGCTGTACATAGCCCCTTTGAGTGGTCATCTCAGAGACAGCAGGTCAAACCTCATAGCTAGATTCTTAGCTTCCTCTCTGTAAGCCTTGTTCTCTGGTATTTCACATGAACTCCCACTTATCCACGGGTAAGCAGAGAATGAAGATCTGAAAGCCAAAGACAACCCCCGAACCTTACTTTGGTCCATCTCTTTCCTTCCAGGTTCTAACCATGTACCAGGTGCTAGGCTAGACACCTGGAGCTCATTGTCACATTATACCAGCTATGATATTAGCACTTTGTGAAAAGAAAATAAGTTATGAAATTCAATAGATACATGGTCCCATTAGAAAATGAAAATGCATTATCTATGTATGGATAGATAGAACTGTACATAATAGTAGTTATTGGGGAGAGTATGATTTACAACGGGACTTTATAGTTGATATATTTTTGAATTGCCTTTTTTCTTTTATGCCCACCCTGCAGCATATGCAGTTCCTGGGCCAGGGTTCAGATCCAAGCTGTGGTTGTGACCTATGCCACAGCTGTGGCAATGCTTGATCCTTTAACCCAGTGCCCCAGGGTGGGGATCGAACTTGCTTCCTGGCACTGCAGAGACATAGCTGATCCTATTGTGCCACAGCAGGAACTCCCTGAATTGTCTAATTTTTATTTTATTTTATTTTTATTTTTGCTTTTTAGGGCCACACCCATGGCATATGGAAGTTCCCAGGATAGAGGTCAAATTGGAGCTACAGCTGCTGGCCTACACCACAGCCACAGCAATACCAGATCCAAGCTGGGTCTGCAACCTACACCACAGCTCACAGCAATACCAGATTCCCGACCCACTGAGCGAGGCCAGGGATCGAACCAGCATGCATCCTCATGGATACCAGTTGGATTTGTTTCCACTGTGCCACAATGGGAACTCCTATCTGATTTTTTAAAATGAGCTTATGATTACTTTTATAAATAGAAAATAATGATAATATCTCTATTTTGGAAAAAACAGCATGGACTAAAAAACTATAAATAAAAAGTCAAATTAATTGCTTTCAATTTCAGGTCCTTTTATAAATAAAATAGGTATACATAAATGAAATATAAAAATTTTCAAAAAGTTACATGCACCCCAGTGTTCACAGCAGTACTACTTATAATTGCCAAGACACGGAAACAACCCAAATGACAGTCAACAGGTGAATGGCTTAGAAGATGTGGTGTGTGTGTGTGTGTGGGGGGAATGGAACATTACTCAGCCATAAAAAAGAATGAAATAATATAATTTGCAGCAACACAGACAGACCTAAAGAATTTTATACTCAGTGAAGTCGATCAGTCAGAGAAAGACAAATTTACATGACTTACATGTGGAATCTGAAAAATAATACAAATGAATCTACATACAAGACAGAAATAGACTCAGACACAGAAATCAAACTTATGGGTCACCAAAGGGAAGCAGGAGGGGGGGAAGGATAAGTTAGGAGTATGGGATTAAGATATACAAACTACTATTCATAAAGTAGACAAGCAACATGGACCTACTGTATAGCACAGGGAACCATATTCAGTATCTTGTGATAACCTATAATGGAAAATAATATGCAATTATATATGTGTATTTGTGTGTATATATATATTTACACATATACATGTACATATATAACTGAATTACTTTGCTATATATCTGAAAAGAACCCAATTTTGTAAATCAACTACACTTCAATTCTAAAACATTTTATTTTACTTCCTGACATGGGTGCTGGTAAGCAGGAAATGACCCCAGATGACTCAGGTCAGAGGAGGAGATTTTTGCCAAGGGCTGAATAATCAGGCTGGGACCATCGCCCCACTCCACACGATGACAGCAACTCCTCAGAGGCAGGACGATCCTGGCTTCCCACTAACAATTAAACCGCTTGCCAGACTAACAGTGAAATCAATCTCTAATTATAAGAAACTACAGGCTTTTGCAATGCACAGTTGTGTGTGTAAGCAGCTCATTACCATTGTGTCAAACCACTGGGTGGGAAAATGAATTCTGGCACTCACGGTCCCAATGTGGTAAACAGGCAGCTGAGAGTCAATTACATGGTTCACATTTTTACAGTTCACTTATTTCATCCATTTTCAGGCATAACTTCACAATTAATAGCTCTCTTTCATTTGCTCCCGACGTGTCATTTTAAAATAAGAATAGGATCAGCGGCCACGGTACAGCAAAATGGGTGGGAAAAAGTCACATCGTCGAGTCTACCTTGTTTCTGGCAGGAAAATGCAAGTGGAATGAAGTAACCAGTGACCCCAGTGCTGCAAGGAGAAAGGAAACCAAAGGCCAAGAAGGCAGAAGAAGGTTGGCCACATTTTTGTGTGTTTATTTTGGCTCTTTTTAAAATGAGCACAAACATAAAAAGAAGAAACAGGAATCAGAAAACCTCCCTGAACTGCCCTGTAACCTGTGGCTAATTAATTGGTCCTAGGAACTACTTTCCCTGCCTGGTTCACTCTTCTGTGACTCTTGCTTTGTTCTTCTCTCCTCTTTTATTGTCTCTCTTAGCCAGAGAAACACACACAAGGATTCTAACGAAAGTAGCCTTAGGACTTTAAAAATCTACCTAGTGGTAGCCTTTCACCATCCCAAGGGGTATGTAAAAGCCAACCCAGTCTGGAGTCACCCTCAGTTCAGCCTGGAATGAGGGGAGGGGAGACTAGAAGACCCTCTCTTTCTCTCTAGTCTCTCCGCCTCCCCCCTCCCGGTCCATTCTGGAGCCTTCATTCTACATCTATTCCGACTAGACTCCAAGGATGGAGGTGAAAGACTCCCATGTCAAATAGCTTAGAAAACTTAGTTGGAGAGACAGCAGAGCAAGGGATCATTTCAGTACAAGGTACTCTGTGCTGTTTTTATTATAACAATGACCACTGGTATCAACTATTTTATCTTCAGTAAAACCTCAGACAATTCAAGTTTTACTAATGAAAAAACAACCCCCCCCCCCCATGCCATAATCATCCCGTAAGCTTGTGTGCCTACACTAAGGGAGAGGCTTTTGTTATGTTTTCTATGGGGTGCTTGTTCAAGGACGCTTCCGTCTGGGTTCAGGACTGACTTGGTAAGGAGTCTCTGGGTTCCCAGTCCCCAGACACCCCACTTCCATCAGCAGCCACCTCTTTCCAGCTTCCTGTTCCCACTTCCAAGTGCCCCATTGCATGAGAACCACAAGAACAGAAGCAAAGCTCTGTGATGGGCAAACGGGAGACCTGCAAAATAGATCAGGGACCATCTGCTCCATCTACTCTGTTTTGCAGGAAAGGAGGAGCTCTTCAGGCCAGAGATATGAAGAGGACACACCCAGGGGGCACCAACTTCCTTGACCTTCAGCCTTCTGCCCCAGCCCACCCATCAGCTCTCACCCACGTTCATGACCCTCAGACCAGCCTCTCTCTTGGGTAATATGTTTCAATTTCTCGCCACCATTTGGCTTGTCTGCCCACGCCACTGCTGCCCTGGCCTTGGCTTACTCAGGCCAGGTGTGCGTGTCCTGCAGGTGGTGTGTGTGACTGCACAGCGCCTGTGGCACCCATGGGGTGGTTCCCTTCAGGCCAGGTGAGTGATGACCGCTGGAGGCCTGTCCTTATTTCTGCTGGGGATAGAAAGTGGCTTATCCGCATCCTCCACTGTCCCAATGAACGTGGACCCTTCCCTTTGATAAATCCTTTGAGGCACTGTGGGAAACATCTTTAACACTCTGTGAGCAATGCCATGCCCCTAAACTCAATAAGAAGTAAAAACTTCAACACAGAATGAAAAAGCTTCCTTTTCTAGAAGAGGCCATCTGGACCATTGAGAGCGGAGAGATAAGCCAAGGGCCCTGCAACCTTCCCAACATTTCATGCTCACCCGTGACGCGGGAGCCACATCCTACCCACGACATCGAAGGCTGTCTTCTCTCCGAGCCCTCTGTGAGTTGCTGGAAATCTGCATGTGTCGATGGAGGTGGGAAAGGTCTTCCTAGACGTGACACAGGGCAGCGGTCATCAAATGGAAAACAATGGGACCTCCCCATCTTTATGTTTTGAACAATTGAAAAATCACGGACGGAGCATCGTTTATCAGTCTTGAAACAGTGTGAGCCATCGGTGAACCTCAGCACCTCCCTTCCCTTGGTTCATACTCGGTGAGATAAACCCTGACCACACGCCTGTGGCAGGCGAGACAGACCTGGGGCGGCCAAGGAGATGCTGGCCGGCAGCGCACTTCCTGTCTGTCTTTTGCCAAAAAGTGATCAAGTGCATGGAGGGTTTTCTCTCATGAAATCCACTTTATCCTTATCTTTGTTTTCTTTTTGAATGAGTCCCAGTTGAAGGATTAGGCACAGATGTATGTGTGTTTTTCTTAGAAGCCCTGGGTCAGCGACGTGGAGGTGAAGTCCTTCAAATGAGCCACGGGGCCCAGTTCCTCTGCAGTCTCACCCTGTGAAGTGTCAGCCTTTCACAGATGACTTTAAAAGTAAGCTAGAATGCTTTAGTGAGCTCCGCAGCCAGGGCAGAAACTCTCAAGTCAGTCCCATGCATGATTAACAGGACATTTTGAGCCCTGCAAACTCCACCATGGGACAGCCCATCAACTGGGAAAGCGGTTTTCTCCTTGAAGGTTGCTGCATTCTTTTCTTTCTTTTTAAAATGTAGTATTGCATTAATAAAATTAAAATACAGTTGATTTACAATGTTGTGCCAATTTCTGCTGTACAGCATAGTGACCCAGTCATGTTTATATACATTCTTTATCTCATACTATCTTCCACCATGTTCTATCACAAGAGATGGGATATAGTTCCCTAGGCTATACAGTAGGATCTCATTGCTTATCCATTCTAAATGTAATAGTTTGCATCCACTAACCTCAAACTCCCCATCCATCCCACTCCCTTCTGCTTCCTGCTGGGAACCACAAGTCTGTTTTCTATGTCTGTGACTTTCTGCTTTGTAGATAGGTTCACTTGTGCCATATTTTAGATTCCATGTATAAGTGATATCATATGGTATTTGTCTTTCTCTTTCTGACTTATTTCACTCAGCATGAGAGTCTCTAGTTGTATCCATGTTGCTGCAAATGCCATTCTTTTGTTCTTTTTCATGGCTTAGTAGTATTCCACTGTGTATACGTACCATGTCTTCTAATCCATTCATCTGTCGAAGGACACCTAGGTTGTTTCCATGTCTTGGATCTTGTGAATACTGCCTGGCTTTGGTTTGTTTTTAACAACATTTTGTTTATAATGACATTTCACATGTGTTATTCCTAACAACACACATCCATTGCAGACATTTAGAACATGCAGAATTGAGCAATTAAAAACAGAATTGAGCTATTAAAAACCCCTCATACTCTGCCATCCAGAAAATGGTGTTAACACAACCCTCCGCAGTTCAGATTTCCCATCTACAAATAGGAGGCAAACAAGAGTACAAGAGAAAGAGGATTAGATGAGTTGACAGCGTAAAGAACTCAGCATAACTTGAAAGCTAATTCATGTGAACGGCTTTGCTGATAACATCTTGATGCACCGCCTTTCAATCTTGTGTGTGTGTGTGTCTACAAACATCATTTCACAGACTTTGGATCTTATGGAGAAATTTAATTTTTCTTAAAATTCCCTCCCATTTCAGCGGGGTTCTGATGAACGTTCCAAGGCTATGTTTTAAAACCATCATGGGAGGAAAGATGGAGGGCCAAAAACTCAGAGGTGTCAGCTCTGTGAATAAGGAAGAGTGTCCATTCCCACCACTTGGACATGAACACGCAGATATTTTTCCAGAGGCCATAATGTGTTTTCCCCAATCATACATCGTCTTATCTAGTCTCCTTTCTTATCAACCGCACGGGCTTTCCAGGAAGGCTGTCGAGGTGAGGGTTCAACTTGTAATCACAGAAAAGAAAGCATTGCTCAGAGATCAGACTTGGCTGCCTGGGCCTCATTAGTGTGAAGAAGCATCAGGCAAGCTTGCCACACCCAACGTGTGCATGGACGTGCCCCACATGGGGTTATTTTGCTCAGGAGTCTTCTTTGATGCTGGTGCCAAAGGACACTTTGTGGAAGGGACGACCCTTGGCCCTTGGTTTCAGCCATGGCGTCAGGCCTAGACACACGTAGTTGGTGCCAGACACGAGGTAGGCCCTGGGTTTATATGGCAGAAAGGACCTAAGCTCTCCTTTCTAGAAGCATATATGTTTATCCTGAGGAGGCAAACAGGAAGCCCGCCTCTCTGGACACCGTGAAAAGCTCTCTAGAGGAGCTTCGGGTCAGTGGGGGCCCGGGAGCGGCTGCCTGGGGATGCAAGAAACTTGCAGAAGAGAAAGAGTTGAGCTAAGTCTTGAAGAAGCAACTGGAGTTTGTCAGGCAGACAGCTGAGGAGTGGGGAACCCAGGAGCCTCAGGTGTGGACTCCGAATTCCCCCTGCCAGGTTTAAATCCTGCTCTGTTACTTGCTAGTGCTTGTAATCTTAATCAAGTTCTCTAACTGCTCTGGGCCTATTTGGGTTTTGTTTTAAATAAGACTTCAAAAAAAAAAAATCAGTTTTATTGAGGTATACTTCATACACCATACAATTCCCCCCTTTCAAAGTGTAAAATTCACTTAAAAATGTAGGATATGGAAATTCCTGCTGTGGTTCAGTGGGTTAAGAACCTGACACTGCCTCCGTGAGGATAAAGATTCCATCGCTCAGTGGGTGTTGCTGAGAACTGTGGTGTAGTCACAGATGTGGCTTGGATCTGGTGTTGCTGTGGCTGTAGTGTAGGCCAGCAGCTGCAGCTCCAATTCAATCCCTAGCCTGGGAACTTCCATGTGCCGCAGGTTCGACCCTAAAAAGAAAAAAAAAAAAAACAAAAAAACAAAAAGAAAAAAAAATGGCTGGATAGTCACAGTTGCAAGGCCACCTCCACATCAATTCTGGAACATTTTCATCATCCTATAAAGAACCCCCCCACAGTCAATCATTCCCCATTTCCCTCCAATCCCCTCCGCCCTTGGCAACCACTCATCTACCTTCTGTCCTGACAGAGCTGCCTTTTCTGGACATTTCAGGTAAACGAAATCACACTGTCTATGGCCTCCTGCGACTGGCTCCTTTCACTCACCACAGTGTTTTGAGGTCTGCGGCCATTTTTCACGCTTGACATGAGAGTAACAACCGACGCTACCGCAGATTGTAGATGTTTTACGAGGTTCAGGAGAGAAGCAGCCAGACAAGTGTCTGGCGCAGAGAAAGGACTCGCTGTTAGCTGCCCTCAGGCTGATGTTCTGTTGCAGAGTCAGGGAGGGGATCGGGTTAAGCACCTGTCGTGTCTGTAGCGACCCGGTCAGCCACACACTCCGATGAGCGCGTGAGGAACCAGGGCGCATGCACACAGCTGTCTGCCCTTCAAAACGGTGCGCGGCGATCGAGGCGGGGCAGAGGTGAATTACAGACGTGAATGCCTCAAGGATGCGGCAGAAAAGCGGGACCCGCACAGAATGAGGATGATGGAAATAGCATCCGCTCGTTCCCGTGAGAATTAGACAGGGGAAAAGGCTTTGCAAACAGGGAACTAAGGTAAAAATGGCAGGAGTTCCTATTCTTCTAATACCTATTCGAAATGAAAAGAGGACGTGGGACGCTTGTCCATCGCCCTACCATGCGCCGGGGACTTGACCTGTGATATCCCATGGAACCTTCTACAGGGCTGATTCTAATTCATAGAGGAGGAAACTGAGGCTCAGGACTGACCCATACCTCTGGACCAGTTCTCATACTGGAGCTCAGCAAGAGGGGCGACGATTCAAACTCAAGTCTGGTGGGGGAAAGCTGGTACTCTTTCTACTGTGTTCTGTTTTGCCACTTTGTCAGTGAGTTAATCGTTCAATGTCCCGCACAGGGCAATCTCCTCTCTCCTATTTATTTCAAATGTCCTTTTCTCTCTTCTTCCATTTTTGGCCTGTGATACCTCTCCATGAGCATCTTATCTTACAGTGCCATAAAATTTCCAGCACACTCCTCCTGAGTCTTCATCTCCTCAAAGAAAGGAGGCTTTTGATCCAACAACAACACTGTACTCTGATGGGAGAACAGACAAAAATGACTCTGATTGTTTCAGCCAGTGTATGAGGGCCTTCTCTGGTTTTGTTATAGCTACTTGCAAAGAAGCTAAATGACTAAACCCTCCAGCTCCCCCTGACTCTGGTGAAAGATGTTCTGTTAAAGTTATATGAATTGTTCACTGTTTACGCCCCTTGGCAAACCTGCTACGCTTCGGACTTTTGCTTGTTGAGCCCAGTGAAACACATGCAAACAGTGGGAAAAAATGTCTTCTTTTTAAAAAGTATAAAATGCAACAGGCATACATGGAAGCAACCTAAGTGTCCACTGACAGATGAATGGATAAAGAGAATGTGGGGTGTGTGTATGAAGATATATATAAAATGTATATATGCTATATATAGCATATATATATGGGGTGTGTGTGTGTGTATACTCACATATACAGTGGAATATTGCTCAACCATAAAAAGAATAAAATAATGCCATTCGCAGCAACACGGATGGACCTAGAGATTATCATACGAAGTCAAAGACAAATATATGATATCACTTATCTGTGGAATCTAAAAAACAATACGAATGAATCTGTTGACAGAACAGGAACACACATCCCTTCTCCTTGTCAACCTCCATTTCCAGGACAGCAGTGTACTGTGTTGGCTCATTTTTTTTGCCACCAGCCTTGCCTGGGTTCTTCATTCACTGAACACCTGTGCTCCAAATGTGCCAGGCTGTGAGAAGGCAGTGGCAAGGGATGAGCTGAAAGGCAGTGAGGAGAGAAATCCAGAGAAGAAGCCAGCCTAGGAGGCCTGAAATGTTCACTACTAAATACATACAGGTAGGTGCTTTTACCATTTAAAAAACAAAAACAAAATGTTAACAACCAATTGAATCTTCCCTGGGACTGGGAATAAGTTGCTGCTGGGAAAATTGTCAATTTTTCCCTGAATGAATAAATAAGTTTCAGGAGTTCCCATTGTGGCTCAGTGGTAATGAGCCCAACTAGTAACCATGAGGGTGCAGATTCGATCCCTGGCCTCGCTCAGTGGGTTAAGGATCTGGTGTTGCCTTGGGCTGCGGTATAGGCTGCAGATGCAGCTTGGATCCCGGCTTGCTGTGGCTGTGGTGTAGGCTGGCAGCTGCAGCTCTGATTCGACCCCTAGCCTAGAAACTTCCATATGCCGCACACGTGCGGCCCTCAAAAGCAAATACATAAATAAATAGGTTTCATTTGAAGAGAGAGAATGAACCACCTCTCAATGTATTTTAATATGTGTGCCATCGAGTCCATAGTTTCAGATGAGATACCCAACTCCTGTCCTCCTCCTGATGGACTGACTAGAGGGTAAAGCACTTGGTTTATTTCCACGTGCAGATGGACTTACAACACCCTCCCTATCCTAATGTGGCAAGTTCTTGTAAATCACACGGGCCAGCGCTGGGTTCCCAGAGGCCCAGGGTCAAGCCAGGTTTGCCTTCAACTCGGGCAAGTACCCAAGCTCCATCTGTTTTCTATGATACATATTTTTTCCTTATTTCCCCAAAGTATACTCCAAATAGTCACAGAATGTACTCTGTTAAATGAGACATACTCTTGGAACATCAAATGGCTTTAATATACTAGGATGAGTGAGCTGTATGGGAAGCAGAGAAAGCAGTGTACAAAAAAATGATAAAGTAGGAGGAGTGCTTTCACCTTTAAACCACCCGAAGAATAAACACCCCTCACCCCTAACAGCTCTGGGGGCTGTGCCCAGCTCTATACACACAGGACTTCCTTTCCCCTTCAGAAAATGTAGAAAGGTACTTTTTTGTCTATGGAACATATGTGGTACCATGGAAGAAACATTTGTAAGGTGCATATGATTTTTTTTTTTCACTTAAAAAAATTTAAGTTTTATTTTAGAATAATTTTAGAGTCACAGAAAAATTGTCAAGAGAGTACAAAGGGTTCCCATATACACCACACCCAGTTTCCCCTATTATTATTATTTTATTTTTTTATTTTTACAGTCACATCTGCAGCATGTGGAAGTTTCCAGGCTAGGGGTCAAATCAGAGCTGCGGCTGCCAGCCTACACCACAGCCACAGCAACTCTGGATCCAGGCCACATTTGTGACCTACGCAGCAGCCTACAGCAATGCGGGATCCTTAACCCACTGAGCAAGGCCAGGAATCGAACATGCATCCTCACAGAGACATTTTTGGGTCCTTAACCCACTGAGCCACAATGGGAACTCCAGTTTCCCGTATTATTAGTAGCTTCTCTGAGAAGGGTCTATTTGTTACCATTAATGAGCCAACATTGATGCCTTATCATTAAAGTCCATTCTTTATTCAGATTTCCTTTGTTTTTTCTATCTAATGGCTTTTTACTGTTGTGGGATTCCATCCAGGACACCATGTTCCATTTGGTTCTTATGTTACCATAGGTACCACTAGTCTGTGACATTTTCTCAGACGTTCCATGTTTTGGGTGACCTTGAGAGTTTGGAGTACTGGCCAGGTATTTTGCAGAATGTCCCTCAGTTGGGACTTGTCTGATGTTGTCCTGTCATTAGACTGGGGTGATACGTCTAATATCTCATCCTTGGGGAGGAAGACCTCAGGCAGAAGTGCACTTCTCATCACATCATGTCAAGGAGATGCATTCACTGTCCTCACGACTTATCACAGATGATGCTAAAACCTTCATCGCCTGGCAGAGGGAGGGTTTGCCAGGTTTCTCCACTACAAAATTGCCCCCACCCCCAGCCCCACCCAACCCTCTCCATCCCGCGCTCTTGGAAGAGGTTACTGAGCCCACACGTAAGGAGTGGGGAGTTGTGCTCCATTCACCTCCTTGAGGGCGGAGCATCTACATAAATGATGTGGAATTCTCCCTCATGGGAGATTTGTCTCGGTTCCTTTATTTATTGAATCATTTGCTTATATTAATACGGATTCATGGATATTTACTTTATATTTGGGTTGTTATCCAATGCTACTTTATTTTATTGCTCAAATTGTTCCAGCTTTGGCCAGTGGGAGCTCTTTCAGTTGGCTCCTGTGTCCCTTTGACTTATCCCTATCAGGGTAGGACTTTTTTCTTTTTCTTTAAAAAAATTTTGAGCATTTCCTTATTTGGTGCACATGATTTTACTATAAGTCTTCACCCTAAAATTAAGATTTGGGGGCTGGGGGTGGGAGAGGATAGGTATTCCTTTGAAGTCTGAAGAGCTATTATTTTTTTTTTTTTTAAGGGCCGCACCTGTGGCATATGGAGGTTCCCAGGCTAGGGGTTGAAAAGAAGCTACAGCTGCCAGCCTACACCACAGCCACAGCAACGCAGGATCCAAGCCACATCTGCAACCTACACCACAGCTCACGGCAACACCAGATCCCTACCTAACCCACTGAGCGAGGCCAGGGATCGAGCCTTCAACCTCATGGTTCCTAGTTGGATTCTTTTCCACTATGCCACGACAGGAACTCCCTATTACATTATTTTTTTAAAAATATAAAGCCTACCTTTTCTAAATGATCGGTCCTTTCTATATTTTAGCTAGAAAAATCCTTTTCCTTCAATCTGTAGTAACGGGGTCCTCATTTTCTTTTAACTAGAAATTGTCCGTCAAAAAATGCAGAATTTGGGGGAGTGCCCAAACTGGCAGAGAAAGAAGACTCTGCATTTACTCTTTCCCATGGGCATACCAAAATTACAACTGTTTACAGGGCAACTGTCAATGACAATGACATGAAGACTTAAAGATCTTCCTAAACCACAGATAAAAGGAGGAACCACAGTGAGACAGGAGAGGTGGAGATGCTGGTCAAGACCCACATCCCCGGGTATGCGACCCACCCACAGGAGGATAATTGCAATGGAAGAGGTTCTCCTTAGGGAGCACGGGATCCACAACCTACCTCAGGTTCCCCAACCTGGGGTCCTGTTCCAGGAAGATGAGCCTGCAGAACATTTGGTTTTGAAGGCCAGTGTGGCTTACTTCCGGGAGAGCCCATAGGCTGTAGGAAACAGAGACTCCTCTTAAAGGGCACAGAGAAAACCTTACATGCTACGAGACTCAGGCCCAGAAGCAGGAATTTGACAGGAGCCTGAGTCAGACTCACTGGCTGATCTTGGAGAGCCTCCTGGAGAGGCAGCAGGCAAATGGGATTTATCCTCGGGACCTAGATGATGACAGCAGTCATTTTTAGGAGCTCATGAGGACAGTGGCACTGGCAAGGTCATTTTGTAATCCTTCCTCTAGCTTACTAGTGCTAGAGGTAGGACCTCCAGCACTGGTGGTAAGACCTGCTATGCCCACCATGCTGGTTGGTACTGGTCCTGGGATGCCCCAGGCCAAGCAGCTATCTCAGTGGGGACACAGCCCCACTCACCAGCAGGCTAGTTGTTGCAGTGCCCTGAGCCTCTAGCCACCCTAGGATCTGGCCCCACAAAACGGAGGGCCCAGGACACAGCTTCACCTGCAGTGGGCTGACACTAGCCCCAAGACCTTCTGGGCCCCACCAGCAGGCCAACACTAACTCTGGGATTCCCCAACCTTGCAACCAGTCGTGACAGGACACAGCCCCACTTACCAGCAGCTCAAAGTGTCTGCACTAGGCAGTGCTTGGCAACCAAGCAGACCAGGGGCCAACCCCACCTACCATACCACAATAGTCAAGCAAAGCACAACAGAAGGGCCCACACAGCCCAGAGAGCAGGCACCCCTAGAGCATATAGCTCTGGCGAACAGAGGCGAGTGTGCTGTTGGACCCACACTCTCTTCAATAACTGGTGCTGGGAAAACTAGACACCTACGCATAAAAGAATGAAGTTAGAACACTTTCCAACACCATGCACAAAAATAATCTCAAAATGGATTAAAGACCTAAATGTAAGACCAGATGCTATAAAACTCTTAGAGGAAAACATAGGCAGAACACTCTGTGACATAAACAGCAGCAATATCTTTTCAGATCCACCTCCTAGAGTAATGAAAATACAAACAAAAATAAATAAATGGGACCTAATTAAAATTAAAAGCTTTTGCACAGCCAAGGAAACCAAAAACAAATTAACCCACAGAATGGGAGAAAATCTTTGCAGATGAAGGAGCTGATGAGTGACAAATCTCCAAAATATACAAAAACTCATGCAGCTCAATATCAAAAAAACCAAACAACCCAATCCAAAAAATGGGCAGAAGATCTAAACAGACATTTCTTCAAAGACATACAGATGGCCAAAAACCACACGAAAAGATGCTCAACATCACTAATTATTAGAGAAGTGCAAATCAAAATCACAATGAGGTATCACCTCACACCGGTCAGAATGACCTTCATCAAAAAGACTACAAACAATACATGCTGGAGAGGGTGTGCAGAAAAGAAATCCTTCCTACACTGTTGATGGGAATGTAAATTGGTATAACCTCTATGGAAAAAAGTATGGAGGTTCCTCAAAGAACTAAAAATAGAACTACCATGTGATCCAGCAGTCCCACCCCTGGGCATATATCTGGAGAAAACCATAAGGATACATGCACCACAATGCTCACTGCAGCACTATTTACAATAGACAAGACATGGAAGCAACCTAAATGTCCACTGACAGAGGAATGACGAAGAAGATATGGTACATATAGGCAATGGAATATTACTCAGCCATAAAAAAGAAATAATGCCATTCGCAGCAACTTGGATGGAACTAGAAATTATCATACTAAGTAAGGTAAGTCAGAAACAGAAAGACAAATATCATATGATTTCACTCACATGTGGAATCTTAAAAAAAAAAAAAGATACAAAAGAACTTATTTACAAAAGAGAAACAGACTCACAGACTTCAAAAATGAAGTTACGGTTACCAAAGGGGACAGGTGGTAGGGAGGGATGGACTGGGGGTTTGGGATGGGTGTATGCACACTATTGTATGTGGAATGGATGGTCTATGGGTACCTGCTGTGTATCTACCAAATATTCTGTCATAACCTACATGGGAAAAGAATCTGAGAAAAGTGGATACGGGTATATGTATCACTGACTCTCTTTGCTGTAGAGCAGAAATGATTGCAACCCTGTAAATCAACTATACTTCAATAAAACTTTTTAACTAATTCTTTTCTTTTTCACTTAAAAGCTGTATTAGTTTTCCACTGCTGCTGTAACAAGCTACCACAAATTTAGTGGCCTAGGACAATGCAAATCTATTATCTCATGGTTTCGGAAATCAGAAGTCCGACTTAGGTCTCACCAAGCTGAAGCCAAGGTTTCTGCAGGTCTGCATTCCTCATGTCCCCTTCCAGAGCTGCCAGGGGAAAATGACCCCCTCACTCATGCCAGTTGTTGACAGAATTCAAGGACTGAGGCTGTGCAACTGGCGGCCGTGTTCTTGCTGGTTGAGAGCTGAAGGCCCTTCCCAGCTGCCTGGTTTCCCAGGTTGCTGAGGCTGTCCGCGTCCCCTGACTGGTGTCCCCCCATCTCCATCCTTACAGGCAGCAGTGGTGGATGGAGTCCCCTTTACACCTCGAATCTCTTCGGCTCTTCTTACGGTGTATTTCTCTGATGTTTGTAGGATAGGCTCTCTGCTTCTTAGAGCTCATAGGATCAAACTGAGCCCATGCAGATATTGCCAAATAATTTCCTTAGTCAAGGTTCTAGAGATTAGGACATGAACATCTTTGGGGACCATTATTCGGCTTCTCACATCAGCAGTGTCTGGCGTATCTCAGGCCTTCAGTGAACAAGTGTCTCCTTCAATGAATGAAAGAGAAAGCTGGGTGTGCCTAAGTGGAGACTTGAAACTGTTTTGAAACTGAGCTGCTGCTCTGATGTTTTGCCCATTAGGAGGTATTCCACACTTAATGATAGGCATTGGCTGGACAGAAAGCAAGACGGCTGGAGATAGAACAGCTCAGATGTCTCTTTGGTATTTCAGTTCCACAAGGCTCCCAGTCCTGGGTGCACATTCAAATCACCAAAGAGATTTTATCTATCTATCTATTTTTTGGGCCGCACCTGTGGAGGTTCCCAGGCTAGGAGTCTAATCGAAGCTACTGTGCCAGCCTACGCCACAGCCATAGCAACACGGCATCTGAGCTGCGTCTGTGACCTACACTGCAGCTCACGGTAACGCCGGATCTTTAACCTACCAAGCAAGGCCAGGGATCGAACCCACAACCTCATGGTTCCTAGTCAGATTCGTTTCCACCGCTCCATGAGAGGAACTCCTCACCAAAGAGATTTTAGAAAACACCTTTGCCGGATGCTCCATCGACCAGTCAGGTGAGACTCTGTGGGGTCACTGCTGTTTGCTAAAAAAAGCAAAAAACGAAAAGTCAGGGAGTTCCCATTGTGGATCAGCAATAACGAACCAGACTATGAGGACTCAGTGGGTTCAGGATCTGACATTGCCATGAGCTGTGGTGTAGGCTGGCCGCTGCAGCTCTGATTCAACCCCTAGCCCAGGAACTTCCATATGCTGCAGGTGTGGCCCTAAAAAAAAAAAAAAAAAAAAGACTAAAACTCTACAGACAGTGGGATTCTACTCAGCCATAGAAAATAACAAAATAATGCCATTTGCAGCAACATGAATGGATCTAGAGATTATCATACTAAGTGAAGTAAGTCAGAAAAAGAAAGATAAAGACCATATGATATTACCTAGATGTGGAATCTAAAATATGACACAAATGAATTGGCTTATGAAACAGAAACAGATTTACAAACACAGAGGACAGACTTGTGGTTGCCAAAGGAGGTGGGAGTTTGGGATTAGCAGATGCAAACTATTACATATATGTACGACTAAGTCACTTTGCTGGACACCACAAACTAACACAACATTGTAAATCAACTATACTTCAATAAAATACATTTTTTAAAAAGAAGAGCCAACATGTTCGCATAGGATCCTTAAAATATAAATAGATACAGCCCTTTGGGAAAGTAATATCAAATTATGGGTAAAAAGTCATTAAAATATTCAAATCCTATAATCTAGAAATTTTCCCTCTCTTACTTCTGAGGTATAGATGCTGAATACAGAAATAACTATTTATTAGCACTTGCAGTGAAAAATCAGCAACAATCTAAATGCCCAGTAAGAGAGAGAAAATAAAATACAAGACAGTACATGCTCAACACAGACTATTGTAAAGCTATCAAAATTGTGGAAAATACTTACATTATGGTACTTACTTAAGAAAAAGATGCCGAATACATAAGTTAAAAATGCGTGGAGATACGATTGAAAGGAAATTCAACAGGGTGCTAATAGAGAAAGAGACCTCAGCTGGTGGGATTATGTGTGATCTTCCTTCCTGCTCTTTCTCTAGAGTTTCTGACTTTTCTTTCTTTCTTTTTCTTTTTCTCCCTTTCTTTCTCTTTCATTCGTTCATTCTCTCTCTCTCTCTTTCTGGCTGCACCCACAGCACGCAGAAGTTCCTGGGCCAGGGAGCAACCCCATGCCACACTTGTGACCTGAGCCACTGCAGGGACAACGCCAGATCCTTAACCCACTGAGCCACCAGAGAACTCCTGCCTTTTTTCTATAATGAGAATATACTATATTTATCATGGGGGAGCGGGAAATGAAAATAGTGTTAGTATAAAACAACCAACAACAACCAACAGAAACAGGACTCAGGCGATCCACTTCGTTGGGGATTCAGCAGTTTCATTATAATGCATACAAATGATTGAATGCCATTTAGCTAATGACATGGCTCTGGCATGACGATGTCCCTGCCAGAATGTTTTCCTGGTGTGGGTGTAAAACACATCCTAAGGAAGTCACGGTGCTTAAAGAGAGGTGAAAAGAGGAAGCTGCCAAGTGCTGCTTCAGCAACTTCTATCCCTTTAACAAAACATCCCCCTTAATTAATTTAACAGAAACCTGTCAATATTTACATAAACCTGCGATTCTGATAAGGCATGAAAACTCATCTTACACTTTGCAGCAGAGGGGTCCCTACCTCGGCAGTGAGCGACACAGCCACCCACTCATTTCTGTGAGCCAGAAATCCAGGTGCTGACTCACTGCCTCGCCTCCCCTCACGCCAAACCAACCCTTCAAGCCCTGTGGCTGAAGGGCTCCAAATTTCTCCAGCAGTCCTCTTTGCCATGTGGCTAATGTCACTACCACCTTGCCCTCAACAACTCCAAGCCAGACCCTGCTTCCCTTCTAAATTCTCCCTCCCCTTCTTCTACAGTAATGGAACCTCCTGAAAGAGCTGGTATACAGTGACTTGGGAAAAAACTACACTTTTTTTTTTCACTTTGCAATGTGACTGATGTGGCAACTTTTGGATTATGTGCATCCTCTTCTTCCCCTGTCCCCTTCTCATGGGCTGGAATGAGGACCCAGGGGTCCTGGTTTCCAGTTCTTTACTTGTTAGGAGGATGAAACTGAACTGTTGGCTGAGAGTGTATTAGAAAACTGCAGCTGCTGTAACAAACCAGCACAAACTTAGTGGCTTAGGACAATGCAAATTTATTCTCCTGTAGTTCTGGCGGTCTGAAGTCTGAAAACAGTTTCATTGAGCTAAAGTGAAGGTATGGGCAGGGCTGCTTCCTTCTAGAGGATCTGAGGGGAGAAAACTTGTGCTTTTTGGATTTTTCAGCACAGCATCTCACAGCTCTTTCTGCTTTTGTCTCCACATCACCCCCTTCCTCACAGTGAGACAGACTGGGACCTGGGACCCTTTGCTGTAATGGCCGCAGTGCTTGCTCCTGGACAAACATCTCCTCGAGCAAGAAAATACAAAGAAACTATAAGAGACTAACGATAAATGCATAACACAAGCAGCTGGGGCAGTTACAGGCAACAAGATACAAAAACCCCTAAACAAACCAACTGCCACTTCTGAAGAGCTGAGAACTAAACCAGGGTGTCAAAAGCAATGCCCCCTGCATACAACACCACCAAAGGGGTGGGTAAACCACCTAAGTGCCCCCTCTGGCCCAACCCCTGGACCTGCTTCTACCCTTACCCCCTAGAAAGAACCCGCTCGCTCTCCTCCCCCACCTCAGGAAGCAGGCCAGAAAGGGAACTTGTAGCTTGTTTTTGCTCCCCCTGCTGCACTAGATACCCCCATAAAGCCTTGCCTGAATTTCTTGTCTGGTCTCATCAATTTCTATTGATTAAGGAAGGCCAAGAACCCAGGTCAGTATCAACAGGACTCTGCCTGTGTCCCTCTTTTATGGATCCTTGTCATTACTCAGTCCCACTTGGATAATCCAGGCTGCTCCCCTTATTTCAAGATCCTCAACTTGATCACATCTGCACGGTCTCATTTGCCAAACAAGGTAATATTCTCAGGTTCCAGGGATTAGATGTGCAGATGGAGGGGAGGCATTATTTAGCTTATCACAGTCATTAAATATAATTTTGGATGAAAATGCACGTGTGAATTTGGGCATATAATTCACAGGATATTCAGAAAATTGAGTGGCATTGCTAAACAGCATTTCCTTCTGTTCTCATTTGCCTGTTCATATAAATAAAGCTGCTTGCATGCTTACATTCAAAGGAAAAACAGGAATAGAATTCACTCTAAGCCAAATTCTTTCTAGCAATAAGTAAATTCATTTGATGGTAAATTAATTGGAAAAATTATCATGTTCCATTCATCTCACTTAGCAATGTATTTTCAATAAAATTTCACTCTGTGTTTCTTGTTTATCCACATTTGTTGCTCAATTATGTACTTCTAATCACTGAAGAATAACTCGATCAGGAGGAACTGTAAAAAAAATTTAAGCCTTATGATCATAAGAAATTAAAAATATATATATATTTATTGTTGTAGGAGAAGGGTGAGCAAAGAAAGGTTTATGGGAGTTCCCACTGTGGTGCAGTGCATTAAGAATCCAATTGCCGCAGCCTGGGTCTCTGCAGAGGCATGGATTTGATTCCTGGCCCAGTGCAGTGGGTTAAGGATCCAGCATTACCACAGCTGAGGTGTAGGGTGCAGCTGCAGCTCAGATTCATCCCTGGCCTGGGAACATCCATATGCTGCAGGTGTAGCCATTAAAAAAAAAAAAAGGGAAGACCTATGTATAAAATGTATTAGTATAAATTTCTGTGAGGAAAGTGGAATGGATACAAAGACTCCAAAAGAAAATGAAACAATATGAACTTTTTGACAGGTAAAGAAAATTGTGTTTATATCTTTTTTAAAATGGGTGGTGGTTGATGGGTATCAAATTGCTACGGTACTTAGATTCCACTGGGTACACTGAGAAGAAAGATATGATAGTTTTGTTTTAAATGTCAATATTTATAGTGTATCTTAAAAGCCACCTTGACTAGAGATGAAATTCTAAAAATGTACGTTTTCCAAAATTCTTTTAGGAGGTATGTGAACAAAATGTTTGAAGACAACTACTTAGGGACCTGCTTGTCAGGTCAGGAGAATGGCACGCCCCCACCCCCAGTCCCTGGTCAGGGGATTTTGCTTGAACCACAGTGATGAGATGTCTCCTCGGGCTCTTAGACTAAGAAAGTATCTCAATGGCTATTCCCACCTCCATCAACATGGCAAGGAAAAATACCCAAACTCCTCTATTCCCCAGCTCACTCATTCCCTTCCTCCATGGCCCAGCCAGAGACATCTCTCTGCAGTTAATCAGGCCCAAGAACATCATACTCTGGTGGCCAACATGGGGTGTTTGGTGGTAAGAAGAAGCCTCTTCATGGATCCAAATGTGGTTCTGACCAGAAGTTGCCACAAGGCTAAGTACAGATACTGCCAACTCAACTTTCAGAAAAACAAAGCAAGACGCCAGGGACCATATTCACAGCTTGTTTTGGGACTATTTTTATGACTATTTTTAATGTATATATAGTGATTACTCTGGGTAAATGGGAAGTAAATAAAATTCAAAGTAATCTCTTAGCTGGCTATCTTCATTGGAATGGCACGATCACGCACACACACAGCATGCAGGCAGCACGATACCACATCACACACACATCTCTTTGAAGAACGAGCAGAATGGAAACCAAGAATCTCCAAGTGTCCCCACGTGGGGGCTCTGAGCACATAGTGGGAACACAACACATACTTGATTAACTCAGAAAACATATACCCACATTTAATTAAAGAAAACCAGAAGGAATAAAATGGAATAACGGAAGATGATGGGACATGGTCAAGCAAGGGCAGACGTCATCACCCATTTGGGTGGCTGTGAAAACGGCACGGGGTGGTAAGCCACCCTGTTCGGGCCTATATCTCAGCCCCATCATTTACAGCCTCTGTGACCTTGGACATGAAACCCAATATACGCATGCCTCAGTTTCTCTAAACATAAAACAGAAACGCATCTTATAAGGCTATTGTGAGGACAGAATAAACTAGCACTGAAGTCAATACTTAGGATTATTATTAGCTAGTCTTCTTAAAAACAAACATTTATTGAACACTATATTCTCATCAATGTCTAGCCCTGAGGATAGAGAAACAAAGGACTGTAGCCACATCCCTAGTTCAAGGCTGCCCACCCAGAGCAGATGGGTATGTTCCAAATGGCTTTCCTAGGGAATCCTCAGATATCCCAGCATGGAAGCGCAGCCAGGGGCATGGCCCTGCTGCAGAGGAACACAGAGGATGCTCATCAAGGGTGTCTTGGGGGAACCAAACCCACCTGGCCAGCTAAAAAGGGCATCTGGAATAGGCAGTTCAGATACCCTCAAAAGCATCTTACTCAAAGACAGGAGTGCACGTCTGGCATTGAATGGGTGAGGGGAGTCTGTTGGGGGCTTGTTTTTGCTCTTTCTGACACCAGTTATGAGGCAGTTGCTATTACAAAGTTTAAGAAAACTGAGGAGAACAGAAGACCAGCACTGTACCTCGCCCCACTGCTCAGGATTCAATCACTTGCAAGAAAGGAACTCCCGGTTCAAGACAGTTTAAGCTGAAAAGGGAGACTGACATCCTATGACCAGACGAGAGAAAGCAGTCTTTCACTCTGGGACAGCTGGACCCAGTCTCTAAACCTGTATAAAGACTCTTTTTTCGGCTCTGTCTCTCACCTCAGCCTTAATGTGATGACCTACTGGGAGACAATTCTAGGGTTTCTGCAAATCTTCTGAGAAAAGGGTATTAGCAGCTATGCTCAGGGATGTTTCCAAAACGGCTCTGAGGCATGGGGCAGATGTCTCTGTATTCTAGGATCTGGCAATGGTGTCTTGGGTATGACACCAAAATGATATGGAAAAAAATAGGTATATTGAACTGCATCAGAATGTAAAACTTTGGTGCATCAGGGGACATTATCAAAGGACAATCTACAAAGTGGAAGAAAATATTTGCAAATAATATATATGATAAGGGTCTAGTGATTACAGTCTTGTATCCAGAATACATAAAAAATGCTCACAACTCCACAACAAAAAGACAAACAACACAATTTAAAAAGAGGTAAGGGACCTGAATAGATGTTTTTACACAGAAGATATACGAGTTGCCAATAAGCACATCAAAAGATGTTTGTCATCATTAGTTACTAGGGAAATACAAATTAAAACTGCACTGAGGTACCAGTTCACAGTCACTAGGACTGTAATAAAAGGGAAAATAGTTGTTGGTGAGGATATGGAGAAACTGAAAACGCTGTCCATTTCCAGTGGAATATAAAATGTCACAGACGGAGTTCCCGTCATAGCGCAGTGGTTAACGAATCCGACTAAGAACCATGAGGTGGCGGGTTCGATCCCTGGCCTCGCTCAGTGGGTTGAGGATCCGGCGTTGCCGTGAGCTGTGGTGTAGGGCGCAGACGTGGCTTGGATCCCGCGTTGCTGTGGCTCTGGCGTAGGCCAGAGGCTACAGCTCCGATTCAACCCCTAGCCTGGGAACCTCCACATGCCGCAGGAGCGGCCCTAGAAAAGGCAAGAAGACAAAAAATAAAAAATAATAAATAAAAGGTTACAGTCGCTGTGGATAAGAGCATGGAGGTTCCACCAAAAGTTAAACATAGAATTATCTTTATGGCCCGGCAATTCCAGTCCAAGATTTATACTAAAACATTGAAACCAAGTACTCTAACCCTTATATACACGCGTTCACAGCAGCACTATGTCAAATAGCCAAGCGGGGGAGCAATTCAAATGTCCATCCGCTCTGAAGCAGTGACAGATGCCACAGTGTGGATGAACCTCGGCAGCATCACGTTAACTGAAGGAAGCCTGACCCCAAAGGTCACCATATTGCATGACTGCATGTATGTCAAATGTCCGGGATAGATAAATGCATAGAGCATACTGGTGGTTGCCCTGGGCTGAGGGGTGGGGTAGATGGCGGCGGGGGGGAGTTAATGGGTATGGAGGGGTTTTTTCCTTTTTTTTTTTTTTTTGGCCATGCCTGTGGCATGTGGAAATTCCCAGGCCAGGGATCAAACCTACGCCACAGCAGCAACCCAAGCTGCTGCAGGGACAATGCCAGGTCCTTAACTGCTACGCCACCAGGGAACTCCTAGATTTTTTTTAGGGGGACGAAAATGTTTCAGAACTAGATACAGGTGGTGGTGGCACGACATCGTGAATGTACTAAGGGCTACTGAGCTGTATGCTTTAAAAAAGGCTAATTTTGGAGTTCCCATTGTGGCTCAGTGGTAACAAACCCAACTAGTATCCATGAGGATGTGGGTTCGATCCCTGGCTTTGCTCAGTGGGTTGAACATCCAGCATTGCTCTGAGCTGTGGTGTAGGTCACAGATGCAGCTCAGATCCTGCACTGCTGTGGCTGTGGCGAAGGCTGGCAGCTGCAGCTCTGATTCAACCCCAAGCCTGGGAACTTCCATAAGCCACAGGTGTGGCCCTAAAAAAGGAAAACAATTTTTTAAAATAGAAAGGTTAATTTTATGCTATGTGGATTTCGTCGCAATTAAAAGAAAATAAAGCTAATGTTTCCCTATGGGAGAAAGGCTAAGTACTCACAGTGCCTTATGAGACAAAGAATTTTCTGTGCTCAGGGTCCCCAGCTGTAATACAGGCCCGTGGGGTGAGTAGCATTCTCCTGGGTCTGCTGTGCACGGCTTCCCTGGGACTTGAGGGGCAAGGGGACCCCAAGAATATGAAGCTCCTCCTGCCTGCTGTGAACTAGCTTCTACATCCACTTGGGCTCGTTGTTACTGTCCCAGGAGAATCCACAGAAGTGTGGTGAACAGACTTAGCCCAGGCCGGCTGCAAAGAGCCTGCTTGTAAGTTCTCCCTGTTCCCTGATGATCATGGGCCAATGGGGCCATGGAGCTTGCCTTCCAAGGGTACAGTGTCCCATAGCAATGCATGTGCAGTAGAAAATGCCAGGCACATCTATGCTGGCTTTCATCTTCATAATGCCACGAAGATCTGTGGGCAAAGCAAGTGCCAAATACTTGGTGACTTAGTGATATCTATTTAGAGAGAATACAGATTTAAAAGTAGCATCAGGAGGCTATAAAGGAAGAAAGCATCATCACATAAGGATAAAGAGATCAATTCTCTAAAAAGATATAATGATCTGAAATACATACATGCCTAACAATAGAGCTTCAAACTACATAAAGCAAAAATTGACAGAATTGAAATAAAGAGTAGACAAATTCATTAAAAATAAAACAAAAATAAAAACATCAGGGGGCTACTGACTGGGAGAGAAAACAGGGCTTTTCTGAGTGTCTTATATACTTTGATCTGAGTGGTGGTTACATGGCCATAATTATGTCCAATCAATATGCCCAGTCAATAAATGCAAAAATTTATCAAATTCACTTAGGATTTGTATACCTGACTGCATATATGTCATATCTCATTAAAAAAAAAAACCTTGGTGGGGGGAGAGGCAGGCACAGAACAATGTACTTGGAATTCTTCCATTTAAACAAATTTTAGAAAGCAAGGACACATACAAAGAAACAAAAAAATCTTCTGGAGCAGACCAAACATCATATCAGAGCAAGACTTTCAGAATGATATGAGCAATGACAGTGCATTACAGCTGTGGCTCTTAATCTACATTGAAAACTCATCTGAAGAGGTTTCCATAAATACCAATGCCTGGGCACCAACCATGAAGAATCTGATTTAATTGACCCCGGGGGAAAAAAATCATTTTTAGCTCCCTGGTTGGTTCTATCAGGGGTGGACAAACTATGGCCTGTGAGCCTGTTGCCTGTTTTTGCACATGGAGTGTTACTAGAACACAGAAATGAACTGGCATTTTCCTTTACATAACGTCCCTGGCTGCTTTCATACCACAACGGCCAAGTTGAGCAGTTGTACCAGAGACCATACAGACTGCAAGCCTGAAATATTTCTTCACTGGCCTTTTACAGAAAAAGTCTGCTGATCCTAGCAAAAAAAAGTCTGCTGATCCTAGCAAAAGTCTGCACATTCTAATCACCTGGGAGTTTACAAACCACTCAAAATGTTCACCGCCGCCTGGAACCTCCTGAAGCCAACTCTTCAGGCATGGGGCTCAGGCATGGTGCCTTGGTCAGTTCTGGGAGACTTTTCATGAGGAACCCTGCGTTCTGAAGCAGTCCCTTGATGCTTTGAGATCATGCAGTTCCCAACAGAGCCCAAGAACCAGCAGCAGTGGGCTGACTTCTCCAGCATCATCTGAGGAACTTCGTAAGACTCAGATTGCTAGCTGTCACCCTTTAGAGATCCCAAGTCAGAAGGTCTAGTGGAGAGTCCAGCAATTGCTATTACTAAAAAAAATTAACATGCAAACAAATCCTTCCTGTGTGAGGGAATATTGACATTTAGGGGCTGAAACAAGACCAGATCCCAGCCCAGATCCAATATTTCAAGGGCACAATTCCACTTGGACACCGGAGAGTGCACTGGATGAGTGGGAGTCAAGTGATTTTGATCTGAGTTGGAAATTTAAATGTCAGTGCAAACAAATGTAAGTGCAAACTTACAAGTTACACTTACGAAATATAAGTGTAAGTGCAAAATGCAAGTGTAAGTGCAAACAAATGTAAAACGTAAGGCAAACGAGAGAGCGGGTTCCACGCAGGCCCCTCTGAGGGCCCTGGAAAGTCTCTGCTCTGAACAGGAAGGGATGGGAGGAGGACCAGCAATGGCATCTGAGATAAGGGCCACCTGGCAGAAGAGGAAGCGGGCACTGTGGGGCTGCTATTCGGTGAGGCCAGTGCTCTCCTAACAATGATCTCCCTTTGACATCTGCTTCCAGAAGAGCAACCAGCCATGTATTCCTCATTCTCAGGATGGCTTACAAGAATATTCTGAGTATCAGGAGTGTGTACCTCCTGGTGGTGGAGATGCAAAGAAACATGTAACACTCCCCACCCCCCAGCCCACGGAGCTGATTAACATACATGAAGGCAGAGTGGGTGTGCTATGCATATTCAGACATCTGTGTTGGAAGGAGCATGCGGACTCCCACGGTCCCAAGGACAGGGAAGGGCTACTGCCATTAAGGCAGAGCTCCACCGAGCTTTTCAAACATCAGGATTTAGGGACGTGACACCAGGGGTTCAAATTTGCCTGCCGAAGAGGTTTTTTGAGCTCCAGAGGCCCAGGCCATGTCCCAGACACTGGAATCAGAATCTCTGCAGGGGGCAGTCAGGCACCAGAATTGTTAAAGCCGCTCAGGTGATTCCACTCTGCAGGGGAGTTGGGAATCTACACACCGGGAGCTGTAGAAAGTGCCTAGAAGGGGAGGAGAGAGGTGTGGGGAGAGGCTGGTTGTGCACTCACGGGCTGTGGGGGCTGGTGTGGCTTCAGGTATGCATCCCTAGAAATAAATCCCAATGTGGCACAAGCACAGGCTCTGCTGGGGAGTGAGCCTCGGTACTCACGGAATTGCTGCAAGGCCATTCTGACCCCACCACATCTGGGAAATCATTGAGACAGCAAAGTTGCAAAGATAATACAGAAAGTTTCCTGAATGCCCCCCACCCAGTTTTCCCTAAAGTTAACGTCATGTCAAAACTAAAAAACCAGCACTGATACATTGTGATTCGCTGAACTCCAGACTTCATTTGGAATTCACCAAATTTTCCACTAACATCCTTTTTTTTTTTTTTCCCCCTGTCCCAGGACCAATCTAAACAGCATTTAGTCATCTGGTCATCACGTCTCAATGGTCCCCACCATTCTCGAAGACTCTATTTAAGCCAATTGTCTGTGCTTTGTCCTTAAACACATTGTTTTCTCCTGTCTTTGGGAATAAGCAGATTTTAATCTGAATTTTACCAACACTGAAGAAATTTCATTGAGAAAGTATTTTCCTCTGTGAATGGCGTCATTAACTACTTTAATGCCTCAACAAAATTTCTTCGGTGCAGCCAAACTATTAGCATGTTTTTCCCATTTACAATTTTCTTTTCCAAAGGATTTTTTCTCCTAAAAACATTACCAAAAATATATAGTTCTTGAATTACTTTTGTCTGTATGAATGCTGTCTATCACAGCTTCTGACAGTGTGAGTTTTCTCTGTTGATTACATTTCCACCTACAGCAATTTCCTAAGTCAAAGTTTGCATATCCAGTTGTGCCAAGGTTATTTGATTCTTCTTTTGATTAAAAAAAAAAAAAATCGATTCTGGAGTTCTTACTGTGGCTCAGTGGGTTAAGGACCCAACGTGAGGTCCATAAGTTCTGTGAGGATGCAGGTTTGATCCCCAGCCTGGCTCAGTGATTTAAGGATTTGGCGTTGCCACAAGCTGGGGCATAGGTCTCAGATGCAGCTTGGATCCAGTGTTGCTGTGGCTGTGGCGTAGCTCTGATTCAACCCCAGGCTTGGGAGCTTCCATATGCTGCAGATGTGGCCATAAAAAGAAAAAAAAAATCAATTTTATTTTTATTTTTAAAATTGAGGTGGAGTTGACATGCCACATTGTATTACTTTCAGGTATACAATATAACGGTTCAGTATTTGTATAATATAATATATAATCTTTCTCAAGATTGCTTTGGCTAGTTAGGGTCTTTTGTAGTTCTATACAAATTTAGGATTATTTGTTCTATTTTTGTGAAAAATGCCACTGCTGAAAGATCAATTTTATTTGTTTATTTTTTGGCCCTGCCCGTGGCACATGAAAGTTCTGGGACCAAGGATTGAACTTGTGCCACAGCATCAATGCAAGCCACAGCAGTGACAACACCAAATCCTTAACCCACTGAGCCATCAGGGAAGTCCTAAAAAAATCAATTTTAAATATGCACGTTTCCTTCTGCCAGTTTTATTTTGTGGGTTTTGCTTTTCTATCACATTTAATTTTTCCCAGCTCCACTGTTGCACTTTTCAAACTTACCAACAAGTTCACATTCATGAGTTTCTCATTTGTGACAGTTTATTATGTTTGGTGTTAACTGCTGGGTTGGACAGTTAATTATGTTCAGTGCTAACTGCTGCCAGTTTCATCTGCACTGGATATTCCTACGAATAACATTTACTGATAACTTGGATATCCACAGATAATCTGTATTTTTTTTAGGTAAGCCATGGAAGAATTGAGGTATTCTCCTCAGATATTCCAGGAACGCCTTACTGCTCATCCAGTTCGTCTGGATGCTGGAGTTCACTGCACACACATGGCCTGGCAGAGCAAGAACAAGTGGTGGGTCAAATGAGTCGAATGACCAGCTTCACTGAAGAAAAAGCTTTGATTTTCCGATACCTGTGCACCAGCAGCTCTGTCTTGCCCACGGAGCACTGTGTTGTGTGGGATGGCAACCTGCTGTGCAGCTGCCTGTAGAAGATCACACACAGACCAGGCACAAGGGCAAAGCAGAAGCAGCAGAATGGGGTATTGGGCAGAGAAATGGGCTGAGGCCAAGATTTGGCCAAAGGAAAGAAATCGTGGCTCTTGGAACCAGAGTACAAGGTCAGGGTGGGGCCAGCCCCAAGGGTGCTGCTGAATTTCAGGCCTCCCCTTTCTTGACTACCCCAGGAGGAATGGAGTCTATTTTAGCATCTGGAACATGCGCAGTGAGCCACCTTTGAGGGCTGCATAGTGAGGGGAAGAGCCAGGGAATCGCCAGAGAAAGGGATTCATCTGAGGCAAGTCAGAGGCCTTACTCAGGGGGAAATGTTCTCAGGAAGTTGAACTGTCATACCCTCGTGGTAACCACCTGCCAATACAGAGGGAAAGTGGCTTTACTGTGGCTGAGCCACCTGGGGTGGCGACGTGCCCAGAGGGACAGGAGGGAGGTTCTGTATCCAGAGAAAGATTGAGCCCTTCTCCTGACGCCCCAGGACAGCCTTTCTGAAAGTAGAACTGGTCAATGGCTCTCTGCTGGGTGCCAGGGCAACAAAAGCAAACATTTCACTGTCTTCCACGTGGCCCTCTCCCACCAGCAGGTTGGAATATGAAACCAGCAGAAAAAGAGCATAGCTGGGACATACAGGATAATTGCGTTTGAGCAGTAAATAGCAATTCCCCTCCTGCTTTCCCCGGGTGAATCGACTACATCTATTAAAGCCACGAGATCCTCATCTATAAAATGGGGATAATAGGAGTTCCTACAGTGGTGCAGGGGGTTAAGAATCCAACCGCGGTGGCTCAGGTCGATGCTATGGCTCAGATTCAATCCCTGGCTGGGGAACTTCCAGACGCCACAGGTGCAGCCATAAAAATTTTTAAATAAATAAATAAAATGGGTATAATAATAATGTCCATCTTAGCAAGCTGTGACTAGAAGTATAGAGCTATTATGTACAATGTACTAAGCCTCTTACTCAATAAAATGCACTACTCAAAAAAAAAAAAAAAAAAACAAAGCCACAAGAAAGGTCTTACCAGTTTGTGAAACATTCAGAAAAAAAGGAAATAAGTGTGTAAATGGCTTGAGCATCTACGTAACCACCATGCAATCAAGAGACAGACGAGCTCCAGAACCTCAGACGAGCGGCTGACTTTTCAACTTCTATCTCATGTTCCAGAACAGTTTTTTGACTTGCACCCAATCTGAGATTTGGATGGAGAAATAGGGCTTTGTTCCACAGAGATTCCCAAGACCCAAAGACATCTAGATATGTACTTGGGGGTTGTCAATGTCAGTGGTTTTAAGGCCACACTCAGGGAATTAACCATTAAGATGCAAGGCAAGAAGTTCCCGATTCATGACATCTCGGTGGGGCTCTGGGATATACATTTTTGACAAGCACCCCAGGAGATCTGAAAGCAAGTGGGTCTCAAAGACACCCCTCTTTGAAGAGCCACAGAAGCTTGGTGCAAGAAGATGCGATGTGAGTCCTGCAGGTCCTTGGTGCTCAAAGTGTGGTCCCAGCCCAGCAGCAGCGCTGGCACCTGGAAGCCTGATGAGAATGCAGATTCCTGGGCCCAAGCCAGAGCACTGAGTCAGATGCAGTAAATACCATCCTCTGGGTAATGTGTGCGCATCAAAGTTTGAGCAGCACATACTGGGTTCACTGACGACAGAGTTCTCAGCAGGGCAGTGCTGCCCCCACAGGGCATTTAGGGAATAGGTGGTTTGGCTGTGGAAAGAAACACTAGAAGATATCCTGAAACCTATACGACAGTCAACACATTAAAGAAGCCCTCTGCATCCTGCAGAATTTCAAATGTCATGCTGGATATTCATGATACAGAAAACCTGTCTGGATTTTTCTGAACCTAAAACCTAACTCTTTTTTTTTTTTTCCCCTTTTAGGGCCACACCTGCTGCATATGGAAATTCCCAGGCTAGGGGTTGAATCGGAGCTGCAGCTGCCAGCCGACACCACAGCCACAGGAATGCCAGATCGGGGCCGCATCTGTGACGTATGTCTCTGAAGTTTGCAGCAACTCCAGATCCTTAACCCACTGAGCAAGGCCAAGGATCGAATTCGCATCCTCTCGGACACTATGTCAGGTTCTCAACCTACTGAACCACAGTGAACTCCTGTTTGTTTGTTTTTAACAAGTAAATTCACTCTTGGGGGCGAAGCACCATTTTTATAGACACTGAAATTTCCAGGAATGCAACTGCTGTATAAATTGCAGGAGGACTCAATATTTATTTTAAGTATTACCAGGAGTTGTTCACTGTAAGTGATGGTTCATTTTACGTGCCTACTTGATGGGGCTAAGGGTTGCCCAGAGATCTGGTACAACATTATTTTTAGGTGTGACTATAAGCATGTCTCTGAAAGAGATTAGCACTTGGGGAGTTCCCATTGTGGCTCAGTGGTTAACGAATCCGACTAGGAACCATGAGGTTGTGGGTTCGATCCCTGCCCTTGCTCAGTGGGTTAACGATCCAGCATTGCCGTGAGCTGTGGTGTAGGTCGCAGATGCAGCTGGGATCCCAAGTTGCTGTGCCTGTGGCGTAGGCTGGTGTCTACAGCTCCGATTAGACCCCTAGCCTGGGAACCTTCATGTGCCACGGGAGCGGCCCCAGAAAAGGCAAAAAAAAAAAAAAAAAGAGAGAGAGAGAGAGATTAACGCTTGAACTGGTAGACTGGGTAAAGATCTCCCTCACCAAGGTGGCTGTGCACCATCTCATCAACTGAGGGCCTCAACAGAACAAAAAGGTGACAAAAGGGAACTGTTCCTTCTACGTGAACTCAGACATCCACCTTCTCCTGCCCTTGGCCATCAGCGCTCCTGGTTCTCAGGCTCTGGACCAAGCTTTGGATTTGCACCATCCGTTCCCCCAGGTCTTTGGACGCTGACTGAGTTATACCACCAGCTCTCCTGGTTCTCTAGCTTGTAGACAGCAGAATATGGGGCTTCCCAGTCTCATAACCACATGAGCCAGCTCCTATAATAAGTCTCCTCTTATTTCTGTCTCTCTCTCGCATCGGTTTCATGTCCCTGGAGGACCCCGATACACCATCTCAGATGATCCCATGGCAAACAGCAGAGCAGTTGTGCGAGATACAGCATACTTCAGTCCGTTTATCTGTCAGTACAGCCCCAGACTGCTTCATCAGAGCCAGACCCTCGAAATTATTAATATACATATTATTTTACTATAAAATGTTCCTTTTTTTCTTCATGTTAAAGTCAGTATGCCATCTTTTTTTTAAAAAAATATGTGTATTGACAGCTTGTTTTATCTATAAAATTTCATTTCAAGATAGTAAAAGAATATTTGCTTTCTTAAAGTTTCATTTGAGTACCATAAGAATAGTTTTGGCATAAAAAGGAAGTTTTTGGCTATGATAGAGGTAAAAAGGGATGTCTTGGTTGAATTGCCTCCGTTTTTATTGATTTATTTTATTTATTTATTTATTTACTTGTTTAGGCTGTGCCTGTGGCATGCAGAAGTTCCTGGGCCAGGGACTGAACCCATGCCACAGCAGTGCTAACGTTGATCTTTAACCCACTGAGCCACCATGAACTCTTGAAGGATTGAAACCTAGGGAGTAGAGTGGGGCCAAGGTCATGGGGTGACTTGCATCAGTAAAACCAGACACCCAAGAATCCAGCCCCCACCAGGACTGGACTTCTGCCCCCCCAGAACTGTGCACTTGGCCCGCCCAGTCGTCTGGAGATTTCATCCCCACTGAAAGCCTCCTTCTCTGTCCCTGTTCTTGCCAAGGCCTCGGGTAATGATTTGTAACATCTTGCAGCCTCACAAGGAAGCACAAACCTTTGCTGGACTCTCAATTATGATTTTGGTTTTTTTTAACCCAGGTTCTTTTCCTTAGAGACAAAGAAATTACAAATTACAAAATAAATGGAGCCCTTGTTCCTGGCTCTCTTTGAACACAAATTGCTGCCTGTCCTTGTCTGTTTGAAATTACATCTCAAGGGACTTCAAGAAAAATGACAAAAGATAAAAAACAACTTCCTTGACGGTGGAAGGCAATGGATTTTATATCTAAAGACTCAAAGCCTGGAGTTCCCATTGTGGCTCAGTGGGTTAAGAACCTGACACAGTCTCTGTGCGGATGTGGGTTAAGGATCCAGCATTGCCACAAGCTATGGCTCAGATCCTGCATTGCGCTGACCGTGGTGCAGGTCTCAGCTGCAGCTCCGATTCAACCCCTAGCCCAGGAGCGTCCATGTGGTGCAAGTGCTGCCATTAAAAAAAAAAAAAAAAAGACTCAAAGACTGAGATGCTCAGCCCACTAATACTCTATCATCCTCAATGACAACAATCCAGGACCACAGGGTAGGTGACACCCAATCTGTGTACTCACGGTGTCCCCACAATGTATAGGGACTTGTGTTGCTCAAACATTGGTGGCTCTGCCTCCTGCTTTATCTTGCATGTGAAAATCAAGTGATACCTTTTGCCTCTAATGCCCATCCTTTCAGGTAAGGGCTAGAGAGGAGATAGATGAAGAGGAGGCTACTTCTCTAGAGGCAGTACTAGAAGGTACAGTGTCTTCAGATGAGGCTGAAGGTGACCTAGTTTCATCTAGAGCTGAGAGGAGGAAAGGAAGTCCAAAGGGGCCTGAAGTAGGAAGAAGCTTGGAAAAACAGAAAGGCGATCAGGGCAGTGGGAGACGTATTACCGAATGTTTTAGGAGTAAGAATGGACTCAACACCACCGCATTGCTGGTTGTCACACACAATACGGAGTTGGAAAGGAGGCAATCCCCAAGTTTAAGACGACAATGCCGCATAAGAGAAGGGCGTCCCCAGGACTCTCCCACCTTCCTTGCCAAACCTGAGGAGGGTGGCATCTCTCTGGGGGCTTAACCTGGTCATCCCATGAGGATACACCGCCTAGGACTGAAACAGGGAGTGCATAGCACCCTCATGAGTCAGTTCTGGCAGAATTCAGATGACCACACAATGGCTTCAAAATCATTTTTTAAAAGATAAAATTATCAAGCAAGTCACAGAGTCCCTAAGCATGGGAATACATGTTGTGACAAGGGCAACATGGTCTTGCTGCCAGCTAGGTGCTTGCTGTGCCAAGAGAGCAGACAGGCTTCAGATGACTTGTGTGTTCAAAGAGGCTTCCAGAAATTCATCCAAGAATGGCTTGTAGAATGGTGGATGTGAAAGTGCCTGTAAAAAAATAATATGCCTGCTTTAAGGGAGGAAAGAGCCCAGAGAGAAAAAACCCAAAATGACTCAGTTCCTGACACCCAGAAAGAACACAGGGAGGGGCCAAAGAGGACAAAAAGGAGAAGGCACTCGGGGTGGAGCCAGGCTCTCATTCCTGTGTCCTGGAGGAGAAACAAGACTAGGAGGTCCTGCTAAGAAGAGGAAAACCGAAGTCAAGGGAAAACTGGGCAGAGGAGCGAAATGCACGCGTTGTCAGAAATGGGGGAAACAAGGAGAGAAAAGTGGACAGAAGAGCTGACTCCTTCCCGCCGGAAACGTGCAGAGACAAAGCCGGGGTAGCTGTGAAGGAAGCTGAGAGGCTGATCATAAACATCTGGAGAAGATCCTGCTCCATCCAAGCTGGGGAGACTGGGAGGAGATGTCTTCAGAGACAAGAGAGGCATTTACAGATCTCGCTGCCCAAGGAAGGAAGAAGGACATCTTTCTCTCCTTGGAATGGAGATGGTGCCCAAGTTTTCCACGTATTTTTCAATTTCCAAAAATACTTGCATTATTTTTCATGGGAAAAGTTCTTGGATAAAATAACCCAAGTTGCCATTAAAATTCCCAAAGTGTTAAACACAAAATTCTCCAAACTCTAATGTCTAACACTGTAGACTAAAGCTTTCTTTTTTCTTTACTTTTTTTTTTTTTTTTTACAGCCGCACCTACGCCAGGGGTCCAACTGGAGCCTCAGCTGTGACCTACACCACAGCTTTTGGCAATGCCAGGTCCTTAACCCCCTCAGCAAGACCAGGGATTGAACCCCATCCTCAAAGACAACTCCAGGCCCTTAACCTGCTGAGCCAGAATGGGAACTCTCTAAAGTTTTCCAACTTGACGGGGAATCTGGAAAACACAATCAATGGAGAGATGGCACCTTCATGTGAACATCTGAGATAACACACCAGACCGATTTAGAAGCTCCGAGAAGGGTTCCAGTTCCCAAGGGCTACATATAGACGAGCAGAGGAATTTCATGGGGGGACCCAGAAGAGAAAATACTGTTCATGTAACTGATTCCAATAAGCAGGACCAGGGCAGGAGAGAAGACAACATTCTGAGTGTGTCTATATGAGGTCAGGGTTGAGCTGATGGATTCTGAAATCAAATCACCCAAGACTGCATCTTGCTCGGCCACCAGGCACCTGAGCACGTGGAGTTGGACTCCTTCTCTCTAAGCCCCAGTTTTCTCTCATCTGTAATGAAGAGACTCTAGGACATGGAAGAGCTGCATGCTGAGTTTAGCATCCAAAGTGCTCTCTCTTCATTGGCTAAACGTGATCTGTACCACACACAGGTGCACATCGCCACCTGCAACCAGAATTAATGGAGTGCCCACATATTTGCAGAAGAGTCCTCTGCCATGGGCCATCCCTGATTAGGAGACTCCTCCCCCTTGTTCCGGCCCTGGTTTTGCCCTATAAGACACCCTCGTTGGGATCCCTGACCCAGGACAAGCTATCAGAGTGGAGACAGGCTGGCATTTCTGATAAAGATTCCAGGAAGAATCTTCCAGAATCCTGCCTATTCTGTCCCAGAAGTGACTTCGGTGAAAAGGGATAATTGGATAATTGGACCTATGAGGGACTGAGTGCCCCCTGTACCATAGGCATGGTTCTAAATGCCTTGCCCATGACACTCCTTTATTCCTCAGCCCAGCTGAGAGCTGTTACTCTTGTCACACTCCGACTACAGATGGAGAGCCTGAGGTACAGAGCAGTGAAAGGTGTAACTCCATCAATAAGCTGTAGCCCACTTGGTTGTAGAGCAGGTAGAATGAGTCAAACAGCTACTCCGAGATGCAAAGATAGTTTTATTATTTTTTCCCACCGCATGTGGAAGTTCCCCGGCCAGGGATCAAACCTGCACCATGGCAATGACCTGAGCCACAGCAGTGATAATGCCGGAATCCTTAACCCACTGGGCCACCAAGGAATGGCACAACTACAATTATATAAGTGGCAGTTCTTCAGAATATTTTTCAAAATCATTCCACTGTTTCACACGTACAAATCAAAGCTATAAAAACAACTGTGTTGTTTGTTGTATAACAGAGATTGAAGAAACACTGTAAATCAACTAGACCTTGATTAAAAAAAAATACAGAAATACTCAACATATTCTGTCTCCACAACAGCAACTGAGACAAATATGCCTGTGCGAGGAGAAAAGAAAAAAAAAAAACTACTACTACTAGTTGGACAAAATTATTGTTTTCCTTTTTTCAATCCACTGCTTCACATTTAGAGGCCTGCCTAATAACCTTGGGGCTGATTAGGCTTCATTTTCTATGAGGCAGGTAATTTTCTCTCCAGGAAATAGAAAAGCCTTATGTCCTGGAGGTCACAGGTATCAGCTAGAAAGCAGGTTAGTAAGTATAATTTCATTATGTAGAATCTACTTTCAGTTCAGATTTCATTAGGGGCAGACCTCACTGAGGTTTGAGAATGGGCCAATGACAAAAAATTAAGCCACAGAAATGCAGCCACTGCACCTGCTGTGGAGTTTTGAGAATGCAAAGTGAACTCATGTCTTTGCATCAGGATTCCTATGAAACTTTTTTTAGTTTTGTTCTTTTTTTTTTTTTTTCAGCTGGGGCCAGTCCCTATTTACCCAATTTATCCAGGTATAGGTCCACCTACCCTGTGTACACCAACATGGCATTGATGCCAAAGAAACTTTATCCAAGCCCTTTGGTACTTCCTAACACAGAAAAAGCAAATTAATTTTAATGTTGGGCTGCAAAGGAAAGGACAGGAGAAAACCAAGCCTTAGGTAATGGGCTGATGGAACAACAGCTCACGCAAATTCCAGGGCTGCACCATCAGTCAGGTGTAGGTATCTATCAGAGAAGGAAATTTGTGGGGGGAAGAAACCATTCTGTATGTCAAAGTCAAGTACACACAATTTGGGAACTGTTGGCACTGCTTGCCTCCCCTGGTATGAAAAATTCTATTTGTTTGGCAGGAGAAAATATCTGGTTCTGGGATTCTTCTCCTGTAAGCAGATATTCCAAACCCTTTTGAATAATTCTACAAACATCATGCCCACTCTGATTTCGACTCTTCCATTACATGGTCAGGTTCTCACAAATGTTGACTTCCTGCTCTGATCCACAGGGTTTTTACTTTGCTCTGCGACAGCGGCGCCTTTCATCTACACCCCTCCCTTCAAAACGCCAACAATCAGCACCTTCTCCCCAAGCTGTGTCTCCAACAGAAAACTTCATGCTACAAACAAGGCAATGGCTGAGTCAGAGACAATCTTTCTAATAACTCATACAGATAAATCAATGCTCAACTTCTGAAAACCCAACACATGGACATTTATTTTTCTTGGGATCCCTCACATATACAACTTTCAGAGGAAAGCCATCAACAAAAAAACAAGATTTATTGAGGACACGTACAAAATTACCAAGGGGTAACTTGAATAAGGGTGGAAAGATGGTCCATTCCTGATACTTTCTATACTTGCAGCTGTTCATAACTATTGGAGGCAATGAAGAGTCCCAAATAAAAACTCTGCTCACTGAGACAGGATATGGGCTAACCTACTGTAGAAATATTTTGTCTCAACTGTATGAAAACCATACATACAGTGTTTGGAAGGGAGCACATAAAAATGGAAGCCATACTTGGTTAGTGAGCTAAGAGGTGATTTTTATTCTTTGATTCCAAAGATGGATACAAAAATGAGGTTGCAGGTTCTACCCTTGGCCTTGCTCAGTGGCTTGAGCATCTGGTGTTGCCGTGAGCTGTGGTGTAGGTTGCAGATGTGGCTTGGACCCCGAGTTGCTGTGGCTCTGGCGTAGGCCAGTGGCTACAGCTCTGATTCGACCCCTAGCCTGGGACCCTCCATATACCGTGGGAGCAGCCCAAGAAATGGCAAAAAGACCAAAAAAAAAAAAAAAAAGATATGTAATAGGATCCTAGTACTACTTGATGACAAGAGAAGCCAATTAATGGGAGCAATTCCATCCCAAAGCAAACTGGGTAAGGCTTTTAGGCTCTCCAGAAGGGCTCTCTCCATGATGTGACCATAGTGACTTTTAGCATGGGTGGTCATGGACCTTAAAATGTTATACAAGTTGTAGCACTTAAACTCTAACTTCCTCCTAAGCAATGGAGCAAGAATCACAGAGGGTGTTTTGTGTGTGTGCCATTTAAATAAACAAAAATCAGAATCAATAAATGCCAATAAAATACCCATTTAAAAATCCAGTGTTTGGAATTCCCACCATGGTTCTGCAGTTAACGAACCCAACTAGCATCCATGAGGACACAGGTTTGACCCCTGGCCTTGCTCAGTGGGTTAAGGATCTAGCGTTGCCATGAACTGTGCTGTAGGTCTCAGACGCATCTAAGATCCAGTGTTGCTGCGGCTGTGGCATAGCCCGCAGCTACAGTTCCGACTGAACCCCTGGCCTGAGAACCTTGCTGTGCCATGGGTGCAGCCCTAAAAAGACAAAAAAATAAAATAAAATAAAAAATCCAATGCTTCCCATGTACCACCTGAAATTATGTGCAGCCCCAGCGGTACTTGAAGAATCCTGCAGAAGGAATGTCTAGTTCCTCTGAATTCACATGGTAGAGCCTATGAAGGATCCCCAGATTAAGACCTGGCACAGAGAGAGAGAGAGAGAGAGAGAGAGAATTGTGAAGCAGAGGCAGGAGGCCCAGGGAGATACTGAGAGTCGCCTCTGGTCAGGGTTAACCCAAGTCGGCCCTGGGATGTTGAGAGCGAGCAGGATCCTCATGATAGATGGTCTTTGTTTGTGTAAGTTAGTGTATATTTTGCCACCTGTGTTTAAAGAGCCCGGGTTCACCCTCCTCTCCTTGGCCCTCAGGATGCTGTATAGACTCTACACAAGTGGGTGATGACTGGATGTGATGCCATGCTGGTTCCTGTCCTCCACTCCTTTTCCTAAAGAGGAATTTATGTTGCCATTTTGTCGTTTTCCTTCCAGAATTGTGTACTGAGTGTGCTGTGGTTGGTGTAACCTGATGGCTGAGTCCACAAATGGCAGCTGGTAGGCGGTCACACCTGGGGACCGAGAGCAGCTCACAGAACTTGGAATATTTTCCCATCAGGGATGGGGAACATAATTTGTGGCTGTACATGTCTCTGGGTGTACAGGAAGAGGAGTTTATGCTAAGAAGTAAAATAAAAAAAAGAAGGTAAGATTTAGGATTTCAATCTCCCAAATTCTTCCCTGAGAAGAATTGGCAGCCATGTTTATCCTGCCTGATCCAGACTCCACCCCCAACAAGATTAAAACTGATTGGACAAGCGATAAACATGTGACCCAGATAGGGCCAATCAGATTCTCTAAGGCTGTAGAGGCGGGACCTAGAAACAGCAGGCAGTCATTGTGCTGTTGTTTCAACTCAAAGGATATAAACTCTGGGGATAAGGAGTGGCCATCAGCCTCCAAGAGAAGCAGAAAGCAGAAGTCAAAAGCAAGAGGAAAGGATAAAGCAGATGTGATGAGAAAAGCAAAAGCAAGAGACTGAGAAAATGGCTGCAGATTCCTGCTGGCCTTCCACCTCCTGATTGAGGGCTGTTGTAAGGCCCTGCTGAGCTTCCTTCCCCACAGTTCCTGGAACTACCCCTGTACCCTTATAGTACATTCTGCATTTTGTGTTGAGCTAATCCAAGTGAGTTCTAACACTTGCAAGTAAGAGAACCCTGGCCAAGTGCAGAGAACACAGTCATACTTACTGCTAGTAAAATTATTCCTAGTTTTTATATACAAATTAAATGTCAAGATGTTTCACTCTAGTCTGCAAAGAGGACCAAGAATTCAAGTACTGCATCATCTGAACAAGTTTAAGAATGACAGTTCTAATATGTTGGCAGAAGGAAGAAGCCTTTCTAGGGTCCTCACACCAATACAATTGAGAAAAATAAAGCAGCTGATAACAGCAGCAGAAGATATGCTGACTATAACACGGGCTCTCAAGAAAGAGCAAAAATCACAACCACTTAAGGAAGCTTTGGGATTTGTCTTAAATAGAGCTGTCAGGGTCCCGCCTTAGACTTATTGCATCGAAAACTCCAGTCAAGGTATTCTCTTATGGCTCAGTGAGGTAAAGATCCAGTGTTGTCACTGCAGCAGCTCAAGTTGCTGCTGTGGCTTGGGTTCACCCCTGGCCTGGGAACTTTCACACACATAGGTGTGCCCCCCCACACACCAAAAAAATAACATTAAAAAACAAAACTCCAGGGAGTTCCCACTGTGGTACAGTGGAAAGGAATCCAACTAGTATCCATGAGGATTCGGGTTCGATCTCTGGCCTTGCTCAGTGGGTCAGCTATCTGGCATTGCCGTGAGCTGTGGTGTAGGTTGCAGACGCGGCTCAGATCCCCCATTGCTGTGGCTGTGGTGTAAGCCGGTAGCTGTAGCTCCGATTCAACTCCTAGCCTGGGAACTTCCTTGTGCCGTGGGTGTGGCCCTAAAAAGCAAAATAAAAACAAACAAAAAAACCTCCAGTGAGGTGGTCAAAGCAGCTATACATTTTTTCGAAAAGTTTCCTAGGAGAGTCTTATATGCATACCTGTTAGGAAGAGTCATTTGATCCCAGGACAAAGGGACATCCGAGAAAAGGAAGGACTCTAGAGATCACAGATTAATGTAAAGACAATGCTAGCCACAGTGGTTCCTTGATGGCAATGATGAATCCCTGTCTAAATCAGAAACAGTGATTTTCTTGCCCATAATGGTGAGCTTCAAACATCCAAAATGGCTTAAATTATGTTCCATATAGACTTCTTGAAGTGGTAAGATGACATGCAATCCATTAAAAAAAAAACAAGCAAAAAACACAGGGGTTGAGTTTGCAATATGCATAAAATTTTAAAGCAACTTCTTCATTGTAGAAATTGGAAAATAAAGGTAAGCATAAAGAACAAATTACATCCTATAGTCACCTCACCCACTGTTTCATGATTTATATCATACTGCTAGATTTATATTTTTCTTTATCTCATCAGGTTGTGTATATATTTCTCCTTAGAGAAACAGGACCATACTGTTTTATAACATATTTACCATTTCGTATATTATATATGATCCTGTAATCCCACTCCTGGGCATGTATCTGGAGAAAACTATAATTTGGAAAGATACATGCACCCCAGTATTCACTGCAGCACTATTTACAATAGCCAAGACATGGAAAGAACCTACGTGTCTACTGACAGGTGAATGGATAAAAAAGATGTAGTATATATACACAAAGGAATATTCCTCAGCCACAAAAAAAGAATTCTTGTGGCTGAGGACTATTCCATTGTGTACATAATGCCCTTTGCAGCCACATGGATGGACCTGGAGATTATCATACTAAGTGAAGTAAGCCAGAAGAAAGACAAGTGTCTTTATACCTGGAACCTAAAAAAGACACAAATGAACAAAACAGAAAGGGACTCACAGACATAGAAGACAGAGGGGAAAGGGAAGGAGGGATAAATTAGGTTGGGATTAACATACACACCCTATATATAAAATAGATAACCCACAAGGACATACTGTGTAGCACAGGGAACTATACTCAATAACCTATTAGGGAAAGAATCTGAAAAAGATGTAGAGATATAAAACGGAGTCCCTGTGCTGCACACCTGAAACTAACACGACATTGTACCTCAACTACACTTTAATAAATAAGTAAATAAATTGTATATATTCTTGTAGCTTTACAGTATTACAGTTAGGGATGGATTCGTGAGGGTTTAATGAGACAACGTATGTGAGGGACTCAATAAATAGTAGTAGTTACTACTGTTACCATAATGTGCCTAATTACTTCCCTATTGCTGGAATATTAGGTTGTTCCCAGCGGTGGGGCATTTATGTTTTATTTCATTATATACATAATAGACATTAACTCTTTTCATTAGATAGAAACATTTTTTTGTGTATAGTTGACTGTTGTATCTTTTGTTTTAGATGTTAAATACATAAAAGTTTTATGTTTTCATCAGTCAAATCTCAGTCTTATCTTTTGTGATTTCTAGGCATAGAAAGCTAAATTCTCACCATGATACTATACTAAGTCTACATACATGATATATATCAGTATATGCAGATATTAATGAAAATGCTCCTACCAAAATGATTGACTTAGAAAACAAGTTTAGGACAAATGAATTTCTAGAGAAAACTTTAATTCTAGAGAAAAATCTTTGATAGTGAAACACACCATCCCCCAGGTCCCAAATAAACCCCGTGACACTGTGGTGCACAGGCAATGGGAACTGAGTCCTCGTCCTTCGCGTTGACCTGGGCTGGGACCTGATGTCATTAAGACACAGGAAAGGAAGCAAGTAAAACAAGAACTCCACACTCTGCTGTTTATCCCCTCAGATTAGGAGAAAGAGAATCAGTCTTATTAAACATTAAGGTAAGTCGCTTCATAATTGTCTCACCTCTGGTAATTCATTTGAACAACCTGTTCAGCGCCATGATCTGAATCACTGTCCTCTCTGGCTGTCAGAGCAAACGGTCATTGGAGGAGTCATGTGAATGCCTGGTTCTCATCCAGTGGCAACACAAGGACATCACAGTCAAAAGGCATGGAAAGTAGTTTCCATTTACTCATCTACTCAACAAACATTTACTGAGGGCCTGCAAGGCGCCAGGCACTATGCTAGGTGCCAACACAGAGAAGTGAGATGGACCTGGGGCTCATGGTTCCAAGTGGACAGTAAGACCTGAGAGGTACCTGGGAGACTCCCCACCCTTCTCCCTGGAGTGGACGCTGAAGCGGAAGTGAGATGTGATGAAATGAGAGAAAGGAGCCAGAGGGGGGAAGTGGCACCTGCCAAACTCCATTCAAACAAATCCCAATACAGCCAAGACAACTGTGTGATAAATTGGCATTGCCAAATGCCAGACACTAATTCAGTTACGGAATAAGCACATTCAAGGTATGGCAAGGTTTAGTGCTGCACTCCAGCGTTCCATTAATGAAAATTTGATATAAGCCTTCACCCACGTGTGATCAAGGAGACTTCGGAGTCTTCTGGGAGGAGGGACGGGAGTTCATCCTAGAGATCTAGACAGCTCGTGGTGTTCTCTGCAAGCAAAGGGGAAACAGGAATCCTCCAACAGTCCCGGAACTGTCTGCTCTCCATGGGACCCTGTAGCAGCACTCCCACCACATCTAATTTAGGCTGGGCACACCCACGACATCAGGGATTCCTTGGATTATAGCATCAAAAGCATCCACCATTTCCCTGTCTAACCCCAAATGTAGAACATGCAGAAGTGGTAAAGAGAGACCAGGGCAATGGTAACAGATTAAAAAAAAAAAAAAAAAAGGCGCTAATAAGGAAGAATAAAATCAAGCGGAAATGGAGCGGATACCTTCACTGATGTTATTTTAAATTCATTTTTCTTCATCAGCGCTGGGAGGACAACAGCAATTCTACATCATGTTTTGGGGGAGCATTATGCTCAATTAATTAATTAGTTCACAGTACATTTTGATGCTTGTGAAGGTGACATAGCAGTCTAGAAAAAGTGTGGTCTTTGAAGCCAGATGGACCCGCTCCTTCTTTTGCTGGCTGTGGGATGAGGAACAAATTTCCTAAGTCTCAGTTTGCTCATCTGTGACATGGGGGTGTCATCATCTACCCCAGAGTGTTGTTCTGAGGGCCAAACAAGATGATTATTACATAAACCGTCTCTTAGTCCAGTGCCTGGTGCACTAAAGGGCTCAATTATATTATTTATTATAATCAGGGCACCTACTGGGAGGGTCTGCCCAGTGCCCAGAGGAGATTTAGCATCTGGTGCAAAATGGGTACCAGTGGTGGTTGTTTGGTCTCCCTGCCCTTTCAGAGCATCACGGTGACTTCTTTATTATTTTTTTTCTCTCTCGTTTTCTTTTAAACAAGTGGCCATACCTGCAGCATACGGACGCTCCCGAGCCAGGGGTCGAGCCATAGCAACGCCGTGTAGTTATGTTGAGCCACAAGGGGAGTCCATGGTGCTTTTATAAAGACAAAGAAATGAAGAGGCTCGAGTGTGAAAAGCTTGTCCTCTGTCTTGCATCCTACCTGTCTTCTTGCCTCACCGGCAGGTTTTCCTGCTCTTACAAAAGGCTCCCTTTGACATCCATCCTCCACGTTTCCTTATCCTCGGCCTGAGAATGTTAGTGTTCTTCCCTTTTTAACGGTGGTTTTACTGCCGCTGTGTTTAATAAACTCCACTCATCAGCTAAAAACCTCCACCTCTCTTCATTTAATATACGGATGGATGTTAGCACTGATTCCCATCTCTTCCCAAACGAGCACGAGACTATGAGAAGACGAAGGGTTTTTACAAAGGAGTCATTAAAAATGTCCCACTGGGTTAATGTCGACAAAAAGTGCCTTTGAAAGTGGAGCTCCTGTTCCTAACGTTAAGTTCGATGTCCTCCGACAGTCTTGCCTATGTGTGAGTACATACACAATGCGATTCCAAACACCACTGCTTTTCTGATGGACTTTTCCTCATCTCCCAGCACTGGAAACTCCAAGGCTCTTTCTTCGCCCTTTTGTAAACCTCAGAGTCCTAAAGCATCTGCAGAAGCACTCACCCCACCCAAGAAAAGAGTACTCAAGGGTCCAGTGCTCTGTATGGGCCCCTTCCTACTCATAAATAATGAGGTGTTTATGGCACCAGCGTGCCACAGGATCAACATCCCAGGTTCAAGAAGGATCTTTCTCCCAGAACTGGGCGTTATCCAAAATCAACATGGACGGTGTCCACCGAGACCCCAGAGGCGTTCTTTTCCTCTCACTGTGCTGTGTCAACTGCCCACTGAAGAGGGCTTGATACCTTTTTCATTACTCCACTAAGTTTCATTTGAACTTGTCACTTTCCACCACTTCCAGTTAGTGGGTCTTCACTTCCCACAGGAAAACTTTTAACCTGTCACAAAGTTCATGCTCTTCTGGTTCCACAGTCTATGAGGAAAAGCGCTTTTGCCTACTGATTTGGGATGACCGGCGAGAAAGCAACAAGAATGGGATAAAAATCTCCATGCACCCCCTCGGGAAAAACTGAACTGCCCCATGATCAATCTGGAAACAATGCCTAGAAAGTATTATCACAGAGGATCCAACTCTGTAACTCTTCCTTGATTCTTTGATAAAGAGACAGGTGACAAGATCAGTTGGTTCTTATATCTCAAAGAGACAGGAGAAACCTCAGCACTTAGGCCAGGGTACAGGGAAGAAGCCAAACATGGTAATCAATGGCAGGTGACACTTGGCATAGATGGGGTGGGACCAGGGGGCTCCCCAAAGGGAGCATCCATGTCTCTTCTTCAGTGAGTGGTTGACATGTAGGAATGGGGACCTGGCAGAGCCAGATTTTCCATTTTCCAAGAGAAATCAAAATCTAGTCTTTGACCAGAAATCTCACGTTTCCCCCTTTTTACGGCCACACCTGCGACATACGGAAGTTCCCAAACTAGATGCCAAATCAGAGCTGCAGCTGCTGTCCTATGCCATAGCCACAGCAGTGCCAGATCCAAGCCACATCTGTAACCTACACCACAGCTCACGGTAACGCTGGATTCTTAACCCACTAAGCAAGGCCAGGGATTAAACCTGCATCCTCATGGATAGTAGTTGGGTTTTTAATCCACTGAGCCACAAGAGGAACTCCTGGAAATCTCATTTTTAAAAGTTGACAGCTGATTTAAAGTTTCTCAAACCCCCTGTGTCCACAGTGGTAGCCTGGAGCTGGCTGCTGTAAGGCTCACGAGAGTCTATTTTCTCTCCTCCTGCCTTCAGTGACTTCATGTTTATAGCTTGAAATTAGCCATATGGGGAATATTTACATCACAGAAATAGGCAAATGCTATAAGAGTTTTGTTTTTTAAGCTGATTACTAAACACTTACCAGCACATCTCCATCTATGGGTCAAATAAAATGCGTTGCCTTTGGCCCAAGTTGCAAATTCTAACTTAAATATCAAACTAGAAGTAGTGTTAAAACAACCATGAATAGGTTGTGTGTGTGTGTGTGTGTGTGTATTCCAAACCTGCATTTGCAACAAAGAATACATGTGGCACTTGACCGCAGGGGAAGCTGGGGGCTGAGAGTCAGAGAACTTCATTATTAGCTGAGAACACAGGGTAAAGACACAGGAAGGCAGCTCTGAACTGAGCCTATGACCCTATAAAAAGCACACTCTATAAATATGACATTTCTAATGCTCACTTCTTCCCCACTGCTGAGGGAGTGTGATATTTTATGCTCTGACAATGACCCTCAAGACACTGCAACATCCTGAAATGTCTTCTGAATCATCAGGAAAGATGAGATTATGCACAGCGATTGAGCAATAAGAGCATTTCAAGTCAATTTTCAAATAACTACAAGTGGATTAAAGCTCTTTGCCAGCCGCACAAGAAGCAGCAATAACAACAGTTACAATTTCCCTTTTTCTCTTCATTCAAAATCAGCCTAACCCCAGTCTGGTTCTCAATTCCTGTTTTCTGGGACATGGAGCTTTTGGTAGCCTGGGGGAGCCTAAGGGCCCCATCTCAGAATTTTTATTTTTAAGTGAATGAAATAAAATGCATAGGATTACAAAAGCAACCATAGTAACACAAAGTTATTAAACCATGGAACAAATTGTGATACAGTATACATGCATCTTTATTACGTCACAAAATGACAAGAACGTGATGAACGAGGCCTAATAACGACCATAACTTTGAAGTATGATGATCATGGTAGCATCTGCCACACTGGAAAATGAGAGGACCATTTTCTTCTGGTGACACCACTACAGGTGCTGCCCATTCTACCTCTGAGTTGTTCCTACACTCTTTACTGAAGGAAAGGCTACAGATTGCTTGGCTAGAGGTGAGCAAACACAAAGATGGAATTATTTTCCCATCCAAATGTACAGACTCCCTGAATTCTATCCACGGACCATGTTGTCAGGTTGGGGCACACAGTAGGGACTCAATGAATTCTAATTAAACCAAACTGAATTTTATGTTTGATGTGAGATCAGCACTGAGTGTGGTTCTAATATAAGAAGTGAGACAAGACTATTCAAACTCAGTGTATGGAAGTTACCAGGTTAGGGGTCGAACTGGAGCTACAGCTGCTGGCCTATGCTACAGCCACAGCAACATGGGATCCGAGCTGCCTCTGCAACCTATACCACAGCTCATGGCAATGCCAGATCCCTAATCCACTGAAAGAAGCCAGGGATCGAACCTGCGTCATGGATACTAGTCAAATTTGTTTTTGCTGTGCCATGACAGGAACTCCCTCTATTCATAAATTACATGATCACATAATCTTGTATATAGAAAATCCTAAGGAACCGTCTAAAAAAACTATTAAAACTGTCATATAGTGCAGCAAGATCACCGGATACAAACTCAATATATAAAAATCAATTGTATTCTGAACACGCAATAAATGAGTCAAAATAAAGAAAACAATTTCATTTACAATAAAACTAAGGAGTTCCGTCATGGCTCAGTGGTTAACAAATCCGACTAGGAACCATGAGGTTGCAGGTTCGATCCCTGGCCTTGCTCTGTGGGTTAAGGATCCAGTATTGCCATGAGCTGTGGTGTAGGTCTCAGACGCCGCTCGGATCCAGTGTTGCTGTGGCTCTGTTGTAGGCTGGCAGCTACAGCTCTGATTAGACCCCTAGCCTGGGAACCTCCACATGCCGCAGGAATGGCCCAAGAAATGGCAAAAAGACCAAAACCCCCCCCCCCCCCAAAAAAAAAAACAAACAAAAAAACACAATAAAACTAAAAAGAATACTAAGGAATAAATTTAACAAAATTGCAAAACTCTTTCTTTGAAAACTACAAAACATTGTTGAACAAAAATAAAGGATCCAAATAAATGAAAAGGCATCCCATGTTCATGGATTAGAACACTTAACATTTTTAAGATCACCACATTCCCTAAGTTGATCTACAGATTCAACACATGATTTCTTTGCAGAAACTGACAAGCTTACCTTAAAATTCACATGGAAGTTCAAGGGACCCATAATAGCCAAAACAGTCTTGAAAAAGAAGAACAATGTTGGAGGATTCACACTTCCTGGTTTCACAATTTACTACAAAGCTACAGTAATCGAGGGAGTGCAGTACTAGTATAAGCATAGATATATAGATTAATGGAATAGGATTGAGAGTTCAGAAATCAACCCTTACATTTATGGTCAACTGATTTTTGATAAGGGTATCAAGACTATTCAATGGGAAAAGAGTAGTCTTTTCCTCGAATGGTGCTAGAGCTGAATACTTCATGGAAAAGAACCAAGCCAGACCCATGTCTCATTGCCATACACAAAAACTGGCTCAAAATGGATGAACAGCCTAAATTTAGAGCAAAGCTATAAAACTCTCAGAAGATACAAATCTTTGTGGCCTTGGATTACATAATGGTTTCTTAGATATGACAATGAAAGCATAAGAAATTTACAACAAATACAGATAAATTAGACTTCATTAAAATTAAAAGTGTTTGTGCTTTAAAGGACACCCTGAAGAAAGTGAAATGACAACCCACAAAAGGGGAGAAAATATTTGCAAATTACCTATCTGATAGGGATCTTGAATATATAAAGAACACTTACAGCTCAATAATAAAAAGACAACCCAATTTAAAAATGGGCAAGGGATTTGAGCAGATACTTCTTTCAAGAAAGTATACAAATGACCAAAAAACACATGAAAATATGCTCAACATCATTTGTCATCAGAGAAATGCAAATCAAAATCACAGAAAGCTACTACCTCACATCTACAGTATGGATATACTCAAAGAGACAGGTTTTAAAAGTCTTGGCAACGATGTGAAGAAACTAGAATCTTCATACACTGTTGGTGGGAATGTAAAATGGTACAGCACATGGAAAAAGAATCTAGCAATTCTTTCAAAGATTAAGAAGAGAGTTTCTATATGACCTAGCAATTCCAAACCTACACTGTACACTCAAGATAAACAAAAGCATATGTCCATACAAAAACTGGAACACTGAGTCATCATTTTACAGTGTTATTCATAAGAGCTAAAAAGTGAAAACAACCCAAACGTCCATAGTAAAACGGAGTGAAGTACTGGTATGTATTATAATACTGATAACTTGAAAACATTGTGCTAAGTGAAAGAAGCCAGGCATAAAAGGTCACATATTCCATCTATATGAAATTTCCAGAATTAGCCAACCTACAGAAAGAAAAAGTAGATCAGGTTGTTTAGGGCTAGAGCGGGAGGGGATGGGGGCTGCTTACTGAAGGGTTTGGGGTTTCTTTGGGGATGATGAAATGTTCTAAGATTGACTGTGGTGATGGTTGCAAAACTGTGAATACACTAAAAACCATTGAATTGTACACTTTAAATATGTGAACCTTATGGTATATGAATTATAGCTCAATAAAACTATCAGCAGAAAAAGAAAAAAAGAACCACCAGTAAGTATAAAAAAGCAATAGTTACCTCTAGGGAGTAGGATGGGAAGTAAAGGGAGGCTGATTTTTCAGTTTAAAAGCTTTGGAATGATTTGGAAATCTGTTTGAATGTACATATTATTATTTAAGATTTTTTTTTTTTGGTCTTTTTGCCATTTCTTGGGCTGCTTCTGCAGCATACGGAGGTTCCAGGCTAGGGGTCTAATGAGAGCTGTAGCCACCGGCCTACACCAGAGCCACAGCAATGCTGGATCCGAGCCACGTCTGCAACCTACACCACAGCTCACGGCAACGCCGGATCCTTAACCGGCTGAGCAAGGCCAGGAATCAAACCTGCAACCTCATGGTTCCTAGTCGGATTCGTTAATCACTGCACCACGATGGGAATTCCCTATTTAAGAAATTTTTTAAATGGAAAAAAAAAATTAAGAAAAGAACAAAGCCACCGTACAGTTAATTAACTTAAAGGTGAGGTGAGGGGTATGAGTAGGGCATGAAAAGGGGCAAGCACTCCAAACCCTATGCTTCAAAATTTTGCCTTTGGTCCAGAACTCCTCGACTGATGGAAATCCTCCTATATTTTTGCTTTCTGGAAGCTGGAACCTGCTTGCTCACCTCTGGGGTCCAAGCACCCAGCATGGTGCCCTTTAAGGTGCCCACATTCCACAAGCCTTGCGGAAAGAAGCCTTGTTGAAGCTCTAACAGAAGCTCTCCCTTGCAGATTCACTGTCCTGCTGTTTCTTTTAGGGCGGTTGTTCTCAAGTGAGGTTCATTTTGCTGTCCCCTCTCCTGGGGGTAGGGAAGGGGCACTGGGCCAGGTCTGGAGACAGTTGTGGTTGTCACAACGAGGGGCCCTACTGGCAGAAGCCAGGGACACTGCTAAACATCCTACAGCATACAGGACAACCCCACAACAAGGATCATCTGCCCCCCCCCCCTTTCTTTTTATCATCTGGCCCCTTTTAATGTGATTTTTTGTCCCCCATAGACAGCAAAGTGCCTGAGACCCTCCCACTCCAGCCACAGACAACGAGTGACTGGTATGAGCATCTAAAAGCCCAGTTCCTTTGCCTCAAGGTGGGATAAATTTTATATGCTCCAGAGCTCTACAAAATAACCCCTTGCTTGGCTTCTTCCCTCTTCCCAGCCTCACATCCCTCACTCTCCTCCGAGTCTCTTCTGGGAGCGCTTCCTTGATAAATCACTCCCACCCAAACCCTTAGCCCAGAGCGTGCTTCTTAGAGAAAATGATCTAAGACACCTCCTTGAAAGGGATAGGACATATCCTTCCTCTCCCTTTACTACTGCTACTACTACCACTATTATTACTACTACTACTACTTATGGTGTGGATGTGATGGCCAGAGCTCCAGCAACCATACTGAGCCCTGAGGAGCAGGGCAACACCTGAGGGATAGTAGAACCAATAAGGCCTGATTCCCTGTTGACAGCACACTAGGCCTGAACTGTCTACCAGCAGGGCAGACCTCTTTTCTGGAAGAGAGTAAAACCTTGTGTGCTTTCTCCACTGATCTTTGGGTCTTATAACTTGAAGCTAAACAAAATTCCTAATGGATATACCTCCTTACTTACCAGCTGTGTGTACTTGGGAAAGTTACTAACACTGTCTGAGCCTTACTTCCCCAACTCAAAGGATGGTTGAAAGAAGAAGCAGGTCACCAGCTCTTCCCAAACAGCCCTCAGACTCCCTATCCTCCAGGAATTTTGCCTTAATTATCTGAAGAAGGAGGAATGGTTGTTGTTTTGAGTTATCAACTCCCAGAATTCAGTCTTCAGCCAACATTCCATGAAATGGAACACCAGTATATTCCTATGAGGTCAAAGTATGCCTTCCCTACATTTCTTTTTACAGATATTGGTCCTGAATCACAGGTTTCTAAAGAGACAAAACTAAGTCTAAAAATACCACAAGTATAGGTAAAGAGTATATACAGCATGCCTCCACATCAAATATTAAAAATATAACATCTGGGGCAGAAAATATCAACAGTCAGAATTATCATTTTATTTTATTTTTTGCTTTTTAGGGCCGTCCCTGCGGCATATGGAGGTTCCCAGGCTAGGGGTTGAATTGGAGCTGTAGCCACTGGCTTATACCACAGCCACAGCAACAGGTTCGACCTGCGTCTGTGACCTATACCATAGCTCATGGCAACATTGGATGCTTAACCCACTGAGGAGGGATTGAACCTACGTCCTCATGGATGCTAGTCAGATTTGTTTCTGCAGAGCCACGATGGGAACTCCCAGAATTAATTCTAAAAAAAGGCCTTAGAAAAAATGCTAACTGTAACATAAATTGAGTTTGCAAATTTTAAGCCTCAAAGGAAGGTCTCATGATTCTGCTGGGAATGGGAGTGGCTTATGGAAAATAACAGGGAAACTAAGAAGGGAGGAACCCCACAAATAAGCAAGAATGAATAAAAATCTACTGTAAGAGAGAAAATAGAGATAAAAACTACAAACCACCAAAAAACCATAGGCAACAAAAGCAGAACAAAAAACAAGTGGAACTACATCAAACTAAAAAGGATTTGTATCGCAAAGGAAAGCATTAACATAATGAAAAGATAACCTACTAAATGGGAGAAAATATTTGCAAATCATATATCTAATACGTAAATAGCCCAAATATGTAGAGAACTCAGATAACTCAATAGCAAACCCCCAATAATCCAATTAAAAGTGGATAGAAGATCTGAACAGACAGTTTTCCAAAGAAGACATACAGGAGGCCAACTAATCATCAGGGAAATGCAAATCACGCCCGCAGTGAGCTGTCACCTCACACCTGTTAGAATGGCTATCATCAAAAAGACAAGTGATAACTAGTGCTGGCGAGGATGGGGGAGAGAAGGAAACCCTTGTGCACTGTTGGTGGGAATGTGAATTGGTGTAGCCGCTATGGAAAGCAGTATGGAGGCTCCTTGAAAAATTAAGCATGGAATACACCATGTAATGCAGCAATTCCACTTCTGGTTTTTTCTCCAGAGGAAATGAAAACACCAAGTTGAAAGGACATCTGCATTCCTACGTTCACTGCAGCCTTACGTACAATAGCCAAGACACAGAAACAACCCAAGTGCCCATCAATGCATGAATGGATTAAGAAGTCATGGGATACACAATGAGATATTACTCTTTTATAAAAAAGAAGGAAATCCTTCCAGGGTGATCATGGGGATGGATCTTGAGGGTGTTATGCTAAGTGAAATAAGTCAGACAGTGAAAAACAAATGCTATATGATATCATACATAGGTGGAATCTTTAAAACCCCCACTGAATTCATAAATACAGGGAAGAGACTGGTGATTGCCAAAGGCAGGGGGTAGGGGTGGGCTAAATGGGTGAAGGGGGGCAAAAGGTACAAACTTCCAATTATAAAATAAATGAGTCCTGCAGATGAAAAAAAAAGATACGTAAATCAAGAATAATAGGAGTTCCCGTCATGGCTCAAAGGAAATGAATCTGACTAGCATCCATGAGGATGCAGGTTTGATCCCTGACCTCGCTCAATGGGTTAAGGATCCGGGTTGCCATGAGCTGTGGTGTGGCTCGCAGACATGGCTCGGATCTGGTATGGCTGTGGCTGTGGTGTAGGCCAGCAGCTACACAGCTCCAGTTCGACCCCTAGCCCAGGAACCTCCATATGCCATAGGTGTGGCCCTAAAAACACAAAAAAAACCAAACAACAAAAAAAGAATAGTAAAGAGGAACTGCTAGTATTTAGACCAGTGCTTGAGAGACAGTAGGTCCTTAATAAATAATCCTCTGAAAACATCATTAAAGTCAGCAGACAGCTATGAGAAAATGGAGACAAGAATTAGTGAGATGGAAATTAAATGACAAATCAAATCCAAATATGGAATTAAGCAAACAGATAAAAACAAAGTAAAAGTAGCTTGTAGACTTAAAAAAAAAAAAAAAAGGACTATTCAACTAAAGAATAATAAAGGCACCAAGATAAACAAAAAAGCAGGGATTGCTTAAACAAACATTAAGAAAGCACTTGAAGAAAAATCCCAAGGATTGAAAAAAACCTTAATCATGACAGTAACTGTTCATAGGCAAACTACCAAAATAATCTCAGAAGCCTCCCAGACAATATTTTTTCAGAGGATATAGCATTAGTTTCTTACACGATTCTGTAGGAATGTCACACGACCTTGTCCTCTTCTGCCTCAATACAGAATACAATACTTGTGTTCATGTTTGGGATCAGCTTCCATGCTTATGGCGGGTAGGGCAATCTGACAGCTTTCTGGCCAGTGAACTGCGAATGGAAGCTTCAGCTTCCACGAAAGTTCTCCTCTGGGGACTAACTCAGCTGGCGCAGTTTTTGCCTTTTCTCTTCCCTCTTTCTTCCTGCCTTGGTGGCAGTCACGACGCCTAGAAAGGCAAGAGCTATTTTGTGAGCACAAGGGAGGCAGCCACCATCTAAGCCTGCCAGAGCAGAAAGGCAGACAGCGCTGGGACCCCGGTGGCCTTGAGGGACTATTATACCAGCGCTGAACTGTAGGCCTCTGAATGTCTTACTATGTGAGAAAAGTAAACTTCTATGTGGTGAGCCATTGCTACTGGAGTTTTCTGCTATAACCGCCAATGCAACCTGTAGCAAATCCTCTATCTGTCCTCTTCCTCTCCCTTCTAATTTCTGAGACAAAGAAACAGTACTACAGGCAACAGAAAGGCGGGATCCAACCTCGAGACTGAAGGGCTAATAAAAGTGGTTGCAAGAGCGTTCCCGTCGTGGCTCAATGGTTAACAAATCCTACTAGTGAACCATGAGGACACGGGTTCAATCCCTGGCCCACTCAGTGGGTTAAGGATCCGGTCTTGCCATGAGCTGTGTGTAGGTCACAGATGGGGCTCGGATCTTGAGTTTCTGGGGCTGTGTGGCACAGGCCAGCTGCTGTAGCTCTGATTTGACCCTTAGCTTGGGAACCTCCATAAGCAGCAGGTGCAGCCCTAAAGAGACAAAAGACATAAATAAATAAATTAATTAAAATAAAAATTACTAAAAATGACGACTAGAGAGATAATCAAAAAACCAGCAAGTCTTTGCTAATATAATGAGGAATTTAATCATACCTAAGTTTAAAAATAGATGTCAGCATATAAAGCATTAAGAGGTAAACAAAAGTATTATTACTAAAATTAAAAAGTTGCACAAGTGATGAAATCAATAATGCTGAATTTATATGCCCCCCAAACACACAAATGTTATTTTGGGTGTGTTTACTAGGCTTAGAGGATGGTTAGGTATTATGCTCCCTCCTATTTCAAAATTCTGTAACATAAGAAAAAACCCAGCTGAAATACATAGAGATACCAGGATATAAAGAAACGTAAAAAAGAGAATTCTGGAAAATGCGCCCTCTCAAATCATTATGTGATAATTTTAGAAATAAATCAAAGCATAATTATATAGCCAACCATACAAAACCATTTAAAAAACAATCTTTTTGAGTAACATTGAGACGAGTTAGAACTAAACAGAAAATAGTTATCTCAACCACAGAGAAGACTTAATTTATGAAAAACCATTTAAAAAAATTGCCAGTTAAAACGAGCATATTTGGGGATTCCTGTTTTGGCTCAGTAGTTAACGAACCCAACTAGTATCCATGAGGAGCCGGGTTCGATCCCTGACCTTGCTCAGTGGTTTAAAGATCTGGCGTTGCCATGAGCTGTGGTGTAGGCCGGCAACTACAGCTCCGATTAGACCCCTAGCCTGGGAACCTCCATATACTGTGGGTGTGGTCCTAAATAGATGAAAAAGACACAAAAATAAGAATCTTTTCTACATTCTAAAAAATTTAATAGTCAATAAATCTTAAATAAATATTAAGTAACTAGGATTAATATTGTGGATACACATAAATACATACATAACAGAGATAAGAACTTGAGGGATCCCCTTGGTCCTCAAGACAGCCCTTAAGATACCACAAAGAGGGGTTCCCACTATGGCACAACAGGATTGGCAGCATCTCTGCAGTGCCAGGATGCAGGTTCAATCCCTGGCCCAACACAGTGGGTTAAAGGATCCAGTGTTGCCATAGCTGCAGCCGAGATCACCACTGAGGCTCAGATCTGATCCCTGGCCTGGGAACGCCATATACTGCAAGGTGGCAAAGAAAAAAGAAAAAAAAAGATACCACGAGGAAACCCAGGATCCTTGGAGTATAATTTGAAAACCACTTGCCCAGTTGGTCTCTAAGATCAAAGCCATGGTGGTCTTCATCAGATGCTTAAATCAAGGCAAGAAGTAAGACACAGAGAGCTTTGGTGCCAATATTCCAAGAACTCACGAGCAGAGTCAGGAACTGACTTCTGGGATCAAATGTGTCCAAACTGGGAGTGGCTCAGGGGTAACGAACCAGACCAGGAACCATGAGGCTGCCCTTGCTCAGTGGTAATGAACCCTACTAGTAACCATGAAGACTAGTAACCATCCCTGCCCTTTTTCAGTGGATTAAGGATCTGGCATTGATGTGAGCTGCGGTGTAGGTCGCAGATGCAGCTTGGATTCCAAGTTGCTGTGGCTGTGGTCTAGGCCGGCAGCTGCAGCTCTGATTGGACCCCTAGCCTGGAACTTCCATATGCCGTGGGTGTGACCCTAAAAAAAAAACAACAGTCCAAACTGGAGAGTAAAATTCAGGGGGCAAGCACATTTCAGGTACATTAGTTGTCATGGTGATGGAAGGAGGGCTGCAACTTTGAGAGTGCCGTCAAATATTCTAATGGGAGGTACAGGCTTTGCTTACATGGACTTCTTCGAGGTTGGCAGAACACTATCCAAATCTTTTACCATGTGGAATTCTGCTAACCAGACCATCTCTGTCTTCCTCTATTACCCTAAGTCTCCTAAGAACTCTCACCATCGGAGAAAAAGGGTCCTGATCTCTTTACCTGGCAGTTCTTCCCAAAAGGACCCCAAAGGAAGAAATGGCAAAAAAGCAGTGGTTCAAAGTGAATGCTTTGAAGGGAAGCTCTACGCACTTCCACTGGGTCCTACGCTGCCTGGAAGCTCTCTGAGCCTTAGGATCCTGATCTGTAATGTGAGAATATTCATAGTGTTTCCTTTGTGGGGTTGTTACAAGAATGAAATATATGTAAAGATGTGTACTGGGTTTAATGCATGGTAAGCGCTTAATACATTTCAAAATTGTTATTAAACACAAGAGTAAAAAAAAAATCACAAATAACCCCCAAATCCAACAATTTAAGGATGGTTGAATAAACTATTCTACAGTAATATGAAGCCATGAGGTTCTTGAGAAAATGTACAGGAAACCATGTAAAAGGAAAGGGAAGGAAATCAGAATAGTTGGTACCATGGCTTAGAGCACCTATGCGTCAGCTTGAAATCGGAAGAATTAAGAGAACATAAGAGATGAGTGGGTGCACAATGAGACAGCGATTGTGCCAGGCTCACCTCTGTGGTGATGAAGTGTCCTGCACAAACAGGTCCTTACGTGAACTGCAAAAATCAAGATGCTGCTACTGATCAAGAAGCGTTAAGACCTCGTTGTTCTCAACTCCAAAAGGGAGAGCAGCCTGGAGCACCCAGAGCATCAAAGCTTTAACTGGGAGACCCATGTGCTGAGTCAAGCTGTCATCAGACCTGAATGGCCAGGACAATGTTGTTGTACAGCAAGAATCTGAAAGCCTGTGGTGGGGCTGCTCTTTCCAGGACACTGGCCCCACTTCTCCCTATTGCCCCACATTCCCATGTCACACTCGTGTGCATTCCCAGTCTGACCCCTGGGTTCACTGACCCCTGGGTCTCGCTTCTAAAGAGAAGTGGTCAGGAGCAGAGATGCTGGGGGTTGATCAGAGAAGAGGAACAATCAATCCTGAACACCTCGTGAGGCTTCTACCATGGCTCTCGGGCTGAAGGAAGATGTAGTGGGTCTGCTAAGGGTGCAGCATTTTGGAAAGGTGGGAAAATGCCCAGCAATTCCGATAAACTGAAGAGAAGGAAGCTGAGGCTGGCGGGTGAAGAGAGAGCAGGGTAACGATGGAGAAGTTGCCTGGTGACGTGTGTGTCCTCGCTGTCCTCAGCAGGACGATGTAGGTCTGGGTCCAAACACAGTAATGTCTCCCCCCAGGCTGAGAGTGTTCCCACTTCTAATGTCACTAATGTACTGGTGCCCATAACCATCCCCTGCCCTTCTCTCTTTCCTCTTCAAGGGAAAGCATTGATGTTTGTAGGGTCAGTCCCAGGGAGATCCTTTACTATGGAGACTGGGCTGAGTAGGGGGAATCTAAAAGAAGATGGAGAGGCTAAGTCAATTGTGACAACAGAGAGATGGGGGAGAGGGGACCAAGAGGGACAGAAAGACCAAAAGCGCTTCTGGTTCAGGAGGACTTGGGGAGGGCTTTAGGGATAAGAGGCCCTTGAACTCCTTTGAAATGAGAGACTGGGAGAGGAGGAGAGAAGAAGCTTTCCTTTGTGTTATAAATTAGAGACTCTAAGATGCTTTAGAGATAGACAAGCACATATTGAATTTGTTTTTTCATTACTTTAGGCTAATAGATCCAGCTTTTTTGAATGGAGAACGCTATGCACTAAGAACCCCAAGGAACCCAAGAATTATTTGGGTTACATTCATACTGAATCCATCTCTCCTTTGTAGAGAAAGGTATCGGGGGAAGAGAGCACAGGATGGAATTTAGGATAAAAGAAGAGGCAATCACTATGTTTCATCACCTAAATGAGAATTTCAAGTGAAACAAGCTGAGATTAACATGTATGTGTCTGAGACTGCTGGGCAGCGGAGAGTAAGAGCTATCTATGGCCTGCAACATGTCTAATTTCAAGTACTGACATTTCTTAAGTAGGAAGCAAATAACTGAACAAATCCAGGGTTCTCGGAATGGATAGTCTGAGAGCTTCCCCATGAATATTTGGTAGACAGATCCCAAGAGAGATGGCCAGTCACCGTGCCTCGAGTGAGTGCGTGGAAATTCCTATGAGCCCCTTTTCCTGCTGCATGTTCCCCATGCCCAGCACTGCTCCTTGGCTACTGTCTTAAAATGCACCTATCCCTGCTCACATGAACAATGGGTTAAAGTGCTTTAACAACTACTGCTAGGACTGGAAGTATAGTGTAGTTGAAAACATACTGAACAAAAACTGACATCCTGGCTACTATCAAAAAGGCAAGAAATAACAAGTGTTGGCAAGGATATGGAGAAAAGGGAACCCTCACACACTCTTGGTGGGAATGGTACTGGTGCAGCCGCCATGAAGAACAGTATGCAGATCCCTCAAAAAAAGTTAAGACTAGATCTACCAAATGATCCAGCTATCCCACTTGTGGGTATTTATCCCAAGAATATGAAAACACGAATTCAAACATATATATGCATCCCTATGTTCATCACAGCCCTACTTACAAAAGCCAAGATACAGGAGTTCCCACTGTGCCACAGCAGTAATGGACCTGGTGATGCCTCAGCTGTGGCACAGGTCACAGCTGCAGCTTGGATTCCATGTGCCATGGGTGCAGCCAAAAAAGAAAAAAAAAATCAACAGCCAAGATACAGAAACAACCTAACTGCCCATCAGTGGATGAATGGGATAAAGAAAATGGATGAAAAGAGATGAATGAATAAAAAATAAAGAATATATACATACACACACATTTATATATACATATACGCACAATGGAATACTCCTCAGCCATAGAAAGGGTAAATCCTACCATCTGTGACAACACGGATGGACCTGGAGGGTATTATGTTAAGTGAGATGAATCAGAAGGAGAGAGAAAAACACAGGATGATTTCACTCACATGTGGAATATAAAAAATAAACGAAAAATAAATGAACAAGCTAAATCAAACAAAAACAAACACATTAATACAGAGAACAGAGTAGTTGTTATCAGAAGGGAAGGGTCCATTGGGGACAAAACAGGTAAAGGGGATCAACTATATGGTGACAGATAGACACTATGTTTCTGGTGGTGAGCACACTGGAGTCTATATAGAAGCAGAAATTGATTGATTAATTGTCTTTTTGTCTTTTCAGGGCCACACCCACAGTATATGGAGGTTTCCAGGCTAGGGGTCTAATTGGAGCCCTAGCTGCTGGCCTGTGCCACAGCCACGGCAATGCCAGATCTGAGATCTACACCACAGCTCACGGCAATGCCGGATCCTTAACCAACTGAGCAAGGCCAGTGATTGAACCTGCAACCTCATGGATGCTTGTTGGGTTTATTAACTGCTGAGTCACGACGGGAACTCTGAGCAATTTAATCTTGTACAAATGAAACCTATACAATGTTATAAACCAATACCACCTCAATTTAGGAAAAAAAACCACAATAAGCACTCTTACAGATGGGAAAAGATTTTCTAAGCCCAAAAACAATGGAAGAAATCAGAAGGAAAGACTGATATATGAAACTGCACAGATATTAAAAATATTTCTATATCTAAGTAAATGCTGAACAGAAAACAATATTGGGTGGAAAGTGAGGTATAAACATGATACATGACTAAAATCCTTCAAAATATAAAGCACGAACATATGATAACACAACCTCTCCCTGCTCCCAAAAGAAAAGCTGGGGAAGGATTATCTAGTTGATTCAGAGATGAACAGTATTTTTAATAAATATTTTAATTGACTTTAATATAAATCATAATGAGATTCATTTTTACCTAATTACAACAACATGCCCAGTTATAATGGTTAGATGGAAAACACTCGTATACAAAATATATTTTGGTGATTTGAAGATGCATTTTTTCCCAACATTTTAATATCTCTGAAATCAGGATAACCTCTCAATTGCTACCAGGTCAAAATTCAACTGGCAGCATTATTTTCTTTCTTAGTGGTATATAAAATAAGGATGCATATTAAATTCAATAAAATCTTCAGCACTGCAGGTTCAACATAACATGCTATTCCAAAACAGTGGTTCTTGTTGGATGGTAGAATTTTGGGTGGTTTTTTGTTTCTTCATTATGCTTTCCCACATATTTCCAGTTTTCTAAAATGAATACGTATTTCTTTTATCAAGACAAAAAAAGCAATATCTGGTTGTAGCCTTGACTTTGTGGCTTTATAGCTGTAGAGTCATATGGTATTTATGCTCTCTCTACTTTAGTTTTCTTCTCTGCAAAATGGAATGAACTCAGCTTCTCTGTCTACGTCTTGGGTTTGTGTGCAAATGCTTTGTAAAGCATAAAGTGCCAATTCAATGTGTAATTTAAATCTCGATACACGTATGACATCCACTAACGTGTGACATTAATGAATATATTTGTGGGATTTTTTATTCTTTTTTTTGGCCACGCCTAAGGCATAAGGAAATCCTTGGGCCAGGGATCCAACACGAGCCACCGCTGTGACAATGCCAGATCCTTAACCCACTAGCCACTAGGGAGCTCCTGTTTTTATTCTTTCGGAATGCCTATTCATCATTTTTGATGTTAGGTTCTAGCTTTAGATTATGAGATGGTGATTCTCAAAATTTTATATTTTGAATCTAATATAATTTGGTTTCAATAGCCCTTTCCTCAGCTTTTTTCCCATAGAGGAAAAAACCGATTCTGGAAACAATGACCAGTTCAGCATCCCATAGATATGCACACTGGCCAGGCCAAATCATGCACCTGTCTGCCCTGCTCCTGAACCCCAGGGGAGCCTTGCAGAATACTGCTACACAAGTGCTCATCACCAACCACAGCCAGGACCCCAAAAGGGCACCAGGATAATTATGTTTCGTTACAATGAGTAAAATGTGTTGCTGAAAATCTGGTACCTACTTTGAGTGGTACACCACCAACGTGAGGCAGGGCATCTTTCCCTCTGAGCTTCTCAGACCCACATGAGCCAGCATGACTTTCTCAGCCTGAGCCTAACACATCTGGAGAGTGTTGTTCTCGATTAACTGGCTCTCCGCTTCCTTAACTACCAGCTGGTGAGGAGGTCCACCGAGGCCACAGACGGGCACATCTCACCTCCTCTCCATTTGGGCCCAGCTGCTGGCTGCCTATGTCATAAAGGCTCAAGGAGGGCTTGCCCTCATCAGTAACACTACAGACAACAACCTTCTGGACTCCAGAGAGCTCAAACTTTAACGTGGCTACGACTCACCTGGGTTTTTGTTTGTTTGGTTGGTTTTTTTTAAGGGCTGCACCAGCATATAGAGGTTCCCAGGCTAGGGGTCGAATCGGAGCTGCAGCTGCCGGCCTACACTATAGCCATAGCGATGCCAGATATGAGCCGTGTCACGACCTACACCACGGTTCATGGCAACACCAGATCCTTAACCCACTAAGCGGGGCCAGGGATCGAACCCACATCCTCATGAATACTAGTCGGGTTCATTACCAGTGAACCACAACAGGAACTCCTCCCCTGGGGGTTTATTAAAGAACAGATCCTAATGCAGCGGGTCTGGGGCTGGCCTGAGACTCTGCATTTCTAACAAGGTCCCAGGTGGTGCTGATTCTGCTGATTCGTGGACCACTCTTTGACGAGCGAGAATCCTCGGGGGTGGTCTTAATGTTCAACCCTAGCTAGTCCCATCACACGTGCCTCAAGTGTGCTCCCTGTTCTGCCAACATCAGAACCATCTGGGGCTCAGAAGGCACCAGGAGCCATGACAGGGGAACCCAGACACCCGCATGTCAACAAGCACCACACTCCCCTCGGGTGAGTTCTCACGGACAGCAAAGCTTGGGAACGGTCTGTAGCGCATCACGCATGTTCTGACTGGACCACACCACCGAGAGCTGGATGCTGCCCTGCATGGCCTTGGACTCTGGCCAAGGGGCCTTCACTGAACTGCACCTTGCACTCCGGGATGCCAGGCCATGCAGAAGCACACGCTTCTCTGTCACATTCATGGCTGAGATGCGGTGGAGAAGCTCACTCTCCTCATTGTCTCGTCCTTTTCGTGACAATCTATAGGAGAAACTTTTATTCACATCTGAAAAAGCTGGTGTCTTCGAAGCAGCCAGCCTGAATAAGGGGAACCATTTAACGGCTATCTTTGCTTCTTTCTTTTTGACAACTGGAAAACTCCAAGCCACATCTGGGGCTTATTTTTGGCAATCACGTAGGTCCTTTTGACATAAATCTCTGTGTATTAACAATTTCTGGCTGAACTGCCCTATCCTACTCAAGTGTTCTCACCTCCCCAATATTTTAAACCATCGGGGTCCCTTTCTAGTGCACTGTACACATGTGGGATAGGCATCTGTGCTGTTCACTGAGATCAAGCAAGTCTCCTCCACTTCTGGACTCATGGGAGGAGTGTGGTTCTCTACATCCTTGAAGGTGGGTGTGGCCACGTGACTTGATTTGGTCAATGAAACTGTGTGGAGTTCCCACTGTGGCACAATGCAATCAGCGGCGCCTCTGCAACAGCAGGACTCAGGCATAGTGAGTAAAAGGATCTGGCATTGCTGCCGCAGGTGCAATAGGTTGCACCTGTGGCTCAGATCTGATCCCTGGCCCAGGAATTCCACATGCCTCAGGGACAGCCAAAAAAGGAAAAAAAGAAAAAAAAGAAAAAGGAACGTACGTGTGTGTGTGTGTGTGTGTGTGTGTGTGTGTGTGTAGGTGACTTGCTGTCACCTCCGGGTGGTAGCTGTTTAACTGTTGGTGCTCCACTCTTCAGCCCTTTCTGTTCCTTCTGGGGCAGTCGTGGAAGTACAGGCTGATCAAGAACAGCCAGAAGATAAAAGAAGCCTGAAACACTGGGCTAACCCAAGAAACACCTGTCCTGGGGAGGCACCGGGCCTGCCATGGGCTTTGGGGTAAGAAGTAATGCACATGATCAATATGCACATGATAGCAAATCCTTTGTGAACAGAAGCTGAGTTATAATATGCAGGCAAACACAGAAACAAACAACAAACGCCTATTTGAGAGGAAAGATGTTTACAGAAGGTCACTTACAAGATACACCGTCAATCTACTTCTCTGAGTCCTTCAAATTCATTCTTGCTTCAAGCCTACTCACCAGCCTCTTACAGCACCAGCATCCCTGAGCTCTGTCTTAATATTCTGCTCTTTCTACACTGCGGTAAAATATACACAATTGTTGTCATTTTAACCATTCATAAGCGTACAAGTCAATAGCATTAAGTAAATTTACATTATTGTAGAACTGTCACCACTGTCTACACCCAAAACTTAAAAAAAAATCATTCCTCTACAAAAATGCCATTAAATAACCCTTCCCTTTGTGCGTGTGTATATGTTTTCAGGGCCACAACCGTGGCATATGGAGGTTCCTGGGCTAGGGGTCAAATCGGAGCTGTAGCCACTGGCCTACACCACAGCCACAGCAACGCCAGATCTGAGCCGCGTCTTCGACCTACACCACAGCTCATGGCAAGGCCGGATCCTTAACCCACTGAGCGAGGTCAGGGATCAAACCTGGCGTCCTCATGGATGTTAGTCAGATTTGTTTCTGCTGAGCTGCGACGGGAATTCCCTTCTTCCCTCAGCCCCTAGTAGCTTCTACTACTTCCCATCCCTATGAAATCTGCCTATTCTAGGTACTTCATATAAGTGGAACTGTATTTGTCTGGCTTGTTTCATTAAGCATGTTTTCAAGGTCCATCCACGTTGTAGCATACATCACAATTTCATTCCTTTTTTATGGCTGAATAGTATTCCCTTGTATGCATCCACATTTTGTTTATCCATTCATTCATGTGTTGATAGACATTTGTGTTGTTTCTACCTTTAGGCCCCTGTAAACAATCTGCTGTGAACACTAGTGCACAAATGCACACCTCTTTTTATCGCATTCTGCTTTATTCTGCTTTACCAATACTGTGTTTTTTTTTTTTTTTTTACAAATTGAAGGTTTCTGGCAACCCTGTGACAAGTCAGTCTATCAGCACCATTTTTCCAATTTGCCCCCTTCATGTTTCTCTGTCACATTTTGGTAACTGTTGCACTATTTCAAACTTTTTCCTTATTGTCGTATTATGATGATCCATGAGCAATGATCTTTGATCTTACGACCACAACTCGCTGAAGGCTCAGATGATGATTCACGTTTTTTAGCTATAAAGCATTTTTAAATTAAGGCATATACGTTTTTTAGATATAATGCTATTGCACCCTTAAAAGACTACAGCGTGGGGTAAACATAACTTTTATATGCACTAGGGAAACAAAACATTTGTGTGACTTGCTTTATTGTGCTATTTGCTTTATGGCAGTGGTCTGGAACTGGACTCACAACATTTCTGAGGTGTTCCTCTAGCTGCCTGAGTCTCTGCTTTCCATTCCTTTGGCTATATTCCCTACGCGTGGCGTTTCAGGGTCACATGTAGTTCTATGTCTAAACTTTTGAGAAACTGCCCAATTGTGTTTCACTCTGTCTGACTTTTAAATCAAAGGTCTCAATGAGACAAGAGGTGCATGAAATCCACAACTGCATTTTCCAGGAAAATGCTGTTTTGAGCATCATCCACTGTGCTATGCAATATTTCCTATATAATTCCAGTATGGGTCATGACTCTGCGCTGGAGCCAGATTTGAAGCTTGGATAGTCACTGCTGATGTTCAGTCCACACCCCTTGGGGTCTTCTTAACCATTTCTGGGCACACTGGCCTCACTTCAAATGGCCAGTGTCTATATCTTATCAGAAGACTACTCTTGGGCTGTCCATGAAAAATCGGGCCGGAAGTTCCCGGGAATTATATTTTTGCGCTTCCCCTACCCCCCAAGCTGCTTTTAACCAATTTCTGACAGGCATGGGTGTATAAATACCCCAGATCCCTTGTCTATGGTGAGTCCGGGTCATGAGTTTTGCATGGTTCCCAAGCTTCCACTCGGGATGAAGGATCAGTTGCCCACTATGGTTTCTGCCTAATAGGATCCCCTATATTGACTGACTTCTCTTACTTGTATCACTTCCTCCTTCACCTCCCTGAACCCCTTGCATCTGCCAGTAAACTGCTTGCACTCAAATTCTTGGCTTCGGGTCTGCTTCGGAGGGAACCCAAGCTAAGACAAAGCTGATCTCTAGCAAGTTCCTAGATCCAGTTGCTTTCCATATTCCTGTTCTTCTTTTCCCTGGTTCTAATGTTTTATTTACATTTTGTGATTTTTTTTATGTAAGTTTTTTTTGTCTCTCTTTTTTTTTTTTTTTGCTATTTCTTGGGCCGCTCCCGCGGCATATGGAGGTTCCCAGGCTAGGGGTCCAATCAGAGCTGTAGCCACCAGCCTACGCCAGAGCCACAGCAACGCGGGATCCGAGCCACGTCTGCGACCCACACCACAGCTCACGGCAACGCTGGATCGTCAACCCACTGAGCAAGGGCAGGGACCGAACCCGCCACCTCATGGTTCCTAGTCGGATCCGTTAACCACTGCACCACCACGGGAACTCCTATGTATGTTTTCTTATTGTCTGTTACCTCGACATCTTTGCAGAATAAAGCATAGTGCAAATAATTTTTAGAAGTAAAACACCATCATGTAATATTATGATAAAATATAAGATGTAAACAAACAGTTTATAGAATAGGATCCAAATTTAGAAAAATAGGAGTTTCCATCATGGCTCAGCGGAAATTGAATCTGACTAGTATCCATGAGGACGCAGGTTCAATCGCTGGCCTCACTCAGTGGATTAAGGATCTAGCATTGGCATAGGTCGAAGGTCAGGCTCAGATCCCAAATTGCTGTGGCTGTGGTGTAGGCCAGCAGCTGCTGGGCCTATTTGATCCCTAGTCTGGGAACCTCCATATGCTGCAGCCCTAAAAAGACAAAAAAAAATTTTAGAAAAATACATATGTACGTATGTGCGGCATAGGGAAAAAAGAATAGAAGGAAATGTACCAACAAAGACCTACACAGGGAAATATACTCAGTATTTTATAATAACCTATAAGGGAAAAGAATCTGAAAAAAAAGTATGTATAACTGAATCACTTTGCTAGACACCTGAAAACCAAGACATCACTGTAAATTAACTATGCTGCAATAAAAAGAAAAATGCAACAAAATGTCAACAATGGTTAACTTCAGGTGATGGTATTACAGATGGCTTAACTTTTTCTCTTCTTTATTTTACAAAGAACACGAAGCTTCATTTCTCACCTAGAAAATAGGGATCACACCTACCATATGAATCGTGTTGACTGAAATTAAGTGATCAATTTATGCAATTAGCTGCATCACATATTCACATAATAATCACAGTACCCCCAATAAAGGGTTGCAAGTGCCACCACTACATCAGCAATTAATGAAACAACTTAAGGAAATGTGAGAAACGAGATAAAAAAATAAGCCCATGCAAAAAGAAGCCCATGTGCTTTGTACTTTTTAAAGAACATTCACTCATATGAGCTCCATATCCCTCATAAGAACCTGCAAGAACAGCAGAAGTGGGAAGGAGACAGGATCAATATTTACTCTACAGCTGTGATGTGCCATATACCAAGGTGGGCACTTGCAGATTACACATCTCAGAAGAGAAGGACGGGGCTCAGAACGTTAAGAAACTGGCCCAGGTTATATGCAGGGTCAGTAGCTCCAATTCCAGACTCTCAGTCCAGGTTTCCTTCCATCCCGATGATGACTAGGCTGCATTATTCCATCTGTGCCCCCGGATGCCTGTGAGCTCACATGCCCAGCCATTCATGACATCTGCAGTTCCTCGGGCACTGACGTTCAGCAGTCTATACACACACTCTGCTCCTTCCTACCTCCATGTCCATGGGAAGTACAAAGAGGTGGCTTTGGTGGCAGTGGGGAGGACTTAGTTCCCCCATCTCCCACCGAAGTCACTCCGAAATGAATAATCTAAATCAAAACCCTTACTAGCTATGCAAACATAGCAGATTCAAGGGAAGTTCGACAGCAACTCTTCTCAATCAGTTCGTTCACCCCAAGTCCTCCTTTCACAGGAGGCACTGTCTTGGGAGGACGTTAAGTGACTGCGCTAAGAGAGTCCAGCGGAGAATGTGGGCTGGGGAAGAAAACCATGGAAGGGGGTATGACTCCATCTCCACCCCCAGCAGGGACCCAATATTCTGGTCGTCATGGGGAACGCTATGAGTTTTTCTTACCAGATACCCAGTTACCGAGGTGTCATAGTGGCCAGCAGATGGGCAGGGCCACGTGGGATGAGATGTGGTGGGGGTAGCAAGCTGGGTGGTTTAGCACAAAGCACTTCAGATACAGTCCGTGCGTCCATAATCATGCCAATGCCCGCGTCCTTGCCTCCTCCTCACCAGCTGAAGCCACCGCTTCTACACTACCCCTGGGAAGTCTTTGACTAATCAGGCCCGAGGCTGATCTCTGTTATACTCTGTTGCTCCTTCTCCTGGCAGAAGGTCTACCTAAGACGACCTTGTGTGGGAGCTTCAAGGAAGTTTGCCTTGTCACCCGCCTCACTGACAAGCTCTCCTGGCAGCACAGGGGCCACTGTTGCAGAGCACCTGCACAGCACCCCCCAGCCTGGCTGCGACTCTGGCTCCAGCTCTCTGCTTTCTTTCTCTGAATTTCTGCAGCATCTTCTCCAACCCCCTTATCATCTTGATTACACCGAAAGGGTGAACAATCTTTGGAGTCGGCGCAAAGACTCCCAACCTTTTTCCTTCTGCTGTGAATGAAGGCATGACTGACAGTAGCCATGCCCCATTCTTGCTCAAAAACTCTCAATGGCTCCCAACTGCCTCTAGATAATTTCTAGCTCCTTAGTCTGTCGGTAAAGGTCCCCCCATCCATCCCATTAGCCAGATGACTTCTCTAGCTTTCCTCACACTACTCCATTCAGATCAGGGAGCTCAATGAGCCCTGAAATCCATCCATCCCCACCCCCCCCCACCCCCCACCCCCCACCCCCCAGGGTTAAGCACTCTTCATCTCCAGACCCCAATCAGACCAACACTAACTGGTTCAGCCCACAGGTCTCCTCTTCCTGGTAGCAAAGTTTTCATCCTTGTTACAGCTTTTGCCTCCTCACTTCCAATCTCATGTTCATCTGATTTTCTCATAGTTTGAAGTCTTTAAAAAATCTGTATCTCCTCTTCAGACCAGTGCCTTACGCCTGGTTTCCGTCTCAATTAAAGCTTTCTCCCTGATGTTCCTTGAACTCAAACTGTCTCCTTAACTAGATGGAAAATCTCCCAGAGCAGAGTGTCTCCAATTTAAGGATCATTCACAGCCCCTGGGGATTTTGTTAATGGTCAGATTGAGCCGCCAACCCAGGTGGTCTGGGGAGGGGCTGAGACTCTGCATTTATAACAAGCTCCCAAGTGATGCTAATATAGCTGGTCCTTGGACCTCACTTAGCAAAGCAAGGAGGCCATCACACCTGTTGATCAGGCAACAGCTCACATGTATGCCGCCTGGCTGAGCGTGGATGTGGGGGAATGCAGGGTTGGGAAGCGCGGTTCTGCCCTTCGAAACGCCCAGCTAGGAAAACGCTAACGAGTCCGGCCGCCCCTCCATCCTCCCCCGGAGGCCACTTACCTATGGTGGACACGACGGTGCCCACGAAGTAGAAGGCGCCGGTGAAGTCCCAACGCTGTCGAACGTTGTCCACGCGGATGCCGGCCTCGGTGGCTTCCTCGTAGTGGCGAAGGAAGCCGCGCAGCTCGTCGCGGCTCAGGTTGTGGCGGCGGCTGAAGTTGGCCAGGCGCTCCTCCCAGCGCTGCTTGGCCTGGCGTTCGTGCGCCAGCTCCAGCGCCGAGAAGACGGCGGCGCCACCCAGCAGGTAGAGCACGATGAGCGCGGCGAGCAGCAGGAAGCGCGCGTTGTCCTCGTTCAGGTGGCCCAGGCCGCAGCTGCAACCGCAACTCCGGCCGGCCATGGCCGGACCCCCGGGGGCAGCCCCGTGCCGGGCGGCCGTGGCCTCGGGCTGACGGTCGCCCAGGCCCCCTCCCCGGGTGGCGGGGGCTCGGCCGGCGCTCAGCCCGCCTCTGGCCGCCCGACGGCCGGCTCGTCCATGACCGCTGGGCGCTTCTCCAGGCCACGCGGCTCCCGAGGCCGCCGCGTTGACCGCTCCCGCAGCGCCAGCTCCCCACGTCCGCTTTGACTCCTGGTTTCAAATCCGCTTTTTCGCCGCCGTCCCCGCCCCCTAGGAATTCTAAATGCTGAAAGGCTGAGGGACCCGGCGAAGACTCCGCTTCTGCTTGGCACGAGGAGGCGGCCCCTGTTTCCCGCTGCGGCAGTGCCCGGCTCAGAATGGGGAGGGGGCGTGGCGCATCTTCAGAGCAAACTCCGGCGGACTTGACCTTTCCCCGCTACCAAGGTGTGGGGCCCTCGGAGGCTGAGGGGTAAGCGGACAGCCACGGTCTCTGTCTCCTTGACCATTGCTTTTCAAGCCGCCGACGGCTAGGACGCCGGGTCTCAGTCGGCTGGTGTTGGAGGCCCCTCTCTAGATGGATCCGCAGTGCCGTGTCCCAGTCTCGGCGTCGCGCGGAGCCTCAGGACTCCTGGGTCCCCGTCCTGGCTGCCGGAGCCGGTCCCCGGTGGGCGCACGGACAGAAGGATGGTGCCGAGCGCCTTTCACCGGTTCCGACCTCCCGCCCGGCCCCCACGCTGCGCCGCATCCGGCAGGCTGATGCACTGGAGGAGGAGACCAGAAAAGGAGATTGGAATGAGGGGCCTCTCCCCCGGGTAGCCTCCCTGGCCTTGCCCGGACCAGCACCCCTTGGCCTCAGAGTCTGGGCGAGGGCGTCTTCCGCCCCCACGTGTCGCCTCTGCTGACTCGAAGCGCCAGCTGCTAGCCAGCCCTAGTTCCCGAGAGGCCAAGGACCGGGGGCCGGAGGAGGTAGCGGCCGGGAGATCATGACCCCGGGGGGGTCCATCTCTCGCACCCAGGCTTGGCTGCCTCAGTGGTCTCCAGAGATCTTGCGCCGGCAGGGTTCAGCGCAGGGTGCTTTCCCCCACCCCATGCAGACCAGCCACCGGCTCCCTAGCAAACTGCCGGGGGCGCCTGCAAGAGACCGAGCCTTTCAGGGGGCGCTGGTGCTGCGCTCGGGTCTCACCTCCCGAGGAGTGCCCCCTCGGCGCCGCTCTGTCAGGACTGCGCTCCGGGTCCCCTCCTCGCAGCAGTTCTCCCCTGCAGAGCGAGGCGGGGAGCAGAGGTCCTCGCCGGGCTCCGCCTCGCCTGGCCCGCGCGCTCCGGCACTGCAACAGGTGGCGCCGAGGCGCTGGCAGCGGCGGTGGCGACTCCACCCCGCCTCCCGCCTCCCGCCTCCCCGCCGCGCGGGGCGGCTCCCAGCATTAGTCTCCGCCTACTGATGCCGGCTCTCGGCTGGGCCACCGGGGGCTGCGGCGCTCCTATCTCAGCGCTGGACCGGCAGATTCCGGGAGTGGGTGCTGAAGTGGAGGGTCAGGTGCTTAGCGGGCCTGTGTGGGCCCCTCCAGGGCCAGAAGAGGGCGCTCTGTCCCCTTCAGACACGTTTCTACCCCACCTGCGCACCCGGCCACACACTGCCCCTCCGGAATTCCAGCCCCTGGCATGTGGGAGTGAATATGAATGCAGGAAGAATAGATGCGGGGGCATCTTGGAACTAAGTAGAATTCCCTCCCCCCTTCCCGAGAGAGAAATCCCAGCCTCAGAGCCCACCCACCTAATACTCCCCAGGAGCAGAGAATAAAGAAACACACACTTCCGGATTCCAATACATCTGCCATCAGAAGCCTTGTTGCTGCTAGTATTCCTCTCCCACTCCTCTCCCGTTATCCACCCCCGAAATGCCCCTCTTTTATCTAGCCTATCGAGGGCAAGAGCTTTAGAGGGTTGCGCTTACAGGAGGAGCTTGTGTATACACTCAAGGTGAGCCCTGCAATTACTCCACCTCATTTTACCATGAAAAATTTCAAGCATAAAGTTGAAAGAATTTTACAGTGAATACCCATATACTCAACATTTTACTATACCTGTTTTATTACATATCTATTCATCCCTCTTTCTATCCCTCAACCCATCTTGTTTGGGTGCATTTCAAAGTAAGTTGCAGGAGTTCCCCTTGTGGCTCAGCAGAAACGGATCTGACTAGCATCCATGAGGATGCAGGTTCGATCCCTGGCCTCGCTCATTGGTTAAGGATCTGGCGTTGCCGTGAGCTGTGGTGTAGGTTGAAGACACCGCTCGGATCCCGAGTTGCTGTGGCTGTGGTGTAGGCCGGCAGCTACAACTCCTTTTGGACCCCTAGCCGGGGACCCTCCATATGCAGCAGGAGTGGCCCTACAAAGACAAAACAAACAAACAAACAAACAAAAAACAGTTGCAGACATCAGTACTATCCCTTCCCACACCCCTGTTCTTCCTGCATATAATTAACTAGGGTTCAGTACAGCCCTATTTACTTACATTTTCTTTTCTTTGGGGGTAAAATTTACATAGAGCGAAATGCACAGATCTTAAGTGTACTATTAGAAGAGTTCTGGTAAATGCATACATACACTTTTGCAAATTAAACACCTACCTATCCAACCTATCAACCAAATATCAACAAGTGCATATCCACATGTCCCTTCCCAGCAAATCCCCAACCACTCTCCTCCAGAGGAAGTCACTCTTCTGAATTTTTCTACCACTGGCTAGTTTTCCCTTTATAAAACTTAGTTTTGCTTGTTCTAGATCTTCGTATAAATGGAATCATTATACAGTTATGTATTCTTTTGTGTAAAGCACTGTTTCTGAGATATCTCCATGTTGTATGTCTCAGTAATTTGTTCCTTTTTACTGCTAGTTTTTTTGTTTGAATATTCATTCTCTTATTGATAGAAACCAGGGCTGTTAGAAATTTTTGACTATCACAAATACAACTGTTAGGAACATTCTTGCACAAGTGTTTGTGGATATATGTTTTCATGCTTCTTGGGTGAAAATACCTAGGAGTGGAATTGTTGGGTCATAGGGGTGGTGTGTATTTAATTTTATAAGCAACTGCCTAACATTTTTCCAAAGTAGCTGTACTAACGTACAAAGTGCAGGCTTTGGATGTCCTACGTTTGGCAGTATCAGTCATTTTAACTTTAAACATACTGGTGGATGGGTAGTGGTATCTCATTATAGTTTAATTTGCATTTCCCTGATGATTAATGTGCTTGTTGGCCATTCATATACCTTTTAAAATTATTTGTTGAAATATTGTAAAATTTCTCTTGAATTTCCATTAAAAATTGGTGTCTCTTTTTTACTACTGAGTTGTAGGGATTCTTTATATTGATCCAGGATATTAGTCCTTTCTCAGAGTGTATCTTGTAAATATTTTGGACAAGTCACCGACTTATTTATTTTCTTAAAGATCTTTTCTGATGGATAACGGATATGTTTTTAATTTTGGTGACCCCAATGTATCAATCGTTTATTTTATGTTTGGTTCTCTTTGCATATTAAGAAATCATTATCTACTTTAAGGTTGCATAAGTTTTGGGGTTTTGTCCTTGAAATTTTATACTTTTAGCTTTTATATAGGGTTTATGATCTGTCTTAAGTTTGTTTCTGTGTGGTGTGAAGTAGGAGTTGACAAATATTTTGTCCATATGGATATCCAGTTATTTGAGTTTTACTTGCTGAAAAGACAAAAATGAATTTATTTTAGGAATCTGTCTTATTATTTGTCCATCCTTATGTTAATACCAGAGTATGCAGATTACTTGCAGCTTTATAATAGGTCTTGGAGTCAGAAGTATGTCTTCCAACTTTGTTTTTCTTTTTGTCTTTTTGTCTTTTTAGGGCTGCACCCGAGGCATATGGGGGTTCCTAGGCTAGGGGTCTAATTGGAGCTGCTGGCCTACACCACAGCCACAGCAATACCAGATCTGAGCCACATCTGCGACCTACACCACAGCTCATGGCAACACTAGATCCTTAACCCAATGAGTGAGGCTACGGATCAAACCCACAACCTTATGGTTTCTAGTCGGATTCGTTTCTGCTGCATCACAAGGGGAACTCCAACTTTGCTTTTCCTTGTCAAGATTTTCTTTGAATATATGGGAACTTACCTTTTCTGTGAAAATTGTAGAATCAGCTTGTAGAAAAGCCTTGTGAGATCTTGATTAGGATTGTGTTAGATTTATTTTGCGGCAAATTGACATCTTAATTCATGAATGAGGCATAGCCCTCAATTTATTTCAGACTTCTTAGCAAATTTTCATGTAGAGAGCTTGCACATCTTCTGCAAATTCATTTAAAGTATTTTGGTTTTTTGATCAATTGTAAATGAAATATCAAGACTCTACTTTCCAACTGATTTTCAATTTTTTTTTCTGCAGCTAGTGCAATGATCATACAATTTTCTCCTTTATCTGTTAATATCTTGAATTTCATTGATTACTTTTCTAATATTAAGCCATCCTTGCATTTCTGGGATAAATTCCACTTGGGATTTCTATTCTTGGTTTCATTCTTCTACTTCCTTTTGGGTTTTCTTTGCTTCTTTTTTTTTCCAACTTCTTTTTGTAGATGCTTAGATCACAAATTTTAGACTTTTCTTCTTTCCTGATGTTAGTATTTTATAGCTGTAAAATGCTGCTGGTGCTGGGTAGCTGCATCCTTAAATTTTTGGTATGTTTTATTTTCACATCAATTGTTGAAAATATTTTCTAGTTTTTTTTCTTTTACCCATAAGTTATTTAGCCATGTCTTGTTAATTAAAAAAAAATGTTATTTAAGACACATTATTTCTAACATTTTCAGTGTGGTCTGTTGGCTGAAAAAAGTGGACAACCCAAAGGTTGAGAATTATGTTTTATTTGGCAGACTTTCTGAGGACTTCAGGTCTGGGAGACAGTTTCTCAGATAGCTCTGTGGGACTGTTTGAAGAGGGAGCAGAGGAACCAGGATATATAGAACTTTTGCAACAAAACAGGTATTCAGAACATCAAAAAATTACTGTTGGGGGTTCCCTGGTGGCCTAGTGGGTTAAAGATCTGGTGTTGTCATTGCTGTGTCCCAGGTTTGCTACCTAGCTTGGAACTTCAATGTGCTCTTGCTTGTGGCTTAAAAACAAACAAACAAACAAAAAAAACAACCTCCCCCCCTGCCCTGGGGAAAAAAACAAAACAAAACAAAACAAAACCCACTAATTAAAGAAAACCTGATATCTCGGGTTAATGAATTTAGCACTTTTCTTTCTTTCCTTGTTTTTGCTTTTTTAGAGCTGCAGCCACTGGCCTACGCCACAGCCACAGTGGTGCAGGATGCTAGCCATGCCTGTGATCTACCCCACAGCTCACGGTGACGCCAGATTCTTTAACCCACTGAGCAAGGCCTGGGATGGAACCTGCATCCTCATGGATACTAGTTGGGTTTGTTACCCCTGAGCCACAATAGGAACTCCGTACTTCTCTGTGTATGGGAAGATGCAAGGCTCTGGGCTTACTGACATCATTCCTTTGGTACGCACCTTAGCCATCCAAGGCCAGCATCCTGTTCTTTTCCATCTGGAGTCTCCTCAGGGGGCACAGCTGGGGATGGCTGTAGTGGCTTGATGGCTGCAACATCCTTTGCCGATGATAAGGCAGCCAACATTTTTCATTCACAGGTCAAAGGACTGTATTTGATATGTTTTAATCTTCCCAAAGGTATTGAGACTTGTTTGTGGGATAGAATATAGTCTTAGGGAAGGGACCACATGCAGTTGAAAAGAATACGTATTCTGCAGTTGGCGGATGTAGTGCTCGATACATGTCAATTAGGTCGAGGTTGCTGATGGTGTTTTTCAGGTCTTCTGTGTTTACCGATATCTGTTCTAGTTCTTCTAACAATTATTGAAAGAAGAGTATTAAAATTACCAACTATGACTGTGGAGTCGTCTCATTCTCCAATTACGTCAATTTTTGTTTCATGTACTTTAAAGCTATTATTTAATATAAGCATTGACAATTATTATATCTTCCTGATGTAGTGACCCTTTTAGTTTTATGAGATGTCTCTTTTGGTCTCTGATAATACCCTTTGCCTTGAAGTTTATTTTATCTGCTATTGATCTAGTAACCACAGGCTTCATTACTTAACATTTGCATGGTACCTTTTCCATTTACTGTTAACCCGTCTGTGTCTTTATGGATTTAAAATGGATTTGTTGTGGACAGCATGGAGGACTTCGGTCTTTTTTCTTTTTCTGGCCAGCTCTGACAATCTCCACATTTTAACTGGATGAATCAAGTAAACTGTCACTTCAGTGATGATGAAATATACTCTATTTCCAGAGTTCCCGTTGTGGCTTAGTGCTTAATGAATCTGACTAGGAACCATGAAGTTGCAGGTTCGCTCCCCGGCCTTGCTCAGTAGGTTAAGGATCTGGCGTTGCCTGCAGTGAGCTGTGGTGCAAGTCGCAGATGGGGCTTGGATCCCAGGTTGCTGTGGCTCTGGTGTAGGTCAGCAGCTACAGCTCTGATTAGACCCCTAGTCTGGGAACCTCCATATGCCTTGGGAGCAGCCCTAGAAAATGAAAAAAAAAAAAAAAGAAATATTCTCTATCTGTGCTGCTCTATAAAGTAGTCTATTGTGGTGACTACTGAGCACTTGAAAAGTGGCTCATGCAAGTGAGGAACTGAATTCTCAGCTTTATTTAATGATAACAAACTTAATATTGCATGTGACTCATGGCTGCTACATAATTTATGATGTAGGAATCTGCTATGTTCCTCCAAAAATCATTTTTTAAACAAGCAGTTAACTTGGCTAAACTCAACTGTAAAACTGTCTCCCCTACAATGGAAAATCGCTCAAATTTTGGTCCAGTTCTTTTTATCCTTAGCTGTGCACGCACAGTTCAGGGGTCAGCCGGAGATGTGAGCAGAGTTTACACATGCAATGTGGGCATCTTCTGTCTGGCTCTCTTCTGCTATTTCCCTCTTTACTCTCAGAGGCTGTGGTTGCTCCAAACCCTGTACGCTGATCTCTAAGCCAAGAAGACAGCAGATTTTTCCACTGGAGGTTTACCTGCCTTGTGTGGTGCAGGACAAAGACCCGACCTCAGGCCGAAAGGGGTGCAAAGTTAGGAAAATCAGCACTGGAGTGCCTGTCTTTCCATTTTGTTCGTTTGTTTGTTGTCTTTTTGTATTTTTAGGGCCACACCCGGGGCATATGGAGGTTCCCAGGCTAGGGGTGGAATCAGAGCTGTAGCTGCCAGCCTATGCCAGAGCCACAGCAACGCCAGATCCGAGCCCCGTCTGTGAGCTACACCCCAGCTCATGGCAATGCTGGATCTTTAACCCACTGAGCGAGGCCAGGGATCGAACCCGCAACCTCATGGTTCCTAGTTGGATTTGCTTCTGCTGTGCCACGATGGGAACTCCTCTTTCAGTTATTGACTCCCCTCCAGTTTCTGCCTGCTTTTGGTCACTCTCAGTAAGTGGCAGAAGCTCCGCCCCAGAGCTTATACTTTTTCTTTGTGAAAGAATTGATTCAATAGTTGCTATTTGGCCCTGCCAGAAACCTGAAGTTATTTGGTTTCCCCCACAACATTTAATAATGAAAATTTCAAACATATACCAAAGCTGAATGAATTTTTATAGTTCTAACTTAGATTGTACAATTAAATTTCCTATATTTTATCATATATCTACTATCTTTTTTCTTTTTGCCACACCACACAGGCAGAAGTTCCCAGGCTAGGAATTAAACTCACACTACAGCAGTGACCTGAGCCACAGCAGTGACAACGCAGGATCTTTAACCTGTTGAACCGCCACGTTTGTTTTTTCTTTCTTTTTTTTTGTATTTTCTAGGGCTGCACCTGCGGCATATGGAGGTTCCCAGGCTAGGGGTCGAATCAGAGCTGTAGTCGCTGGCCTACGCCACAGCCACAGCAACACGGGATCCAAGCCTCATCTGCGACCTACACCATAGGTCATGGCAACATCAGATCCTTGTCAGATCCTCTGAGCGAGGCCAGGGATCAAACCTGGAGTCCTCATGGATACTAGTTGGGTTCATTATCACTGAGCCACGACAGGAACTCCCACAATGAGTTTTTAAAAATCAGTTTTTATGGAGCTATGATTTGCATACCATAAAAATGACCAATTTGGTATATAATTTGAGGGGTTTTGCAAAGGGTAACCAATGCCACCATCATGACAGGAACATCTCCAGCACCCCCTAAAGTTCCCTCCCGCAGCCAATCCCCTCTCCCCACACCTGCGCCCCCCTGCGCAGTGGGCAGGGGCCAGGGTGTCCCTTCAAGAAGAGGAACTGGAGAGCAGGGGAAGAGGCCAGGTGTGTTCTCGAATGCCAGGGGGAACGGATGGGAAAACTGGGCTCTTCAGAAGTGTTTACAGGTTGTTTCTAGAGAGGTGATAAGTGGCTCACTGAGATCGCAGGGTTTATTCCTCTCTCCAAAGGCAGATGCCACCAATCCAGAAACAATTAAAGATGCCCATCTCTCGAGCCCAACTTTCGGTGTCAGAGCAGCTCGGGCAGTGGGAACTCAGGCATCCGCAAGAAGGCAATCTCTGGCAGTGTCCAGATCTCCTTCAGCCTCAGTTTCCTCATCTGTAAAACAGACTTCCTTTCAGGGGTGAAGTGTCAGCTCATTCGTGGGGTTCACATGGACACGGACTCCCCGACCCCACCTTGAGGACCCGGCTTTTCCGGAGGCAGCAGGCAACGTGGATCCCTGCTTTCAGGGCAGCAAGTACATGGGTCTGCTCTGCAGAGCTGTTCAGGGCCTGTTTGAGAGCCTGGGCCTGGGACAAGGACCTGCCTGTAAACAGAGCCCCTTCCTGTGGTATCTAGAAGCCTCCGAGTCATCCTGACACAGCCAGGACTATTCAATCTACCCCCATCTTCCGGAAACAACCCGTCTTTAGTACTGTGTGGAGGCAGGATTTGTGGGAAGCAGCTACTTTTTCAGAAGGCATGGGTTTTATTTTTTACACTTGAATTACCTTCTCTAAGTGCCCCAGGGGGAGACTGCAGCATCCGTACTTACCAAGAATCATTATGATTTATATTTAGGGAGTTCTTGCCAGTGCTCAAGAGCGCCGTTTCACTTGACTGTTAACAATAATTGCGTGCGAGATTAGCTTGATTTAACAGATGAGAAAAGGAAGACTCAGAGGCATCATGTGACTTGCCTAAGGTCTCATAGGATGGAGGAAGCGGAGCTGGGACTAGATGATTCTTTTTAAAAAGATGGTTTTATTTTTATGTATTTCTTTGCCTTTCTAGACAATTCTAATGAATCCCGAATCACCTCTCAGACTTTGGTCAAATCTCAAGCCCGGGTGACCACCTGCCTTCATTCAGAGCGGCTGAACTAGCCAAGCCTAGTGAAGGAATGCATTTTTAAAATTATCCATTCATTTATCAGTTTGGTTTTTAGTGCTGCACCTGTGGCATATGGAAATTCCCAGGCTAAGGGTCGAATTGGAGCTGCAGCTGCCAGCCTACACCACAGCCACGCAGGATCTGAGCCGTGTCTATCACCTACATCACAGCTCACAGCAACACCGAATTCTTAACCCATTGAGTGAGGCCAGGGATCAAACCATATCCTCATGGATACAAGTTGGATTTGTTAATGATGCACCACAATAGAAACTCCTAGGAATGCATCTGAGATTGTCACCCTGAACCCACTGAAACAAAAATAACCTCCCTCGGTGCTACACGCAGATATTTTCTATGATATTTCATTTAAAAGTGCTGGTCATGACACCCTAAACTGATTCATGAGTCACTAAAGGCTTGTGACCCAAAGTTTGAAAAATCATTGCTCCAAATCACATTACAAGGGTTCCCTTATATATGCAGCTTTTTGGAGAAACTCGGCTTTCAGAATTTCCTTCTTGGTGTCCTTTTGCTTTTGAATAGAACCTGCATGCTTGCTCTCATTATTTAAGAATGAGGCATAAGGAGTTCCCATTGTGGCGCAGTGGAAACAAAACAGACTAGGAACCATGAGGTTGTGGGTTTGGTCAGTGGGTTAAGGATCGGCGTTGCCGTGAGCTGTGGTGTAGGTCGCAGACTCGGCTTGGATCTGGTGTTGCTGTGGCTGTGGTGTAGGCTGGCGGCTACAGCTCTGATTGGACCCCTAGCCTGGGAACCTCCATATGCCGCGGTGAGGCCCTCACAAAGACAAAAGACAAAAGACAAAAAAAAAAAAAGAATGAGACATAAAAAGGTTCCTCTGGCACAATATCAATACTTCAACTAGATTTTTTTTTTTTTGTCTTTCTAGGTCTGCCCCTGCAGCATATGGAAGTTCCCAGAATAGGGGTTGATTTGGAGTTGTAGCTGCCAGCCTTTGCCACAGCCACGGCAATGCCTGATCCCAGCCACATTTGCGACCGACACCACAGCTCACCACAACACTGGATCCTTAACCCACTGATTGAGGCCAGGGATTGAACCCGCATCCTCAAGGATACTGGTCAGGTTCGTTACCGCTGAGTCACGATAGGAACTCCCCCCTAGATACTTCTTGCCCTGGAGTGGACCTCAGCATTTTCCACCTGTCTTTGGAGACCTCTGCACTGATCCCTCCTCAGCAGAGGCAGTCCATGGTCTGGGAGGCTTGCATCAAGGATGGACATAGGACCCAACCTAGCTAATCAGATGTATCAGAGGGCTTCGGTTGGCACTACTGGGAAAGAAGTATTTATTTCCTCTAGAATGACTGGCTGGATGTAATATGGGATCCTGGAGCTTAGGGGGGGTGGTGGAATCAGAATTTCAGCCTCCCGGTGGACAGAGCTGACCTGGGAAAGATGTCCATGTTTTGGAAAGCAGAGCTGAGAGACTTGGAGACAGACACAGTTACATTATGACTGTCTGGCATTTGCTGAACTCATGTTAGTCTCTTTCGTATGCTCAAGCTTCATTAATCTGGTTTCTGTAATTGTAAAGGCATCCTGACTATTCTTTCATAAAAATATTGATAAAGTATTATTAAATAACACATTGTCAGAGGCTTTTAAGTTTTACTATGTCACTGATCTGAAAACAAAATCAGCCTTCAGCTCTCATAATGCTAATTTCTAAAGAACCTATAAACATAGAGCCACCCAGATCACATACAGGGTGGCTTCATCTGTGTCTTCAGGGCCACAAAAGGACACATGCTAGTTCTGTGACCCTGAACCTTATTTTTTCTCTCATAAAATGGTATAAGCTACCCCATGGTGTAATGATGTATATAAAGTTAACGACAATCACAACCCATAATAAATTCCCTACGGACGCAATTTCTCCTTTGTCTTTCCCTTCTGAGCTTCGCTTTATTTGTGCGTATTGAGAAAACTGCCATTGCAGCTGGGCTCTCCGAAAACCTTCCTACAAAGGGAACAGGAGAAATTGAACCAAATGCCTTCGACCAATTAACATCAGATTGTAGTTTCAGGAAAGCTTCTGGTAGACCTAAAAAGAATAAGGGGTCATTCATACACAGCAACTGGATTCTGCACTGAAACAGACTTGCTTGGAACTCTGAAAACTAGAATAAAGTGGTGCCTAGACTTGTGATGCTTTGGCTCTGGGATTGCTCACCATCTGCCTTTAAATGTGAGGTGCCCTCTTTTCAACATATCCCAGGCTCCCGATTTCCTGGGCTGCCGTTCACCGTCCCCTCTCAAGCATCCTCTGCACCCCCTTTCCTTTGTTTAGGTCTAGTGAGTCAATGGAAATGCCAGGTTTCAGAGCACTTAATAGAACAGACTAAACAAGGCAGTTTTCAGCCCTCAAAGTTCTCACTTAAAAGGAACTGGCTCTACTGTCAGGTTCTGGCTTAAGTAACTCAGTAGCTCAGCCCCACCTGCTAAGGTGGCATTTCATGGTTGATTTCATGTACTGCTAGCTGGTTCTGTCATGCCAGCCACACACTGTTCCAGTGGATGAAAGTACACCTGGTTTTGTAGCTACAAATCACGTGCCTGAGGCTGGAACACCTGTCACACCTGCTGCCTCACAGCCGTACGGCCCACATTCAAATTCCAGCTCTGCCCCTGCCAGCTGTGTGATGCTCTGGAGAGATAATTTTCTAAGTTCCCCCATCCATAAAATGGGGGTAATAATAATAATATCTCCTTGATCAGGTTATTACGAAGATTCAGGTAGGTTAATATGTTTAAAACACAGAACAGTACCCAGGACATATCAAGTACTCAGTACTTGTGGCTCAGTGTTACTCCCCAGGGACCAGTGGGCAGAGACCAGGCTTGGAGGTGGTCTCTGCCTTCACACTGGGCTGCTGGTATCTCCTAGGAGCCCCTTTCCTGGCTTCTGTCTCAGCTGTTTTTTTTTTTTTTTTTGTCTTTTTAGGGCTGAACCCGAGGCACATGTAAATTCTTAGGTTAAGGGTCTAATCGGAGCTGTTGCTGCCAGCCTATGCCAGAGCCACAGCAACGCCAGACCCAAGCCACATCTTCAACCTAAACCACAGTTCCTGGCAATGCCAGATCCTTAACCTACTGAGCGTGGCCAGGGATCGAACCTGCATCCTCATGGATACTAATCAGATCCATTTCTGCTGAGCCATGATGGGAACTCCCATCTTTTGTTTTTGAGTGTGACTCTTACTACGTAAGCAAGGGCCACTTTATTACTAGTTGATGGAAACAAAACAAGAAATTAGTTTTGTTCGTAGTGGGTTTGCTTTGGGTGTTGCTTGAAATTAATGGGCTACTAAACTTGGGATACTTTTCAAAGATTTTATCCTAATGGGATCTGACCTATGCATGACAGCGTCAATAGAGTTTTGGATTTAATCATATACAGTAGTCGAACTAATTTATTTCTGCCAGTCACTGAGTTCCTGCACAGGCTTCTGTCATTATACCCTGGTGTTACAATTCATATCATTCATGATCAATATAATTGGCATGTTTTATGAATATAATAAAGAATGCCTACTTAACCTTTTTTTTTTTTTTTGAGGTGTTCATCAGTCAAAAGCAAGAATTCTCAAGGAAATCTTGGGGATGATGGGGTGAGTTAACAGTTCTAACTCTACAGTAAGGAGGGAGGAAGTCAAATGTCTTAAGATTTGAATCAGATCATCCAAAACTGGTTTCACACTGCATCAAATAAAATTCAATGTTGTTTCCTAGAAAGTGAATTTTTACTTTCATGGGGGGAAAAAAGGTTGTGACAAAATCAAAGATCCTTATTTTAAGCATATGGAAGCAGAAACCGCATTCATTTGAAAAGTCCTATGGGATTAATAACGTCTATTAAGGGCAACCATGTAACTTCGACACAAGAACCCAGGAAAGTGGAGCTTGTCTCCATTGCTTACTGGGGGGAACTTACGGATGTTATTTCAGAGAAGGCTGAGGCACAGGTTAAATAAGCACTTACGTATACATGTGGAAACATAGGAAGAGCTCAGAAAACATCAGTGATTGCCATTACTATGCAGAAAAAACACAGCCGCCCAAATCAGTGAACTCTTGAGGCTGATTTCTATCAACTACAGTTAAAAACCAGGCACCTTCTCCCAGGAGCATGAGGATAAAAAGTATTTGAAAAATCCCTTCTCCACCCCCGCCCTACCCCAGGAAAGAAGCTGATGGCAGACCATTTGGGAGCGAGGGGGACAAGATGGCACGTGACTTCTTTTAAGTCACCAGCCAGGTTGGCAATTTTCTGAGGGAAATGCTTGTGTGCTTTTGTATAGTTCTGTGAGCTGTGCTTTCTGGAAATTTGTGGGGCTGGAGGAGACCCCGGTGTGTTGTGGGGAATGGGTGAGGAGAGGGCTGGAGGTCTGCCTGTAAGTGGGGAGCAGTCAGCACGGGGCTGGGGGGGCGGTGGGGGCAGGAGTGGAGAAATGTCCTGTGAAGCTGCACCGTGACGACAGTCAGGACGGCTCACTGGGGGGGAGCCACGCCAGCCTCCGTGACACACGCCAGACTCCTGTCCAGCCACGCGAGACATGCTCAGAAAGCCGAGACGTCACATTCCTGCTCTGGACAGTTTCAGCTGAACAAAGAGCACAACTCACAGTCAACCTTCACCTTGGAGGCGCCGACCCCACCTTCAGAGTCCGCGTCACTGAGTGGATCACTGAATCTCTCTATTCTTTTAACATTGTCAAGTTTAATAGCTTGCATTCCAAAGCATAAAAAAGGGAATTAGGAAAATATATGTAATTTTTTTAAGTGAGAATGTTAAGAGGGACCATTCAAAGGATAACCAACATCTACGTTTGAAATTGACCTCTGCAAAGGGTTTTATGGGAGGGACGGGGGCGGCGGCAGATAAGGGACATTGTTCATCAAGGGACGTGAACATCCAGTACGAACAGAACATCCAACGCCGGGGGGAGGGGCTCGATGGCTCACGCTTCAGCTTCACACTTCAATTTCACTGTGCTTTACGGCTCTCAGGAGGGGACCCACATGTTCCCGTGTGTATCGGGTGCTTTCACATAAGGAATGTTCCAAATCCATGGCCGATCTGGGGAGGTGGGGGTGGGGAGAAACAGGTTACATGAGTAATAGGATTGAATTGGAATAGGATTATAGAAAATGCAGTCACCTGATGGGATAAAATGACTCCTGGGCCAGAGTCTGCAAATCATAAAGAGCCTCTTCCGAACTTGGCCCGAAGCGGGTCCTTTCGGACAACGGCTCGGAGGAAAGGTTCACTGAGACGGTGAGTGGATGTGGGAGCAGGCTGAAGCTGGGGGTGAGTGCCCGCTTGCCACTTAGGTTGACACGTCCCTTCTCCTCTCTGGGCCTCGGTTTCCTCACCCGTGCCTAATTCATGGAGCCGTCCCGAGGATTAAATGAGCTGAGTCCACGTAGTAGGCAAGACCCAGCGTCCGGCACGGAGAGAATCTAACGCAGCGCAGCCCTTGTTCTAAGCTGGAGAGACCAACGGTCACGACAATTACAGTCAAGGGCCACGTTTCTGCGCTCAGCTGGTCATCGCTGCACAGAAGCCAGAGGCCAGCGTCACATCCCTGAAATGGTTTTCTTCTGTAACTGAAGACTAATGATTGATGAGGTCTGGAGGTCTCTGTATAATGACTACAGACTGACGTCGAGGGAAGCAACAACCCTTGGAATAGCATGCAAAGAAGACCTAGGTTCAAATCCTGCCTTCATCCTGCTCTGCACCCTGGGGGAGGCATGTGGATTTGGGCCTCAGGTTCCCCATCTGTGAAATGGGAACTAATTACATTAGCAATCGCCCAGGTTTATTGTGAAGCATAATGAGAGCATATCTGTGAAAGTCCCCGACATGTTGTAAGTGCTCAGTAAATGCGAACTTTCCTTCCTTTTAGGGGATGTTTCAAAAATTGAAAAAATCAGAACTGCTTTTATCATGCATTGTTACTGCCAGAACTGAACTATGGCAAAAGAATCCTAATGATGGGGGTGAGTGTGAATATATTGCTAGGATTACAAATACCCCCTCCCCTATATTATTGCCCTGATAAATATGAGAGCTGAGCTGGAACAGCTCTGAAGGGCTGCGTGCTTAATGTAAATGGAGCGCTGAGCGGGGTCAGCGGAGATGGGTCGTCCCCCTGCAGCCGCTGCTCAGCTCTGCCAACCGCCCCTGGGGGAGGCTTTCTCCTTTTCCTGAACAGAGGCACATGGTAGCTTGGAGGCTGGCCTGGCAAACAATGGTATCTGCCCTCTTTCCGCGTAGCCCTGCTGTTTGTGTTGAATAATCACTGCATGAGCACGCACACAGCAGCGCGGGCAGGAAAAGCACGCCAGAGATGGCAACAAGTTATCAGAACCCGGTCCTCTGCCTTTGGCCTTGGGATGGTTGGAAAGCATGCGACTGCACTTCTTGTTAAATAACAAGCTTGTTGGACAGCCGTAAACCTGGGCCTGTGTTACATGCTTGTTTCTTTTTTTTTTTTTTTGTCTTTTGTCCTTGTAGGGCCGCATCTGTGGCATATGGAGGTTCCCAGGCTAGGAGTCCAATCAGAGCTGCTGCTGCTGCTGCTGGCCTACGCCAGAGCCACAGCAAAGTGGGATCTGAGGCGCATCTTTGACCTACACCACTGCTCACAGCAACGCTGGATCCTTAACCCACTGAGCGAAGCCAGGGACCGAACCCGCCACCTCATTGTTCCTTGTTGGATTCACTTCCGCTGAGCCACGATGGGAACTCCATACATGCTTGTTTCTTAAGAGGTGAGGGACTGGCAGGGCTGACGGCTCGAGTCCCTGGCTACTCACTGGCCTTAAGAAAGCCCCTGCTCTCTTCCACTGCAAACACCATCTTCTGTGACTGGACGTCCCTGTATTTCCCCTTTTTCCTGCAATTTGCTCTGCTTCAGCTCCAAGGCAGGGGACAGCCCCATCCTTGCTACATGAATGGCTATTAGATTCTTCAGCAGTGCAGGACCTGTGACACACACAGTGAGAACCCATAACTCAGAGACCACCACTGCATTTACAGGGACCCTCGAACACCTTGAACTGTGAGGGTCCACCTGCATGCAGACTGTTTTCAATAAACACGTACATGGGAGAGTGGTTGGCTGAATCTGGGGATGCGGCGCCGTGGATACAGAGGGCCGACCATGGGAACTGAGCATCTGCCGATGTGGTACCCAAGGCTGGTCCTGGGTCCAATGCCCCTTGGATCCTGAGGGGTGCCCGTACTCCTTTCCTTCAAAAATAGCCAGCAACAACCAAGAGAGGACCTGGGACCCACCCTCCCGCATATCCCCCTGATGCTCTGCTTTACAAATGAGCAAATGGCTGCATCTCACAGGCTGCTGGAAGGCCCTCCGCTACCTCGGGGAAAGCCACAGAAAAGGCCAACAGGGAGGGGAAAAGAGGGGGGCTGTGGTTCTGGTGTGGCTTTTCACCCCGTACTACCGGGCATCAGCATTACCACTTATCGGCCTGGATGGAAGCCCATTTTAGGCAATCCTCTTAAACGGTCCCGTGAGAACGGCCTGCCTCATGGTCCAATCACACGTGGATTCGGAGAAACGGCTTAGTGCTGGTCAGATGCCAGGGACTGTTAGCTGAAGCTGAGGGCCTCTCAAGCTCAGGTGCAGCAGGGCAGGCAGACCCGCGGGTGGGGCTGGCTACTGGACTGCTGAACCCCACCAAGTCCGCCAGCAGGCCCCTGACCAGCCTCAGGTGGGAACTGCTGGCGCATTTTCCCAGGAACACGCCCCCCCCCCCCCCCCCCGCGACCCAGTGACCTTGCTTCGTCAAGGTGGGCACCTTCGTCAAGTTCTAAACGTGATCTTGACCCAATCTGCTTGGGACCTGAGGCTAAAGGGGATGAGAAACTGGTCTTTTTTTCTGGAATATGATGGAAGGATTTAAATGAGAGGGAATCAGCAGATGAGCCTGGCGGCAGGCCACATGGAACTCGGCATCCAAGGGGAGGGGGAGAAGCGCGGAACCAGGAAACGGCAGCACAGCCCAGGTGAGACCTACGTGCGGGCCGTGGCAGGGGCGGGGAAGGGGCCAGCCTGGGGCAGGCGGGGAGGGCAGGAGAGGGTCTCTGCAGGTCTCTGAGGTCAGGGACTGCGTGCATCTTACACCTCTGTCATCCCAGAACTCGGCCCTCCAGGCTACAGCGCACAGGCTAGTGGTATAGAGCGCGATTTAAAATGGTGACTTTGCTTTGTAAGAGCTTTCTTTGAAAAATGCAGTTCCTATCAGAAAAATGTGTTTGGTTAAGTAACTTTTCATGAGAGGAGTGATATAAATTCGAGCTGGGCAAGGCTTTGTGTGTGTGGTTCACTGATCCATTCTGAATGCTAACCAGTGCCTGCGCACAGGAGGTTCTCCAAGATACACCTGTGCTGAGAGACTAAGAGGTGAGCACTACACGAAGCAGGTACACCTGTTGTTGAGTCTTTGCTTTAGTTGATCAATTTCTTGGTATCTCTTGTATTGAACTGTGTGATTTGTTCCGAGCAGTGTATTTCTTTGCTAAGCTTTTCATATAGTCTGCTGACTTACACAAAAAATACTGAACAAGATCTTACACATATTAGAGTGACTTGAAAATTACTTCTGCAAACAAAGTGCTTCTAAAAGGTTCTTAACCACTCAACTTTTCCAAATCTTGGCAAAATGCCTTTTTATAGTGCACATGACTCCCCTGAATGATGCCTTTACAGGAAATGGTGGTATCTGAATTCCTGTCATTATTCTACATGCTACTAAAGCAATGTGGAAGTTAAAACAGTACCGCTAAAAAATTAAAATGCTCCAATCTCTTGTAGATGGCTTTTTTTTTTTTTTAAATGGCCACACCCATGGCATGTGAATATTCCCCAGGCCAGGGACCGAATCTGAGCCACAGCTGCCGCAATGCCAGATCCTTAACGCGGCTGGGCACAGCACCTGCCCTGCCATAGAGACAACGCCAGATCTTAACCTGCTCTGCCTCAGTGGGAACTCTTCCCTCAAATATATCTCAAAGGAAGTGTGTAAAAAATAGAAAACTCAGCTAAACAAGAAAAATTCTGCTTGTTGTCCAGATAAAAGGCTTACCATTTTCATTACAGGTCCAAGACTCTACCTAGTTGTTAACTTTTAAGTTCTTGGAAATCCCTTTTCTGTTGGAACTGAGGGGACCTAAGGATATTTTATTTTCTGCCCGTACCTGCGGCTATGGCATTTCCGGCCAGATACTGAATCCAAGCTGCAGCTGTGACCTATGCCACAGGTGTGGCAGTGCCGGATCCTTAAACTCACTGCGCCTTTGAGGTCACGCAGTTGGCTTCTTACCCATGCGCCAAAACAGGAACTCTAGACCTCAGGATATTTTAAAAGTTCCTCTATCTCTTCCTTTCTTGCTTTTAAAGTCCTTTGGAGATTAGCATTAAAGCAACTGGGGAGACTTCCAATCAAGGTTCTAGGCTGGGGGCAGTAGGCCCAAGGCCAGACCCCAGAGGTTAAGCCTGAGGCCATCGCAGTTAGCTCCTGCCTCCAGTGTGTTGATTTAGGAGAACTCAGGTTGGAAAAAAAAAAAAAAAAAAGGGAGAAAAGACAAAGGTGCAGCACAAGCTGGAAGAGGGAAGGTGACGGGGTCAAGTCAGTCCAGGGTTGGGGACTGTCCCGCATAAGCCTCAGGCTCTCCCATCATCAGTTCACTAAGGGGAGGGGCAGGAACGAATGGCAATCCACAGGGCTGCACCTGCGGCACACGGCGGTCCCCGGGCTAGGGGTCAAATTGGAGCTGCCGCTGCCGGCCTACACCACAGCCACAGCCATGCCAGGTCAGAGCAGTGTCTGCCACCTACACCACAGCTCACGGCAACACCCGAGTGGACCCACCGAGCAAGGCCAGGCAATGAACCCACATCCTCATGGATATTAGCTGGGATTGTTACCGCTGAGCCCCAACGGGAACTCCAAACTGGACGTTTCAAATAACAGAAACTATGGCTGACAGTATTTGAGCGGGACGTGGTTGGGTGCTAGGTCTAGTCCTCCTCTCAGTCACCCTCTGACAGGGGGCTAGGCACTCGTATTTTCTCCTTTTGCAAAGAGAGACACCAAGGCCTAAAGAAAGCAAACCACTGCCTGAGGTCACTTAGTAAGTTGTCAGGTTGGCGCATAAACAGGGCTTGGCTTTAGTGCAGTGTTTTCCACCTGTGTGTTGGGGCTGGGGAGGAGTGGTCGCGGATGCCTTGAAATTCTGGTAAAACCTCTATGTGCTAGTGAAAAATGAAGGTGTGTGAATTTACGATACACTTAGACTCAGAACAATGCACAGGGCTTGGAAAGAAGGGAACAAGAATGCCTTCTGAAACTTAGTGCCCACCCGACTATCAGAGAGATGAAGTCACCTGCAGGGGGCAGGATGCACTTAGTCAGACAGGCCAATACAATCAGAGAAAAGGGTCCATTAGAAGGGCGGGTTTGGTCCCAGTGAAAGCCAAGAGGGCAATCAAGGCAGGGAAGCAGCTAGAGTCCAAGGAGCACTGTCCAGGGAAAGAAGGGAGCCGCTGGGCCAGGCAGGCTCTGGGAAGGAGTCTGAGGTTTTGGAATATTTAATGGCGTGATGTCATTCAAACTTTCCAATCAAAAACCAGATTTGCTCTGTTCACATTCAGCCTTCACTCAAGATTCACAGATTATAATTTGGCTATCTGCAGAGGCTCCACCCTCTGGGGAAGATCTGCTGGCTGTGGTGCTGTGAGAATCCACCACTTAAAAGTAGTAAGTTTGTCCGAATACACAACTCCTCCTGTGGGAATCTGGCCAAATAAGAACTCGCCTCAAAGACAGACTTTCTGGGGCTGGGAAGAGCAGCACTGCAGCTGGCAGACCACAGGATGGAGGTGATGCCACCTGCCCCAGGCAGCCTTCCTCCACCACTCTGGTGACCTGAGCCCGGTGGCCACTGGCTTTCTCTTGTGTTTTTGGTCACTGCCCTTCAAGTCCCAGCCTCAGGTGGCAGTTTGCAGAGTGTGGCCTGGAGGCCTCCTATCTGCCTGCCTGCCCACCCGTCCGTCCGTCCGTCCGTCCGTCCGTCCATCCATCCATCTATTGTCTTTTTAGGGCCGCACCTGCGGCATATGGAAGTTCCCAGGCTAGGAGTGCAATTGGAGCTGTAGCTGCTGGCCTACACCACAGCCATAGCAATGCCAGATCTGAGCTGCGCCTCAACCTACATTACAGCTGATGGCAACGCAGGATCCTTAATCCACTGAGCAAGGCCAGGCATCAAACCCTCATCCTCACGGATATTCGTCAGCTTCATTACCGCTGAGCCATGATGGGAACTCCCTGGGGACTCTCTTTTAAAGGGGTTGGTGGGGGGAGGGTGCCTGTAAAGTCCAAATTACTGGCATCCTAACATTAAACCACTATTTGTCACCTTCACACGAGTGTACAGAGGCTACACGACAGGTGTGATACCACAACAGAGCAGCTCTGAGAATCCAGAGAATAAAGGGGTCTGCAAACATGTAAACAATGCCATCTGCCTCACTAATTACTTTTGGGAACAGTCATGTTACTATATTTTTAAATACATAGATGGGTTCATTATTATTTTAAAATAAATTAATGTTTAAACATGCATTGGTTTTAATTTGACATGATAAATATCAATGACTACAAAACCCCATGTAAATCAAAGAAGCTTTTCGAGGACCAGTTTGAGAACTGTGGCTCCAGTGGCCACACGCGGGCCAGTGAAGGGGATTTGCAAACCTGCACTTCCAGGGCATTCCATGAGCCAGGCTCCCCCTGAGAGCCCAGTAGCTTCCCCTGCTTTGGTACATACACTTGTGGTTTTCTTTCGCCCGTGTCTCACCTTTACTTCCATACAGTTCTGGAGGCAAATCATACGGCACAGGAAAGGAGGCTGTTGGCTCCTGGCTCCCTGAGAAGAATTTCTGCTTCACTCTGAAGCTGTCCAGGCCCTGCAGACACACAGAATCTCTAATTGCATCCCATCCTCTGGAAAAAGATCTCAAGAAGCAATTATTTTTTATGGTACAACAAAATCCAGAGCTATTCGGGTTATTATTTCAGAGCTATTTTTTGACATTTGCTAAGTCAAACATATTTACAACCCTCCCCAAATTGTTCTTTCCTAAAAATAAGAGGTCCAAATTTCAGGAAACAAATTACACAGCAAAGTTTGCAGAAGTTTAATAAAGGATATAGAGATAAAAGAGGAAAGCAATTTCGGATGTTACAGCCCATTTCTACTAACCTCTATGGACAGTTTGCAGGGAGTGTGTAGAAGACACTGAATAAAAATACCTCGAAATACTTTCACTATTGCTATAGTAACAGGCTGCTCCCTCTGGTGAGGAATAAGGGTTGCTTTCATGTAAAACCAAAGTGTTTCAGTGTAACGTGATAGAAATGCAGAAGGGGGAACTCTTCAAGACCCACCAAAATGGAAGGTTCATCCCAAGAACTCCAGAGTCAGCTAGTATTAACTTCATGAGGGTGCAAATTTAAGGTGCCACACCCAGGCTGATGTATAAAGTGCCACCGCCTCCTCACATAGGACCTGGACAGCAGCACGGGTGTCCGATGTGACCTCCTGGCCTTCCTCTCGTATAATCCTGGCACTGTTTTTGCAAGGCTGTCCCCCGGGCCTCTGGCCACCTTCCACATGCGTATCCGTCCTTCTTTCCTGAATACCCCCATGTCAAATGGTGCTGATGCCTTAGGAACCCACACCAAGAGCTAGGAACACAGGGCTCAACTTGGGGATCATATAACTTGAACTTGGTAGGGGAGCTGCTCACGGGCGCGGTGGAGACTGCGGGGAGAGTCAGGGCTGTGTGGACCTGGGCTTCGGTCAGTCTGAGCCGAGCCTCTGCGCTGGCAGCTACGGGCTCTGTGAAAGGCTTGTTCATGCCACACATTATTTCTTGAGTCCCTCTTCTGCGTCCAGAACAGGTGCCAGACACTGAGTGTACAGGAGCCACGACAACAGTCACGAGCCCTGTCCTCGTGGGATGTCCAGTCTGGTGGGGAGACGTTAAACAAATGAATGTAGGAAAGGGAGATAAAGAGCTTCCATTTGTGATAAATGCTATGAAGAAAAGCAGAGGAAGACTAGGAGGGAAGAGAAGGCCTGTTTTAGACTTGGGGGCAGGGGACACTCAGAAGGCTCCCTAAAAAAGTGATTTTTGGGGGGTAGGGGTTACACCCACGGCATGGTGAAGTTTCTGGGCCAGGGATAGAACCCAAGCCACAGCAGTGACAATGCCAGGTCCTTAACTTGCTAGACCACCAGGGAGCTCAAAAAAGTGACATTTAATTAAACTCTGAAAAATGAGTAGGGTTTGGTCAGATGAGGAGAAATCATGACATTCCAGGGGGAGGGGACAGCATCTGCAAAGGCCGAGACGGGGCACATCTTGCGTGTTGTGGAAACTAAAAAAAGACGGTTCGTGAGACACTTGACCACTTACTCATTAGGCCTCAAGTTCCTCATTTGTAAAACTGGAGTAATAAGCTTCTGGACGTTATCATATTACCGTTTCTCACTTCAGCACCCAGCACCAGTCCTGGTGCATGGCTGGGGTCCGAGCTGGGATTAAAGCACCTCCCCTGCTTACTTGACAGAAGGCTGCACAGAAGCAGATGCAGTGAAGTGCTTTGTGCGGGTGAGACCCACAGGAAGGTATGGGTGACAGCACCTTGCAAGGCAGTGGCTAGAGGCATGGCAAAAGGCGACATGGGACAGATGCCTGGCGCAAACTCTGGGCAGAAAAGGCCGAAATGACCTCTTAGCAGAGGCTGGTTAAGAAAAGGCTCTGTGGTAAATATTTTTGCTAGGCCTTGAAAATGGCTACCATTTTGATAAACAGAGAGCTGGCAGGAAACAAATATGGAGAGACTGGCCTTACCAAAGGCAGGGCTGGGAAAGCATAGTGCCGGCCTCCCACAGGGGTGGCGAGGAGAGGGCTGGGGACACTGGGCAGAAAGTCAGCCAGACTGGAGTGGGTTCTGTGTGGAAGCGTGTGGCCGCCTGCAGCTCTACCTGTACAATCAGGCCCATCTCCCGGCCACAGTGACTTGGGATGGGCATGTGGCCCGAGTCAGGGGTCAAAGACGAGACCATCCTTCTCTGGGGAGCTGCTGAGGTGTGAGCCCTAAGCTGCGGGGGCTGGGGGTGGGGCCTCATGTCCTTCCACAGAAGTGGGCCTCAGAACTGAACCGCCTCCACCCCTGGATTCAGCCCTGCCTGAAGCAGGTTTGAGCTGGTTATCCTCCCCTCACAACCCGGGGTGTCACGGGACCCTGGTTAGAGCGTGGTCTTTACTCGGACACACAGTGAGGAGCTGCAGGAGGATTCTGAACAGAAAAGCGCCTCTGTAAAGGCAGACTGGCGCGGGGATCGGACCCGGGGGCGTCGGAGCCAGAAGGCTGAGAGCTGCCGAGACAGGAACGCGCGATGGAGGAGACAGGAAAGGGGATGCGAGCATAAGTATCACGACGAACGATGAGATGTAAGCGAGGGGATGTGGATGAGCAACGGAAAGAAAGAATCAGGTCTGAAAGAGATGGAAGGAAAAGGTGATAAAAGGCAGGGACATCTGAGGGCAGGGCAGGGCAGGGAGGGAACACAGAGACCAGGGACCTGAAGGCAAGGGCTTTGCGGCCGGCCCTGCCCCACCCCTCCTCCGTCCCTAGTGGGCTGCTGGACCACCTTCTGCACAGTCAGCACTGGTGTCCCTCCTTGGGTCTTACCTTCAACACATTCCGGATCTGGGGACAATCCTGGTCATCTTTTAACTTTTGTATCTCGCTTAATTACTGTGTGACTCTAGGCAAGTTCCTTAACCTTTCTGGGCCTGGGTTTCCTTATCTATGTACATACACGGCTATGGTGAGGTTAAGTTATTTAGAGCAATGACTGCGAGTGACAGTAAATCCATATAACAGACGCATTCTCAGGGTGTTCTAGGTGATGCAATCACTCCTACTGTGCAGAGGAGGGAAGAAATTTGCAGGCTATTTGCCCGAGGCCCCACGGCTATGATGCAGCAAGGCCAGAAACTAACCCTGCCTTTCTGATTTTTGGTCCTATGTTCCTTCCACTAAGCAAGCGAACGGTCTCACGTTCATCCACCAGGAGCCAAGACAAGGGAAGAATTTCCTGCACATTTAAGAGGCGCCACGACAGGAGGAGCCAAATTCCGGCAATCTTGGCTCTCGACATTCTCAAAGGGAAAGAGGCCAGGGGTTGGGAAATGATGCCGATGTAACGATTACCAAATACTTTATAGAGTTTCAGGCAAAAATGCCTTCCCTCTTCTTTAACTCCTGGCTTACTAGGGTCATTTTTAAAGGCACCTAGCGAGGAATATGAGTCTTTATGAGGCTCCGCGGTGCCATGCTGTGGTGGCCGACTTCGCATACGAGAAGTTTGGAGCCATCTATGTCTGACAGGAAGCAACATGCTTTTTTATTCTTGAACGCCATTTCTGATTCAAATTCTAGGGTATTATGTATGTATTTTAAAAAGTACCACTTTCCCTTTCAATCTGGATGTCAAATAATTTGAGGCTGTCTTCTAATTATCATTATTTATATATCACAGTGGTACCATGTGGCATTTTTACAAAACAGAGGCAGGCACCCTCCCAGGCACCGACACTTAAAAGACAGTTAAGACAATGCATTTAGAAAACACCAGGTGAGAGGGTGGACATGAATCACACATGAGAAATTACTGGCTTTTCCCGTCATCAGCTCTGGGAGGCAGAGAGCTGGTTCTCACTGTTGACAGATTAGGTCTGGCAGCTTAGCTCAATCACAGAGAACCAGGAACAGGGTCATATTTCAGTTAGAGATACAATTTATTTTTTTAGTTGCCTCTAACCGAGAAGCATCCTCCAGTAGTAAAATCCTGGCCAAGCTATCAAATTTTCCTGGGTAAAACCAATGAACCTTCCAGAAGGAGCATGTTTAACCAAAGATGGACTGATTGATGAGGAAGTGAGTTACTGGAAGGGGGGGCTCTCTGGTCCCCCTTCAAGTTTATGATCAACTGTGTTTGTCTCCAGGTCGGGGCTTTGGAAGAGCTTCTCGGAGGAGGGTAAACCCCAGGGGCCGAGAAGGATGGGTTTTTGAGCAGCAAGGGGCTGAGAGTGTGAGCAAGGAGCAGTGCACTCTGGGAGAAGAAGTAACAGCGTGATGCCACGGCTGTGACATCAAGATTTCAGTTCACTCCAGACTCGGTCTCAGCCTCCCCTTCTGCTGAACAGCTTGGTTTACGTCCTGCAGCTGCTCCTGGTAGTGGGCCCTGTAACCTGCGCTCAGCACTTGCTAAGTATCAGGCGCTGATGTCAACACTTACTCTTCACTCTCAAATGATCCTATTTTGTCCCCAAGTCCCAGATGGAAAAAGGCAGGCACAGAAGTAAAGGAACAGGTTGGGTCTAACTGTCTGTGAGCTGGATCACAACCAACACTATCCTTGCTGTCACTTTGGTTCCTATGGATCTGAGGTCCCCAAATCTTCAAACTCCATGATCCAGGAGCATCCCCTTTTCAAAAATCTTTTTTGGCCACCCTGCGGCATATGGACTTCCCAAGCCAGGGATCAGATCCGAGCCACAATTGCAACCCACACTGCAGATGCAGCAACGCTGGATCCTTAACCCACTGTGCAGGGCAGGGGATTGAACCCGTGTCCCAGCGCTCCAGAGATGCTGCTGATCCCATGATGCCACAGCGGGAACGCCGAGTTCCCTTTCTTGGTCCCTGGGGTCTCTCCACTTTGCTCTATAGCCTGTCCCTTCTCTTTCCGAGTTACTTCTGAGTTTCTAACTGGGCAGAAAGCAGGAGCAGAGGATCACACGATTAGTAAATGGCTTTTGCTACCACACCAACCTCACCCCTACACCAACCAACCCTTGTGGGTGACAGGGCTCCAGGACTGGTGCAGCCAGTGGGGGCAGAGGAGCTGGAGGCTCACTGTGCCAGTTCACAGCAGACCGTGCTGCCACACAGAGGACACTGGATGTCGTCCTGTGGGGGAAAGGGAGCCACGGGAGGTTTAAAGGCAGAGAGATACAGACCCTGATGGCTGGGCAGAGACACAGCTTCAGAAGGAGGGGGATGGGATAAGACGTGTCAGTGGAGTGTGGACGGGTGGTGGCAGCAGTGGCGTGGAAGGACGTGGCTCTATTAGCTGAGCGGGAGAACATGAGAAATTATAGAAACACTATTTGAAACAGTGTGGCCCAGCTGTGGCTTCCAGGAAACCCTAAGTGTCCCCAGCCCATGGGTGGGGCCCAACGCAGATGGTCAGAGGGGGCGCCGGGCGGATGAGGGGGGTTAGGTTGGTGGCTGTTGTGAATGTTATTTTTTATTTAAAACTTTTTTTCTTTTCAGGGCCGCACCTGCAGCATGTGGAAGTTCCCGGGCCAGGGGCTGAACCGGAGCTGCAGCTGCTGGCCTATGCCAGAGCAATGCCAGATCCTTAATCCACTGAACCACAATGGGCACTCTGCTCTTGTAAATTTTATGGGTTCTTCCAGCCAGAGCCACTGTTGGAATGCTGCCATTTTTGGCAACAAAAGGACTATAAAATAGTTTAACCCGAACAGAAAAAAGACAGAGAGCCTTGAAGACCGAAAGTTCTCAGGGATTTGGCGCCAGCATCTTTGATTCCAATCACAGGAAAGAGAACTGGCATCTCAAGAGCAGGTGACCCTGGGGCTCATCAGGGGCTGAGCCAGCTCTCAGTCCTGGGACAAGCGCAAGGACATTCAGGGAGGGAGGGAGGACCCTCATCCGGACACCAAACCCTGATGCTAAGATGGTGTGTGCACCATGCCCAGAGGAAGAAGGAATCCAGACGCAAAGAATCAGGCAGCCTCGTCAGGGCCTGACGAGGTATGTGCTCAATAAACACCCAAATGCATGAGGCTCTAAGAAAGAACACTTGCATTTCCCTGAAATGCTCGTAGATGCCCAAGTGTTTGGAATACAGCCACTTGTCTTGGAGATCATGAGATGATCTTTCCTAAATTGAGATCTTTTTGAGCCTAAATGAATTAGTCTAATCTAAAAGTTAAATATACCTAAATTAGAGGGACAACTCAAAAAGCATAAAGTTGATACGTGGATGTTAGACATTAAAAAAAAAGAGGTCTTTGGGAGCTCCCCTTGAGGTGCAGTGGAAACGAATCTGACTAGGAACCATGAGGTCGCAGGTTCGATCCCTGGCCTTGCTCAGTGGGTTAAGGATCCGAAGGTACTGTGAGGGGTGGTGTAGGTTGCAGATGAGGCTCAGATCTGTGTTGCTGTGGCCGGGCAGTAGGCTGGCAGCTACAACTCTGATTCCACCCTTAGCCTGGGAACCTCCATATGCCATGGAGACATAGCCCTCAAAAGACAAAAATACCAAAAAATAAACAAAAAAATAAGGTCTTTGGAGTTCCCATTGTGGCTCAGCGGTAATGAACCTGACTAGTATCCATGAGCATGTGGGTTCAATCCCTGGCCTCGATTAGTGGGTTAAGGATCCAGTGTGGCCATGAGCTGTGATGTAGGTCACAGATGCAGCTCAGGTCCTGCATTGCTATGGCTGTGGTGTAGGCTGGCGGCTACAGCTCTGATTCAACCCCTAGCCTGGGAACTTCCATATGCTTTACCGGTGGATATTAAAAAAAAAAAAAAAGAATAAACTTTTTGATTAAAATTAACAAAAATGTAATAAGCACCTACTGTGTAATTGACAACAGCTAAGTGCTGGGCACACAGTCAAATGCACCTCGATGTTAATTCCCAAAGCTCCTGAAAGTGTTCCTAGTCAGAGGGAAAGCTACTGACACTACGCTCTATGGTAACTTAATTTGACCTCAACGTGATGTGTATACTGACTCATTCATTTTAACAGCAGCAGGAATAATGGAACAAATAAATATCTAGTTCCCAAGGACTTAGTGGCCTCCAGATCAGTCCCAGAAGTTTCAAATGGCATCATTACTAGCAATCGGGCAAGTGCTAGCTCTCTGCCCACTACAGTTAGGAGGCCAGAGTGTCACTTCCCGTGGCCACTAGGCCCTGAGTGACTGGCCCTTATGGGGGCAGTGGGGCTTCCCCTGTGACCACCTCTACCGCGCTGGAGATGGCTGCCCTGGGCCCCAAATTCGACCGTCTGCAATGCTGGCTTCTAGCCAGCAGTCAGGAATGCAAAGATCGGGATGGCCCACTGGTGAAGGACCAAAGTGGCAATTCTGGTTGATGATAACTCAGACACGTGGCCGGTTCGGACATGGAATTCTGCCCAGAGCCACAAGGGTGGGCTGATCTCAAGAAATGGGATTCTGCCTGCTGTCCAGTTAGAAGCATGACTACAAAAGTGAGGCAAAAAGTCTTTGGCAAATGTATAGGCAAACTTATTTTTTAAAAAGGCACATCTTGACGGTGTTGAAGACAGAAACCCAAAGGAGGAGATCACACTGGGCCTTTTACAACAAACTGTGTTCCCCTCGGTAACCACTGTAAGACTACGACCAGTATAGAAAATTTTAAGACATTAAATGAGGAATTCTCGTTGGGGCGCAGTGTAACGTTAACGAATCCAACTAGGAACCATGAGGTTGTGGGTTCGATCCCTGGCCTTGCTCAGTGGGTTGAGGATCCGGTGTTGCTGTGGGCTGTGATGTAGGTCACAGATGCAGCTCAGATCCCGAGTTGCTGTGGCTGTGGTGTAGGCCGGTGGCTGCAACTCTGATTAGACCCCTAGCCTGGGAACCTCCGTATGCCACAGGTGTGGCCCTAGAAAAGGCAAAAAGACAAAAACAAAAAACAAACAAACAACAACAACAACAAAGAAAAAAAGACAGTAAATGAATATGCAGGGATTGGCATTTGCATGTCATGCAGCAGCACCCCGTGGAAGAGAGAGAGGAAGAGAGTGAGTGAGTGTGTGTTAGTGTCAACAAAACGGCGCCAGGGAACCCGTCCACACTGCAAACTGCGGATGAGGAGATCTGTGAGCACATTTAAGTACCCGCTACACCCAACACGCCCTTGGACCGAATCCACATTGTCTCGGCAGCCACTGTCCCCCACATGTGTCCTCCTCACAGAAAGGGCGGGGTACACCAGGAGCCTCAAGGGGCTGATGGCAACCAGGGGGCTTCACCACGAGCCTCCCGAGTGCCAGGCCATCCGCAAGAACAGCTCCTAGCCCAGCCAAGGAGACACACGCGTCAACGACCCCAGTACAGCGGACACATGAACGGCCCTGGTACTCGAAGGCTATGGGGTGCAGAGGAGGAGTACTGGGAGTGGGGACTCACAGGCAGGTGGCTTGGGGGCCTCGAGGGTCATTCCTAATACATGTTAAGACTGGAGAGAAAGGTAGAGGCATGGGAGTTCTGCTGTAGCTCAGCTGGTTAAGGACCCAACGTTGTCTCTGGGAGGATGTGGGTTCGATCCCTGGCCTTGCTCAGTGGGTAAGGATTCGGTCTTGCCGCAAGCTGCAGTGTAGGTTGAAGATGCAGCTCAGATCTGGCGTTGCTGTGGCTGTGGCGTAGGCCTGCAGCAGCAGCTCCAATTCGACCCCTGGTCCAGGAACTTCCATAAACCACAGGTGCAGTTGTAAAAAGAAAAAAAATAAAATAAAAAGAAAGGTACATGCAAACTGTTACACTTAGAATGGATAGATAACAAGGTCCTACTGTACAGCACAGGGAACTATATCCAATCTCCTGGGATAAACCATGATGGAAAGGAAGACGTGTGTGTGTGTGTGTGTAAGGAATGTATATGTGTGTATAATTACGCTGCTTTGCTGTATAGCAGAAATTAGCACAACATTGTAAAATGACTATTTTTTTTTTGTTCTGTTTTGTTTTTGGCCACATCTGTGGCATATGTTAGTTCTCAGGCCAGGGATCAAATTCAAGCCACAGCTGCAACCTGCAACACAGCTGTGGCAACGGCAAATCCTTAACCCACTGCAATGGGCAGGGGATCGAACCTGTACCTCCACAGCGACCCAAGCCACTGCAGTCAGATCATTAACCCACTGCACCACAGCACCAACTCCTCAATCAACTATACTTTAATTAAAAAATGAAAAAAGACTGGTGAGAAGTGGGGTGCGGTGGTTCATTTTGTGTCAACTTGACTGGGCTATGGGACACCCAGGTAACCAGTTAAACTCTGAAGGAGTTTTGGCCTGAGATTAATATCTGAATCAGGGGACTGAGTAAAGATGACCCCTCCCCCATGTGAGTGGCACCATCCAGTCAGTGGGGGCTCTGAGTACTAGAAAGGAGTGGAGGAAGGGCTGCTTGGCTGGGACATCCGTCCACTGCTAAACTCAGACCCGGAACAGAAGCATCACCTCCTGGTCCTCACGCTTTCAGACTCGGCTGGACCTACACCACTGGCCCTCCTGTATCTCTGGCTCTCCTGGGGGTCCGGCCCTCCTGGGTCTCTCGTCCTCCTGGGTCTCTCGTCCTCCTGGGTCTCCAGCCCTCCTGGGTCTCCAGCCCTCCTGGGTCTCTGGCCCTGATCTCCAGCCCTTGTAGGTTTCCAGCCCTCCTGGGTCTCTCGTCCTCCTGGGTCTCCGGCCCTGGGTCTCCAGTTCTCCTGGGTCTCCGGTCCTCCTGGGTGTCCAGCCCTCCTGGGTCTCCAGTTCTCCTGGGTCTCTGGTCCTCCTGGGTCTCCAGTTCTCCTGGATGTCCGGCCCTCCTGGGTCTCCAGTTCTCCTGGGTGTCCGGCCCTCCTGGGTCTCCAGCCCTGGTCTCCAGCTTGCTCCAAAACAGTGTGAGCCAATCCCTTGGAGTCAGTCTCTTCTCTGGGCATCCAAGTGTCCTGCTGGTTCTGGCTCTTCACTGTGTGGCTGGAACACGGAGGGCCAGGAGTGAGAGGGAAGCAGTCCGGCCTGAGGAGCCAGGAGTCAGGACACGAAGGGAAGAGCAGGCCATGCCAAGAAGCCTGGTTCCTATCTCACAGGATTTGAAGTGGGTGGGCGACCACTGGATTCTCAGTCTACAGATGCTGCAGCAGGAGGGTGCCAAGAGGCTAGGAATGGAGCCAGGCAGTCTAGGAAGTGGGCCGGGAGGCCACTGCAGCAGGACGTGACATGCCCTGGCCGCAGTAGTGGCTGCAGCAGGGATGGCCAGAAGTGACAGCTCACCAAGCAGCAGTAAGGAGTTGGGGATGACAAGGCCGGGGACTGACCAGAGGTGGGGGAGGGGGAGGAACTCCCAGACCCACGGCCAGGGGCGGGGGGGCAGCGGGGTGCTGCTGAGAGGAATTCATTAATGATGAGAGGGCTGGGACTGCATGGTGTAAGTGATGACGACAGTGGTTTTGATGACATCTGTAAGACCATCATCCTCAAGGACCCTTCATTAATGGAAATGACATTACAATCATCACTGGAGATAAATGTTTTATCAGATTCAAATTTTCTGAAAATTGGCCCGATGAGACCACTAACCACTAAAACCTGATGGCTTTTTACTATCTGCATGGGACCAAGTCCAACCCCAGCGTGTCCTGCTCGCTAACTTCCTTCAGAAAAGGGCTGCCGCCTGGCTCAGGCCTAGCTCCCAGCGCCTTCCAGGCACTGGACCTGTGCGCGGTTTCTCGACTAGAACGGGCACTGCTCCCTCTAGCTGGAAGCCTCATCGCCCCCAAAAGTGGCCTGAGCGCATACTCGTTTTTCAAGACTGGTCACACGTCATCTCAGTAAAGAAGCTGCCCCGCAGGGAGACAGCACATGCCCTCTCCTCAGAATCCATCTGTTTTGAGGGGCCCGCAGCTCTCAGCAAGGACTGTGTAACTTGTGTGAGCTTAATAAATACCCGTGAGCTTCCTGAGAAGAAAGACCCCATGTCCTCCCCCTCCAGTGCCCACAGAGAGGAGGCGCGAGGGACCAGTGGGGCCGACCGTGCAAGAGGTCGTCCTTCGCAGGCACCAGCATGTCCAGCTACGAGCCTGGGGTGCCCTCCGGAGGGGCAGCCTCTCCTTCACGAGTTAAGGGTCTCACTCTATGCTCCCATAACCTTGGCAAGATGGCAGATGACCTCCCGGCACAGAGCTCTGGGCTGCTCTCCAAGTCATGGCCATGAACGTTAATTCTGTGAGGGCCCAACAAAGGTCTACGGCTTTTCCAGAAGCTCCACAGAAAAGTAAATGATGCAGATAAGCTACCGTAGTTAAGGACAAAGTCCTATGTTGCAAAATCCCCTTTAACGGCTTGCTGCGGATAAAACACGCGTCAGAGGGTAAAACCCTCTGGCAGTAAGTTGCCACCTCCCACCCTCGCCACGGAAGGGGCTGGGGGTGGGAGGTGAGGGAGGGCAGACCCAATCCCTGCTGAGGGATGGAGCAGCACAGAGGGCAGACCCAAGCCTGCAGTCACTGTAAATGCAGAACGGCAGCAGCGAGGACGGCGCGTCACAGCCCAGGGGTGGAATCACAGCCCGGGGAGGCCGTTGGCTGCCCAGGCCCCGGAGTAGGCAGCCCCATCCCACCCTTCTCCCTTCTTTCGATGTCATGACCCCCCCCTTCTGTGGGCCTATGTCAGCTCAAGGTGGCTTCTGTAAAAATACACCTAAAAGAACCTGGATACCCGCCCTGAGGGCTCTGGGTCCTGCTCACTCAGGCCAGGGGCTTCCTTCATACATCTGAGTGCCCAGGCGGCACCTGGGACGTCTCTCAAGCAAGGTGACGACTGCCCGTCTGGGACCTTCTTGCTCAACGTGACTCCGCCCCTTGTGAGGCAAGATGAAGATGTGTGTACGGTCCACAGGCTTCATTGCAGCCCTTTGCCCAAGTCATGTGTGATTTGTTGAAGGACACGACAATCCGTCCACATGGGAAAAGTCTGATGACAAGGCAGTGGCAGCGCGTGGGTCCTTGTTAGTCTATGGGGGAAGCCGGCTGTGGAGCAGTGTTCCGGGCTCCGTCTGTTGAGACCCATCAAGGAAAGGACTGCTGGAGCAGCCGCCGCCTTAGTATGTCAATCACGTGGTCACCCTGCCGGGGGCCTCGCTCTTGAATCTACCCGTACAGCACAGGATGGGGGGAGTCCATATTTTTATATTCTTACCTGATGGTCTTTATAAACCACTAAATCTCTATTTTACCTAGAATATTTTTCTTATTCCAAAAGTATAAACATCAATCCTCCCACACTGTTGGTGGGAATGTCAATTAGTACAACCACTATGAGAAACAGTATGGAGGTGCCTCAGAAAACTAAATACAGAACTACCATGTGACCCAGCAATCCCACTCTTGGGCACATATCCGGACAAAACTTTCCTTGAAAAAGACACAGGCGCCCATATGTTCACAGCAGCACTATTCACAATAGCCAAGACATGGAAATAACCTAAATGTCCATCGACAGATGAATGGATTAAGAAGATATGGAATACTACTCAGCCATAAAAAAGAACAAAATAATGCCACTTGCAGCAACATGGATGGAACTAGAGCCTCTCATACTAAGTGAGGTAAGTCAGACAAAGACAAATACTATATGATATCGCTTATATCTGGAATCTAATATACAGCACGAATGAACCTGTTACAGAAAAGAAACGCATGGACTTGGAGAACAGACTTGTGGTTGCCAAGGGGGAGGGGGAGGGAGTGGGAGTGGGATGGACTGGGTGTCTCCAGTTAATAGACGCAAACTATTGCATTTGGAGGGGCTAAGCAATGAGATCCTGCTGTATAGCACAGGGAACTATATCTAGTCGCTTGTGATGGAACATGATGGAGGATAATGTGTGAAAAAGGATATGTGTGTGTGTGTGTGTGAGAGAGAGGGAGAGAGAGGGAGAGAGAGACTAGGTCGCTTTGCTGTACAGTGGAAAACTGACAGAACACTATAAACCAAGTAAAATAGAAAAAATAAAAATCATTTTAAAAAAAGTATAAACATCAGCATCGAGTCTAGAGTCAATCTGGGGTTCCTGAGTTCTAAAGTACACTTAGAAACAATATCAGAGGGAAAAATTCATAGCTTAGAAGAGGTGGGAGGGCCTGGAGGGCAGTTTACTTCTTTCCTATCATCCTCACGATGAGGGCTCAGGTCAGAACAGTGTGAACTGACTACAAGCTTGTAAATGCTGACACCAAAAGCCAAACAAGAGTGACATGGAATCTATTCCATTACTGAAGTTATTATTGGGAGGTAATTCCAGCCTCAGTTCAAAGCTACAGCCACTAAATCCCACCAAATGACCCAGTGTTATGACTCTAGTGCTGTGAACTTACTGCTTCCCTGTGATCCAGCTGAAAGATCCAGGGAGGATCCTTTAGAGACAGGTTTGAGGGCTGGACCCCACTCAGTGGTGACGCCTTAGGGAGGTCACATCTGTCTATGGAAACCACCTGCTGGCAGCACCGTGGAGCTGGAAAGCTTCACCTGTCAGCAGCGTTAGGATCTGCTGCTCAGCTCTAGGAGAGGAAGGAAAGTGCTAGACTCTTAGGAACTGCCCTCGGGGGAGGCCTGCGGGACAGTTTGGGAGTGAAACCCTCTGAGATGGAGAAAAGGATAGAGAGAGTGGCGAGGGGAGGGGACAGGGAGGAGGCAGCTCTTCGAAGGGGCACGTGAGGAGGCCCTCTCGGGTTAAGTGGGAGGCTGCTCTGAGCTCGCTGTGAGACTAAGGCCCCGTGTCGCCCGGCCCGGATTTAAGCCTCAGGACAAGCAGACAGCACTCCCCTGGCTGAGTCTTCTGGTCCAGTCAAAGTGGTTTGCTATGGGGCTGCATCATGTGTGCTTGCCACAAACTCAACTATAGCACGTGGCAAAGGAAGAAAAAAACAAAGCATGAGGCGTCACATCGTGTGGGAGTCCTGACTGCATTCACCAACGAGCATGAGCTCAGACCGGGGGTGAAGGGGGAGGGTCGAGGGGCCTGGGTCCCCCTTACAGACTGAATCCCTCTCTGGGCCAAGAGAGAAATACATGGCTGGTACCACCCAGTCCCTACACAAATACCAGCCACTTTGTTGGGGGCTCAGCTGCAGAAACTAAGTGCTGTTCCAAAGCCGGGGGCTCAGATGGACACTGAGGGACAAACGCACAGCTTCTATCATGGTGCCCTTCCGGGGGGCTCACCAGTGAGTCTGAGAACATGTCCTCTGCGACCCCCTGGACTCCGCCTCTAGCAGTGCCGTGAGTGTCCCTGCCTCCCAGCTTGTGCTCAGGCCCTTCCCCCAACCAGGGCTCCTTCTGGCTCCTTCCCCTGACGGAGAACCATCAGCATCCTCTGACGCCCCCGAGCCCTCCTGCTTCCGAAGGCGAGCCCTCCTGCTTCTGAAGGCGTTCGCCGGTCACCCCAACCCAGAACAAGTCTTGCGCTGGGCTGACTCGCCACTTACCACCTTGAAGGAAACCCTGGCTGGTTCACACCCTTTATTGAAAGACTTGGGAGCTTTACCCAAAGCAATATCTTCGATCTCTAATCAGGGACACAGCTCCAAGAGCACCGCACCCAGAAGAGTGAGCAATGAATAAACTCACTGGCTGGAGCCTGTGGGTGGGAGCACGTGCTCCAGGGACCATGCAAGCTCTGGGACCTCCCAGCCTCGGCTGGGTCATTGAGACTAAAGGAAGAGGACAACGCCCCCCCCCCCCATTCGTTTCACTCGTGACCAACCAGTCATTTTCAAGCGCGCACTTACAAAGGCCACTGGGAGGAAAAGGACGCCGAGCTCGTAGGAGCGGATCATCAGCTGGCTGCCGTTTTTCTCTAACGCTCCCCAGGCGGCCTTGGACAGATTGGCACTGTGGGGACAAGGACAAGGACAGGGTCGACTCAGTGAGGCGTCTCAGCACGGGGCAAACATCCACAGCTGCAAGAGGGCTGGTCCACACTGGAGGGCCGTGATCACATTCATTCAGCTTCTGGCCGAGTTATGCAGTTTTTGGAAATGGAGCGTAAACCCTGCTGTGCGGCCGTCCTCAGGATGTGTCCCGTTCCAATTAGAGACAGCATCACCCTCAGCCACATCTTCCCGAGGGCAGCTATTAAAGGCATTAATCCTTCCTTTGAAAGGTATCACCACCCCCCAAACCTTTTTCACAATCCTGCAGCCACAGTCAGGACATTTGTTTTTGTTGTGTATATAGTGAACACTGAAGAAAAAACTACGTCAAGGAAAGGCACATTGAAACCACAGTGAGATCGCGCCCCACCCCTGGCAATGGCTATGTCAGAAAGACCACAGATGACGTGTTGGCTGAGACGTGGCGAACAGGGAATCCTGGTACACCGCGGATGGGAATGCAAAGTGAGGTAGCCGTTACGGACAACAGTACGGAAGCTCCTCAAAAAACTGGAAATAGCTCCCCTGTGGTTCTGTAGGTTAAGGATCCGGTGTTGTCACTGCTGCGGCGAGGGTTCAACCCCTGGCCCAGGAACTTCCGCATGCCATGGGCACAGCCAAAAAACCCCAAACCCAACCCAACCCAACCCAAACCCCTAGAAACAGAACTACCATATGATCCAGTAATCCCACTCCTGGGTATATATCCAAAGAAAATGAAAACACTAATTTGAAAAGATCCATGTACCTCCATGTTCCTAGCAGTATTACTTACAATAGCTGAGATATGGAAGCAACCTCTGTCCATCACAAATGAATGGATAAAGAAGGCATTGTGTACATATATATACAGTGGAATACTGCTGAGCCATAAAAACAAAATTTTTTTATTTGCAACAACTTGGATGGACCTGGAAGATACTATGCTTATGAAGTCAGACAGAAAAACATTGTTATGTTATCACTTATACATGTAATCTAAAAAATAAATGCCTAAATAGAACAAAACAGAAACAGAAACAGAGAACAAACTAGTAGTTACAGTGGGGAGGGGGAGGGGCCAGACAGGAGCAGGGCATTGAGAGGTACAAACTATTACATATGAAATAAACAGGCTACAAGGATATTTGGCACGGCACAGGGAATATGGCCAATACTGTATAATGACTATAAATGGAGTATAACCTATAAAAATATTAAATTACTATGTTGTGCACCTGAAATTAATAACATGATATACCAATTATGCTTTAATTAAAAAAAAATGTTGGCGTTCTCACTGTGGCATGGTGAGTTAAGACTCTGACTGCAGCAGCTTGGGTACGAGATCAATCCCCCGCCCAGCGTAGTGGGTTAAAGGATCCAGTGTTGCCACAGCTGCAGCGCAGGTCACAGTTGTGGCCTGGATTCAGTCCCTGGCCCAGGAACTTTCAGTCCCTGGCCATAAAGATAAATAAAATAAAAACTATGCCAATACAATCTTACAGAGTAATATCTTAAGCTTCAATTGCCTTTTCTGCCTTTGTTTTTGGCCAGGGAGTGCTAATTTCTACTCTCAATCAAAAAAGGACAGCTCCTTCGGGAGTTCCCTTCGTGGCACATGAATCCGACTAGTAGCCATGAGGATGCGGGTTTGATCCCTGGCCTTGCTCAGGAGGTCGGGGATCCTGTGATGCCATTAGCTGTGGTGTAGGTCGCAGATGTGGCTCAAATCTGTGTTGCTGTGGCTGTGGCTTAAACCGGTGGCTACAGTTCTGTTTCAACCTCTAGCCTGGGAACTTCTATGTGCCATGGGTGTGGCCCTAGAAAGCAAAAAAAAAAAAAAAGAAGGACAGCTCCAAGGGCACTAGATTGGGATGTGTATTCAGAAAGAAAGCGTGCCTTTAGAATTATGTTCTATGCGGACACAGAGTTGTGGATGTGGTGAAACCTCACAGGAGACGGGGGAGGAAGGAGGCCCAGACTGGACCAGATGGGAGGTGCCAAGGACGCCAGCAGGGCACTTGGGAGCAGGGATGAAAAAGCTCTGAGGCATCGTTAGAAACTCTTTCAGCAGCAATCAGGCCAAGAGCTCTCATCCATTAATTAATGCAAACACACTGGAAACATTTTTTTTCCAGTTAGGCTCACCTAATGCCCATTTTACTTTAAGAATGCAGAGTAAAACTTTAGCTATTCAGACCCGTAAAGCCTGACTTCCTGGATGACAGGTTCAAGATTCACTTGCTGGGGCATCAAGTACTCCCCTGAACCGGGGGCTGGAACTGCTGTTGCAGGAACTGGGGTCAAGGAGGAACAGACATCAATGAGGCGACGAAAACAACCTCTGCCCAGGGGTCTATGGGGACAGACAGGAGGACAGAGAAACCAGAGCTAAGGAAACTCCGAAAGCCATTAGGCGGTAACTTCAGAAAATCACTGTATTTACAGACCTCCCTCCTTCCTCCATGGGCCACGCGGAGGACGGGGGGGGCCTTTGATGCCCCGGGGCCAAAATCATGAGCATCACCGTCTGTGACGTGTCACAAAGACATAAAATGCAGAGGAAGTGGGAAGCTGATAACAAAGGGATATTGTGACTCTAGCAAACAGTCTTCTTAAAAGTCCAAGATGCCAGCCTGCTTTGATTCACCTGTGAGAACATAAAGCCACCTCCTTGGCAGAGATGGGTTTAACGGCAAAGCCAACAGGTGGGTGTGAGGCAGAAGCCAACTTCCTGTGAATTGTTTTCCAGCTTTCTAGATTATCGCCTCCTGGTAACACCCTCAACTCCTTGGCATAACGTCACAGGCCAGAGGCACCTTCTGGAAGGCTTATGCTCCCTCTTTCCTCACTAGTCTTTCTTCCCCTTTCTGAGATAAAGATCCACGGAGCCCTGAGGACGCCTCTTCAGATGGTTTCCTGCAACCCCTCTTCTGTATTCGGCTTCTCCCAGTACTCTAAGCACCGGGAGTCTTAAACTCAGTGGTGACTAATGAGAGACTACAAGTGTCTTCCAGGCTGTCTAGGTGATAAATCCCTATTCCTTGAAATAGCATCTTTAATAATTCTTTATACTCTGGAGTTCCCGTCGCGGTGCAGTGGAAAAGAAGCCAACTAGGAATTATGAGGTTGTGGGTTCGATCCCTGGCCTGGCTCAGTGGGTTGAGGATCCAGCATTGCCGTGAGCTGTGGGGTAGGTCGCAGATGCCGCTTGGATCCGGCATTGCTGTGCCTCTGGCATAGGCCAGTGGCTACAGCTCCAATTCGACCCCTAGCCTGGGAACCTCCATGCCTCAGGTGCGGTCCTAAAAAGACAATAATAATAATAATAATAATAATAATAATAATAATGAATTCTTTACACTCTGCATACACTTTGGACCACTGGTACCTGGGGCAGCTGGGACACAGGGTATATAATTCCAGACTCTCATCCGCCTGCTGAGTGTATGAATGGGCACCGGCCAGTGTCTGGCAGAGACACAGGTGTTCTTCTGGAGGCACAGCAATACCCCAGCGCTGCTTACGACAAGCTCTTCTGCTCCTGAAATGCCAGAGGAGTTCTAGCTTCTCGTCTTCTCCATTCAGGACCTATGTCCACTGCCTGACCTGGCTTCTCACTGTGGCCGCTGCTGCCGCTCGAGCCCAGGTCCACTGTGTTGCCCCTCTGCCCCGATCTTTCACGTCTCTTGTCTCCTGCTGGCCTGAGCTGTTCCCCTCACCTTTCACCTTCACCGCAGAGCTAAATGAATGCACCTGGCGGGGCCCAGAGTTAGAGAAGCTGCAGCAGGACCCAGGGGAGGATGCAGCAGATGCAGGGCCAGCTGCTGCCTCAGGCCGACAAGGTGAGCGGCCCAAGGTGATATAGCAATGACTGCAGCTTCATATCCACCCTCCAAATCCTTTGGGGCCCATCCTAGCCAGAAACACACAAGAGAAAGGATTCTGCAAAACGTGGTTCAGCCTAGGCAAACTGGCATATCACGAAGCCACCACAGGATGGGATGCTTGGTCCCCGAGCCACCAGCTAAGCTGGCCAATGATCAGTTATTCAACTGAGCAGTCTGTGGGTCCCTTAATGATCAGGAGCTCAGCTCTGCTCAATTCTCTGCCTCAGCTTGCAGAGCATGGCTGGATTAGAGACCTCATCTCAGCACACACCATGGGAGTTTGGTCCCACAGTGTAAAGCTTTAAGAGTAAATTTAGGGAGTTCCCGTTGTGTCTCAGCAATAACGGACCTGACTAGTAACCATGAGGATGTGGGTTCCATCTCTGGCCTTGGCTCAGTGGGTTAGGGATCTGGTGTTGCCATGAGCTGTGGTGTAGGTATAGGTCACAGACGCAGCTCACATTGCTGTGGCTGTGGTGTAGGCTGGCAGCTGCAGCTTCCATTCAACCCCTAGCCTGGGAACTTCCATATGCAGTGGGTGTGGCCCTAAAAGCAAAAAAAAAAAAAAAAAGTAAATTTAAACCAGTAACACATAACAGAATTCCTAAAAGAAGGCTCAGCAAAGCACAGAAATGCCATGGAAGGGACATGGAGAAGGAAGGAAGGCCACTGTTGAGAACAGATCCCTGGACCCCGCATCAGGAGAGAGGATTCTGCCCCAGAGACACCAGAAGGCACACGCTCTTCCTCCCAGGCTGTAGCTTCTTGTCTCTAAAAGGAGGCCAAACTGCTTTCCAGACAATAATCCACAATGACTAGGGACGCCCACACTCACATCTAACTAGAACAATCCCTCCACCTACATGCTCCAACCTCGAAGATAAAATCCACGAGGATGCACTGAGGAAACAGCTGTGCAAGAAAGAGGGGTGCCACAAAAGAGCTCTCAGACCAACTCTGCTACGAACATCTAAAAGCCTCACATCTGGTGACAGCAGCATCACCTGCCACCTCCAGCCCTGGCCTGAGCACGGGAGCTGCTGAGGGTGACTGCTGCTTTGGGAAAGGCATCCACTGATTCGACATTTCTTTCTTCTTCATTATCTGATACTGGCAGTGGCTACCCAGACTAAGAGACGGAGCTTTTAGCCACACACCCTGGAGGGCGGGGGTGGGGGAGCAGGTGCTTTCATAGACAGATGTGATAAACAGAATGCTGACAGTGGTTGCGAGAGAGGATGGAGACTGCGCAGCTGGGTGAGGAGGAGGGAAAATGACCAACTTGAGCTCAAGCTGCTGTCACCCCGTCCTCAAACTCCACAATCGCCTGCTTGTCACATACACAAGTGTGCGTGCATACATTCTCTCTCTCTCACACACACACACACACTGAATCACCTTCCATTCTGCATCTGCTGTAGGTTTTCCTGTATTGTGCTTGGGCCCTGCTTCTTTTTATGTACTGAAAAATACTTTTGCAAGAATCATGGAAAGGTATTCTCACTGCAAAGGATGAGTGTTGTATACAAGTATACACAAGGGTACAATCTTTAAGTTTGAGGGATTCTGTCAAATTTCCCTTTAAAACAGCTCTCCTATGGAGACTATCACCAACACTGTAAGAGGTTTTTTTTTTTCTTTCTTGGTTCCTCAAGAACACTGAGTGGATACAGTCTATGAAAATGTTTGCCAATCTCGTCAGCAAAATATATCTCGTTAAAATTTTCTTTCTTTGATGACCAGCAGTGTTCAGTATGTTTAACCACATTTCCCAGACATCTATGTTTCTTAATCCTGTGAAGCATCCATTTAAAAATGATGTTGTCTTTTTAACCGATACACAGTGTTATGCATGAGTTTCCTGCTGCTCCTCTAACAAATGAAATGGCTTAAAGCAACACATATCTGGAGTTCTCTTATGGCGCAGCAGGTTACGGATCCAAGGTGTGACTGAAGCGGCTAGGGTTGCTGATGTGGCACAGGTTCAGTCCTTGGCCTGGGTATCTCTACATGCTGTGGGTGCAGCCAAAACAAAATGATTTTTGAACAAGGTTTGGTAATTTTCTTTTTTCTTTCTTTCTTTCTTTCTTTTTTTTTTTGCTATTTCTTGGGCCGATCCCGTGGCATATGGAGGTTCCCAGGCTAGGGGTCGAATCGGAGCTGCAGCCGCCAGCCTGCGCCAGAGCCACAGCAACACAGGATCCGAGCCGCATCTGCGACCTACACCACAGCTCATGGCAACGCCGGATCATTAACCCACTGAGCAAGGGCAGGGATCGAACCCGCAATCTCATGGTTCCTAGTTGGATTCGTTAACCACTGCGCCACAAAGGGAACTCCTGGTAATTTTCTTATTTATTTATTTGTCTTTTCTAGGGCTGCACCTGCAGCATATGGAGGTTCCCAGGCCAGGGGTCCAATTGGAGCTGCGGCTGCCAGCCCACACCACAGCAATGTGGGATCTGAGCTGCATCTGCGACCTACACCACAGCTCATGGCAATGCCAGATCCTCAACCCACTGAGCAAGGCCAGGAATCGAACCCACAACCCCATCATTTCTAGTTGGATTCGTTAACCACTGAGCCACGATGGGAACCCTGGTCTGGCAATTTTCTGACACTGGTGATTTCTCTTTGCCCTCAGGATAAAAGTCCAAACTCTACAGTACCCTCTACCTAACTCAACAAAGCCCTGCCACCTCTCTGAGCTCCCTTCCCGTCCTCCCACTCCTCTGCCTCTTCCTCTCGTTGGCTCCTCTCACTCCCTCCCAGGCTGCCCTGGCTGCTTGCACGCACCATGCTTTTGGCCACCTTAAGGCTTCTGCAAGTGTTCCAGCCACGTTGACTGTCTCCTGCTTCAGGTCTGGGATCAAACGTCACCACGTCATGGGTACTTCCTGCCCCCTACACCCTACATCCTACCCAGCCATGCCCTCGGTCATCCTGTCACCCTGCCTTGTTTTATTTTCCTAATTTAGACTTAAACTGTCTTATTTGTGTATTGTAGTGTGTTGTCTCCCCAGTTAAAAAAAAAACACGACCACTATCAATAGAAATCTTTGGTCTTACACTTCTGAGGATCAGAGTCTACACTGGCTCTTGCCACACTAAAGCCAAGGGACCAGCAGCTTCCCTCCCTCTCGAACCCTCTGCTGTCTGACTTCCACTTCAGCAATATTCTTAAGTGCCAAGCCCTGTGGGATTTTTCTATTCCTTATTCTTCTAGATCAGTGGTTCTCAACTGGAGGCGAATGTACCCCTGGGGGACATTTGGCAATACCTGGGGACACTTTTCTAGAGGCCAGGGATGCTGTAAACACCCAGCAATACGCAAGAGGGCCTCTGGAACGCAGAAGGACCTGGTCCCCGCTGTCCCGGGTGCCGTGGCCGAGCAGCTGTCCAGACCTCTCCGCTGTGCCGCCTTGGTTTCCGCCGCCGCCTCTGGCTCTGTCTTCCTCGGCTTTCTCTCCACTCGACTCTTCTGGTTCTCTCTCAGCTCTCCGACCCTGCTTCTCTCACATCCACTGCTCTGTCCACCCTGATGCTCTGCCCTTGGCCACCTGCTGCTTCTCTTCCCCCGGGGCTGTTCCACCTGCCCACTGCAACCACCACCTCAACACCCTGACTCCGACGCGGCCAGCTTTGCTGGCTCATCACATCTCCAGACAGGCATGTCAACCACAAGCTGGATTTCTCCACTGGGATGTCACACTGTCACCCTGAGCCCAGCACTCCCCAAACTGGAAACCATCAGCATGCCTTCCCTCCGAAAACCTGCTTTCTTCACAAGCCTCTTCTGTCCAGTCCCAGCGACTGCAGACATTTGGGACTCATCGGCTCTACAGGCAACTACGTTAGTTATCAAGCATTTTCACCCCTTGTACCATCCTTTTTTTTTTTTTTTTTTTTCTTTTTCCTGTTCCCTCCCTCCCTCCCTTTTGTCTTTATGGCCACACCTGTGGCACATGGAAGTTCCCAGGCCAAGGGCTGAATCAGAGCGGCAGCTGCCACTCTACACCACAGTCACAGCCACACGGATTCGAGCCGCACCTGTGACCTATGCTGCAGCTTGTGGCAACACCGGATTCTTAACCCACTGAGTGAGGCCAGGGATCGAACCCACATCCTCATGGGTACTAGTTGGGTTCTTAACCCGCTGAACCACAATAGGAACCATCATCCTCTTTCTATTACCAGTAAGATCTCTCTAGTCCAGTCCTTCCCACCCTAGACTTTAGATCTAAAAGGACTGTCCTGCCTCTGGTTTCTCATGCTACGCCTTCCTCCAGTAGCTCTCTAGGTAATGACATACCCTTTCTCCTTAAGCACATTAAATGAAGGTACAGCCTGGTACATAGGGACCTCCAGAGTCTGACCCAAGTTTTGCTATTCAATCTTATTTCACAGCATGCCTTTTCATGATTCCTCTACCCTTAACTCAGCTGACTGACTGCCTCCCATCATGGCAAACCTCATTTCTGTGTCTATGATGCCTTCCACTCGACCCACTCCTGCAGAGAACCGAACCCTTTCCCCCCAAAACTCCAGCTCTTTCAAGAAGCAGTTTATGGTTATTCCAGCCCACAGATGTCTCCCAGCCCTGAATCCTGCAGATGTTAGGCAGGTAAGAGACTTCTAATTAATTCAAGAAAAGAGACCAATACACAAAGGCTTAAAAGATACAATTTATCAAGACTACTTTGTTCATTGTGGATAGAGAATTAAAACCTTCCAAATCTCCGGGAAAAGTCTAATTGTTGACTATTAAGGAGGAGAGGCACAGTAGGGTCGTAAAAGCAGAATCTGAGCTCGTACAACTTCAAACACAATTAGGGCTTGGAGTTCCCCTTGTGGCGCAGCGGAAACGAATCTGACCAGGAATCATGAGGTTGTGGGTTTGACCCCTGGCTGTGAGTTGCAGGGTAGGTCGCAGACGTGGCTCGGATCTGAGTTGCTGTGGCTGTGGTGTAGGAAGGCAGTTATAGCCCTGATCCAACCCCCGAGCCTGGGAACCTCCATATGCTGCAAGTGCAGCCCTAAAAAGCATAAAAACAAAACAAAACAAAAAAACAGACACGATTAGGGCTAACACTGTCTGTAAAGATGGTAACCACCTGCTTCATAAAAGCCACGTGCAGATTACAGCAGGTCAGGTGTGTAAAGTCCCAGGCACATGTGCGATAATCAATAGATTCCATCCATGACCATCATCAATACCTGTCTAAGTTTATGGGAGGGTGACTCTGGTCTTTCTGTCGGGTGTGAAGCACCAAGCGATGGAATTCTCCAGAAGGCAGGTCCATTCAGGCCTCTTAATCCTAGAAGGTTATGGTGTTAGATGGGTCTAAAAATTACTCACCAGATTGCTTCACTGATTTAATAATCTTACCCCAAGACCCCGAGGCAGAGATACAGTGAGTTTTATCTTGTAAAGGATGTCAGTCTCCTCGATACAGATATATGTCCCCTAATTTTCAATATAGGTATGAGCCCTAAAGGGCCAGGAACTTGAAAGCATGCTTAAAACTAAACCAATTCTGCAGACATCCAACAATCTTGTGAGATTAAGTACCAAAAGGACACATCACCATCAGCTGTGTTTGGGGGGGCTGGTATCTGATTTATAGATACAATGTATGAACAAAGACACATCAGCAGGAAAACGAAAAGGAAAATGATTATGACCCATGTTTTCCCACAGAGGGGCAAGGGCAGAGACAGCATGATAAGAGCTAAGATACCTGGGTGTGGGCTTTAGCAAGTAACAATTCTGACAGATCACTAAATAGGCTGAGAATCCACCTGCAACCTCACTTTGCTCCGTGTTCACAGGCATATTATGACCCCCTTTCTACTCTGGACTTGGAAGGCTAGCTTTCATTCCATGGCATAGCCCAGCCCAGAGGTCAACCTAGCCTTTAAAAGAATCCATCTATCTCTGATCCCACAAATAGAGTTACACGGGCTTTCGAAGCCATCACATCAGCATCCGGAATCCAAAATGACACAAAATACCATCAAGCGGATCAAAAGTTGCTTTTTGAATTTCAGGTCAAAATTTGTATTCAGAACACCCTATCAAAGAACTTCAGTATGTATTTAATAGCAACTGTTTATTTCGTTTTCTACTGAAACGTTCCATTATTTTGGTCCATCTATGGTGGAGAGGCAAAGCAAGAACTTGAACAACAGATTCATAAGATTTCAGCTTTGGTTTTGGTCAGCTGTCACTCTGGGGTGACATCCTTTGAGCACCAATTTCTTCATTTATAATACGGATTTAACACCTTCTGGTCACTATACTGGCTTATAAAGAAGAATGAGTAATATAATCGAGGTGAAAGTGCTTAGGAAATTGTAAAGCACAACGCAAAGGTGACATTTGGAGAGTATTAGTACTTTTTTTTTTTTTGTCTTTTTGCCATTTTTCTTGGGCCGCTCTCGCAGCATATGGAGGTTCCCAGGCTAGGGGTTGAATCGGAGCTGTAGCCACCGGCCTACGCCAGAGCCACAGCAACGTGGGATCCGAGACGCGTCTGCAACCTACACCACAGCTCACGGCAACGCCGGATCGTTAACCCACTGAGCAAGGGCAGGGACCGAACCCGCAACCTCATGGTTCCTAGTCGGATTCGTTAACCACTGCGCCACGATGGGAACTCCCTGGAGAGTATTAGTACTTTTTAACAGACATCTGAAATTTTGTTAGACTAGACTCGGGGAGATTATCTACTGTAATACAAATTTTTCTTTTTCTTTTTAGCCTGGGGAGTCTCTAACATAGAAAGGAAGTCATTCGCAGACTTTAATACTGATAGCCGTCATGTGCAACCAAGTACCTGAAGCGAACCAGCTAATCCCAGTATCCCGAAGCCAGAGTCCCAGGCAACCAAGTCTACACCAACGACAGCTACAAATAGTTCTTCGTGTGATCCAATTTAATTTTTACCAAAAAGCTCAGAGAAAGGAGGAAAAGGACTATTTGTTTCAGAATCAAAAGAACAGACATAAGTACTGCAGAGCTCTGTGGAAAAGCAGAGGAGGGCAGAAATGGCCTTTATGCTTCCTCAAAAAGCCACAGTGGTTTTGTAGTCAAGCACTTGTCTTGTTTTCGCCCAAAGTGGCAGCACCAACATATCCACTCATCCAACTATCCTGTGATGGCTGTCGGTTGCTAGGCAACGGTAACAGCGATAGCTTTCTGCCCACCCACAATGCACAGCTTTCATAATTGTTCTCACTGGGTCTGCCAATTCCTCCTAGGCACTGTCTTCTCAGCCAAGGCTGCCTCTTCAAGCTCTTCTTCTTGCTTGCCTGGTCCCTTGGTAAAATTTAAACACTGTATTTGTCATTATGTTTCAGTAATTTCTGTAACAGGCTGCCCATCAGACACAGGATGATTTCACAGTAGGCTCAAGAACTACAAATAGCTTTCCATACAAGCAACCAGATAAAAGCCAGCTGATGGAACATTCTCAGAAGTTCAAGCTAAAGTGCTGGTTTTAAGTCTCTTTGAACACAGTCTTCTGGCTGAATATACTTGTCTTGATTATATAGAATGATGACAACCAAGTGTTAACTTAACCCTACTCTCTCTATGGAAAGTCTTTAGGTCACATACACCGCCACATGTTATAGAAGCAAAACAGGGAAAGTCTCAATAAGCTGTCTCAAGTCCCAAGAGGCCTAACGAATGTGAGCTTGATAACGACACGTGGCGGTTCGCAGCCAATAAAAATCAAGCCACTACCTAACACTTAATCTGTCATACAGTTGAAGAGGTAACTTCCACATTTATTTCCTATCTTTCTCCTCTGAGCATTCCCTAAGTGCGATAAAGGCCCAGATTGGAAATGACTTCTCCAACACATGAGTGGCAAGGCTAGTGAGCAGCAATCCTGAATGGGGACACGGATCTTTGGGCCCCACCTCGGGGCTACTTCCTCCACAGGATGCTGGCTGATAGGCTAACACCATCATCTGAGGTACCCGAGCTGGAAAGTGTTCTGGGGTTAAAGCTATTCAACCCAAGAAACTAAAACAAGTGTTTTGACGTTGAGGAGCAGGAAGGCTGGGGAACGGAAGTAGAAAGACTGACCTGCTCTGGTACCCTTGTCCCATGATGCGTGGACATGATGACATGCCAAAGAGTGAAGGGCTCTGAATCAAATACTCATGGGTCCCTAACCATAAGCTGTGAACAGGGTGGGATGCTGAGGATCAAGAGGAGGAAGACCTGGCATCTGCTTTCAAGCAGCTCGTGATATATTAAGGCAAAAGTGGGGCCCCAAGAACCGACAAGGATGCTGTGAAAGGGCCAGGTAAACGGGCTATGAAAACACAAAGGAAAAACAATGAATCATGTCTGCTGAGCTAGAGAAAGTTTTAAATAGGAAGATTTGAGATTAACCTTAAGAATAAGCTTAAGGGGTCTGGACAGTACAGAAAGGAGACTTTAAACGGGAGCAGCAGTCCAAAGATGAACAGTGGTTAGAGGGAGAGGGTACCACCCACTCATGCAAAATTTCCCGAGCCACTGCAGATCAGGTACTGCACTAGGCACTTTGTGTATTGTCTGAAAAAGATGCTACACAAAATTTCTAAGTGTTAGGAAGAGCACTTTGGTTGGAAAAAAAAAAAGTGTGGGAATTACGAACTCATTTTCTCTTAGAACAAAACCTTCCAGTGTAGATAAGAAACTTGATTAAAAATGGTTTCAGTGGAGATTGAGTGCAGATTTTGGTGATGTGGCAACTCTCTACTAAGACATAACTCAGGGTCTATGAAAGATGTTTTCAGTTAGACCCTCAATCACAGCACATTACGAAAGAGAGGAAATAAAAACGATGTGATTTTGTGTCGTTAAAAGGATCCATAAAACAGAAGATGACAGCTATATTAAGGCTAGTATTTTTCTAAATTTCAGTCCCTAATCTTCAAGCCAGTTGCCACGTTTGTGAAATGTCAGGTGGGTAAAACCAAGTCCCTAGGGCTAGGAAGCCGGCATGGGTCCTGGGTAGAGAAATGACCAGTGACCATCATGCTCATGCTATGGGAAAGATGCCAAGTATACTTCTGAAGTCATGAGGTTTTATTTTGTTCTGTTTTTGAAATTAGATCGTTTAGGATCCTACTTATTTTTTATCAGACTCGTCATCATTATTTATTTATTTTTGACTTTTTAGGGCTGCACCTGCAGCATATGGAGGTTCCCACGACAGGCGTCGAATCGGAGCTGCAGCTGCCAGCCTGCACCACAGCCACAGCAACACCAGATCCAAGCCATGTCTGTGACCTACGCCGCAACTCATGGGAATACTGAATCCTTAACCCACTGAGCGAAGTCAGGGATCGAACCCACATCCTCATGGATACTGGTTGGATTTGTTACTGCTGAGCCATGATGGGAACTCCCTCATCATCATTTTTAACATCTACACACCTGAGTGAACACAGTTCTCCAATCGCACTGTGGGGTTATTACCTTACTCCAATAAAGCTGCCTCCTTCGGCTCCAAATAACGCTAGAACTTCACTTTTTTTTTTTTTGCTATTTTAAGGCTGTACCCTTGGCATATGGAAGTTCCCAGACTAGGGGTTGAATCAGAGCTGCAGCTGCCAGCCTACACCACGGCCATAGCAACTTGGGATCTAAGTCACGTCTGCGACCTACACCACAGCTCATGGCAACACTGGATCCTTAACCTACTGAGTGAGGCCAGGGATCGAACCTGCATCCTCATGGATCCTAGTGGGGTTTGTTAACCGCTGAGCCATGAAGGGAACTCCTAGAACTTCACTTCCTAAATAGCCTCTGGAACCTATGGTTTGGTCTTCTGAAAATGTTCAAGGGGAGTTCTTTTTAACTATGGAAAATAAACTTTAATTTTAGAAACGATATTATTTTAGGTCAAGGTTGGAGAGTCAGGTGGCTGAATCAAGCTGGGCAATGACTACCACTCAGGCTGGTAGAGGGCAGAATTAGATGTCCCCAAGATCCTGCCCCTGGTGTTCACAGCCAGTATCACTCCCTCCCCTGGAGCGTGAGCAAAAATTGTGAATATCATGGGATTTCATTCTCATGATTAGGCCACCAGTCTCTTGACTTTAATCCAAAGGTCTGGGATGGAGTTCCCATTGTGGCTCAGTGGTAAGGAGCCTAATATCCATGAGGACTCAGGTTCGATCCCTGACCTGGCTCAGTGGGTTAAGGATTTGGCATTGCAGTGAGCTGTGGTGTAAGTTATAGATGAGGCTCGAATCCCACGTTGCTATGGCTGTGGCTGGTGGTACAGCTCTGATTGGACCCCTAGCCTAGGAAACTCCACGTGCCGCGGGTACCCTAAGAAGACCAAAAAAAAAAAAAAAAAAAAGAAAGAAAGAAAGAAAAAAAAGAAAATGGTCTGGGGTCCTCCAGGGGGGGCCTGATCTGATTAGGTGAAGCCTAGAAGGAGGGACTGGGTCCTTCTGGGGGAGATTCTCTGGTGGAGTATGAAGAAGCAAACAGCTCTGCTCGGCACTGTCCATGAAGAAGACCACAAGGGAGGCATCCGAGGGAGCACTTCAGAGCTGACAGCCCCAGGAGAGCAGGAACCACAGTCCTACAGCCACAAGCAACTGAACTCTGCCAACAACCAGTGAGCCTGGAAGATGACCCGAGCCTTAGAGGCGATCACAGCCCTGGTCAACACTGATCCTGTGCTGAGGACCAGCAGACCCATGTCCAGACTTCTGACCCAAAGGAACTGCAGCGTAGTAAATGTGCACTGCTCTCACCCACTTGGTTTACGAGAACTTATTACACAGCAACAGAAAACTCATACAGGGCCCAGAAGAGAAGCAGGTCTATTAAGAAACAATACATACATATTAATGTGCCATGTAAACTCACTTTGAAGGAAATTCCAAAGAGTGGCAAGAGGATTTGAGCGATGGTAGTATTTTCCATAAAATACGTAGTTTCAAAAGGCGACTACCTTGAGGCGCACCACTTCTCTGGATGTGCAAATCCGTTTGTTTTAGTGTCATTATGTTACAGTCAAAATTCACACTGTGTATCATCCACCTAGCTTACCACCGTTATGCATGCAAGCTTTTCTATTTATCTTTCACTGAAATCCAATTTTATTTTATTTTTCTGGCCACACCTGTGTCACGTGGAAGTTCCTGGGCCAGGGGCTGAACGCGTACTGCAGTTGCAGCCTGTGCCACAGCTGCAGCAACACTGACCCTTAACTCACTGTGCCATGCAGGAACTTCCTAAAGTCGAATTCCTAATACATCTGCCACTTTGCGGCTAGACTGTTAGATTTGCTGGCATTATCACTTCATTTGGACTAGAATCCACGGGTCTCTTTATAACCCGACCTCTTCGCTCTGTAAGCAGGGCGAGGCATTAAATGAAAGAAGAGCAGCCCTCATAAACCAGCTGTTCACAAAGTTCTGGATTTCTTCTCTGAGACGACAGTATCACCCCCAGGAGAGAATCTGGGGGATGCTTAGGAGAGGGTGGGGCCCCTGGATGGCTTTCACAATGACCTGGCAGCTAGGACGTGAGGGCCGGGTTACGGAACACACGGTGATGTGAAGGTCAGCCGTGCACAGCAAAGGATTATCTCAGCCAGAACGCCACTACTGCTCTGACCTTCTCCTCGCCCTCCCACCTGACTCACTCCAGCAGCAGCCACTTTGTTTCTTACACACAACCAGCGTATTTCCAGCTCTGCCTCTCTGCCCAGAAGGCTTGCCCAGCTCTCCCCTCCTTTCTTTCAGGTCTCTGCTTCAATGTCACTGCATCACTGAGGCCTTCCCCTGACCACCCTGTTTACTGAGCAGCCTCCCACCCCGACCCAGGCACTCGCTGCCTGCGAACCGTCAGGGGAGAGTCGGGCAGGAGGTTGGTGCCTGGGGGTGGACGAACATATACACTGCAATGGTGAACTCTTTACATAGAGTTAAGTATACCCAGAAATAATTTAAAGTATATGGAAGGAGAGTACCCTTGTGGTTCAGTGGGAATGAACCTGACTAGTTATCCACGAGCATGCAGGTTCCATCCCTGGCCCCGCTCAGTGGGTTAAGGATTTGGAGTTGCCATGTGCTGTTGCAGAGGTAGCTCGGATCTGGTGTTCCGTGGCTGTGGTGTAGGCTGGCGGCTATAGCTCTGATCTGACCCCTAGCCTGGGAACTTTCATATGCAGCGTGTGGGGCCCTAAAAAGACAAGGGAAAAAAATTACAAAAAAATAAAACAAAATAAAGTATATGGGAGGGTACATGCATAGGTTATATGGAAGTACTGTGCCATTTTATATAAGGGACTTGAGTATCGGCAGACTTTGGTATCTGCAGGGGGTTCTAGGACCACACTCCCTTCCCCGGGACACCACGGGACAACTGTTTCAAGAAGCTGGTGCCTGGCGAGGTTTACTGAGCCCCTGACGGTAAGCGGTGGGTTGGGATTTGACCTTGGGTCCATTGAATTCCACACTCACACGCTTCCCATCATCCCAACTGCTCTTCCTCAACAGGGCATCTGGGAGGTGTTCCGCACAGAGGGCTTCCCCGCCTCCAACACCACACGGCCGATCCATAATAAAACCTTTCGCCTGGACAAAAGGGTACTCGAGGTGCTACTTTAATCTCAACTTCCATTAATGCCCTTAAAAGAGAATCAATAAATGTCATGCAACTTCTGTGAAGTGCGTCTATCAACCTTCTCGTTCCACTTTGTGGAAAGAACAGTCGCTGAATAGACAGCAAACACGACTGTTGCAGTGAAAATAAAAAGAGACTTATGAATGCAACCCAAGACTGGAGACTCAAGGCTCCAGGCTGCGGCTGGTCCCAAGGATGCTGGACTTCCGAGCTTCCCAAGGCTGCAAGTCAATTCCTTAAAATGAAAATAAATCTGTGTATCTCATCTATTGGTTCCGTTTCTCTGGAGAACCCGGACTAACACAGCAGTGCAAGAGGAACTGGCCCTGCTTTCCCAGGAGCCCATCTTTCCATTTCCTTCCTGCAGGCCAGCCCTCCAAACAGGCTCTCTTCTCCTTTAGCCCTGGAGCCCCAGCACTGGGATTTCCATCAAGTAACCTTCAGGGACTCACAGTGAGACGTCTTACACAAGAGACTTCAGTATGTACATCTTGGAGGAAAAGTTTAGCCAATGGCAGGAGGGGAATAAGAGAGCTCACTTCTGGTCACTCCCTGTGGATAAAAGGTGAGCTATATGCTTCTGATGCTTAATTTCTCTGGGCAACAGTTTTCCCAGCAAAGAAACCCATGACCTGGAATTTCCTGGTGGCTCAGTGGGTTAAGGATCCGGCACTGTCATTGCTGTGGCTCGGGTTGCTGATGTGGCAAGGATTCCATCCCTGGCCTAGGAACTTCTGTGTGCCGTGGGTGCATACAAACAAATACCACATCATGCTAGGCAGATGAGACCACTTTTACCCAATGATTGATGTTTCGCTATATTGCTCTGACTCTATTTTATTTTGAGAAAAAGCAGTTTGCTTAGTTAAGAGGATTTTGACTCAAGGTGGAGAAGAGACTTCAAATTCAATCCGACATTCATGCAAAGTGGCATGATTTCAGTAAGAGCCTTGTCGGGCATAAAAAAGGAATACAATGGGTAAAGTCCTGTGAGCCAACTGATAAGAGCCTTCTGTCAGGTCTGATTGATGGAACTGTCACATCCTTTAAGGCACTAAGCACAAAGCAAAATCGTAACCGGCTTCATGGTAAGGCCGCCCTACCGCTCGGCAGTGCTTGCAATGGCATTTCAGAATGGGAAGCAGGCAGGTGCTTTCCTCTAGCCCGACTGACTCAGCATCAGAGGATACAGGAAGCGAAGGTCACACACGATCAGCATGTGACAGAACCAGTATGAAAAGCCAAGGTTTTCTCCTCGCAACTCAGTGACTTGGTTTCAAAGGCAGTTGCTGGACACACAGGTGAGCTGACACTGAAATGTGGTCTCTGAACATCGGGTCCCTTTGGAGAATGTTCAAGAGGCCACATTGTGTCTGAATTCACATTCTTGAGGGTTAACTGCATAGAAGATGGGGTAGAATTAGACCCTGATGTCTCATCACTTTAATTCAGGATAGTGGCAATAATTTAGCTTTCTCATGTATGCTCTTATTTAAAGTAAAACTGGGGGAGGGGGTCACAGTCTTACATTCACAGAGGCAGCCACGGCGTGGACTCCTCACCCCAAGGGGGGCCAGGCGCCCTCCCCGTCTCTGCTCTTCCTGGCGCTTTCTGTTTGTCTCAGGCAAGGATGCCTCCATCCAGGGAATCTCTAGTTCAGGTCTTGTACCCTGGCAACCTACTCTTCAGGGGCATACGTTTCTCTTTTTATTTTTTACTTTTTATGGTCACACCCGTGGCATGTGGAAGTTCCCTGGCCAGGAACTGAATCCACACTGCAGCTATGGCAACGCCAGATCCTTTAACCCACGGTGCCAGACCAGGGATCGAACCCACACCTCTGCAGCAACAGGATTGGCTGCACTTGGATATTTAACCACTGCACCATGGCAGGAACTCCCCGGAAATTTGTCTTTGTAGAAGCACTCAGCAGAGAAACTTGCCTGAATGCCCTTGGGCATCCTTCACAGCGGTGAGGGCAGAGCTTGAACAAGCATATGACAGCTCTCAAGTCCTGGGCTGCACGGGGCGCGATCATTTAACTCTCACAATGACCCCCAAAAGGCAGCCATCACTTCCCACTTTCCCCATTTTATAGAAAGGGAAACAGCTGCAGATTAAATAAATTTCCCAAGTTCACAGATCTAATGAAGGACAGAAGAATACCTTGAATCCTATCTTTAGGACTCAAGAGTGTATCTTCGCATTATGCAGCGGTGCCTCAAAAACTTCTAGGAAACCCTCTCTCCCGTCTGATCCCCACCAACACTGTGAATGGTGATCCTGATCCTGAGCCAGGGTGAAAAGTAAAACCGCTAATTTCCATTAACCGGGAAAGTGACCTGGTTTTGCTTTTTTCTTCCTTTGTTTCTTTAAAAAAAATTTTTTTGGCCTGGTTTTGTTTTTTCCTTCCTTTGTTTCTTTAAAAAAATTTTTTTTGGCATGTGGCATTTTCTGGGTCCAGAATCAAACCTATGCCACAGCAATGACAATGCTAGATCCTAAACCTGCTGTGCCACAAAAGAACTCCCCTGATTTTGTTTCAAAGTGGCTCTTTTGTTGAAAAGCTTGTTCATGAATGTTTTTAAACTTTTATTTAAAAGTTTATCATTAAAGAAATAATTCTACTCTGTGATACCTTAATTAGTGGCTACTGGCATCAACTGTTACTAAATCAGGAAGAGATGTCTAATAGTCTTTGTTCAGACTAGAAGCCACAAACTAAATGTCTAAAAATAGGAGTTCCCGTCGTGGCACAGTGGTTAACGAATCCGACTAGAAACCATGAGGTTGTGGGTTCGGTCCCTGCCCTTGCTCAGTGGGTTAACGATCCGGCGTTGCCGTGAGCTGTGGTGTAGGTTGCAGACGCGTCTCGGATCCCACGTTGCTGTGGCTCTGGCGTAGGCTGGCGGCTACAGCTCCGATTCGACCCCTAGCCTGGGAACCTCCATATGCTGTGGGAACGGCCCAAGGAAAAAAAAAAAAAAGACACAAAAATGATAATAGGTAGGGACTTTCTTATGGGGGGGGGGGGCAAAACTAATCTAAAATTGTATTATGGTGATGGTTTCATAATTCTGTAAATACACTAAATTGTAGACTTTAAATGGGTGAATTTTATAGCTTGTTAATTAAAAAAACACAAAGGAGCTTTGATTGTTCAAGTTTCACTTACCTAAGAAGAAAATTAAGAAATATTAATTTTACCGTGTTAGTCTTCTGTATTTACTCCCAATGTCAATTTGTTTAACTGCTATTACTGAAGTATTAAATATAGAAGTAAACACAAACTTTAGGCAAACCTATAAACCTTTAGGTTGATAAGTAACGTCAGGCAATGATTACACACTCCTCAAAGGGATTAGTCAGAGGCCTCCTTTAAATAAGGCTCATGTAAGTCTCCCCCCAACACAACCACAAAGAAAACAAGTGACAATTCACAAACTCACTTTTCAGAACCTCATGCAATACTCTGAGCAGGAGTTACAAAAATTCCTCCCATCAGGAATAATAAAAGCTAAGTACCTTGTGACAAGGAACCAAGCAATTTGACTGAAGTCTGGAGAGGGTCTCATATACGTCTTAATATGTGGCATGGCATTGCTGCGGCCCGACGTGGCAGCTGACCATTTGCTAGTGACAGAAAAGGCACAAAGCACTAATTAGAAAATACAGATTGGTCACAGTCTATTATGAGAAATCTGTTTGGACAGCAAAGTCCTGCGATCTAAAAACAGTGCATACACAGTTCTCTGTGATACGACCTGTGATATTTCTTAGACATTGTTCACATGGCAGAAGAGCATAGGTTCATTTTATTTTTTATCTTTTTTTAACCCTTAAACCATATTTAATTTTTGAAAAGTCTTCAATTAGTCCATGGAAGAAATAAAATTTAGTGACAAAAATTGGGTTGGATGTTGGGTATTTTATGTTTTCTTGCTGCATCTTTAATATAGCACAGGTTCATTTTAGAACATAGATACGTCGAGGAAAAATTCACCACCACCTACAAAAATCACTGTAACCTTTGGCACACAGCCTTCCCATCTTGCTATGAACACAATGCATTTGCATACATACTATTTCTCTTGTGCTTTTAATGGCATGTGTGGGTATCTTGTCTCTTTACAAGCAGGAACTCTGCTCCCATGGCACATGACTGAATAGAAGAGGCTCCCTCAATGCTTGTTGAATGAACAAAATACAAAATGGGAAAAATGCCAACAATATGAATATCCGAAGGGAATACTGAAAAGCAGTTCAGAAATATCTCAGTCAAATGCTGACATGCATATAGCTGAGTTTGGTTTCGAAGTTTCCAACACTGTAGGACTAAGGTTCCAAGAGAAAAAAATGACCTGTATTAACGAGGCAACAGTCCTTACTTAGGAATACAAGAGGGTGGCCCCTCGGGAGAGGAGACTGCCCACAGAGTGAGTCAGGATGAGGGAGATTCATTCTTAGGTCATTACGTTGTCTTGTATGGAGACAATACTGAAAGGAGCTCAATCTGAAGAAGAGTCCACTGGGGCTCCTGTTGCGGCTCAAGGGTAATGAACCCGACTAGTATCCATGAGGACGCAGGTTCAATCCCTGGCCTCACTCAGTGGGTTAAAGATCCAGCATTGCCGTGAGCTGTGGCGTCGCTCGCAGACGTGGTTTGGATCTGGTGTTGCTGTGGCTGTGGTGTAGGCTGGCAGCTGCAGTTCCAATTTGACCCCTAGCCTGGGAACTTCCATGTGCCACTGGTGTGGCCTTAAAAAAAAAAAAGAAAAAAGAAAAGGCTTCAGGATGACATGCTGAATTGGACTGAAAGCTTCTAGGATGTCATTTGCCTTCGTTTCTGGAGTCCTGCTGAAGCGAGTAGGAAACTAGAGTTGGCCTAGACCAGGGAGGGAGGGAGCCACCCCAGCCAGGAGGGTGCAGGATGTCCCTGTCACTGGAGCATCCGGCCGTTTACTAAACTCTCACAAGCCAGAGACCACGTACCCCAGAGAAAGTGGTGTGGATTCTTCCCTCCGCAAGCTTGCAGACACAGCATAGGAACAGACGGACAGAAAGATGGCATCTTTTTGGAAATATGCCCTAATGTGCTGCTTATGTAAATGCTCAACTTCCTGACGTGTTCTTTTATGTATCTTTTTCTCTGGATGCCAGTATTTAAACAGAAACCTCGCAGAGGTAAACTTGACTCTTTGGTATTAAAAACCAATTCCTGCCGCGGGAGCGGCCCAAAAAATAGCAACAACAACAACAACAACAACAACAAAAAACCAATTCCAAGAAACCTTGTTTTAAATGATTTCTATCACTAACACAAGTAGATAAAAAATATAGCTATATTACATAAAGGTTTTTTGTTTTTTTTTAAATCAGACTGACAAATAACATTCTTATTCCTAAAGCAGCAACAGCAGCATTCTAAACCGATTACTTACTGAAAATAGGAATGGAGCCAGGTCTGCTTCTCTGCCGTCTGGATGCTATAGGGAAGAGAGCCCCCAGCTTTTGAAAGAAGAGAAATAAATACAAATTATCATTATTTTTTAATTTTAATTTTATTTTTTTGGTCTTTTTGTCCTCTCTAGGGCCACTCCCGAGGCATATGGAGGTTCCCAGGCCAGGGGTCTAATTGGAGCTGTAGCCACTGGCCTATACCAGAGTCACAGCAACAACGGATCCGAGCCACGTCTGCAACCTACCCCACAGCTCACGGCAATGCTGGATCCCCAACCCACTGAGTGAGGCCAGGGATTGAACCCACAACCTCATGGTTCCTAGTCGGATTCGTTACCCACTGAGCCACAACAGGAACTCCTAAATACAAATTATTGACTCTAATTTGAGAATCCCACATTAAGATGAAAACCTCTGGTAAACAGTTGGAAGATAAAAGAAAACCATGACTTATTTCATCTTATGAGTAGCTCTCAGAAAGAAAATGGCTATACTTGCTTGAGGTTTGTTCTCTTAATGCGGTTTCCTTTCTTAGGGATGCACGTTAAATAGGAAATGTTTACTATGGGGACAGAAAAAGGTATTTCATCACTGGGCGGGGGGGGGGGGCGGGGGGGGAAATGGGACTTTAACATTTAGAGTAGCACAGATCTGAAATGTTAGGCACAACCAGAGGCTGAATCCCAGCTCATCCTGCAGCCCCCAGGTCGGTGAGACACTCTCGGCCACAATTTGCAAGATGAGACTGGTGCCCCGTTTTTGCCCGAGACCAGGACCCTGGGGTGAGCATGGGGGTGGCAGCAGACTAGGATGAGAACTGGGCTCTCCTGCCTGCTTCACCTCTGACACTGGTACTTCCAACAGACTGTGCACCAGCTACTCAGATCCTTATGAATGAAATAAAAGGACACAGTTACGTTTTTCAAAAGGAATTCTAAAAGCCATAGTCCTACAAAGAGAATAAGGATACGGTTCCAAGTGGAAACACAATTAGAGTCCAATTTTTGTTCATCTCTGAAAGGAAGGAAGTTCACTCTAGATTCACTTTCTAAACACATGTTGGAACTTCTCCATAGAATTCTATCTCCAAAGAGGGCTTTCAATCTCTCTGACATAGCGAGTGAGGCATGCTGTACCTCCCGCTACAAATAACTAAGGACATATTCAAGGTTTCAGGACCAGTTACAAAATAGCCTTATTGAAATACCATGCTCTTCCCCTTTAAAAAGCATGCTTTGAATGCATCTAGCCTAGAAGTAAAGAAAGGAGAACAAAAAAGAAGTCAAACAACAACAAAAAAATCTCCAAGTCCCTGAGTCCCAGGGAAACAATTTTAGCTTTACCATTAAAAAGCAACAAATGGGCTAATACACTGAAAACCCTCCTGAGATTTTCCTGGCAGGGTCACATGTAATGCAACAAACAGACTGTTGGTCTAAATCGGAGCCCTCTGCTTCCAGACATAGGGAAACGCCAGCCAGACCTTCCTTTGCCCAAGGTATCACCCTGCTTGGTTTTTTGTGTGTGTGTTTGTGTTTCTTTTTAGGGCCACACACAAGGCATATGGAAGTTCCCTGACTAGAGGCTGAATCAGAGCTACAGGTGCCAGCCTACACCACAGCCATAGCCACTTGGGATTCAAGCCGCCTCTGCGACCTACCTCACAGGTCACGGCAACCCACTGAGAGAGGCCAGGGACCGAACATGTGTCCTCACAGGTACTAGTCAGATTTGTTTCTGCTGAGCCCCGACGGGAACTCCGGTATCCTGCTTGGGTTTTTGATACCTCCTGAGTGCACTATCAGGGGGCCTGTTGAATTCCAAGTAAGTTCAGTGCCCAGCACTGGTATAAAAGAAATAGAAGTCAGAGGTGTCTATGGAGTAATCCTAGGATTTCCAGATGAAGCCCTTAAGAGACTAGATACACCAACTGGGTGATATCAAAGGTCACATCTCAACAGTAAGTGTAGGTCCCGGACCTTAAATATTATCTGTATCTGGGATTCAGGTCTGGAAGATAGTGCTTCAGGCAGGGAGGATGTGGCGGGGAGGGGGGGGGGGGGGTTAGAGGAAGGTGTGGCAGGAGCCTCAGGGGGGAAACTGGTTTTATCTGGACCACCAACCTGCTGGTGGCGGGGGTGAGACGATCGTATTGGTAAAATACTGTCAGGAAGAGGCTTGTTGTGAGGCTTAAACAACAGCCAAAAGGTCCACCTGCGTGGCATCATCTTTGGAACGTGGCAATGCTTAGTGTTCCAACTTTTACAGTCCCTACCCAGTTGAGAGAGAATCATCTCCAATCGTCTAACCAATACTTTTGGTGTCTCGAGGAGGAAGGTGTTCTTTTTTTTTTTTTCTCTTTTGGCTGCCCTGAGGCACATGGAATTGGGGGGGGGGGGGCCAAGGATCAGATCCGGGCTGCAGTTGCGACCTACACCGCAGTTGTGGCAACTCTGACTGGTAGCCCACTGTGCCGGGCGGGAATTGAACCTGCATCCCAGCGCTCTAGAGAGGCCCCCAATCCCCATGCACCACAGAAGGAACTCCAGGAAGGCGTTTTTGACTTGTTCTAAAGCATTTACCGGGGCTTTTGTAAAATATGCACAAAAAAGGCAATCAGGACCGTCTTCCCAACAATTACCCGGATATCCTTCTAAGCTGGTCCTCACGTTCTCCACGGAAGGATAGATCTACAAATAAAACAACACCACCACTCAGAATGCACCATGTTGAGGGAACTATTTGTTAAAAGGAATGACGATTAGTTTTGAAGAAAATGAAAATCTCAGTCAGAAATACCTAAAGAACGTGTTTTAAATTTTAAAAAGTTTTGAACTTCCAGTAACTAAACTACAGAAAGTAATTCGAGTCGATGAAAGAAAATTACACTTCGATTGGAGGGTTTTTTTTTCCTCTGAAATGCCGCATCAACACTGAATTGAACGCAAAATTGATTATTAATTCAAAGGTCTCTAAATAATGAATGATGCTCGTAATTCTGCTGGCAACGCTTTCTCGAGTATTTTTTCCTTGGTTTGACAACCTGAAGGAAGGCATGGAGAATTCGCAGGCTAGTCAATGGCTGAGATGAGTCTGAACAAATCAGCCCGTTTGCAGCACCACATGCCATTGATAGGGATGGAGCAGGATAGTTACACAGGTAGTTGCGGAAGTCCCAATAGTGGACCATAGATTGAGAGGGAAACTCTGGGCGATCCTTGTAAGTTAATGACTGCTCCAGATGACCATCGGAACAAGGCAGGCTTGCTGGGTGAGTGGAGGCTCGAGACACGCCTCAGGTCATTGGGTGGGAGATGGGCTGAGGCCTGCATTCGGGTTCAGACCAAGGGCAGGAGTTTGAGGACCACCCTTCTGCTGATTTGAATAGGCTTCACGACAGCCCTAGTCTGACCTTATAGGGTCAAATACCCTTATCAGACACCAAGGAGGAGCTACGACTCCAAGAAGGAGGAAGAGGTGGCCTTTTCCCACCCCCACTCCCCTTTGATTATAAAACTGTAGCCCTCCGGATCCTCGGGGCAGAGCTTCCTTGCCTGCCCGCTTGCATCTCTCACAAGCCTCCTATCTTAATAAATCTATTCCTTGCCTATCACTTTGTCTCTCGCCAAATTCTTTCTGCGCTGAGGCACAAAGAAGCTGAACCTCAATAAGTCCAGACACCGGGTGAGTGAAAAGCCGTGGGTTCAAGTCCTAGGCTGGGCTTAGGCTGGGTTAAAGTCCCGGCACTTGGGTTCATAGTCCCACCCTGGGTTCTGACAGTTTCAGTGCTAAGCCCTAAGTGCTGACAGTTTCACTAGTAGGGGCTCTTGATTATAAACGACAAAGTGCTGCTATTGCCATCTCCAAGCCACTGAATGAACCCCTCTCCACGATGAGGCAGACCGACTGGATTCCTCTCCTGGAGGAGAGACGAAGGGCAGTGAACTCGGGAGGAAGGCCACTCACCAGATGAAGAGGGACGGCGCCTCCTGGGGTCCTGCTTTCCTTCCCCAGGGTCACCAAGCTCTCTTTAAACTCAGAACACAACCATTTTGATTCGTCGGCCCCCATGGAGCCGATGCTCGAGAACTGACCTACAACCGGCCAAGACTCTGCTTTAGGGATGGAGGAGCCATTCTCTTTCAGGAGCTGTGGAAGAACAAAAAGGAATGCGACAGTCACCCCAATCTCGAGAACAGAAACACTGTGACAACTCAGAATGTGGTTTCTGCCCTTGGAGTGTCTAACTAACAAGGAGATGCTGAGAATCCACACCGATGTATACCTTTATTTTTCTTCTTTGGGACATATTTTAAATACTGAAAATATTTTATGTTAATGGAATGAGTGAAGACAAGTATTCCTCTCCCAGAATTCTTGGATTTGAACTAAAAGCAAAAACAGATGAAAAAAAAAATAAAAATAAAGGATCCATTTTAGCAGCCATGTCAGATTAAACCACACAACCTGCCATACGAATTTAGATTTTTGCCTTGAAATTGCAATTGTTTAACAGGCCTAGATAATACCCAGAAGGTCAAACTATTGTTTGAACAGTTTGACTCCAGCATGTGAAAGAGGTTTAACACTTGGGCTCCAGGCAGCTGCAATGCTCTACAAAGAAAAGAATATATTTACATATAGACACATATTACCTTAAGCCCTACAGAAGAGTGACCTGCATTTCCTGCTTTGTTTGGTACTTATGCAAAGCTGCAGAAATAACTCAAAAAATACTGGGGGACTCGATCCATTTAAATGTGGACCGGGTATCTTCCTAGAGGCTGGAGATAGCAACAAAAATAAGCCCCAGTTCTCACCCCGGGGGGAGCTCATATTCTGAAGGCTGTATTGTTTAGTTTAATATGTGTTCTTTTCCTTACCGCAGAGCAGGCATTAATATTTATAAGCACACTTCCCCAAAGAGCCCAAATAGTTCTCAACTTCCACCCTGGCTGCAGCTTGGTGTAGGAAACAGCGCTGAGCTGATAACCGCAAGACCGGGTTTCTATTCTGGGCTCAGCCCTTGATGGGCTGCGTGACCCTGGACAAGTCCCTGTGCTTCTATTTACACATCGGTGAAACAGACATCTGATCACCTGGAATGCTTGTGATGAAATACAAGCTACTGACTGTGCAAAGTGGTTGCAAACTCTTAAGATGCGACTCGACTGGCAACAGGATTGTGATCCTACGATGTGTGTGATCGCCCGGGCTTTCTGAACCACCAGTCCGCTAAGCAGTAAGTGCCAGTGCAGAGGGAACCCTCAGCATGTGCCTCGGATTCATTTTCTCACTGACTCTCACAAAATTCTGAGGGAAGTACTGTCCTTATACCCATTTTATGGATGTCAACAGAAGCAGTGAAGGAGCAAACCAAGGTCACACGGTTTGTAACTAGGTCAGGATTTGGACCCAGGTGTGGGAATCTACCCCCAAAACTGTGCCCTGAGCCAGTGTGCACCACTCCTTCCTGTCAAGGTCAAGACAGAAAGACAGTGGCTTTGAGATCTCGCCTGCTTTCAGCTGTGGTCTCACTTAAAAAAGGAAATTAAAATAAAAACTTTTTTAAGCCATGGGGAATCCCCACGCAACATAAATAACTTACAGAAGAGGTGCTTTTAAGAAAGCCATGTTAGGGAATGTAATAAGGTTGGTAAAGGAATTCTTTTTTTTTGTCTTTTCTAGGGCTGCTCCTGCGGCATATGGAGGTTCCCAGGCCAGGGGTCGAATTGGAGCTGTAGCCGCCGGCCTACACCAGAACAACAGCAATGTGGGATCTGAGCTGAGTCTGCAACCTATACCACAGCTCACGGCAACGCCGGATCGTTAACCCACTGAGCAAGGTCAGGGATCGAACCCGCAATCTCATGGTTCCTAGTCGGATTCGTTAACCACTGCGCCACAACGGGAACTCCGGTAAAGGAATTCTTAAAGAAGGATGAAGAAAAGTTTAAGCTTTAACTTGCTTGTTTTATTTTGTTAAAGATCTCTCTTGACTTATTTCATACCTGCAGCAAATGTTATTCTCATGATTATAATTCCCCTCAGGGCACAGTCAGTAAACACAACACATCAAGGATCAGTTGTAGTCTTTATCCAGCACTATCCTCTGTTCTTTGTTGAATGTATGTTAAAAATCCTTGACATGCTGAGTTCCCTCTGGCTCAGAGGTCACAAACCTGACTAGTCTCCACGAGGATGCAGGTTTGATCCCTGGCCTCGTTCAGTGGGTTAACGATCCGGCGTTGCCGTGAGCTGTGGTATAGGTCACAGATGCAACTCAGATCCCACATTGCTGTGGCTGTGGTGGAGGCCGGCAGCTGTTGCTCCAATTGAACCCTTAGCCTGGAAACTTCCATATGCCGAGGGCGGGGCCCTAAAAAGAGAAGAGAAAAAAAAAAATCCTTGACATGCTGATCAAAAGCTACAATACTTGTATGAATAAAAAGTCCCAATTACCTTTACCATAAGGAATAAAAAACCTAAAACTTATTAATCAATTATCAAGTGCCTAACTACTATTTGCCCGGAATTGTGTTAGAGATATTGTGAAGCTATCTTCAAAATACACCAAATCATAAATGAAAAAGGAGAGATCATACATTAAAATTTTCTTAAATGCTAAAATCATAAAAATTCTGTTACCTTCCTAAGCCTAAAATGTCCCCAATTATCTTTTTCATCTCCTTGAAAGCGTCCCGGGGTTGAGCCAATAAGGTAAACACTAAAACGACAAAAAACACGAGTTATACAACAGAGTGGTTTGTGGACCCACATCACAAAACACGCATAAACACTAAGATAAGCAGGAACTGTTCTAGGAGCCAACCCGCTTTCTCGAGATGCCTCCTGGGAGTGGGCACTGACCCCTGAACTCGCTCTGGAGCACCTCCAGAGATGGTGGGACACCCACAAGGTGCAAGGCAGCAGGCCAAGAGCTCGGGAATTTTAAGAGCACTCCAGCGGGGGTTCACGGTGCCCGGGAGGATCTCCTGGCCTCCGCCTGGCTTCCACCCGGGTGCTGGAGGACCACGGGGTGTAGACAGTGACGGGAGCCACTCTCATCATGTCACAAAGGACAGCCGGATGTCACCCCATCTCTTTCCAGGCCCCCGTGTTCTAAACGTCCCATGGCCCACCAGGTGGTAACCTACCCCAAGCGCCCCTAATTGCTAAGGCGCCACGTACTTTGTTTCCGAGAGGTCGTGCTCCTGGATGGCGTCTATCCATTCCTTGAGGGCAGTGGCGTTATAAGCCGATAAATAGCTGATGAGGTCAGCTTTAAAATGTGTGGCTGATTCTCCAGATCTGTGGCTCCCAGGCACGATTCGTCGGTACAAGGGGCTCAACCATATTCTGGAATGGAAACAAAAACCAAAAACAAAACCTTTAATGGTCAAGAACAAGCTGATCATAATGCTACCCCTACTGATTTGGCCGTCACCCTAAGGAGGAGGTGAATTCTCACAGCCCCTCTCCACAGGGTATGAGGTCAGCCCTATAAAACACGAAACAATTCCCATCACACCACTCCAATGGCTCTCTTCACATTCATAATTTATTTTTAAAAACCTCAAGGAGGAGTCCCCGCCGTGGCTCAGCGGGAACAAATCTGATCAGGAACCATGAAGTTGCAGGTTTGATCCCTGGCCTCACTCACTGGGTTAAGGATCTGGTGTTGCTGTGAGCTGTGGTGTAGGTTGCAGACATGGCTTGGATCCTGCATTGCTGTGGCTCTGGCGTAGGACAGCAGCTACCGCTCCGATTCGACCCCTAGCCTGGGAACCTCCATGTGCCGAGGGTGTGGCCCTAAAAGGACAGATGACAAAAAATAAATAAATAAATAAATAAAAAGAAGAACCTCACAGAGAATTTAAGACCAAGAAAGACCTGGCCTCTGCGGCCTCAGTTCCCCCACATTCCCTCACCCACATGCCCTATTCCCCCTCTTACCTCCTTACCTCTGCATTGCTTTTAAAGACTTGATGGCAACAGTTAAGAGTTCCACCCCTGGAGTTCCCTTCGTGGTTCAGTGGTTAACAATTCCAGCTAGGATCCATAAGGATGCGGGTTTGATCTCTGGCCTTGCTTAGTGGGTTGGGGATCCAGTTGCTGTGAGCTGTGGTATAGTTGTAGCTGTGGCATAGGCCGGTGGCTGCAGCTCAGGTTGGACCCCTGGCCTGGGGACTTCCATAGGCAGCAGGTGCCACCCTGGTAAAAAAAAAAAAAAAAAAGTTCCACTCCTAATTGCTACAGTATACCCACACCACTAGCAGTAACCTCTGCAAGATTTTGCCAATGCCTGCATCAATGTAGCTCTTTAGCCAAATGGAAAATAAAAGTTACCTGTACTAAAAAAAAGTATGTGAAAATGTTTTCAATAAAGAAACTCATCTTAGAGTGCCCGCTGTGGCTCGTGGGTTAAGAACCTGACTAGTATCCATGAGGATGTGGGTCTGATTCCTGGCCCCACCCATGGGTTAAGGACCCGATGTTGCTGTGAGTGGCACAGGTCACAGATGCAGCTCAAATCCTGCGTTGCTGTGACTGTGGTGTAGGCTGGCAGCTGCAGCTCTGATTCGACTCCTAACCTGGGGACTTCCATATGCTGCAGGAGTGGTATTAAAAAAACAAAAACAGGAGTTCCCATCGTGGCTCAGTGGTTAACGAATCCGACTAGGAACCATGAGGTTGTGGGTTCAATCCCTGGCCTTGCTCAGTGGGTTAAGGATCTGGCGTTGCCATGAGCTATGGTATAGGTTGCAGATGTGGCTTGGATCTGGCATTGCTGTGGCTGTGGTGTAGGCCGGCAGCTATGGCTCCAATTTGACCCCTAGCCTGGGAACCTCCATATGCCGTGGGAGTGGCCCTAGAAATGGCAAAAAGACAAAAAAAAAAAGAAAGAAAGAAAAGAAAAAGAAAAGAGAAAAAAACTCGTTCTCATGAGGTACATGTATAGCAACTTGAGATACTTTCATATTTTATATATATGTATATATATGTGAGTACACACACACACACACACACACACACACACACACTCCATATCTTGTGTCTGGAATGAGTAGAGACCACATTTAGTGGTACAGACCATACTAACACTAACCGCAGACTTTCAAAATAATTCAGTAAAAAAACTTTAAAGACATCATTCATTTCATCGATTCTGTCAATATACTTTGCCAATATTTCTATATCATAGTCGCAAATGGCAAACAACCATATCCAAACCCAGTCCATCTATGAACTGCTCTGTGGTAGATTTTTCTAAAAAAGTGTGGCTTCAAACCCCTTGTGCTGATCCTTCAATTGCAAAACCAGGTTAACAGCCCTGCTGCGTGCCCACGAGGTGAGGAACAGGGGCCAGCATCCAGCTGCGCTCAGCAAGTCTGAGCTGTGCCGCCTTTTCCCCTTTGTGGCTAAGTCCGCCACTGTCCTACTCAGCAAGCCAAGAAAGAAACTGCCCCTTCCTCTTTCTCCCGGCGGCCCTCAAAGGAAACTGGCGAGAGGCAGGCCCTCAAAGCAGCAAGCGCCCGGAACCATGTGGATCCTGGCTGTGCGTCTTCAAGCTCTGCTTCTAGAAGGGCGGCAGGTCACACCTTTCCCTCTCACCTCGAGGAGACCCCCTGCAGGAAGGGGAACACGTGGGACCTGGGTCTGTGGCTACCTGGCTGTGTCATTTGGGGCCAGCTCCATGACCTCTCTGGGTCTCCCTCTGCCGCCGTGTGTGTAACATGACTGCATCGGGCCAGAGAGACGGGTAAGGTCTCTCTACCAATAGTGACTTGGAACCCAAGGTGAGTGGGGCTCCCACTGGATAAGAGGGGTTCGGGATGAGAAACATGAAAGACAACACCTTTCTAAACCAGGATCCTGAGATGTGGGGCTTTTTTAACACTTCACAAAAGAAGAGAGCTCCCTAGTGGTCGAATGGGTTAAGGATCTGGCATGGTCACTGCTGTGGCTTGAGTTTGATCCCCGGCCTAGGAACTTCCGCATGCCACGGGCACAGCCAAAAAAAGCCGAAAACCAAAAACTAACCAAACAAAAATAAGATGAAAAATTATCTTAGGCCAAATAGTTTGAAAAGTGAGAAAAGGGAGTTCCTGTCGTGGCTCAGTGGTAACGGAACCTGATTAGCATCCGTGAGGATGGAGGTTTGATCTCTTGCCCTGATCAGTGGGTTAAAGGTCTGGTGTTGCTGCGAACCATGGGGTAGGTTACAGATGCGGCTCAGATCTGGCATTGCTGTGGCTGTGGTGTAGGCCGGCAGCTGCAGCTCCGATTCGACCCCTGGCCTGGGAACTTCCATGTGCTGCAAGTGTGGCCCTAAAAAGCAAAAAAAAAAAAAAAAAAGTGAGAAATTAATAGGTAGCTCAGAAGCAGTGAAAAGTATGGCTGGAACACTTGCAGAGCAGAAGTCCTATCAGCAGAGCCATAACAGGCCGACTATGAAATAAGATGACACAAAAGAACTGCTTTTAAATGTTTCTCAAAAATTACAACCCACAACAGGAACCTGCGAATTATCAGAGAGAGGCGAATCTGGGCTAACGGTGAGATAACAGTACCCCTGACACCGGGTGGCAGGTGGAGGGATGCCAGAGGGAGTTTCACCTCTTGGTACTTGGGAGTTCTGAAGCTACTACCTAGTCAATATGTTTTTTAAAGATTTAAATTAAAAAAAAAAAAGTCTAAATAAAGGGAAAAATGAACACCCCAGCCCTTTACCCTTAATCCCTTCCTCAGAGCCGCCAGTGGAGAAGCCTAAGGAAGCAAAGCTGCCTGTAAACGCAGCTCTGCAAAGAGCCAACCCAGTCCCTGCAGCTGCGCCAATTACTCATCCCCCCACAACAAGCTCTAGTAATCTCAGTTCCTTTTTAGATGGGGATGCCTATGAGTCACGAGTCCCCAAACCCAGTCAGCAGCTTAGAAGCTGCAGGGGCGGCAAAGGCCTCCTTCGCTGGAAGTGTGGTGGCCCAAGAGCCCTGTGGCTGAGGCTTGTGGAGATGGTGACCCCATGACCCTGGACACGTCAGAAGGACCCTGCATTCCGGGAAGTGTTTCTTCAGTGGGACACCTGGACATGAGAACATGCGTGTAGGAAAACCGTGAGGCTGTGAGGACCGGGGCTGGAGTCACCTGTTACAGAGGAAGGGGGACGGAGAGGGGACGAGCGCCGTGTGGCTCAGCAAAGGCTCTGTCCTCAGACTCAGAAGGGCTGTGTGAAGGGAGAGCGAACCCTCGGGCGGCAAGGCCCACTCAGTCCAAGCAGGGCCCGAGGATGGGGGCTGGGAGGCTGTCTCAGCACCGCCTGAGCTCAAAGGCCTGAATTACAGGTTCCAGCCCAAGCTGGGCAATGACGTGGAAAAGGGGAGGCAGCGGAGACTGTTGAACCCTGAAAGGCCGAGCTTCTTCCTACGCAGGAAGCCAGAGACGTGCAGAGTGGCTTAAATGAGGAGGGGGGACCAAAAAGGGAAATTAAAGTTAGGGCCTACCAGGAGGGAAAACAACAGGTGAAACCCATTCGAACACATCCTTAGAAATAAAAAGAAATTCATGCACTTACAGAATAGACTTGTAGTTGCCAAGGGGGAGGGGGAGGGAGTGGGGTGGGTGGGGAGCTTGGGGTTAAGAGATACAAACTATTGCCTTAGGAATGGATTCGCAAGGAGATCCTGCTCTAAAGCACTCAGAACTGTGTCTGGTCCCTTATGATGGAGCAAGATCATATGCAAAAATAGAATGTGTACATGTACGTGTAACTGGGTCACCATGCTGTACAGTAGAAAAAAAAATTGTATTGGGGAAATAACTATTAAAAAAAAATAATAAAAAATAAATAAATAAACACAAACTTTTTAAAAGAGATCACAGAGTTGCCCAGTGGCTCCAAAGGTTAAGGACTGAGTGTTGTCACTGCTGTGGTGTGGGTTTGATCCCTTCCACAAGTCACAGGCACAGCAATGGTGCTTCCTCCCCCCTCCCCCAAAAAAAGAGGGAGAAAAAAAGCTGGATCTAGCCTATGTGTACCAAGGACAAAGGATTAGTAATAATAAAAGACAAGTATGAAAAACCTTCATATTGCTTGTGGAGATTCCCAACTACAACAGAGGCTCTAAAAAGACAGCAGTTACATTTGTTTTATGGGAAACTGAACTGACCGGGGTGAGTCGATATGCCTGCACACAATCAACCCCAAGTTTTCCCCTGATACCTGTTAGGGAACGGCAAGCACAGGTGAGTAAGGACCAAGAAAGCCATCGGGTGGCTCTTACTGGAAAAACAGTGGGTTCATTTCATGGCTTATCCTCTTATCCTGTCTCAGCTCCTTGGATCTACTTGGCTGCAGAGTATGCACAACGCCATCCTGTAAAAACTCAAAACTACAGCGCATAAGCATTCACAGATGTTTGCAGGTGTCACACAGGCAGCTGTGGACATTAGGTGCTAAATGGTTAGCACCTGTCACCTCAAGAGAGGAATGAGGGGAAGGAGGTAAAAGAAAACCATCACTCTCTTCTTTTGAGGGCCACACCCACAGCATATATGGAAGTTCCCAGGCTAGGGGTCGAATGAGAGCTACAGCTGCTGGCCAATGCCACAGCCACAGCCACACAGGATCTGGGCCGTGTCTGCGACCTGCACCACCGCTCACGGCCATGCCAGATCCCTAACCCGCTGAGCGAGGCCAAGGACTGAACCTGCAACCTTGTGGATGCTAGCCAGATTCTTAACCTGTGGAGCCACAATGGGAACTCTTACTGTTGCTTTCTCTGCATGTATCTCTTTTCCAAACTTCTGAGGGATTTTTTACAATTAAAAAAAAAAAAAAAAAGAACACAACAATGTCCTCGCTTTTGACCTTTCTCAGCACACAGAGCAGCCACCGTGACATGAAGGGAATCCTACAAACCCTTGTGTTTTCTGGTGCCAGTCGGCGTGGATGAGGTTGGAGGTGTGTATGACGACACGGAGGCCTTCCTCGTACAGCAGGAGCATCATTTTCCTTTAAAAACAAAAGAAGGGTCAAAAAGCATGAACAGTTCACTCAAAATCCACAGTAACTTCCTAATGCAAATGCAAGAGCGGAAGGGATTCTTTAAAGTCTTTTATTTATTTATTTACTTATTTTGTCTTTTGCCATTTTCTTGGGCCGCTCCCGCGGCATATGGAGGTTCCCAGGCTAGGGGTCGAATCGGAGCTGTAGCCACCGGCCAACGCCAGAGCCACAGCAGCGCAGGATCCGAGCCGCGTCTGCAACCTACACCACAGCTCACGGCAATGCCGGATCGTCAACCCACTGAGCAAGGCCAGGGATCGAACCCACAACCTCATGGTTCCTAGTCGGATTCGTTAACCACTGCGCCACGACGGGAACTTCTAAAGTCTTTTATTTAGCCTGGGAACCTCCATATGCCATGGGTGCAGCCCTACAGAAGACAAAAATAAATAAATAAATAAATAAAAATAAACTCTTATGTAAAATGCTCTGTGTATTTGGTGAGCTTTTAAATGAACTTTTGCTCCACAAGGCCAGTCCTGGCACTTTAGTCCCCTCCCCGCTCCAGTCTGGCTCCTTATTATCTGCTCAGCACCATCCGCTACTATCAGGAACAGTGGGTCTGGTGTTTTCAAAGCATGGTCATAACCTCCTGCTACCCTGTGGCTATCTAGCATTTAAAAAAATACAACAGAGTAAAACAGAAACTCAAGAGCATGTCGCATATATTTCAGTACTGGTTCATGAAACTCCAGTTTCAGCACAAACTGGTGTGACGCACGCAGAAGACTGAAATGACAACTGCACTTCACACTGTGGGCTTCGGTTTAAGAAAAGTTTGAAAGATGCTTCGGTTTCAAGAGCCTGATATTTTCTCATGCTTCATGGACACCAGACTCGTCACCAGCGGGTACCTGGACTTAAGCTAAGCCTTCCCTTTTCTTCCCCATTTATGCAAATCATCCTTTAGAAGCTTCTTTTCTTTATTAGGGGGCTTCCCCAGTCATCAGACTGTCCCTCTTCGCTGAATTCTAGGGAGAGGGAAGGGACAGAATACAGATACGAGCTTGTCATCTGAAGCAGACTTAAGCACCAGTGCTCATCAATTAGAATCCATGCGATCCTACGTGGCTTGTTTAATGTCCTTAAGTCATTCCGTGTCCCTGAGCCTCGGTTTTCCACTTGTGCCACGAAAGCATCGACCCCATGTTCACTTCCTAGGGCTGGTGTGAGAATGAAATGCAACACACATTCTGTTCAACATAAACTGCTCCACACAGAACACTCTCTGTATTCCTTCAGGGCCTTGCTTTACTGTCACCTGCTAGTGGGTGATTCTCAGCCACCCTGTGGTTTTCTGATTATTTCAGGAATCGAAGTCCTTTCCCACGGAGACAAGATGCTACTTAGTATTTACTGCGGTCAGTTTCCATGTGGGGAAGAAAATAAACCACCCGTTCTCTCCAGTAAACTACAACAGGAATACTATCTGGACACGATGGGGTTAGGGTTAAAAAATATGGAAAAGAGGGAGATTTAGCTCTTGCTGAAGTGAGAACTTCACTCAAGGCTGGCAAAGAGTACACCGATGCAAAGCTGGAGGAGTGACAGCTGCTGGGCCCATCTTCCTTCCAGTTATGACACGTGCTCCCTGAAATCTGGGCAAATGTACACACACAGTTGCCAAATGAGTAGCTGACTGTGATTAAGAATAAGCCAGCTATGAATTCACCATGTAAGTTTTACAAATATTTCCACTAGTCAAGGCATCAATTACCAGGAAAATCATGCATCACTCACTGTCAGTGAATTGGCGCAAAGAGAACTAAGAATTAATCGAAGTGAAGTCATATTAATCTTTTCAGGCAAGATGGCCTATCCCAATATGGTCAGAGTTAAAAATGGATAAAAACACAGAGAGAAACACGGTCTCCCTTGAAGAACGCTGACCTGTATGCTATCTGTGCAGCCGTGGGGGCCGCGTGAGGGGCATTTCCCGTTTTTGGTGATGTTCCCACACGGAGGAAAGCAAGCGTAGGTCTGTGGAGCACTTACGTGCCAGGCACGGTTCTAGAAGCTGCATGGCATGCTAGCACGCCAGGCCCCACTCAACCAGGGAAGGCGCTATCCCCCCATCTCGCAGCGCGGAGTCCGTGGCTGGGGGCGGTGGCGGGGGCTTTCTGGGTCCCCACGCAAACCCAAAGCAGCACTTACTGGGTCTTCTCTCCTGTGTGCAGCTCCTGCAGCTTGGCCGTGGCCACCTATGGGTGGTGAGGAGCCAAGAGGGGGACGGTGTGGTCCAGGTGACAGAGGACAGCATGCTGCGAGCTGGGAGGCCCTGGGGCAGCCAGAAGGGGAAGGGGCCGCCCTGCGGCTGCTGGAGCTCAGCTGCTCTGGCGAGGGCTGCGGGAGGGGCTTCTGCTCCTAGCTCTGGGATCACAGAAAAGCTTCAGCATCCTGAAGCACCAGATGAGCCCCCAGATGGCACCGTAGCCCACAGAAGCCCGGAAAACGCGTGTCCTGGCTCTGAGCGGACTGTGAGCTCCTGGAGGATGGGGCTGCCTCTGGTCACCTCCAGGCACTCTGCACACGGCACATGGGCCACACACGCCGGCTGATGCGAGTGCGACCCCAGAGATGCCTTCAGATCGACTGCAATCGCTCTCCTCTGGCCGGGTGGGGAGGCCACTCACACCCGTCGGCCTGGGCTGGAAGGCTTTCTTCCTTTCCTAGCTCATGTCTGTCTTGCCTCTCTCACCCAGAGACTAAAAGCTGCAAGGACAAAAACCTCTAGGGACACTTTCTATCCCCAAGAGCTGTGCTTCAAGAATATAATGCACATTTAATGAATAATTCTTAAAACATTTTAAAATAGGCAACTGCGGAGGTCCTGCTGTGGCTCAGCGGAAACAAACCCAACTAGTATCCATGAGGACGCGGGTTCAATCCCTGGCCTCGCTCAGTGGGTTAAGGATTCGGCGTTGCCGTAAGCTGTCCTATAGGTCACAGATGGGGCTCCGATCTGGCGTTGCTGTGGCTGTGATGCAGGCCAGCAGCTACAGCTCCAATTGGACTCCTAGCCTGGGAACTTCCATATGCCGCTAGTGTGGTCCTAAAAAAACATAAAAAATAAAATAAAATAAAATAAAACAGGCAACTGAAAGTAATGTCAGGACACGAGTTCAATCTCCTATAAGACACGGGCATTTTAACAAAATGTAAACTAGACATACTGGGGAGATGGGAAAGGGTCTCCTGTCATTTCTTCCCCAAGTACTTTTTAGCACTGAATGAGGAACTCGATGGGCTGAACTTGAAAATGCCTGTGCTGGAGGGGACAGGACAGATGGACTTGCAAAGTGCGTGTGTATGTTTGGGGGCGGAGGCATGGACCAAAGGCAACCAAGAGTTAATTTTGGCAATGAAGAAACAGGAAAAATAAATTAAGAAGTAAAAATAAAGGTGTTCTAATCCTGTCTCCAACACTGGCTGGAGGAAACCTGCCTACCTACCTGGGGCCTCGAATCTATAAAATGAAGAGGAAAGACCAAAGTTTTTGCATAGCAATAAGTAAAAAAAGATAGCCTGCCGCCCTCAAAGGTCACTGTGTCAGATCCGGGCCAGCCCAGCTCTCGGGCACTCTGGGGACCCAGGCTCTCCTAGGACTCACCGGCACATTAACTGCAGTGCAAGTATGCCCCAGAAACGCTGACTGCTGGCATGGGATGTGTGGCAGCACAGGAAGCCAGCCCTGCAGGGTCTAGAACCCAAACGGGTGACAGGGCTTGCTGAATGTTAGAACCAGTGAGGTACTCAGGCCAGGGTTCCAGCCAAGAGTGGGGACAAGGATCCACTTGGTGAGACCCTGTCCTGGCAGAATGTCCACCCGGGACAGGCGGCACTGCTGCCCCCCCCGTGCCTCTGGAGGCGCAGCTGTTCAGTGCTATTCTGCTCCCTTCGCTGAGAGAAGCGTCCTGTGAGCTGGGTGGGTGCCTGCGGTCACTCTCAGCAGCCCTCAAACCCTGTTTTCCATTAGACCACAGCGACCAATCGGGGTGGTTGGTAGATGCGGTAGTGTTTATCCCAGGGGGTCCAAACCCCAACACTGCATGGCTGATGGGTATCCTTTCCCAGAGTGGCTCAATGCTTTCAGCTCTGGCTCCTTTTTGAAAATACACTGGCCAAAAAACATAGTTTTAAGTGCACAAAGATGAACAGATGCCCTCGTTTGGGCATAATATCAGGAAAACCGCGGTCACTGCAAGACATGGGGCAAACGCTCTTCCAGGGGATTCCTTCTTGGCTTAGGGACGGACACCCCAAGGGACATGCCTGCAGTAGCAGGCCACCCATTTCCAGTGCTGGGCTAGAAGAAACGGGAGGTTTTGTCACATTCTTTGGACAAGTCCTTTCTAGAAAAGTAGGATTTACAAAAATCCTGAAATAGAGGCAACCGTTATCTTAGTCTTTTCTGAGAACCAGTGATGTCCACGGGCCCCATAAAATAGATGTAAGACTCGAGCCAAACAGGAGCCAAGCTGATGTGTGTCGAGCAGAAAGTAACAGAGACGCTTCTCCTGCCCGTGGTTTGCAATGTCTCAGAAACCATCCTAAGAGGATTTTCTCAGATGTCCTGAAGCAGGGACAGGCCCTAGGCTCTCAAGGGGACAACTTCTCCTAAAACACGTTTCTCCTAAAAGAGAAGTTTCAACCACAGTGTGGAGCTGGCTGATCAATATTCTATTTGATGCAACTCAGAATCTTAGAACAATCACAAGACCACGAGACTTTCTTTAAAGCAGTGGAATCCATAGGCAAGTGACCAGAGCAGGTACAGTCACGTGTAATTACGTACCTCAATCCCTCCCCCTGACCCAACCCCCGAGCTGGTAAAACGAATGGCCCGAACAGAAAGCAGAAACCACATCACAGCCTGAGACTTCATGTTTAGAGCCAGAATCCCAGTGCTTGGCCTTAAGGCTGTTAGGAAATACCTCCGTTTTCTCCATTTCCTCCACTGATAGCTTTTTTCCCAGGAAAATCACCACATGTGAATCCCTCCAAGAGCACTTTCTGAAAAGCATCCTTTGCTCTGTTAAACTCATATTTCCCCCCATTTCATAAAAATTGCTTACGTGTGATGTGTTCCAAATGCAATATCCAACTTTGCCTAGGATTAAAAAAAAAAAAAAAGAGGTCAAACCACTTATTTTTAAAAATCAGTAATATCCCTGTCTACTGGTTGTTTTGGCTACACTCAAAGCATGTGGAAGTTTCTGGGCCAGAGATCGGTCCCATGCCACAGTAGTGACCACGCTGGATCCTTAATCTGCTGAGCCACCAGGGAACTCCCCAGCTATTGAAAATTAAAAGTATAAAAGATTCAGGTCAACATTTTTGTTTTTAAACTTTTTACTGCCCCCTAGTGGACAAGCTCTTAGTCACCAAGACAGCTTTTAGAATAGCATCCAGGGAGGCTCCTTTTTTAAAAAAACAACTCTTTTTTTTTAAGTCACCCAGAATGATTCAATACATATTGCAATTTTAATTACAGTAATTAGAAGTGAGAAGCCTAATTTCTTTAGTTGTCAGAAAACTAGTAAAAACAAATAAGATTCTTTGCAAAGTTTTAAAATTAGATATTTAGTTGGTACAGAAATACACACAAAAAGTTTTCAAAGCATATTTAAAAGAAACATTGGACGTGGTGGCAGCATTGAGACATTATGATGTTAAAACAAAAGGGTTTCTTATATTTATAACATAGAAAGTGCTGAAAATAAAGGTAACATTAAATCTATTTTCGTGTTACAAAATGATACCTTTACAAACAAGTAGCGGGGGTGGGGAAGTAGAGCGTTTTTTCTAACCTCCAGTGAAGCAAGACCTTGGTTAAGTAGACTATGCCTTAAGATGAAAAAGCTGAAATAAACAGAGATGTCAAAAATAGCTTAGTGGTTAGGAATTCTGTGCATGGATGCAAGTCTTATCTTAACTGTGTATGACCTTGGAAAATTTCTGAATCCTTCTCCTCTTTAAAATGAAGGTACTGTTAGGAGATTCAGGATGTTTTTAGGAATAAATGAGAAAAGTATGCTTAAAATCCTTACGAAAAGGAACCTACACCTTGCAAACGGAAGTGAGTGCTATTAAAATCAAAGTGCCCTGTCCCCACCCCTGCCACGTGGCACATGGATGAGGCTGTCTGCTAGGGGGCAGTAATAGGGCAACTGGAACCCAGGGTGTGGATGACACGGCCCCCATCTTGCAGACAGGCAGCTGAGCTCACTACCCCTGTAAACTCAGCATCTGGGGTGCTCAGAGACCAGCATGCATTCCTGGGGCCTGGACACAGAGGAGTAAGCAGGCAAGTGTACTGCATGTCTTTAAATCACAAAATTATTTTTTTTTTTTCCCGCTTTTTAGGGCCAAACCTGTGGCATATGGAAGTTCCTAGGCTAGGGGTCAAATCAGAGCTCTAGCTGCTGGCCTACACCACAGCCACAGCCACTTGGGATCCAAGCTGCATTTGCAACCTTCACTGCAGCTCACGGCAAGGCTAGATTCCCGACCAACTGAGCAGAGGGCCAGGGATGGAACCCACATCCTCACGGTTACTAGTTGGGTTTGTTACCGTTGACCTAAATGACAAAATTAGAATGAAGCCTGCCACTCTGTAAATTGATATTTAGCTCAGAAAAAGTAATGGTCAAGAGACTTGGTTTTGAGTTTAGTTTTGCTGTGTGCTTTGGGGCAAGTCTAAGCACAAAAACAAGGATGATAATAATTTCAACAGGTAATAGTTAATGGCTGCTTTTTTTGGCAAAAGCACTAAATCCTTTGCCCGGCAACCCTATGATGAACACTATTGGTAACCTATTTTAAAGATGAAGAAATGAGGCTTTAAGCAGTTAAGTGATGGGCCCAGGAATGACACAGCTAGGAGGCGGGAGCTGGGACAGAATGCAGGAAGTCTGAACCTTGACCTCCACAAGGCTTCAAGCTCTGGCCTCCACCTTCAGTGCAAAATAAGAGAAGTGTCAGCGTCTACTTATTCTTGACTAATGTGACCTAGTTTAGTTGACACTATATTGCTAAAAAAAAATTCAAAAAAACAATTTTATGGACAAGGTATGAAAGCATTTCAATAGACTGGGCCAGGGGAACCACCCAGTCCTTCAGACTGGAGGAGCTCGAGGACCTCTTAACACAAGGCATGGAAGACTGCGGCTCATCGCGCCCTCTGGTGGCCAGCCTGAGACATGCCACCATCTCTTCTAAAGTTTACAGTACAGACGTAGTCCGGATATTTGAAATACACTCTCTATTTCCAGATTGATTGTCACTGGTTTTCAGGATTCCGGTGTGATTTTATACTCTGCCCACTATTAGTTTCATGAGTGCTATCCTACTGCAGCTCTTAGGCAATGGCTAAGCAAAGGCATATGTGTAGAAAGTGAGCCACAAATAGGATGGGTAAATAAATACCTTCAACTATATAAAGCACAATGGGTTAAAAATGTTGTGAGATAGGAGTTCCCGTTATGGCTCAGTGGTTAATGAATCCAACTAGGAACCATGAGGCTGCGGGTTTGATCCCTGCCCCTTGCTCAGTGGGTTAACGATCTGGCGTTGCCGTGAGCTGTGGGTGAGCTGTGGTGTAGGTCGAAGATGTGGTTTGGATCCCGCGTTGCTGTGGCTCTGGCATAGTCCTGAAGCTATAGCTTTGATTAGACCCCCAGCCTGGGAACCTCCACATGCTGTCGGTCGGCCCTAGAAAAGACCAAAAGGGAGAAAAAAAAAAAAAAGTTGAGCTAGGTTTAAAATTGACCAGGTTGAGATTTCTGTTTTAATCTTTAAAAAAAAGATACTATACACACAGATAATATTCTAGAACTGAAGAATGATAAAACATGAGTCAGAATTCTTTTTTTTTTCTTTCTTTTTTGGCTGCCCTGCAGCAAACAGAGTTCCCTGGCCAGGGATCAGTTCTGAGCTGTAGTTGCAACCTAAGCCACAGCTGCATCAACGCCGGATCCTTAACACACTGCGGGGCAGGGGATCGAACCTGCATCACAGCACTCCCAAGATGCTGCCAATCCCGGGGCACCACAGCGGGAACTCCTTGAGTTAGAATTCTTATACCTTGTATGGATGAGGGGAAAAAATACCAGAAGGAAAGTAAGAAAGAAAAATAATCTCAGTTCTTTGTAATTCACTCTTGTCTCTCTAATTCACTCCAAGAGCAGAAATCCTGAACCAATTTCATTAAGCTCCTGGCCAGGAGAGAAAAGGGCCACGAAACAATCACTCCTCAGGCTGCTCATGAACAGACTGACCCACTTGCTCAAACAGCAACGGGTCAGCATCACACCAGCCACTTCAGAACCACCGCCGCCCCAACAAAGAAATTACAAATGGAAACATGTTCGGAATTCCTTGGTACCCTCTGCCCCCTTGTTTGCCTGTTTCTTACACAAAATGCCACACGTAAAAGACCCTTTCAGACGTGGCGTCTAAAACAGTGGGTCCCGTTGAAAGTCCCAGACTCATTGGTCACATCCTACTTCCCTGTACTGACTGGGAAGTATGAGGGCAAAATCGTGGGCACAGACAAAGAGCCTGGGCAACAGCCTTCTCTTCGCCTCTTCTCCGCTTTGGTCCCAGCAAACGGAGCCTTGTGATGAGACCCTGAACGCCCTCCTCGGACCTGGATCCTGTGCAGAGTACAACGCACGAGGTGGCTTTCTCACAGGTCTGCTTTTGATGCGTGGGTCCCTCCAGTATCGAGCGATTCTTGCAAAAACGAACTGAGGGCTTTGGAGATATAGACACAAGAAAAACGACCAGTTTGAAGCTGCGCGCGCAGAAAGACACTGCATCCGGAGAACCTGCTCAGGGCCGATGGCCCTGTTTCCAGAGGAACACGGAAAAACTAGATGCAACCAGAGGGCCGGCAGGCTGGGGAGAGATGGGGAACCCTCGCTATGCTAAGTGTAACTGAAGAAAGTGAATGCTTGAGCCTGAACGAGAAGCCTATGGAGACGGAAGAGATGACTTCAAATACGAGAATCAATGACACTGGCAGGAGATTTACTCCCTGTAGTTCCAGTAGGAGAAAATCTGGATCAACACAGAAGGTAAAGGAGGTTAACTGTGCCAGCCTGGTGAGGCCACGGCACCCAGATACTTGGTCAGATGTTGCCAGGAAGTTATTTTTTGAGATTTATAACCTTTACATCAGGGGACGCTGAGTAAAGCAGACCCCCCTCCATGTCTGAGAGCCTAGAGAAGTCATTTAAAGACCTTAAGTTGGGGGCAGGGGGGGAAATAGACTGATTCCTTCAAGGAAAGGGAATGCAGCCTCCACTCGGCCTTTGGACTCAAACTGCAGTAGCAATGCTTCTGGGGGTTTCTAACCTGCCCTGCAGATTTCGGGCTTACCAGCCCCCAAGATCAGATCGCATGAGCCAGCTCTTTTTTGTTTGGCCATGAAGTACAGCAGCTTGATGTGGGATCTCAGCTCCCAGACCAGGAACTGAACCAAGGCCGCAGTGGTGTAAGCACTAAATCCTAGCCACTAGACCACCAGGGAACTCCCCAAGCCAGTCCTTTTCAAACAAACTTCTCTCTACAAACTCATACACCGTATTGGTTCTGTTTCTCTGGAGAACCCTGACTCGTTACGGAGATTTCGGGTCAACATAAAAAAGAATCCTTCACATCCCGGGGGCTATCCACAAACAGGCTGGGCTAGCTCAGGAAGCGTTTCAGCCATGGCTGGACAAAGGTGTGTTGGTGAGGCTGGCGGGGGATGGCCGCTGCATCAGGTGGGTGGACAGACTGAACGTCCAACTTTCCTTCCAACTGCAGACTAAGCGTAATCTCAAAGGCCTAGAAGCAGCTTACCTGGCAGAGCGAAATGTTTTCATAAGGCTTCGCCTGGGCGTGTAAGTGAGCCTTTGCCTCTCGCTTGTCGCCATGCACAAGCAGGATTGGTTTCTTCCTGAGAAGAGATCAGAAGTCTTTCAAATCCATTGCTCACGAAGCGGGACTGGGGCCTAGTTAAGGAATGTTAGCTTGCCGGCCACCGACGTGTGTTTCCGGCCTGTCTGGTGACTGAGCACAGGGCTGGCCCAGGGCAGCGAGCAGCAAGCGGGGAACCTTTGTGACGGGGGCCCCGTGGCCTGATCCAGAAGCTCTGCAGTGACCTGGAGGGGTTGTGACTCAAGAAAGTCCTTGAGTAATTATCTTCTTGGGTCCAAAAGGGCGCAGGGCTAGCTGTGTGTGGCTATGCTGAAATTCAGGTAAGTTAAAAGACACACAATTACTGTGGTCAAGAATAATTCTCTTTTCTTTTCCTTCTTCTGGCCCAAACAATACATCACTTCCCCATGAGACCCACCTTCACTAAAGCCCTACTGTGAGCGAGGTCCTGCACTGGATCTCCAGGGGAAGGGGTGAGCGGGCCCAGGCCCACAGCACATAGATTCACTAAGAGGTGGAATTATATATTACACTATACTGTATATATTATATATAACTCCGCCTTTTACCAAATCTATGCAAGTGTGCGTGTGTGTGCGACATGTGGAAGTTCCCCGGACCAGGGATTGAACCCCAGCCACAGCCGATCCTTCACCCACTGTGCCACAGAGGAATTTCCAAGGTGGCTGGTTATATTTCAACGAAACAGGGCCCACTGCACATTGAAAATGCCATGTTTTTAAATCTGAAAGGACAATCGCAAAACATGTTCTGCAGGAACAGATTAAAAAGGCTTTTAAGGGAACTACGATCTACCCTGGTTAATTCAAAGCGAGATAGATAATCCTTGGAAATCAATACATCTTTACGAGCTCTCCCGACAAAACAAAAATTGGATTTTTCCCCAACAAGCAATCGAGCAAGATGAGCTACTGTGGCCACTTCCACAATGATCAGTCACAGGCAGAATGATTCTCTGCCATGCATGAAAGGAAAACACCCGAAAAGAAACATCGCAGAAAATGCATTTCAGGACGAACGTCTAAGCCCCTAACGCCCTAGAGCTTGATTCTAATGTGTTAGGTCAAACAAAACTAAAAAACACACCTTCTCCATTTGTTTCCAATTGGAAAAAAAATGTCTGTTTTACAGCTAGAAAAACACTACGGAGAATAATGTAAAAGACAATCACCCATCCATCACCTAGAAATAATCCGTGTTATCAGATCATCAGGTCTTTTTGAAAAACAAAAGATTAAACGTTATTGACAGAAGTTGAAGTCCTGGTGAATTACTTCAAATTCATTCGTTCTAAAAACTAACACAAAAGGCAGAACAATGCTTCATTCTGCGTGTCAACGTCACTGGCCAAGGGTGTCCAGATAAAACTGCTGCGAGTGTGTGCGAGGTGCTTCTTCTGCAGGAGGTGAGCGGCTGAATCCGTGAAAACAGACTCCCTTCCCGCACATGGGTGGGTGCCACCCAATCCTTTGAATAGGCTGGAGAAATTATTCTCTGTCTTGTTTTTGAAAATTTTTTTTAATATCACAAGATCTTTTTTTTTTTTTTTGGTAAGATTTTTATTTTTTCTATCATAGTTGATTTACAATGTTCTGTCAATTTCTGCTGTACAGCGAAGGGACATAGTCATACATAAATACATTCTTTTTTCTTACATTGTCCTCCATTGTGTTTCATCACAAGTGACTCAATGTAATTCCCTGTGCTATACAGCAGGAATATCACAAGATATTTTATTTCTCACCATTAAAAGCTTGAATTTTATTTATTTATTTATTTCTCTCTTTTTCTTTTTTTTTTTAGGGCTGCACTGTGGCATATGAAAGTTCCCAGGCTAGGGATCAAATTGGAGCTGTAGCTGCCCGCCACAGCCACAGGAGATCCTTAACCCACTGAGCAAGGCCAGGGATCGAACCCACGCCCTCATGGATACTAGTTGGGTTCATTACCACTAAGCTACAATGGGAACCCTCAAAGCCTGAAATTTAATCAGATTCTTGGACTGGTGGCTCATCCATCAGCTCATTTGACTGTTTTTTTTTGTTTGTTTATTTTTGTTTTTAGGGCCTCTGCACCCATGGCATTTGGAAGTTCCTAGGCCAGGGGTCTAATTAGAGCTGCAGCTGCGGGCATAGAGCCAGCAGAGCCAGAGCCACAGCAATGCCCATAGCCAAGCTGCATCTGCAACCTAGGATGTACGCCACAGCTTGCAGCAATGCCAAATCCTTTAACCCACTGAGAAAGGTCAGGTATTGAACCTGCATCCTCATAGACAGCAGTCAGGTTGTTAACCCCCTGGGCCACAAGGGGAATTCCAGCTCGTTTACTTTAGCACCTGGTCTCACCCCCAGAAGCTCTTCCAGAACCCTCACAATGTAGCTTAGTGAGTTTTCCCAATTCAACCATGGGCTTCTTTGCATTTTTACTTTTCTAACAAAGACACCACAGAGCGGATAAATAGATTGGCAAGCCTGTCTCATGCCTGTTCCAATGCTATCTGGAATCAATTGATTGACCATTTCTTGCAGGTCACTTGGGACTTCCCGTGTGGCTCGCGGCACAAGTACTCTTTCAAGTCATTTGCCTGAACCTCTCGGGTCCTGATTTCCACCATCTTCTTCCAGATATGGTGGACCTGTGGGTACGGGGCATAAGGGGCCTTTCAAGTCTGACTGTTGTGGTTCTTTTTAGCAAAACCCACACACAACAGATAAAACAAATAACCATCAGTAGTCTTGACATCCGTGTGAGTGTCACTCACGTCTGCCATTTCTTGACCTTGGAGCACATCTTGTCATGGGGAAGAGCCATGCCGTGGAAATTAGGCAGTGTTTGCCCTATAACGTCCTCAGTAATCAGCTTGAATTTTCTAAATGCAGCCTCATCACTCTGCAGATCAGCATTCACACACATGACCCTTGGGGCCATCAGATTCGATCTGGGTTCCCTGAGTTCTCATGACTAGTGCTTTCCCCATTTTTCTCATACTGAACATAGTCTGTGCTCTCCCATCGTACTCATCTTTCTTAGAAAATGAATCAACCACGTTCTTCTGGCTACCTTTCTGCCCCGGAAGGGGGGCCCTTGTTCTTGCTGATCACCACGGTGCTGTCCAGAGAGCCAAAAGGGGATTCTCTCTCTTATTCCAGGCACCATTGTTTTCGCTTTTCTGTTACATGCTGCTAAAACGAATTCTGTGTGTTCCAGGTCAAATACAGACCCTTGGGTGCCCAAGCTGCTTGGGAAATTTCAACAGCATTTTCTCTATTATCACTAATGAAGCAAGCTCCCTCGCTTTTTTTTTTTTGGCCTTTTTTAGGACCACATCCGAGGCATGTGGAAGTTCCCAGGCTAGGGTTGAAAATCGGAGCTGCAGCTGTCGGCCTACACCATAGCCACGGCAACGCCAGATCTGAGATGTGGCTGTGACCTACACCACAGCTCACAGCCACGGCAACAATGGATCCTTAACCCACCAAGTGAGGCCGGGGATCGAACCCACATCCTCATGGTCCTAGTTGGGTTCGTTTCCGCTGAGCCACAATGGGAACTCCATCCCTTGTCTTTGAGATGGCCCACACGCTCTCTCCCACAGTAAATCTACTTTTGTACCTATCACTTTGCCTCTCGCTGAACTCCACCTGCACTGAGACATAAAGAGCCTGAACTTCATTAAGTCCTGAGACCAGGGAAAGAAAGTGTGGTCTAGAGAGGCTGATTGTCCAAAACAGGCAGGAACTGAACACAGGTGCCTGGCAGGATGACACCTTCCTGTCCCCTTCAAATGCAGCAATGACCATGAGCTCTGCTTTGACCAAAACAAGGCGAGCAGAAGTGGCACAGGTCTCTTCCAGGCAGAGGGGTCTTTGGAGCTGGTGATTGTGTGCAGAGCGCTTCCCTCCCCACCCCCACCCCAATATTTTTGTTTTTTGAGTTTACTCTTATTTTACTAAAAATTTTTAAATGATTTTTACTCTTTTCTATTATAGCTGGTTTACAGTGTTCTGTCCATTTTCTACTGTACAGCAAGGTGACCCAGTCACACATACATATATACATTCTTTTTTCTCCCATGATCATGCTCCATCATAAGTGACTAGATACAGTTCCCAGTGCTACACAGCAGGATCGCATTGCTTATCGCTTCCAAAGGCAACAGGTTGCATCTATTAACTCCAAATTCCCAGTCTTTCCCACTCCCTCCCTACCCCAATATTTAATGTTGTCCCGTGTTGATAATCTTCTTCCACCGGGATTCCCTGGGCGAAAACACAGAGCCCTCCCTCCAAGGCACCCAACCTGTGATGGGCGTATGATGACATGAGCGAGAAATAAATCAGTTGTTTCGAAAGAATACAAAATTAAGGTTCTCACAATCTGCTAACTAAATGCACCACGGACTTGGAGGGCCCAGGCAAGCATCTTCCTGTGTGTGTCTTCCTCCACCTTCCTTGCTGTGACGAAATTCAGCCCTGTGAATATGTCAGAAACAGGGCAGGTGCGTGTCACCATGTGATGCCATCCTTATTTGGTCTGCACAGCCCAGTGCACGAGGCAGAGGAACTGCAGCAGACAGACCGAAAAGCAAGCACCTCCGTAACCCGGCCAAGGGAAGGCCCTCTGACCCCCGCGTTAATGCCTAAGTGACAGGAAGAATCACGCGTGAAACAAGAACAGCACTGATGCACTAAGTGAAATGTGACAAGCTTACAGGGCAAGAAAGCAGGTGGCAATGACCTTTTCCTTCATATTAATATTAGACATAAAATTCTTTCATTTGGGTTGAAGTCTGTCCTAATCTACTTCTGGACAGAACAGAAGGACATGCTGAAACCTGTACCTGGAAGGCTTGTGATTAGTTAGATCAAAAAATGCTGTCTTCCCAACATAACTTAGTGCTTGTATGATTCCAGTAGTCTCAAAAGAAATATTCAAAAAAGATGAGGGGCAGCTGCCTGAGAAACACAAATCTCGTGGGTTTTTCTTTTTCTTCTTCTTTTTGCGGGCTCTCCTGTAGCATATGGAAGTTCCTGGGCCAGGGGTCGACTCTCAGCTGCAGCTGTAGCCTATGCCACAGCCATGGAAATGCCACATCCGAACCATACATGTCACCTACACCACAGCTTACAGCAACGCCAGATCCTTAACCCACATCCTCACAGAGACAACATCAGGTCCTTAACCCACCAAGCCTCAATGGGAACTCCCAAGTCTTAAAAAATTTTTTTTTTCTTTCTACTTTTTTAGAGCCGAACCCAGGGCACGTGGAGGTTCTCAGGCTAGGGGTTGAATTGGAGCTGTAGCTGCCGGCCTACACCACAGCCACAGCAACGCCAGATCCGAGCCACGTCTGTGACCTCAGAGCTCACGGCAATGCCAGATCCTTAACCCACTGAGCGAGGTCAGGGATCGAACCTTCAACCTCGTGGTTACTAGTCGGATTCATTTCCACTGCACCACAACAGGAACTCCCCAAATCTCAAGTTTTAAAGCCTGTTACAGTTATGATTCTGTGGACCTTACCTGAACTCTGGTGGATACTGTTTTACGAGCCAGTCCACGTCAAAGCAGTAGTTAAACTAGACGGGGGAAGAAAAGAAAAGAAGTCACAGGCAGTTCAGAGAGGCAGTCTGCAGGGAGTCTGTGCATTGAAAGAAATGCTAACAACTACATGAATTATTGTGTCTAAACCTGGACAGGGATGCTACAACACTCATCAACAAACTAAAACACATCTCGAAGGGAACCATGTAGGTTTAAAGCTTCTGAATCGGTGGGAGAGTGCCTGAGAAAAGAGGAAATTATCTTTGTGTGCCTTGGCAGCATTTGTTATTCATTTATTTATTTTGTCTTTTTGCCATTTCTTGGGCCGCTCCCGCAGCGTATGGAGTTTCTCAGGCTAGGAGTCCAATTGGAGCTGCAGCCGCCGGCCTACACCAGGACCACAGCAACTCGGGATCCGAGCCTCGTCTGCGACCTACACCACAGCTCACAGCAACACCGTATCCTTAAACCACTGAGCAAGGCCAGGGATCGAACCCGCAACCGCATGGTTCCTAGTCGGATTCGTTAACCACTGCGCCACAATGGGAACTCCAGCATTTTTATTTATAAACTGAGTCTTTTGACAGTATTTCTAAGAGTCCTCTGATTAATTTAAATAAAAAGGCTTATAAATGTATCCCCTAGGTGATTCTAAAAAGGACTTTTAGAAAAGAATACTTCCTAACTTAGGAGCTAGCTTTGTAAACAGGCATCTGGGACTTACACACTCACGAGGCTGATGACAATTACATCCTGACCACGAGTTCTAGACTGAACTGAGCCAGGGGAGTCCTCCCCGGGCCTGGGTACTCCTTGGTCCTTCTGCTGGACAAACGGACTCAGTCCAGTCAGGAGAACACCCACAAATTCGCCGCACGTTCCCGCTGGAGACCAGGATCCCCAAGGCCGACGGGAACATGAAAAGCTTTGCCTTCGTCAGGGACAAGGCCTTGTTCTATTTACGGGACAGCTCGGCGCATTAAAGGTGACTTACAAACACAAAGTGAGCAGCTCGGTCAGGCAGGTGCACCCCTATCGGTAACTTCTACTCCTTTTTAGAGGGGGCAGGAAATTCTTCATTTATTTTTCTAAATCAAACCAAACTTTTTTCCCCCTCTTTTTTAGCCACGGTCACAAGCCAAAGTTCCCAGGCCAGGGATTGAACCCACACCACAGCAGTAACCTGAGGCACAGCAGCGATGAGGCCAGATCCTTAACCGTGAGGCCATCAGGGAACTCCTAGATCAAATCAAACCTGACCTGGCCTTCACCTCTCTACCCGCACCTCCCAGGGAGTGGCCCCAGAGTCCCGTGAGATTATCAGTGTCCCCAAAAAGAAGGCCCTCAGGTTAGGACTTTCCAAAGTGACTTCTTGGCCAGTCCTTAGGGCCCAATCAAGAGCCAGAAGCCTTAGTTCTGCACCCATGTTCTATGCTGATGGATCACACACAGCTGTGGTGCTCGGTGCCAGCCTCCAGGTGACTGCCACCTGGGAGACCCCACACAGGACTGCATCTCAGGGACCCCACACGGGTCGGGCCCACAGGTCCCACTGCTTATTTTCTTGGGGACTTCATCTAGTTGTCCCCTTCCATCCAAAGAAGAAACCGTAAACTCACCTGAGCTGAAGAAACAAGTGTCCCAAACAGAGGAGATAAAATATCTGAGGAGACAAGACATGGCATCTGATTCGCATTTTTGATAAAAATTATCTCGTAATAATAATCACAACTGACTTATTCAACAGTCCCTGAAAGCAAAAGCTGGATCGGAAAACGGTGAACTGAGAAGTTACTACCAAGCTCGACCAGAATCCACCCTAAAATTCAAGAGAAAGTGTCCCGGAGCCTTTGGTAATATTTATTATGCATTATTTAACAACACATAATGTAACATCGAAATTGACGGCTTCACTACCGGATGACGGGGCAGGTTTAGAAACTGCCAATAAAGGCGTTCATGATACATGTCCTTCCTCCTCCCCAATCTCTTGATTTTTTTACCTCTTTCGAGTCTCTCACCAGGGAACCTTCCCGGCCTGGGACGGGAGCCTGAGAGCACCTGCCTCCTGTGAGGGGTGGGCAGAGGCACCTGCCGCTCCAAGGTCACATTTTAGCTCTAATGTGGGGTCGGCTCTAAGCAGGGCCCACCCGGCGCCCACTCAGGCCTGACCTCACAGCCACACCCCGATTCTAATAGCCTCACTTGTACACGACCCATTAGGTGCCAGCGCCGTTCCTGGCACTTTCCGAGTGTTAGCGCTCCTCACAGCCGTTTTCTGGCGGGGGGTGGGTGGGGGGGTTGTCACTCCCACGTTGTCGATGGGCCCTCTCCCCCTGGCGGGCTGCCCAGGGCCACACAGCTGGGAGGGCACAGGGTCTGGATCTGAACTCAAACAGCCTGGCTCCAGTACTTCTGCTCTTACCCACCCCATCGGCCCTGAGGTTCCAGGCTGGGCTCACGCATCTCTTTGCCCCATCTTTACGGCACACCTGTCTTCTCGTTATAGAGACAGACGGCAGGGCCCAGAGACGTCTTTAAAAGAACACAAGCGTCCTCTTGAGGAAGTTCCTACCTTAAAGGGAGAGCTGCACAACCACAGCTCAATCTCATGCCCCCACTGCGCCTCCAGGGCAGTTCCTCTTTGTAACTTTCTCAAGTGCACCCATCTTTCAAGGCTCAAGTCCCCCTTCTTCCAGGAGCGGGTCTAAACAACCTACAGTTAGGAATTCATTAGAGGGGTTAAGAGCAGTGCGTTCAAACCCCAGCTCTACTGACTACCAGCTCTGTGACCCCGGGCCTATAATTTAACTTCTCTGCAGATGGGTCACCCAGCCAAGGGCGACAACCATTAACACCTACTCGTAGGGCTGCTATGAGGGTAAAAAGAGGGAATCTAACATAAAAGCCCCGATCAAGATGCCTTTCCTTCCTCCATTCCTCAGTGGCCAGTCTTTACCATTTTATTATATACAGCAAAACCCTGCAGAGATCTCTATTTCCCAAATCAATCTTTCTCAAATAAAACAAAACAACACGGAGATCTGTCTCATGTTTCTTCAAAGCCCCTAGACATTTACAAAAAGGAAAAATAAAAATGAGTCAAATCACACTCTTCAGAGCATGGAATTAAACACACCAATTCTTACACATCACAGAAGAGGTAATCACACATTTGATATATAATTAAACACGATTAACAGTGAACACAATTTATTTATTTTGGGGGGGGGCGTGCCCACAGCATATAGACGTTCTCAGGCCAGGGATCAAATCCCAGCCGCAGCGGCAATCAGGGCCACAGCTGCAGCATGGTCAGGTCCTTAACCTGCTGCACCACAGGGAACTCCTACCAATCTATTCTTGAATGTGGGCCAGAAAGGTAATGTGGGGTGAGGGTGATCATGCTTATTCTGTGTATCTGCCATGTGCACATGCTGTGCTGGTCACTTCATGTTTTTCTCCCATTTTTCTGACTCCCCAGTTTAAAGGTGAGTAGACTGAAATTTTGAAGAATGTCAGGTCCTTTGTTAATTCCCAACACGGCACACAAGTCCTGAGGCTGGAGCTGGGGTCTTGCGACTGGGATGCTCTCAAAGGAAAACCTGTTTCCTCTCAATAAACAATACTTCTGACACCCAGTGCAGTGGGGGAGGGGGCTCCCACCCAGACCAGTCCGCCACCGACCCCAGCTGTGTGTCCTACGACTGACTGAATTCTGACACCATCCACTTGGAGGTGTCGTCAGATCCCACAAGCCTGCGCCGTCTCAAACGCCAACGGCGAGTCCAGACCCCCGTACTTGTGACCAACGGGCTACATGCAGGGTGGGAGTTTTGCCACGACCCCTTCCTTGGGTTTGATAATTTGCTGTGATGCCTCTCTGAACTCAGGAAAGCCCTTCACTCACTAGACCACCAGTCCATTACAAAAGGATACAAATCAGCCAACAGCCAGATGAAGAGATGCCTAAAGCCAGGTATGAGGTATGGGGGTGGGGCGCCCTGCCCAGCACCTCCACGATTCACCAACCCAGCTCTCCACACCCCCTCAGTTAGGGGGGTTTGGTTTTTTTTTTTTGGCTTTTTAGACATGTGTGGCATATGGACATTCCCAGGCTAGGGGTCAAATTGGAGCTGCAGGTGCCAGCCTACACCACAGCAACTGGAGATCCAAGCCTCAACTCATGGCGATGGTGGATCCTAAACCCACAAAGCGAGGCCAGGGGTTGAACCTGCATCCTCCTGGATACTAGTTGGGTTTGTAATCCATTGAGCCACAAGAACTCCAGGTTTTTGTTTGTTTTTTTTTAAATGGAGGCTTCTTTCATAGGCAAGACCCATTAAACCATTTGCCTTTAGCGACTACCTCCACCTCCAGCCCCCCGTCCCCTCTCCAGCCATGGGGACTGGGGCAGAGAGTTCCAACTTTAATCACCAGGTTGGTTTCTCTGGCAACCAGCCCCCTTTTCCTGGGGGCTTTCCAAAAGATGTCTCATTAACATAAACTCAGGTGAGGCTGAAAGGGGCTGTTAGGAACAACAAAAGATGCTCTTTTCACCTTTTAGTACTTTGGAGTTATTTCTGGAGCCTGGGACAAAGAAATGAAACAATTACGAGTGAAGACCCGAAGTCTGTGTACCTCATAACGTCACACCATTGCTCCCCAGGAAGCAACTAAGGATCCCGGCACTAAGTTTGCTTCCCAAAACCGATCTTTCAAGCAAAGGTGCTGAAACTTGATTGGTCAATAGAATCTCCTGAAACACTTATTAAAATACAGATTGCAGGGCCTGGCTCCCAGAGTTTGAGGCAGAGCTTCTGGAGTGGAGCCTGAGAATTTGCAATTTTTATTTTTATTTTTATTTTTTTTAGGGCTGCACCCTCAGCATATGGAAGTTCCCAGGCTAAGGGTCAAAACGGAGCTGTAGCCTCCAGCCTATGCTAGTCACAGCTACGCAAGATCCGAGCTCTGTTTTCGACCTACACCACGGTTCAGGGCAATGTGGGATCCTTAACCCACTGAGCGAGGCCAGGGATCAAACCCTCATTCTCATGGATCCTGGCCGGGTTGACTGACAACTGCTGAGCCAGGAAGGGAACTCCAAGAATTTGTAAATTTTTTTTTTTTTTTTTGCTTTTTAGGGCACACCCACGGCATATCATATGGAGGTTCCCAGGATAAGGGTTGAATCAGAGCTACAGGTGCCGGCCTGCACCACAGCCATAGCAAGGCCAGGACTGAGCTGTGTCTGTGACCTATACCACAGCTCATAGCAACACCGGATCCTTAATCCACTGAGCAAGGCCAGGGATCAAACACGTAACCTCATAGTTCCTAGTTGGATTTGTTTTTGCTGCACCAATACAGGAACTCCTGAATTTGCAATTTTTAACAAGTAGCAAGTGATACAGATGCTGCTGGCCCAGGGACCAAAAAGAACTACTGCTGTCAACGGAGTTCCCATCAGTGATTCAAGAATCCGACTAAGAACCATGAGGCTGCAGGTTCGATCCCTGGCCTTCCTCAGTGGGTTACGGATCCGGCATTGCCATGAGCTGTGGTGTAGGTCGCAGACTTGGCTTGGACCCTGGGTTGCTGTGGCTCTGGTGTAGGCCGGCGGCCACAGCTCCGATTGGACCCCTAGCCTGGGAACCTCCATATGCTGTGGGTGCAGGCCTAGAAAAGGCAAAAAGACAAAAAAAAAAAGACAAAACAAAAAAAACCCACTGCTGTCAAGCATTTGCTACTTCTTTACTAAAGCCTTATCAATCAAATTTAATCTTTCAATGAAAAGTTCAGTATTTCTGGACACTGCTGTGTTCCAGCAGAGTGAGGTGAGCTGCAGGGCTATGGGAAACACGTTCTGGTTTCCTAAGTAAAGAGTCTGCTGTCAAACACAACTGCTTTGTCAACATGGTTAATTTTGCCCCCGAGAGTGATTGAGAAGGATCCTTGGAGAGCATTTCTAGGCTGCCCTCCTGTTCTCCCAAGGGGGACCCTCCCAAGAGCAGCCCAGTACATCTCAGACTCCCCGCCTCACTCACCCCTGATGTGGAGAGCTCCCGAGTTGTACTTGGGCTTAATTCCAGAGACTCTGGTGAGGTAAAATTGGAAGGGGTTCCCTTTGTCCAGCATGTCCCAAATGTCCTGGCCTCCCCCTGACATCTCGTGCTCCTCTTCCTCCTCTTTGAGCCTGTGGCTGGCAGGAGGGCTGCGGTGCCCAGATCCATCTCTGGGAGAAGGGGGGCCTTTCTCCTCTTTGATCCCCGCTTCCTTAGCTGGCTTCTGCTGCTTCTCTGGGGGCAGCTCATCCTCACTGCTGGAGAGGCACCAGCCCAGGTCTTCCTGGGAGCCACTCTTCTGCCTCTTGGGAGGGGATGCTTCTGAAACCGGGTCTGCATTGCTGAACCTCACGGGGTTGATCTTTCTCCTGTGGGCGGCTCGCCGCGCCTCGGAGCAGGTGTACTTTGGCTCGTGGGCTGCTCCCTGCCCAGCGTGGGGGAGAAAAGAGGTAGATGGCTTGTCTGGTTTTGGCTTCTCCTCCTCGCTTTCATCGCTACTGGATATGGTCCACCTCCCGTAATCGCCTTCCTGAGACATTATACTTCTGGAAATGAAAAGGTGGAAATCTCGTTATTTTCTATTCACCAGGCCACTGGCAGACCCACTCCACGGTTCTCAAATTCCGTGTCATGAGTGTCCATGACACATACAGCACACCTGACACGAGAGGCTGAGCAGTTCCTAACACCAGCTGCTTTGTAGGGGTTCCGGGGCACATGAGTCCAAGTCCAAAGCAACAAATGTCTTTTCTTTTTCCTTCTTTTTAGGGCTGCAGGTGTGGCATAGGGAAGCGCCCAGGCCAGGGGTGGAACCGGAGCTACAGCTGCCGACCCACACCACAGCTACAGCAAAACCAGATTTGAGCTGCATCTGTGGCCTACACCACAGTTCACAGCAACTCCAGATCCTTAACCCACTGAATGGGGCCAGGGACCAAACCCACATCCTCATGGATACTAGTCGGGTTTGTTTCCACTGCGCCACAATAGGAACTTCCCATTCTTGACCCTGAACCATCCAACAGGTGTGTAGGATGAAGGCCTGTTTAAGGAGTTTCAAGAGCAATTCTTACTCTGTGCATATTTTTAAGGTCACATTGAAATATACAATCCATCCCTCAGCCAAGCATGGGCGCCCCAAGGCCTTTACTGACCACTTCTTACTTCCCCAAGATAGGCTACTCATCATAAGGTTTAACAAAGTCTAGGACAGTGTCAAGTGATCAATTCTGTGTGTGTGTCTATGTGTACTGGCATCTAGAAGGGCTTCCAGGAGGACCGAACTAGCTTAATTATCCCAGATCAAACTACTAAGTCTGCAGAGAAAGAACTTGCACTGAAACAAAACATGATGTTGTTTTCTAAACCACAGTCTAATTTCTGCTTTTTTCCTCAGAAGAGGAAAACAGATGAAACTTTTGATTCTGTTGCCTATGATATGTTACCAATTGGTAAAGGGCTATCTAAGTGGACTCTCCAGATAACTAGAGAACAGTTCACACTAAGGAAAAATAAAAAAATTAGTACAATACCCAGAGGAAAATTACAGGACTCAAGAGTGTGCTGAGATGGTGGGCAGTGTCTACATTTTTGTTCTTTTATTTTTTATTTTATTTTATTTATTTTATTTTTTATTTTTTTTGTCTTGTTGTTGTTGCTATTTCTTGGGCCGCTTCCGCGACACATGGAGGTTCCCAGGCTAGGGGTTGAATCGGAGCTGTAGCCACCGGCCTACGCCAGAGCCACAGCAATGCGGGATCCAAGCCGCGTCTGCAACCTACACCACAGCTCACGGCAACGCCAGATCCTTAACCCACTGAGCAAGGGCAGGGGTCGAACCCGCAACCTCATGGTTCCTAGTCGGATTCGTTAACCACTGCGCCACGACGGGAACTCCCATTTTTGCTCTTTTAAAGACAAGGAGTTCCCATTGTGGTTCAGTGGTAAGGAATCTGACTAGCATCCATGAGGATGCGGGTTTGATCCCTGGCCTCGCTCAGTGGGTTAAGGATCCAGAGTTGCTATGAGCTGTGGTCTACGCAGGTTGTAGCTGCAGCTTGGATTCTATGCTGCTGTGCCTGTGGTGTAGGCTGGCAGCTGCAGCTCCGATTCCACCCCTAGCCTGGGAACCTCCATATGCCACACCTGTGGCTCAAAAAAGCAAAAAAAAAAAAAAGAGAAAGAGAGAGACAGACACACACACACACACACACAGAGCAGGACCCGTTATCAGTGTGGACATAAGACAGACTGTAGCACTGTTTCAGGATTCCCATTGCTTTAAAACAAACAAAAAGAGGCTTGACTCCACACTGAAAGATCTGCAAATGAGCATACTTTCAAGTTTCAAGCTAACAAAAAAGTTTTTTACAGTTATCTATCACTTTTTACAACTTCTCACCTTTTTTCAAGTTTCTCTGGGAAATGACATATCTCAAGGAGCTTTTACGCAGAGTGCATCTAGATAATAATGTGACAGTTTCTCATGGCCCAGGGTCCCAATTAACTCTACCTGCGTGGACACTTTGCTGGAACCTCAGGGACCAGAGGTGGATGAGACCACTCGCTCCCATAGCAGGGACCTCGGCCTGTTCAGGTCTTGTTTTCTAAAAGGTTCCTGTCCTTTCCCCACTTCCAGGAGGTGTTAGAAGTCTCAGGACAGGTTTCTCCTCCCCAAATTGTTTCTGATCCACTATCAGTTAAGAAACCAGAAAACCACGCTTGTAGGAACTGTATTGTTATAGGTCACAGGATCTAAGAGCCAGGTTGTCTCACGAAAGAGACGAAGACAAACTAGTTAACGCCTACTTAAACAGCTCAGTTTTTTTTGTTTGTTTGTTTTTGGGGTTTTTTTTGGGTCTTTTTGCCATTGCTTATGGAGGTTCCCAGGCTAGGGGTCGAATTGGAGCTGTAGCCACCAGCCTATGCCACAGCCACAGCCACACGGGACCCGAGCCGCATTTGCCACCTACACCACAGCTCATGGCAATGCCGGATCCCTAACCCACCGAGCAAGGCCAGGGATCGAACCTGCAACCTCATGATTCCTAGTCGGATTTGTTAACCACTGTGCCACAGCGGGCACTCCAGTTTTTTGTTTGGGTCTTTTTTAAAAGCCTGAGTTCGAGACTATGGAGGCTGCAGTCACAATTCACTGTGAAGAAACCATTCTGTGGGTGAGTCTTGCAACTGAAAAATTACTGAAGAACCACCTTTGGAAAAACCACTCGGAGGCCTGCTAGTTCTCTCGCATCCACTCAGTTCTCAACCAGCTCCAAAGCTGGGCACTTTGTAACAGAATCAATTGAGAGTCCTCAGGCTGTTCTTTTTAGAATTCCTGCCCCATTCCAATGCAAACAGAGGGTCTCAGGGTTTTTAGGTGAAAAAAGGGTTCAGCTTCCAGCCTGAGAAAAGGAGCTATAGGCAGACCATCTAGAAGTTACCACATGGCTCTTTCCAGATGAATCATGTATAAATAAAATGGAATTCAAAAACCCCGAGAACAGGAAAAGGGAGATATTTATTCCTCTTTAGGGACTCTGAGCTATTTAAGAGATTTCCTAAGAAGTTCCTGTCATGGCTCAGTGGAAATGAATCTGACTAGCATCCATGAGGACGCAGGTTCGATCCCTGGCCTCAATCAGTAGGTTAAGGATCCAGCGCTGCTGTGAGCTGTATGGGTTGCAGACGTGGCTCAAATTTGGCTTGGCTGTGGCTGTGGTGTAGGCCAGCAGCTACAGCTCCAACTCGACCCCTAACCTGGGAACTTCTATATGCTGCAGGTGTGGCCCTAAAATAATTTTTTAAAAAAAGATTTCTTAAGTTTTCGGTTTTATCCTTATCCACATTTCTAGAATCACATGTGCAGGGGGAGTGGGGAGAAGGACAGAGAATTCCCTCCAACAAAGGAGAGAGGAATTTTCCAACAAAAGTGAGTAAAAAAATAAAAGTTTTGAAAAAGACATTTCCTAAAGAACAAAAGGTTTTGTCTGCTCTACACACAGTTTAAGTTTTGGATCAGCTCACAGCCAAAATAGGCCTGAGAGTTTAGTAATTAAAGGCAAAAAAACCTTTGTAACATGCTAATAAAACTGTACTAAATCACTGCGCCTAGAAGATTACCAAACTCTTTATGCAGTCAAGGTGTTTAGCTACTGGTGAGTGCCAAGATTCACCAGGAACTGACTTTTTACTTTGGAGAACTGGACCTGGTCCCGCATCAGAATTTTCTCTTACACAGGCCCAGGTTCCCTACCGTCTCCGAGAGCTACTGTAGTCAAGTCGCATAGCTTTACAAGGATAGAACCCAAGTCTTTTCCTCCAATTGTTTGTTTCTGGTTTGCCTTCCCAGGGCAGTGCCTGGCACGGCACAGGTCTAACATCACATTTAAGAATTGGAATTACAACCCAGATGCACAGCAAAGTACAGTGTTTCCCAAAGTGGGGGTGACTGGGACCTGACGTAAATTATCACATTCTGAAAGTACCTCCAATTCCTGTTTAATCAAGGCGAAAGTTGCTTGCAGAAACGCCTCTATGCTTGCTTTTGAACAAATGACAGACTCTAGGCTCTTCTGCAGGCACCAGTAACACTGTAACACGAACAGAAGGTATCTTATGACTCCATTACATTTACGGATAACTAAAATTTATGTCTTGGAGTTCCCGCTGTGGCTCAGTGGGTTAGCAACCTGACATAGTGTCCTTGAGGAATGGGGGTTTGATCCCAGCCTTGCTCAGTGGGTTAAGGATCTGGCGTTGCTGCAAGCTGTGGTATAGGTCACAGATGGGTCTCAGATCGAGTGTTGCCATCGCTGTGGTATAGGCCGACAGGTGCAGCTCCAACTGGACCCCTAGCCTGGGGACTTCCATATGCCACAGATGCAGCCATAAAAAGAAAAAAAAAAATTAAAGTTCAGGTCTTAAGGGCAGTGCTTATGTGAAAGTGAAGGAGGCAACCAACCACATTACTGCAACGTTAACAAACACTGCATTAAGCTATAATGCCAAGCAGTATAAAAATCTAAAGAAATTCTCCCACCAAATGCCAACTCATAACATAAGAGCGTTTAGGGACTGAAAAAAAATTCGTGAATGCAAATGGATACTCCCCTTAAAGTTGCAAGTTTCTCCTCTCCCTCTACCATCCCAGACCCAGGGAGGGCATTATCTTACACTTCCAGCTGCTCCTTCTTACAGAGCTTGCTGACTATTAGGAAGGCATGGGAGTCAACTGAGGCCAGGTGTGGCCAGTAATGGGCAAATATGGACCCCAGTTTTAAATCCAGTCATTACTAGATGGCAAATGGACACTTTGGCAGGTTACTTAACTGCTGCGCCTCAGTTTCCTCCTCCGTAAAATGGGTATCATACCTACCTCCTGTTCATTCAACAAATATTTATTGTGCAGCTAGTATGTGCCAAGCACTGAGAATAAGAAGTTAATATAGAAAAGCTTGTTTTTCAGGGGGAAAGAGACGACACAAAGAGAAATGAACAAAAGACAAGATATCTTTACAGGTATTCACTACATTTTATAGGTAAGAGAGAGTAACAGAGATGCCCTTAGCTTGGAACATTCTAACACTGACGTGAGCTCTGGAAAATGAAAATGAACCAGCCAAATAACAGTAGGGGAGGGAAAGAAGAGCATTCCAAGTGAGGGAACCCAACCTGTGAAGGCTAGGCGGTGAGATCAAGGTTGCAGTAATTCCAAAAACAGAACGACTTGGGCAAGGAAGACAGGTAGGTGGTCCAGGATGAAGAGGGTAGGCAGGAGTGAGGGGTAAGCTAAAGATCCTGCATTTTATTCTAAGAATAGCCGGACCTCACTGAAGGGCTTTAATAAGCAGGGGAGTACCGTGGTCCAATGTGCCTTTTAAGATTACATTCCGTACAACTCTGTACCGAGAATCGTTGGGAGGAAGACAAAAGTCGAAGGAAGGAGCCTCCTGTTGGAACTCGGGTAGCTGAAGGCGGTGGGTGGGGATAGTGAAGTAGGCTAATTCGAGGGTACGTCGAGGAAATAAGGACAGCTACTGACTCTTCTGGACGCTCACTACGGGCCAGGCACAGCTTGAAGCGCTTTACTGGGTATACACTCATTTTACGCTCGCAACACGACTGTTTCCCTTTATGATGAAACTAGACACAGAAAATCTAAGTGCCTGGCATAGAGTAAGAGCCCAACATGCTAGCTGCCGAGACCATCCACCAGCTACGTAGAGAAGCCGAAATTGCAATCGGCGGAGGGGGACTCCCGCTGGCTGGACCCCGGTCTCGGCAGGACCAGGTGCTCGCGCCAAAGAGGCACTATTAGTGGAGAAAGCCGAGGCCCAAGAGGAGACCCTACCTAGTGTCTTTACAAGATGCTCCGCTCCCCTCCGGATCCGCCTCCAGCCCCACCAGGCACTGAAGAATTCGCGAGACCCGGCTGCCCGCGCACCAGGCCAGAAGGAGCAGAACCACGAGCCCGGTTCCCGCAGCCACCCAGGACCCACCAGAGGCCGCGGAACCCACAGCCTCCAAACACGCACCTGAAGCCCCCAGAGCGCGCAGCCGCCTGAGCCCCCGCCCCTTTGCAGCCGCTCGCGCCTGCGCGCAGTTCAAACCCTCCGGGCCGCGGCGCGGGTCTCGTGGCCCTGCCCCTTCCCCTTCCGGGCCGCCCACCGCCGGGTCCTAAAGCCCGCTGGATCCCGAGAGGTTGCAGGGGGCTTCCCCAGGAAGGGGCGGAGAGACCTGTCCTCCCCTAGGTCTCCTCTTACTTCCCGGCCATGTCTCCTAAAAGGGGGAGACAGAGAAAGAAGTGTTTCCCCCAGTTCTTCGTTGGTTAATTAGCAAAACTCATCCCCTCTGCAGGAATTCTCGTAGCCTCAGGTTGCCGGAGCTCGAGGCAGAGAGGTTTATTTTAAAGGCAGCGAGAGGCTCTCAAGGTTCAAGGAAGAGAATGGCTGAGACCGGCGTCCAGGGAGGAGCGGGCTCTCCTGGGGCGCAGACTGTAAAACCTGCTGTAAAATAAAAGGTTAAATGAGTTCCCTCAGGCTCAACCTCGAATGCCTGTTTTTTCGCTGACACAGGCGTGTCTGCTTCTGTGTGTGTGTGTGTGTTGTGTGTGTGTGGGGGGGGTTAATCTGATTAAACCGATTTACCAGGAGAGGGGACTGAACTAACTCCTTTGCAAAATGGAACCCTCGCCAAATTCCTTGCCTTTGATAAGGATATTAGCTGTGGCATTTGAGCTCAGTGGTGTTTTTTATTAATTATTCTCGGAGTTTTCTTCAAACCAGGCGCCTCTCCTAGAGGACTGAATTGAATAACTTTGGTTCGTTTGCTGAATGTCTGCTTTGTGCCAGGCACTATGCTCCAGCGCCAGGGTCATCCAGAAGAACAGAACAGACAAACTAGCTACCCCGAAGGGCTCGACCCTAATGACTTGCTGATCTACACGTGAATCTTGGACTTGACTTGTTTGGATTGGCTCCTTTTACCTTCCTTTTGTGTCTCCTATAATGTTTAGCATAGCGTCATTGAGAACAATTATAGAAAATAATTTACTGCAAGGTATGGAGGCAGAAGATGAAAATAATCATGCAGGATACACTGAAACACTACCTAGCTGAGCTGGGTCCCCAGTAGCGCGCCAAGAGTTAAGGGGACAAGAGGGGCGGAGCCAAGGCTAGAAGCCGGCCTGGAGCCTCTCCGCCATAGGCTGTTCCAAGGAAACGTTATTAAACAAAACCTCTGGCCAATAGAACTGCGGGATCAACGCCGGTGGCTCACAAGATGTCCAATAGGAGAAGAGGTTGGAGGTGCCCTGAAAAGTTCTGCTTCCTGAACTGCAGTGGGCTTGGCGAGCGATCTCCGATAAGGAGGCCTCTGGCCTCGGAGGTCGTGGATTCACCTCTCTGGACTTGAGTGTGGCAGTCGCGATGTTTTTATCCCAGCCTGGGGCCCAGCCACGGATGTGGGAAGCCAGCCCTTCGGAACACAAGAAATGGGTGGAAGTAGGTGTCCAGAGGGCTGAGTCTCAGACTAACTGGACCTGGGCTTCTCACTTCCATCACCCCGCCTGGCCCTATCTCGGCCGGGTTGCACAGATAATGACTGTGTCTTGGTTAATGGCTGAGCCTAGGGCTGCAAGCCTTCTGGATCCCGGTCCAGTGTTCTGGCTACTTCCAAGTTCCTTGTTTTCCTTGCGACATCGTCTATTTGTGATAAACCTGTAATCTGCATCTCTCCTCCCGCCTTTCAAAGCCAGTCGCTTGGCCTCACCTTCCTTAATCCAGGACTTACTTCGGGTTAGAATTTATGCCAGGGGTTTAAAGGAATTAATCTAGCGATTAAGTCGTTTGCACTTTTTGGCGGGTAAATTTTAGCGCATCCTTAAGATTTCTTGAGAATTAAAATTAGGTAATGAAATTCCATTTCTGAGCCCTACTCCTCGGCTGAGTTTTAGATTTGGGAGGTCTAATTTAATATATAAGCAATAAAAATAATAGAAGAAATAGTTTCTGCCTTATTAACTAAAGATATTTAATGTTCTTTAGGTATTTAAAGCATGCGATGAAGATAACAAAGGCTACCTAAGCAGAGAGGACTTTAAAGTTGCTATTGTAATGCTGTTTGGTTACAAGCCCTCCAAGGTAGAGCTTTCTTTTGTATTTGGGGCTGGGGCAGACAATGCAGTAGTGGGTGGGTTCTAAATAATGTGCCCAGGGCCAGCTTGGGATGTTTATAAAGCAAACTGCTGCCTTCTGAACAATTTCAGAGATGTATCCAGTGCTATATTTTTCTTTCTTCTTAGGAACCCAACTCAGGGATGAATTAGAATCCATTAAGACTAAGTCACCACCAAGCTGCTAATTATAATAAGTATGAGATGCTTCTGGTGGTTTCAAGAGGGAAGCATAGGAGGGGGATGCTGGTAACAGGAGAAATTCTCAGAGGACGTGACATGCAGGGTTTTTGTTTTTTGTTTTCTTAAGTTAAAAAAAATGCTCCGTTTAAATTATAAAAACAATGCATTTAATAGTCAAAAAATTAGAACAGTCCAGAAAAGTATAAAAGCCACTCCCTCCCTACCAAAGAGTCCCACTCCACTGGAGTTACCATAATTGACAGTTTCTTGCGTATCATTCTGAAGTGTCCCATGCATGACAAGCATGCCTAGCATTCTATTGAGAGCATAAGTGGGTGCAGAGTGTGCCGATTTTATTTTAGCTTTTTTTAACTTAACCACAGAAGAGCATAAAAGCACTCCCCACCACATTTTACAAAATAATTGCTTAGAATTCTCTTTAGCTAGTTTCCTTATTTCGTTCATTTTGACTGTCCATTATTTTTCATTTCTACAAATACTGTTGCAAGAAGCATTCTTTTATAACTATATCTCTGCTTGGGGTTGTCTATCTGTGGAATAAATTCCTAGAAGTACAAGTGCTGGGTGCATTTCAAACTTTGTTGGGCATTGCTCTCCAGGAAAGGTTGCACTGATTAAGGAGAGTTGAGCTGAACTTTGGTGAATTTCCCATATAGTACATTTAGTAGGACAGGTTCCCCCCGCCCCCCCATCCTTGTGCTGCTCTTCTTGTCTCTTACATCCATTCTAGTAATGGATCCCTCTTATGAAGCCACTGAACTGGAATTAATGAGAGGCAAGATCTTGTCCAGGTTTAAGAAATTCAACTGCAGGCATCAAACAGAGGGAGCACTCCAGGAGGTATCTGGAATACTCCCTTCTGCCCTCGTTGGACCAAACGGGTTGGCAACCACTTTGGCCCAGCTGTTCTTCACAGGTTGGCTCTGTCATCTGGCAAGTCCCTCGAAGCCAGGGACCATACGACGTCCCACTTCTCCATTCTTCATTATGTTTGCATCACAACCTCATTGTTAATATGTTCTATAAACAGAAATATGTCCCATGAACAACAGCCCAGTAGGTTCAGAGTAGTTCAACTGCTAGGGGATGCTCAGTTACTGAGAGGTGGATTGTGGAGCTCAGAGAAGCAGTCAGGAGTGGCTCTCAGATATTGCAGCTCTCCTGTTCACCTGCAGTCATTTCAGCTGGAGTCCAAAGCAGGTCAGCTAAATTGACTCAGCCTTTGAAGCATTGGCTTTTTTTTTTTTTTAGCCATACCCAGGGCATGTGGAAGTTCCTGGGCCAGGGATTGAACCTGCACCACAGCAGTGACCCAGGCCGCTGCAGTGACAATGTCAGATCTTTAACCTTCTGTGCCACAGGAGAACTCCTGAAGCATTGAATTTAACCTGGGTTTGGCTCATTCTGCCTTTATCACCCTTGCATCTATTTACTTGGATTTTTTTTTTTTTTGTCTTGTCTTTTTGTCCCTTTAGGGCTGCACCCACAGCTTGTGGAGGTTCCCAGGCTAGGGGTCCAATCTGAGCTGTAGCCCCTGGCCTACTCAGAGCCACAGCAATGCTGGATCCGAGCCGCGTCTGCAACCTACACCACAGCAACCTACACCTATGTTAGAGCCACAGCATTGCTGGATCCTTAACCCACTGAGCGAGGCCAGGAATCAAACCCGCAACCTCATGGTTCTTAGTCAGATTCTTTAACCACTAAGCCACGATGGGAACCCATATTTACTTGGCTTTAATTTTAGAACCTAAGTGAGGAATTTAATGACAAGTGCAGTGATATGGTAATATACATATATACATGCCTTCCAGTTTAACAGATCTTTACTTTTATATGAAGTTGAGGTTTGGGGTTTTACTGCTTTTTTTTTTTTCCCCTTCTCTTTCTATGGCTGTACCTGCGGCACATGGAAGTTCCCAGACTAAGGATTGAATTGGAGCTGCAGCTGCAGACTTTTGCCACAGCCACAGCAATGCCAGATCCAAGCTGCGTTGCATCTGTGACCTACACCACAGCTTGTGGCAACACCAGATCCTTAACCCACTGAGCAAGGCCAGGGATTGAACCCACATCCTCACAGACACTATGTTGGGTTCTTAACCCACTGAACGATAGCGGGAACTCCTGGGGTTTTACTCTTAAATGTTGCTTGTGAGCAAATGAAATATTTACTGAATGCTTGAGTGCAGGTCATGAAGCAATAAGACACTAATGTAATAAATCACTTCTACATTCGTGTAAATGCTTATAGAATGAAATTTATTAAGTGTTCCCATTTAATAAAGGGAGCACTTGCTATTTGCTAGAGATATAAAGATGAATAAAACATAGACTGGAGTTCTCGCTGTGGCACCGTGGGTTAGGAATCCAACTGCAGTGGCTTAGGTTGCTGCAGAGGTGCGCGTTCAATCTCCAGCCCAGCACGTGGGTTAAAAGGATCCAGCTGCTGCCGCACCTGTGGCATGGGTTTGATCCCTGGCCGGGGAACTTGCACATGCTGCAGGCACGGCCAAGAAAAAAAGTAAACAGAAAAATAAAAAGTCGTTTATAAAACGAAACAAAACACAGACCCTACTTTGAAGCAGTTCACAGTTTAATGTAGAAAGACTTATAAACTAAGATAAATCTTAAGAGAGGAGATTAAGGACAGAGTGAAGGAGACGAGGAGGGTCTGCTTCTAGTGGTCCTGGGAGCCTGGGCATCATTTAGTCCAGTGGAGCTAGATGTCTCTTCCCTGAAGTGCCTGGGAGCACTTGGTGGTGATGGGAGAAGTTATGCCTTGGTAATTGATTGGGTGCACAGGCTGTATCGGAGTGATGTGACCACAGAGCTGAAGGGGTCGTGATACCAGCAAGTAAGAGAATTGAGGAGGAGTCGGTCTGGGGGGAAAGGCCCTGAGAGCCGATGGGACGTGTTGAGTTTGAGGAAGCCACGAGCCCTCTAGTGCACTCACTGTCTAGGTTCTGCGCGGGGTGAGCAGGTCACCGTGGTGAAGATATGCTCTCAGGTGGTGCTGCCCCCCCCCCCCCCACAGGCAGGGATCTGAAACTGGGTGGAGAGGTGAGGGCTGGAGATAGATTTGGGGTTCCTCACAGGTGAAACCCCAAAGAAGGGTACGAAGCGTGTGAGGGGCCGCATCCTGAGGGGAGGCAGGGGCTCCAGGATGGAGATGCACTGGGAACTGCTTATCTGGACAGGGCAGAGGAGCCAGAAACGTGCCTGGCATGGAATCCAAGGTGGAGAAACTCTCAGATGTTGCCAAGGTTCTAATTCCATGATGTTTCTCAGGCCCTTGTAACAACGTGGGGAAATGCTTATGTTTTAGATGTAGGCATTCCCGTTGTGACTCAGCTGGTTAAGAACCCAATGTTGTCTCTGGAGGATGCAGGTTAGATCCCTGGCCTCGCTCAGTGGGTTAAGGCTCCTGCATTGCTGCAGGTTGCCTCGTAGGTTGCCAGGTGCGGTTGCAGCCGGTGTTGCCATGGTTGTGGCATAGACCTGCAGCTGCAGCTCTGATTCGACCCCCAGCCTAGGAACTTCCATATGCCACGGGTTTGGCTGTAAAAAGAAAATAAAAAATGTAGTGACGGCACGTCCCCAAATTTAATATATAGCGTGTTCTCAAAGAAGTATAAAAAATGCATAGGAAAAAAAAAAAAAAAACCTATACTAGGCTTCAGTGTTGACAATGGTTTCCATTGGCTGGCTGGCTTTTAAAATGATTTTCTTCATAATTTTAAATTATTTTTCATGTTTCTTACATTATGTTACTATTACAGTTAGGAAGAAATTTACATAAAGCCATAGATAGCCCTCACTGCAATAATTGCCGGTATTTGTCTAAAACAGAAAAGTTATCTCTTAGGTTGTGCTATATATGTGACAGTCAAGTTGATTTTATATGATTCAACTGTTTTGGTCATTGGAGTAAAGTTTTGGGGATCTTTAGAGTCTATAATAGATTAGTGCCTTATATCTTATTGATAGAAGACTAAAGCGACTATTAGATCTGTGCCGTGACATTATTTGTCTGCTGGACTCAACAGAGTTGGTTTCTCATAAAATGCATTCCTTCCCCAAACCCCAGGAACTAAGAACGTGCACTGTGGAAACATGCATTTGATGGACTTCTATAATCCTATTCTTTTTTCTTTTCTAGATAGAAGCTGATTCTGTGATGTCATCAGTAGAGCCAAACACTTCCGGTAATGTGCAGGTTAATTTTTAGTACCTTTATATAGACGTTAATAAAACTAAAACTAAAACTAAGACTGAATAGACCGTAAAGCCTTGTGTTTAAGCAGATCTTTTGTTTTGTTTCGCATTACCCCAAAGAAAGAGGTTTGGTTCTTTTAATTTTGCTTAGTTAACATATTCATAAGTATGTGTTTATGGCAGGAAAAATTTAAACCATTGAAAAGCGTAAAGACACAATGTTGCTTGTAATTGCAACATCCCAGGGATTTGTCTGGGTTTTCTGACTTGAGCAGCTAAGTGTACAGAAGTGGCACTTACTGAAATGGGAGAACTGGGGGAGAAGATTTTGGGTTTGGGGAGACCAAGAGTTCGATTGTTTTGACCACACCCATGGCATGCAGATGTTCATGCCCCAGATGGAAACCTTGCCACAGCTCTCACCAGAGCCACAGCAGTGACAAGGCTGGATCCTTAACCCACTGAGCCACAAGGGGGCTCCCAAGAGTTCAGTTTTGAATATGTTATGTTTTAAGTTTGAGAGTTTGGTTCATGACGTCAAGGCAGTTGGGCTTATGACTGTGGAATTCGGAGGGATGCTCTGGGCTGCAGAAATAGGTTTGGGAGTCAGCAGCTTGTGGATAGTTTTGGAGCTGTGGGAATGGATGAGACAACATGAGCAAGAGCGTGGACTGAAAGATGTCAGGTAGAGGATGACCAGATGGCCGAGGGGACTCAGGAGGGGCCCCAGGGCAGGAGGAGAGTCAAGAGTGTTTGATCAAAAGCCAAGAGAAATGGATATTTCAAGGAAGAGGGGCGGTCAACACCATCAAATGCTGTTGAAAGTTCAAGTAGCAGGGGAACTGGAGAGGATCCCTGTGGCACTGGCATCCTGAGAGTGTTGGGTGATTTTAACAAGAGCAGCGTCAGCACGTGATGAGGGCAGAGGCCAGGCTGCAGTGGTTTGAAGATAAACGGAAAGTGAGAAAGTGACAATGTGAGTAAGTCAGTCTTTCAGTAGGTCCAGAGTGGCTGTGGATCAAGAGTCCTTTTGTTTGCTTTTTTCTTTTTTCTTTTTCTTTTGGACCACGAAGATGATGTTTCCAAGCTTAGCAGAGTGACCTCGCGAGGCGGGAAAAGGGAGATGAGAAAGAGAGATGAATACCTATTGTTTGAGGAGACGGGGTCCAGAGATTGGCTTCTCAAAAATTACTGTTTGGGGGGGAAATAATGTAACGCTTATGAAAAATCACAAAAGTACAGAGAATAGCCATGGACCACTGGTAGCCAGATGCCCTTACTGTTCATCTTGTGCTGCATTCGCCTTCTCATCCGAACTTCTTGCCTCTTCCTCCTCCTCACGCTGAGCTGTCCAGAGCCAGAGCTCCAGGAGAAGTTTATATCAATACTTGCTTTACCTTCTCTACCGTTTATATTCCATGTTGTCACTTGACCTAATTATGTCCTTACTAACATCTCTCCTCATTTAAAACCGGACCTAGTCCTCGCTGTCATGTCTCTTTAGCCTCCTTTCATCCAGGACATTTCTGTGTACTTTTTTTTTTTTTGCCTTTTTACAGCATTGATATTTTTGAGGAAATAGCCCACCCCTCACTGTTTAGTTTTTTTGGGTTTCGTTTTTTGTTTTTTGTTTTCTTTTTAGGGCCACACCCTCAGCACGTGCAAGTTCCCAGGCTAGGGGTCGAATCGGAGCTTTAGCCATGCCAGACCTGAGCCACCTCTGCGACCTACACCTCAGCTTGTGGCATCACCAGATCCTTAACCCGTTGAGCTAGGCTGGGGATCGAACCCACAACCTCATGGGCGCTATGTCGGGTTCTTAGCCTGCTTAGCCACAGTGGGAACTCCTGTTTTGTTTTCTCAGAGCAGCCCTCCTCTTGTGTTTGCTTGACATTTCTCTGGGATCAGGGAGAGGTTAAGCATTTTCCGCCAGGATCCTGTTTGGATGCTCTGACCCTCTCAGGGCGCCACATCTGGAGGCCACAGTGTCTGTCTGTCTCTCATAGATATTAATTTTCATCCCCGACCAAGATGCTGTCCAGCTTCTCTGCTGTCTTCTTTCTCTTTATGTTTTCTTCCCTTGCAACTGGCCAACAGTCTACAGAATAGAGACAAGTGGAAAACGTGGCGAATATTCTTCTTCTCATCACAGTTTCCCCCTAGATTTGGTATCCATTCCTGATTCTTATCTGGTCATAAGTGGTGCCATAGTGGTCGCAGAGTAATGATTGTGTAATCCCAGTGCATCTACTGGTTAGCTCTGGGCATTTTTACTATAAGCAGGAAACTTCCCTGCTTTGTCTTTTTTTTTTTTCAGTAACTTCCTTTCTTCTTGATTGATCAATCTCTTTTTTATCAATGTGGATGCATGAATTTGTATGTTTTTAATGATTTACAATTCATTACTTGATTACTTAATTTCTTTTTTTGGCCGCTCCCACAGCCTATGGACGTTCTCGGGCCAGGGATCGAATCCAAGCCAAAGCTGCTACCCGAGGCATTGCAGCTGGATCCTTGACCTGCTGTGCCACAGCAGAAACGCCTTAATTATTTTCGAGCTCACCTTGTCACAGATTTGGCCATAGAAGGGCTCCACTTCCAACAAAACTTCCCCACACTCAATATCGTATGCTTTTCCCCGCTTGTGTCCCATTCCTATGGCTGCTCCCCCAGGTGGGTCACTTGATGTCCAGTAAAGAATACATCTGGCGGAAGGTTTTCCCACTTTCATTATGTTCTAAAGGCTCCTCTTGAGGGTGGGGGCTCCCATATAGAGTAAGAACTGGTTGGTGGCAAAAGGTTCTTCCAGGTATGTCACTGTCAGTTCCTCCCCCGTATCTTCCTTTTTTGCTATTAAGAGAGGGTGGCCCTGTGGCGGGAGATGTTTTGCAAATTTCATGAGCAGCACCTCTCCTTCCTGAGCCCTCTGCTTCTTGCATTCAGACCTCCCGCAGAAACAGTTCGCACATTTTTGCAGTCATGGAACTTCCTTTTGATATTAGTTCTGCCGTATATTAAAGCTTTAGGTTTGGGACAGGCGTTCCTCTGCCTGCACCAGCTTCACCTGGCCTCTTTCACACCTGAGTTCTCTTAGGTGGAATGACGCCTGCCTTATTCTGGGACATTTTCTCCAATTCTTAAAGGCCTAGGATTGCTTCGAAACTGGAACTTTTTTATTTGGCTGCTGAATGCAGTCTTGCCCGTGAGGGCTTTCTGATGTGGGTGATGTGCTCCCGGACCTGGTGGCCGCACGTGCTGTCCCTCGCGTTTACTCTCGGGGCTCTTACAGCTCCTCGCGCATCCCCTTCTCCCTCACATCGTTAGGATGCTTCCCGCCACAGCACCTTTTCCTGACAATTAATTTTTCAGTACATTTCAAAAGGTTACAGAGTAAATTAGTCATCTGAGAAATGCAGGGGGAGATTGGACTGGAGGAACGAGATCAAAAGTGTTCGGCACCTTTGCTCCAAAATCACTGCAGAAGCGCCCTCCTCAGGCTACTGGCTTCCAGGCTTCTCCCGTCCTCTTCTGGTCCCGACACCAACGGCAAATGAGCCTTCTCGGAGCATTGCTTTCTTTGTGATGAAAGGAGTCGTCTTGGAGCCAGGGTACTCACTTTCCAACTAGCTTCAGTTCATGTCCCCCTAAAAGGGGAGACGCAAGACCACAGACTTCCTGGGGAGAGATTAAAATCATCATCCTGGCAGGAAATCACTGCTGAACCCTGAATGCTGCTAACATGGATTGTTTTTTCATTAGAACTGTTATTACGGAACCAATTTCAGGCCATCAACTCCTTCTTTTCTTCCTTATAATGATGTCATTCACATTTACGTGTTATTTTTCTTTTTCTTTTTTTTCTCTTTTTGTTTTTTTGCTGTTTAGGGCCGCACCTGTGGCACTTGGAAGTTCCAGGCCAGAGGTCCAATCCGAGCTACAGCTACTGGCCACAGCCACAGCCCCAGCCACACCAGATCCGAAGTGCGTCTGCTACCTACCACAGCTCACAGTAACGCCGGATCCTTAACCCACTGAGTGAGGCCAGGGATCGAACCTGTGTCCTGTGGATGCTAGTCAGATTTGTTTCCACTGAGCCATGACAGCAACTCTTCCTGAAGCTTAAAGAGGTTAAGTGATCTGCTCAGGCTGGCACAGCCAGCTAGGACATAGTCTAATCTCCAAGCTTACCCTCTCAACCATTTGATAAACCCTTCCCTTGGTTTTAGTGGTGCCGTGGGTGATATTAGTCATGGTGACAGCATTGAGGCCCGTTGTCATTGTCCTTGGAACGTAATGGGTGAGGTGCAGTCAGGAGTGGCTCAGTACACAAAAGGCAGATCACAGGGTTCCATGCAGTCGCTAGAGGTCAATGTCAGATTTGGTTCTGAGCTACCGAGTGTCCGGAGCAGATAGAGAAGCACAACCAAGTACAAGGATTGGCAGCCCCACCAGAGAAATGCTTTTTCTAGATAGACAGACATGGTTTTGCCCTGATCTGGGCTATTGCTCCTGATGGCTCATGGAGGAGACTGATGAGTGGACACTGATGTTCCATACCAACTGTTCCATAGATACGGTAGTGAGTTCTGTAAGGCTGTGTCTCGACCTTTCCTCAGCACAGCCCAGTGGTTTCATGCCAAACAGGTCTGGGCAGTTCTCTGCAGGGCAGACCATGCGTGATCTCGCCATGACTTGCCTTCACTGTGGGATGAACTGTAAAGCATTTTAGATGAATAACAACTGCAGAGATTTATGGGACGTTGCCTAATGTGCCAAATGCCATGAAGCACTGCGGGCCTGCTGCCCCACTGACCGCTCACACAGCTGTCTTACGTGTTCTTATCCCAGATCCATGGAAGCTACGCCTAAGGCAAAACCAGAACAAAGTACCTCAGATCTCTGTTTCCCCTGGATGATTAGATCATGCCCCCCCCAGCCCCCCTTTCTTTCTGTTTCCCTGTATTATAACCCTTTTAAGACAAAGAAGGTATTTTACTTTCATGCTAAAAAAATAATAATAATAATAATTTAAAAAAGCCTTTCCAGGAGCTTACTTTTAACCTTCAACTTTAAACAGTGGGGAGGAGTTCCTGTCATGGCGCAGCAGAAACGAATCTGACTAGGAACCATGAGGTGGCGGGTTCAGTCCCTGGCCTTGCTCTGTGGGTTAAGGATCTGGCGTTGCCATGAGCTGTGGTGTAGGTCGCAGACACGGCTCAGATCCTGAGTTGCTATGGCTGTGGTGCAGGCTGGCAGCAACAGCTCTGATTGACCCCTAGCCTGGGAACCTCCATATGCAGTGGGTGTGGCCCTAAAAAGACAAAAATAAATAAATAAATAAATAAACAGTGGGGATATTAAATTGATTAATCATAACGGCAATTATGGACTATTTGACTCAGTCATGCTATCCAGGGTCAGTTTAATTGAAAGATAATTTGTTGATAATGAGGTTAATGGTCAGTTCGCTTATATGCTTTTATTTATTGCTATCTTGTCTGAGTTGTTTTGAGCCAGATAGTTGACTATTAAAAGTATTCTTTTCCTAAATTTAAATATAAATGTCCATTTTCTGGCCTTTTAAGTTCTTTTGTGAAGACATTTTTTGGTGTTTGTTTTGGGTATGTTTTGGCCTCCTATCTAAAGAACTGAGGCCACCATATAGCAGGTGTAACAAGGTTTCGTTTGACCTCAGGTTTCGCTTGACCTCTTAGTTCTTTTCTGTCATGAAGAAATGCGTACATGTGACACTTACCTTGAAATCATTGGACCGTTTTGTGGTCTCACCTACAGATATTCGCCCCTAAATTAATTTATATAATTCTCCATTTTCAGATGCTGAGTAAGTTTCACTGTGGGGTAGAAAAGAATTCGGAGAACAGACACTGACATAAAGTCATTTTTTAAAAAGTATCATGTGGAGTTCCCGTCGTGGCGCAGTGGTTAACGAATCCGACTAGGAACCATGAGGTTGCGGGTTCGGTCCCTGCCCTTGCTCTGTGGGTTACCGATCCGGCGTTGCCGTGAGCTGTGGTGTAGGTTGCAGATGCGGCTCGGATCCCGTGTTGCTGTGGCTCTGGCGTAGGCCGGTGGCTACAGCTCCGATTCGACCCCTAGCCTGGGAACCTCCATATGCCGCGGGAGCGGCCCAAGAAATAGCAACAACAACAACAACAAAAAAGACAAAAGACAAAAAAAAAAAAAAAAAAAAAGAAGTGTCATGTGTGATAGGGAAGACGAAGTATTGTCACTTCTGTTCTGGCCAGATGTCACGTGACACTGAACAAGAAGACCTCTAAGAAATTGAAACAGAGGGACACTCCCTGCCTGCCTGAGATGTGAGCAGAGCTGGATGTAGAAGGGTGGGATCTGAAAAGGTGAACAGGGAGTTCCCACTGTGGCTCAGTGGGTTAGGAACCCAACAGAGTCTCCATGAGAAAGCAGGTTTGATCCCTGGCCTCGCTCAGTGGGTTAAGGACCTGGTGTTGCCATGGCTGTGGCGTAGGCCTGCAGCTGTCGCTCCCATTTGACCTCTAGTCTGGGAACTTCCATATGCCGCAGGGGCAGCCACAAAAAGAAAAAAAAAAAAAGTTTGAAAATGTGAAGAAGCAAAGCAGAGAACCCAGTGAATGAGCGAAGGCAGATGCCAGCTGCAAACTCGCCTTTCAGCTCCCAGGGCCCTCTGGTCTCTGCTGGTGCCAATGTGGGTGCAGAGCTTGGTGTGAATTTAGACTTACCTGCACAGTCTGCGCCCACACAAACATTGCTTGTCACATCCTGGAGGCTTTACCTGGAGGTGTTTGTTAATGGTTGGGAGAAGGGCCTTGATCACTCTGTCCAGGTCAGCACTTTCTCCTCTGGGGGGCGCTCTTCCCACGTTCCTGCCGCAGGCCCTCTTCCCCCAAGTGTCCAAGTGTCTTCTCTCAGATCCCTGCCCCTCATTTTATAGGACCCCCCCCTGCCCTGTTCCCCGAGCACCCCTCAGATTTGGGTACCCAAAGCTATCAGCTGTCATGCTGTTAGCATCACACCCCAGCAGGGAGTCCAGTGCCTCCCTGTAAACAAATTGTGCTCTGAGTCAGCAGCCCTGGTGGAAGATGAGAGCTGGGGTTGGGGAGGTTTCAGGACCCGTTTGCCTAGAAGGAATAATGAAGCTTTACATTCCAGAATAAGGTATCAGGACTTTGCACTGTTAACGCTGAGGAGGCTTTGCAGGTTTATGAGCAGGCGATGTACATAAAAAAAAGATAACGATTCTAGTCCATGTTTGATAGAAATAAGTTTTTATTGGTTGAGATTTCTCTATTCTACTGTAACCCATTTTTACTCTTCCTCTTCATTTTCCTCCCAATGATGTAGTAAAACTTGATCTCTTCCATTAAGGTTGATTCCTTTCCCTTTACCCCCTTATTCTTTGCATGTAGCTGGAAGAAAATATTAGTCCTCTGAATTTGCTTACCCATCTTTCTGTGGCAGCTCACTGCTGCTGATGCCACTTTCCCCTCCTGTCCTAGGAATCCTTTGATGCAAGCACATTTTATCCTTTCTTTTCCCCTTGCATGGCCTCCAAAAGTCATAATCTGAATTTTATTTCTCGAACTAGAAAAGGCTTGCATCATACCTTTTAAAAGACCACTTTAATCCTTTTAAGCCCTCACTTTTAGGCATTTTTCAATCCCTGGAAAAACTAATATATGGCACAATGAATGCGAGCCCTCCCTTTTCCACTAAATCCAGGGCTAGACTTCCTGTCTAAATAACTTGGCATTTTTATTATTTTCTTCTTCGCTCTCCCTGGTTTATTGCAGTTTCTAATTTAAGCTCACTGTCATAGCCAGAAACTAGATGACTACATTTTCAAGAGGATTTCTCTCTGTGTGCTGACCCTGACACTTCGAACTGGCCACCACAGAAATAGATATGTATAGTATATATATATATTATATAGATATATTTATATACACAAATATATATATATTTTTTCACATAATGGAAACTTTCAAGGAAAAATGTATATAGTTTTGTTGGACTTTTTGAATATATCCACCCCTGTGGTGAAAGATGATCACTCGCCTAGGAAACTGCTGAAAAACAAAAAAACAAAAACAAAAACAAAAAGGAGAAAAGAGAACATTTCCAGTCTTTCTCTCTATGTGATTTATCTATATCACAGGTATTAAGTAGCTTGGAGAGTAAGAAAATGTATATATTCATTATAGGATGTGGAGAGTCCATTTTGCCAAGAGTAGTTTATAAAATGGAAGGAAATGCTTCCAATGGCATGAAAAATGCACAGACTTGCAGAGTCTGGAAGGATTTGTACAGATCATTGGTCCCAGTGGTCTTTAAGGCATGATCCGCCATCCTGGGGCCTGTGGGGGCACTTGCAGGGACACTGCTGGAGAGGGAAGGGTGGGGAGCCCACCCCACTCCAAGCTGAACAGCTTTGCCTTCCATCTCTACACATCAGGCTTTCCTGTTTTATAAAGAAGAACCTTTCCTACAATTAAAAAAATAAAAAGTCCAAAACTACTGATAGAATCTAATTATCTAGGCAATTTCTGAACACCTTCTGTTGATTAATAATGAATGCGGATAAACACATTGGTCTCTGTGGTTCCTGTTGTTGTCCTCATGTGTAACCACAGCGATGTGTGTTTAGGTAACTCATTTTTTTTTTTTTGTCTTTTGTCTTTTTAGGGCTGCACCCATGGCCTATGGAGGTTCCCAGGCTAGGGGTCCAGTCGGAGCTGTGGCCTCTGGCCTAAGCCACAGCCACAGCAACTCGGGATCCAAGTCTCATCTGTGACCACACTCACAGCAACACCGAATCCTAACCCACCGAGCAAGGCCAGGGATCAAACCCGTGTCTTCAGGGATGCCAGTCACGTTTGCTAACTGCTGAGCCACGACGGGAACTCCTAGGTAACTCTTATTACTGAAACAGTCGATAGAGAAGACCCAGCCTTGTATTTGAAATGAGAATGTTTTGAACATGGTCTTTGGCTCTGAGGCAGACACAGGTAATGCATGTCTCGTTAGGTATGAAATCTGGTGGCCGTAGAATTATGGAAAGTCTTTGTGAAGCAGGAATTTTAGGTTTGAGTATTGTGACAGCAGGTGGAGCTAGTAGTAGGAACCTTTTCTAGGCCATTTGAAGAGCAGCAAGATGTATAAAACTTACATTAATGTGTTTGCATTATTGAGCTGTAGGCATAGCAAACCTTTATGCATTGGCTTTGGAAAGTGGTCATGCTCCTACAAATGAGAGCCGAGCTACATGGACACTTCTCTGTTGTTTTTAGGAAAGGGACTCACATGGTGTTAAATGTACCTGCATGTGTTACCACTGAAGATTAAGACACGTTAAGAGCAGGAGTCAGGATGGGGCAGAGGGCATATGTTTATGTGGACAGATAGTGACTTAGGAGGAGTTCCTATTGTGGCTCAGTGGGTGAAGGACCCAACATCGTCTCTGTGAAGATGCAGGTTTGATCCCTGGCCTAGCTCCGTGGGTTAGGGATCTGGTGTTGCTCTGGCTGTGGCGTAGGCCACAGCTACAGCTCCTACTCAACTCCTGGCCCAGGAACTTCCATATGCCACAGGCGGGGCCGTGAAAAGAAAAATAAATAAGGTATATGATCTTTGGGAAAATAGTATGAATGAACTTGATTACAAATATAGAGTGGTTTGTGTTATGGATTGTTTATTACCACTTAAAAAGAAGAAACAGGAGTTCCCACGTGGCTCAGCAGGTTAAGGATCTGGCATTGTCACTGCAGTGGCTTGGATCACTGCTGTGGCATGGGTGCAGCCAAAAACATGAAAATTTAGAAACATTTTTTAAGATTTTTATTTTTTCTATTATAGTTGATTTACAGTGTTCTGTCCGTTTCTGCTGGACAGCAAAGTGACCCCGTCATACATATACATTCTTTTTCTCACATTATCCTCCCTCGTGTTCCATCACAAGTGACTAGATATTAGTTCCTTGAGCTATACAGCAGGATCTCATTGCTTGTCCACTCCCAACGCAATAGTCTGTATCTACTAACAAAATTTTTTGAAATAAAACAATTTTAAAAAAGAAACATACAGTCGAAATCCACGTACATTTTCTCCTAGGAAACACTAAAGAACATTTGCTTTGTATCCTCCAAGATTATGACATAAAGACCCGACTGCTTTATAGCTCCAAACACTGATGAGTTTTCTGAACATATAATTTAGAAGATATCACCACTCAGGTACTTTTTTTCCCCTTGCAAATCCGAGTCACACACTGAACCATGGAACTGTGCTTTTTCCCTCCCTTTATTGTTTCTCTAAATCAGATGCAGTAATTGAAGGGCAATATGCATACACTTCCTTTTGTTCAGAATTTTGTTTTTTACTATATCACATGTATTAAGAAATTGGGGTTTCTAAAACGATGCTTTTGCTGGCTGTGTGAATAAAAAGTGACCTATTTTTTTTTTTTTTGGTCTTTTTGCTATTTCTTTGGGCTGCTCCCGCAGCACATGGAGGTTCCCAGGCTAGGGGTCGAATCGGAGCTGTAGCCACTGGCCTACACCAGAGCCACAGCAACGGGGGATCCAAGCCGCGTCTGCAACCTACACCACAGCTCACGGCAATGCCGGATAGTTAACCCACTGAGCAAGGGCAGGGTCCGAACCCGAAACCTCATGGTTCCTAGTCAGATTCGTTAACCACTGCGCCACGATGGGAACTCCAAAGTGACCTACTTTTTGGCATTGGTTTACAGAGTTATAAGAACATTTAAAACACATTTTAATGCCTTTTGCTGAAAACTAGAAAGAACCTCTTCCCATGATTGTATTAACTTATTCAGTGAATGTGTAAGCAGTGCCCCCTACCAGCAGGGTATCTTACTAAGTCCCAGGGATAAATTTTTGCAATAGGCAACGCTATCCCTCAGGCAGACATGTGGCCACATACTTAGCCTAGGGACCCGACAGATCTGTGATTGTGTTATGAAGGCTGTTGGGCCCCAGGAAAGGGACTTAGCTGGGAGAAATCAAGGAAGTCTTCAAAGAAGAGGTAAAGCCCTAGTTGCGTCTGGAAGGAGATGTAAACACTCATTGGGAGACAGGAGAAAGCACTTACCAGACAGTGAGCCCGTAGCCCAGCAGGTGCTCCAGTGCGGAGGTGTGAAGGGGCCTGCGGTCTTGGGGAGGCGCTGGGACGTTTGCTAGGGGGCCGGAAAGGGCGAGACTGTGAAGGGCCCTGATCGGTGAATACTTTATTCAAGAATTTCAACCACTTCCACAATACTTCAATTAAAAAAAAAAATGAAGTCAATTAAAGAAAAGAATTTCAGCTACTCTAGATGTTGTTTAACTGGTTAGCTTTTGGTGCGCATGAAATGAAAGTTTTAGATTTGATGCTTTGGGAACACGGCATGACTAGACTTGAATTTTAACCTCAACCAGCAGTTTTCCGTATGGTCTCGGGTCACCAGGGCGATTCAATGAGAATGGAGCTGTACCAGAACACACCCTTCCCTACCCTGGGGGTCAGTGCTCCATATAACGCTAATTCTGTGCAATGCCGAGCGCTGTACTGAGCATGCGCCAGACACTCTGGCAGGTGCTCCGAGATGCGCCCGTTGCTTACCGTTTATCCTGCTGCTTTCTTGGTCTTGGTTGTCAACAGAGCATCCAACAGCTAAGCTCCCCAAATCGCAACTCCATCTCACCATCACCCCTGCCTGCTTCCCTGTCTTTCTCATCTCTCTCTTTTTTCTTTTTGGGGCCACACCTGTGGCATATGGAGGTTTCCAGGCTAGGGGTCGAATCTGAGCTACAGCGACCGGCCTACACCACGGCCACAGCAACGCCAGATCCAAATTGCATCTGCTGCCTACATCACAGCTCACGACAACACCAGATCCCTGACCCACTGAGTGAGGCCAGGGTGGAACCGGAATCCTCATGGATACCAGTTAGTTTCATAACCTGCTGAGCCACGACGAGAAGTCCTTCCTCATCTCTTTAAATGACTCCTTAGACCAGCTGGTGCTCAAGCCAGAACACTTGCTCTTGACATCTTCTTTCTCATGCACCATGTCTAGCCCTTCATCTGTCCTGCAACATGTTGAAAACCTTCCTCTCCTCTCTGTTCTCACCGCCCCAACCTGTGCCACAGCAGCAACCTGAGCCACTGCAGTCACAGCACTGGATCCTTAACCCACTGAGCCACTGGGCAATTCCCACGAGTCTCCTTTTTTATATTTTGCTTTCTCCCCAGTGCTTTTTCAAGACGATACCCAGAGAGATCTTGACAAAAATCTAAGTCAGATCACGTCACTTCTCAATGCAATTTTTTTATTGACTTCCTATTGCAACTAAAATAAAATTACTTCCTCTGGCCCACAAGGGCCAGTGTCTTCCAGCCCCAGCCTACGTTACCAACCCTGACCTGCACTGTTGTCATTCACTGCATTCAAGCCGCAGTGGTCTCTCTTCATTTCTCCCAGTTCCCACCCCATGGCCTGGGCACATGCCCTTTCCACGGCCTGGAAGGCTCTTCTTCCCACCCTTTAGTTAGTCCTTATCACTCAGGTCTTAGCCGAAATATTACTCCTGTGAGAGATCTCCCCTTCACCAGAGTCTACGCAAGGATTCCTATGTGTGTTCTCTCTCCCTCCTCTGTTTCCAGAGCTTAGCGCAGTGCCTGGCACACAGTGGGGCCTAAAGCATTGAGAAACAATCATTTAAACACATAGAGATAGATTGACTTTTTTAGTTTCTAAATCTTTAACTACAAGTAAGAAAAATGTGGAACATTAAACCATTTTCTACATTAAAAAAAAATTGTGAAACGATGCCATTTGCAGCAACACGGATGGACCTAGAAACTGTCATACTGAGTGACGTTAGACAGTGAAAGACAAACATCCTGCAGTATCACCTATATGTGGAATCTAAAAAAAAAAAAAAGATACAAGTGAACTTTTTTGCAGAATAGAAACAGACTCACAGACTTTAGAAAACCTATGGTTACCAAAGGGGACAGGCAGGGGGGTGGGAGGGATGGGCTGGGGGTTTGGAATTGGCATATGCACACCAAGGTATATGGAATGATTGGCCAACGGGTCCTGCTGTGTGGCACAGAGAACTCTACCCAGTTTTCTGTGATAGTCTATGTGGAAAAAGAATCTGAGAGAGGACGGATATGTGTGTATGTAAAACTTGGGTCACTTTGTTCTACAGCAAAAGTTATCACAACCTTGTAAATTAACTATATTTCAATAAACCTTAAAATAAAATAAGAAAAAAAACCCATTGGAGCTATTTTCAGAAAGGTATACAGCTCAATATACCTCACCAAAAGGCAAAGGGTGCAAGTTTTTAAAAATTAGCACGTGGTTATGGTGTGATTTGGGGCCATTTTTAAAACAGTGATACATTTTCTAAACAGAAATCCTGGCTTACAAAAATGAACTGCTCTTTTTATATATTTAGGGCTCAGTTCACTAAAATGTTTAAATTCTTGGCTTCGCTCTTTAAACCTACTACAAAGATCACATTAGAATTCATTTTAATAGACATTGTACGCACAGTATCCAATCTCATATGATCACGCTGGGCTCTTTTATTATGAGAATCACAGGAAACAGAGCCCAAGGCTGCAGAACAGTCATGGGGTGTACCTAAGGCTGGGGACGGTGCCAGCTCTATTGTTTACGAAATATTCTCTCCCCCTTTATCTGCAGTGTGCAATTGGTATTGACTTTTGAGAAACTGCTTCTTTGCCCTGATCTCCCAGCTGGAGAAAAACCTTCCATAATGACATCTGGCTAGAGAAAAAAAAGGGATCAAAGAAGCACATAAGGATAGAAAAATTATAAGACCTTGTTTCGTAAGTAATTTCGGGCCAGTCTGTTAGACCTGTTAGAAGGAAGAGTGTCCCACTTGTTCGAGGTCACCTTTTCTTTATCTGGGAAAGTTCAGTTTACTTCAACAGCGTCTATGTTTTTGCTATGGCAGTGGCTCATGCAGCGTCTACTTAGCTTTTAACAAAATATCTTTTCAACTTTAGAACTCTTTAGGAGTAAATACTGTTCACCAAAATTAAGATACACTTGTTTGTGATAAAGATCACTTTCCATTTTTTTCTTGTTGTTGTTTTCTTTTTAAAGAGGAAGACTTTAAATCTTTGGCAAATTGTTTTTTTTTCTTCCCCTTCCCCCAACTTTTAGGGATAGTACTTAAGGAGTTTTTAAGCATCGTAAGGAAAAAGAAGGAAGCTCAAGTATATTGGAATGAAATAAGACACATCTTCACAGCTTTTGACAGGCACTGTAAGTATCTATAAAGCACTTTTTTTTTTTTTTTGTCTTTTTAGGGCTGCACCCGCAGCATATGGAAGTTCCCAGGCTCGGGGTCGAATCAGAGCTGTAGTTGTTGGCCTACACTACAGCCACGACAACATGGGATCCAAGCCACATCTGCAAACTACACCATAGCTCATGGCAACACCGGATCCTTAACTCACTGAGTGAGGCCAGGGATGGAACCTGCATCCTCATGGGTACTAGTCAGGTTCGTTAACCACTGAGCCACAACAGGAACTCCTCTCTAAAGTGCTTTGATATAAAAAAAAAATCACTATTGGAGTTCCTGTTGTGGCTCAGCAGGTTAAGAACCCGACTAGTATCCATGAAGATGCAGGTTCCATCCCCGACCTCGTTCATTGGGTTAAGGATTTGGCATTGCCATGAGCTGTGGTGTAGGTCACAGATGGCAGCTTGGATCCTGTGTTGCTGTGGCTGTGGTGCAGGTCAGCAGCTGCAGCTCGGATTCACCCCCTAGCCTGGGAACTTCCATATGCTGCAGGTGCAGCCATAAAAACAAAACAAAACAAAATCGCTATTAAGGAACCACGAATAGGAACATATACTTAGTTAATAAAATAATCAATATATTGGGAATATTATTTTACTGTATTCGTTAGCTGTTACCTTAGATGGTGAATTTTTTTTTTCTCCATCATGATCTTAAATTCTTCACATTTATGATGGATGAAAGAGTATCTGCATTTATGTCATCGTACTTATGGTTTGCCTGCATTGTCATGGGGACAGCAGAAGGGCTGGCCATGGAGAAATATAGGTGATGACCACTTATACAGAACTGTGGGAGGCTACCAGGGCCTTTTTCTCTGACTCCTCCTTTGACCCACACATGATTGGAGGAAGTGTTCCCACCCACCCACCCCCAGGCAGCCGAGAGAGGTAGCTTCCGACCCCCTCCCCACACATCACATGCAGGATCAAAAGACTAGTGGAGCCCAGGTTCAGTATTTTGGCTGCTGCAATGGTTCCCTCTAAATATTAATATGCTATAATTTTAATACCAAGCAAGAAAAAAAGAGGAATTCTGAAGAACGAATTGTTGTGGCAGTTCACAAAGACTCAAAGCCTAATATCATTGTTGCTGTGTCTGTCCCTTAGTCCTGTCCCTGAAGCGCCAGAATCGGCAAATGGTAGGGCTGGAAGAGACCTCTGGGAACATCTGGGGCTGTACCGAGAGAGAACATACTAGATCACTAATTCTTCAAATGAGATCATCTCAGATTACCTTACTTGTAAAACTGACTACAAATGACTGCTTTTCTCCTACTACTATATTAACATCTTGATGCAAATATTATGGCTGAAATAGCAGGGCATAGGGTTTATAGAAGTAAGTGAATGGTTTATGTTCTGTTTTCAAATAGATCGTGGCTATTTAACTCTGGAAGACTTCAAAAAAGCATTTAGGCAAGTGGCACCCAAGTTACCGGAAAGGATTATTCTCGAGGTCTTTAGGTAAGGCACCAAAATCTTTATGTATGCCCACTCCATGATTTACCATTTGCTTTGACGAGTTTTCAGTTTTATGGAGAACACTCGTTTATGTGTATTTTTCACTAGTGAGCATTTTCATCTCACAGCATATTGTTGTGATCCAGAAGAGAATTTTATAATTAGCTGTTTGTCTGTCCACACCCTTGAGGAGACTCAAGTGGGTGGGGTGCTTGCACACCCGGGAGGTGCAAAACATACTTGTTTGTAGCACTAGAGAGAAGCAGAAAGTAGAACTTCTTTGTATATGTATGTATGGAATGAGCCCCCCCCCCCCCCCCGCCCCGAAGCTTTATTAATACTTGCCATGGATGCTGGTATTCACCCTTGGTCTGTATTTCATCAGACACAGGTTACACATGGTTCTTGGGTTGTCTGGAAAGGAGAGTTGGGTGGATCAATGGCGGCCCCTCCTTCGTTGGCTTTCAAAGCTGTTGACCCATGTTGCAGTTCACATACACCTGACAAAGTAGATTTAAAGATTATATTATGGTACCTTTATAAACTAATCCCAACAAAATGGGAAAGTGTCTTAAAAACTGCAGACTGGAGGAATGTGAACCGTGCAATCACAAGCTACCATGAGAAAGTGAAAGAGCTGTCTCTTCTTTGACTGCTAATGTGAACTCCTCAGCTACTGTTACCAGGTGTATTAATTAGGGTTCAGTACAGCAGTGAGAGCCAGAAACCCCCAAACAACAAAGCTCAAAAAAAGGAAACAATGTCCTCTTTCACATAAACATAAGGAGTCCAGGGCTGATTCGATGGCAACACAGATGTGAAGGACCTGGATTTCTCCCCTTCTTGTTGTTCTGGCTGACTCAGCACCTGGCTTTTCCCCCTTGCTTCAAGATGGCTGCTGAGGTTCCGGCCATCACACCTGAATTCTAGCTAGGTAGGCAGAAAGGAAGCAGAAGATATAGCCCTCTTTTTAAGTCTACCCATTATTTCTTCTTACATCTCAGTGATGAAAGCTTAGTTCCAAGGCCATGAATAGCTGCAAAGCGGGGAGGTAGGTCTGGAAAATGTAGTCCGTGCTCTGGGCAGTCATGTGCACTCAACTGGAGTTTCTGATACTGAGGAAGAAGGAGAGAACAGATATTGGGAGACATCTAGCAAGTGTTCCCATTTGGATAAATGTAATTTCATGAAATCTGACCAGAAGCCAGCCCTGCTCAGTAGAAATTATCAAGCGGGGTATTTGAAATCAGGATCTGCACTGGCTGTCACTAACAGAGACGTATATGAAATTCTTTTGCTGCGTCAGTTGTAAGCAGGTTCTCGAGCAAGTCATTGAAGAGAAAAGGAGCTCAAGCCAGAGGCCAGACACAGTGCCCCAGGACAGTGCTACTTAATTGATTCCAGAACAGCAAGTCCTTTAAAATATAGTAGCATCTTTGTGTACACTTTGTGATGAGATGAGTAATGAAAGTCAATGTATTTCCACCGCATGGCAGTGCTTTTTGACAAAAGAACAAAGAATTATTTCATTTTCCTTTTACAAAAAGACAAGTGTCCAAATTTGCTGACCTTTATGTGTTAAATGGTTTTAGGAGATGCCCCCTTATACTGCAGGTGTCATTTTGAAAAATACACTTAAATATAGCCCTTCAAGGTAGAAGTGGTGTTTTAACAATGAATGAAAAAGTCACCGCTTCTCAAAAGGAACCTTTGCTATAGGGAGAGCATTTTTGAAAATGGTTGTTTGGAAATATGACTCTATTTTAGAAAATGATGTGTGTCACCTATTAAGACCCTTTATATCTGCATGTCCCATAAGTTAAAAGTGGAATGTCTTAAGCTAGTGGAAAAACCATTGTACAAAGTTTCAGTGGTTTCAGGGCAGAATTTTTAAAAGTACAAAAATGTAATCACTTCAGTAAGTTTTCAAGAGTAACTAATTGATAGCAAGAGAGACAGATATTTATTAGCTGAATTTCAATTAGCCATACCAACAAAATAATTAAAACAAAAAACCCTTAAGTCTTTTCATTATTAGAAGATGGAATTTGAAATCGAAGAGCTCTTTTGGTATCTCTGACAGCCCTTAAGACGAAGTATTAAAACAAACTGAACTTGAAATTGCTCAGTCACAAAGGATTAAACCAAGACGTTCAGAAATAATAAAATATGTGAAATCACATCGTCCTTGTTAAATATTATTAACAATATCTGGTGATGGCCAAAAGCCATTTACCATTAATAAGTAAAATACTTTTATCTTTAGTTCTTAAGAAATTTCTATATTATATTTTATAATGAACATAACATGTTCATGTTGTAGCACCCATCCATAATCTATACATAAATGTATTCGAATGGCCATAAATCTTGTACTTCCTAGGACTGTGATCAAAAGAGTTCATAGAGACCACTGCCGTCTACAGCCAAACAAGGCATTTGAGTTAATTGCACATGACCTGCCTCAAGTCTCACTTGTATTATTATTTATAGCCCCACTCTCCCTAAACCAGAATAACTGATGCATGAGAAGAATCAAATGGAGCTCTGACCCCAAAAGAGAGAGAAATATTTCCTCTGAGTGTAAATCGAAGTAGGCCAGAGAAAAAGAGATGTCCGCCTTCCACAGGTCTCTGTTTCAGTTTACTTTTCAAAAACAAGGAAAAGAAAAGCAGCTGCGGAGGCTGTCAGTGATGCAAATTACGTAGCGTCTCTAAGATTAGACACTCAGCATGGGAGGCACTTGGATAGCTTGGCCTTAGTCAACCAGGGCAAATGGAGTCCATTCCCAGGCCCAGTTACCAAGAAGAAAGCTGATATTCCAGGACCCTTCAAAAGGCAGCCAGAGAGGGAGACTCCAATGAGACCAGCATCTGTGGTGTGAAGGGGGAAAGACGTTTTCATAATCTTTGATTCTTAGATCCTCCCCAAAGAAACCTCTGAAGACCAAGGGTAGTCTCTGTCGGAAGGACTTGCCCATGTCACACCTTCACTTTACAACCAACCAACCACAACAATAAAAGCAACCAAAACAAACTGTCCAAAAAGACAGACTTGGGGCATAGGGCATCAAAGAGTTATTTCATTTTATAACCTGATGGAAACCATGGTATATCATTCATTAAATCTGAGGGCTTTGTAAGAACTAAGTGAGACATGTTCATAAAGTTTGTGAATTGCTGCCTAACTAGTCTGGTGGTGGTTACTCTAGCAATTTTATCATGAGTAAAAGAAACATGGTTTAAAAAATAATAAGTAATATGTATATCATATTATAGATATATATGTAGAGAGTCAGGATTCATAACATTCACATTGTGTTTCGCAATCGCAGTCTCTTTTGTTTCAATCTTAGTTCTATCGTTAGATAGATTCAAAGCTCAGGTCCCGTCTTTGTGCTGTAGTTTGCGCTTAGCTGAAGTCTATCCTCTAGGTAGGGATCATAAGAACTATATTCCCTGGGGTCTTCCATGTTCAACAGTGTTCATCTGGGCGACTGTCCTTGAATAAAGATACATAATGAATTGAATATTAACATTTTTGATTCATATGCTTTTTCTTCAAAAATGCTGATTGTGCTTATATAGGAAGTCTTTTTATTTTGTTTTATTTTTTTTTTTGGTTGATTTCTCTTTCTTTCTTTCGTCTTTTTTTAAAGGCCACACCCAAGGCATATAGAAGTTCCAAGGCTAGGGGTCGAATTGTAGCTGCAGCTGTGGGCCTACATCACAGCCACAGCAATGCCAGATCCAGCTCATGGCAACACTGGATCCTTAACCCACTGAGCAAGGCTAGGGATCGAACCTACATCTTCATGGATACTAGTTGGGTTTGTTGCCACTAAGCCACAATGGGAACTCCTTTTTTGCTAATTTCTATTTCTTTGGCTTGCATTGTTCACCATGTCTCTCAGTATATTTTCAGCAATGTCTCTTCTCCTTTGCGCTGTGTCCAATGTGGCTTTTTTTTTTTTCTGTTATAGTTTTATTTTCCTCATACATTTCTTTCTTGAGCTGTATCTGCTGATGTTTCATTTCATTTTGTTATTTTGTTGTATCTTGTTTTATATCGTCTACCCTAAGTCCTTCTGTATCTCTTAGCAACTCTCCCCCCCCCTTATTTTTTGTCTTTTTAGAGCTGCACCCATGGCATATGGAGGTGCCTAGGCTAGAGGTTGAATAGGAGCTGCAGCAGCCAGCCACAACCACAGCCACAGCAATGCCAGATCCTTGACCCACTGAACAAGGCCAGGGATTGAACCTGCGTTCTCATGGATGCTAGGCAGATTCGTTTCCACTGAGCCATGATGGAAAGTCCTATTTTCAACTGTTTTTTTTTTTTTTTTCTTGTTTTTTGTTTGTTTGTTTTTATGGACGTGTTTGCTTTACTATGAGGAGCAGTTTTTGAGATTTTATTTTTAATAGGTGGCTGCTTGGCGTCTGCTAACTATAGCTTTCTCCATATAAGTTACGAAAAAAAAATTTCATGTAAATTTTCTACCTAAGGAAGGCGTTTGAGGAATGTTACATTCTTAAACCAAGAGATGACATCGTACGTAAAAAACAAAATCAAAACTTGGTACTAGTTTATATTATCTCTAAAGATAACATAAAATATTTAATATTTAGGTTTCAAAATTTTAGATTTCTTTCAGTGTTTGAAACTTACAACTTTGTTTTCCCCTTAGTGTTGATGCTCATGACTTGTGCATCTGTCATAACGACCAAAGCTTATTTGTAGATGATGGTTCACTATTATTAAGAAATTCTTAGGAAACTCTGTTCTCTAGAACCTTCTTTTTTTTTTCTTCCCACTACAAATACCAGAAGTTTAAGGGGTATGAGAACTGAGTAGTGCTGTTTGTCCAATGGAATGAATCTGAGATAACAGGCTGTTTCTAGGACTAAAAATTTAAAACAAGAAACATCTTTCTTCTTTCACACTAGTAGAACTTAATGAAAACTTTGTAGTACCTTTAAAAAAAAAGTTCAAAGAGGTCACCAAGTGGCTCAGTAGTGGGTTAAGGACCTGACCTTGTCTCTGTGAGGATGCAGATTCGTTCCCTCGCCTCACTCAGTGGGTTCAGGATCCCATGTGGCCGCAAGCTGTGGCGTAGGTCATAGACACGACTCGGATCCTGTGTTGCCATGGCTGTAGTGTAGGCTGGCAGCTGCAACTCCAATTTGACTCCTAGCCTGGGAACCTCCATATGCCACAGGGGCGGCCATTTAAAAGAAAAAAAAAAAGTTCTAAAATCTTCAGTGATTCTAAAGAGTGCAGTGAAAACTATTTAACCTATCTCCAACATCTGGTCCCCTTTCCGAACTCATCTTTCATTCATCATCCCAAATTCCTGTCTCCTTGGGCATAACCTTCCCTTCGTGTGATGTGTGTTTATACTTCATTGTGTTGCCCTTGCTGGCAGTGCATTTCTCTCCTTCTTCCCTGTCCAAATTAGACCTATCTTTCAAGGTCCTGCTCGATAAATATACACACGAAAAGCCTTTTTCCCCTTTATATTGAACCGTGTTGTTTCCTTTCTCTGAATTTTGATAGATGGTTGTGTCATTTTTTCAATCACTTAAATAAAAATACAGTGCTAAGCTTCTCTCCATAAACTACCACAAGGCCTTTGAGTTTACCTATGTCTAACTTCCACCCTTCTCAGCATGTTACCTTATACCTTCTAGCTACTTAATAACTGTTAGTCCACTGTCACTTACTCCAAGTACCAAGAAACAGTAAAATTTTCACTTATTGTTTTATTTATGGTTCAATGTCTTTCTTATAATCTAGGAAAGAGTCCTTTTTCAAATGCAGTCAGGAGCTTTATATCCACATATGGCCTTACCGTCCATTTTTCTTGTTCTACATATGATTTTCATGAATTAATCTCTGATGGCCTCTCTGCTTTATTTTGGAGACATTTTCAGGCCATGATTTAGACCCAGCTGTCATCAGGGAGCCAGCTTAATGTTCTTTCTTGACTTTGCCCGCCATCGGTGCCCTGCGGTATTTCTGGCTGGCGTTTCTCTCGGCATGGCTCTGTTTGCTTCCCCATGCCTGGGAGCCTTCTCTTTCTCATCGTAAGCACTGAGATTTGCACTTTCCCACCACCTGTCAGTTGGCAAAAAGCTCTGGGAAGATGCTTCTGCTTTCCAGCCATGAAATGAAACATGGATGAGCAAAAGGCCCACCAGTGTCCAAGATTCTGAGTGTAGGCAGGTTGCCAGGTAGTAATGTGATCAGAGATATTAAGGCACCAAAATGCTCTCTGGTCACAACTGGAGACATTTAAAGTTATATCTGATATTTTTGGTTTAAGAATCTCATTCGTATTTCATGGGAAAGGTCAAAAATATGGAATATCCAGTTCTCCTTTGGGGAGTATTAAAAACTGGTTGAGAATAAAAGCATCATGAATTGTGGGATAATATATTTTCAGTGTCAGAGTGTCAGTGGGGTAGGGGCTTAAGGATGCAATTTTAAAAGGGGGTGATGTATACCCCCCTCTTGATGGAAAGATCCCGTGTGCCTTATATCACAACCATTGTGGGGGAAGGGACCCCCTGAGCTTGGGTAAAGTGAACAGATTCTTCTGTTCCACTGATTGGAAGAGTCTTCTGGAAACAAGGAGCCCAGGAGTTTCTGTGTGGCTCAGAGGGTAAGGATCTGGCATTGTCACTGTAGTGGCTTGGGTTACTGCTGTGGCGCAGGGTCAGTCCCTGCCCTGGGAACTTCTGCATGCCGAGGGTGTGGCAAACAAAACAAAACAAAACAAAAACCAAGGAGCCCAAAGGAAAGTGATATATGATAGCATTTATTTTTTCATATCATTTGCATCTCTTTTGAAGTTTTCTTTTTTTTTTCTTTTGTATTTTTAGGGCCACATGTGCTGTATGTGGAAGTGCCCCAGCCTAGGGGTCGAATTGGAACTGTAGCTTCTGGCTTACACCACAGCCACAGCAATCAAAATTAGCAGGTTTTCCTTTCTTTCCTTCCTTCTTTCCTTCCTTCCTTCCTTCCTTCTCTCTCTCTCTCTCTCTCTCTCTCTCTCTCTCTCTCTCTTTCTTATGGCTGTACCAATGGCATGTGGCAGTTCTCAGGCTAGGGATTGAATCTGAGCCACAGCTGTGACCTATGTTACAGTTTCAGCAATGAGGGATCCTTTAACCCACTGCACCAGCCCTGGGATTGAACCTGTACCTCTGCAGCAACCTGGCCTGCTGCAGTCAGGTTCTTAACCCACTGTGCCACAGCAAGAACTCTTGAAGTCTTATGTTCTTTAGCTTCCTGTAATTCCTTTCTGGTGGCCACTGACTTGTGGCATATCATTTTTTTGGACAGTCGCTAACAGGAGAGAGTTTCCCAGTCATTAACCTGTGCATCAGAATGAATGTCTTATAAATATAGTGAGGTGACCTCTACAAGATCACAGTTATTTTTTATTTTTTAATTTTTTGTCTTTTCGCTATTTCTTTGGGCCGCTCCCATGGCATATGGAGGTTCCCAGGCTAGGGGTCCAATCAGAGCTGTAGCCACCGGCCTACGCCAGAGCCACAGCAACGCAGGATCCGAGCCGTGTCTGCAACCTACACCACAGCTCACGGCAACGCCGGATCGTTAACCCACTGAGCAAGGGCAGGGACCGAACCCACAACCTCCTGGTTCCTAGTCGGATTCGTTAACCACTGCGCCACGACGGGAACTCCGTGGATCACAGTTATTATAGTGAGACCTACTTTGGTGAATATAATTGTTGATCTGGAAGTATCTACATGTCTCTCTATATAGAAAACTGTTAAAAAAAAAAACAAACCCTGGAGATTGTATCTCATTCTTCATAACGACATCGATACCTGTTGGCAGCAATACCGCCTATGTGAGTGTAATGAGCACATAAGTAAACTTCTGGAGTTTCCACTTTTTAGTTCATGAATTTTTGTATCTTCTCTGCAGTGGTGATGCCTTGGTTTTTATTTCAATTTTTTTGTTTCAAAATTTTATTTTCAGAGATTCCCTTTTCTGATTATTTTCTTGCATGGGGTCACTGAATGGAGACTACAAACCTGTGTAAGCTTTTCAAGCTGACCTCAGAATTTCTTTTGTCTGGGGACTTTTGCATGTAATATATTAAATACAACTGCACCTTAAAAATTCAGCCGTAGCAATAATTATATGTTAATCATTTTAAAATGCCGGTTTTTCAGAGGGTTCTTTTGTTTTGTTTTTTAGGGCTGCACCCGCAGCATTTGGAAGTTCCCAGGCTAGGGGTTGAATCAGAACTGCAGGCCCCAGTCTACACCACAGCCACAGCAATGCTGAATCGGAGCTGCATCTGTGACCCGTACTGTAGCTCACAGCAACGCCGGATCCTTAACCCCCGAGCAAGGCCAGGGATTGAACACATGTCCTCACGGATACTAGTCTGGGTTCTTAACCTGCTGAGCCACAGTGTGAACTCCCAAGGGTTCTTAATCATTTTGCTCCATGGACAAACTTATATCCTTGCCTTTGAGGGTAGTCCTTTTACCAATACACATGTTAGAATTGGTGGTGCAGAAATCGAAACTCAGAAACCAGACAAGAAAACAAGCAGAGAAGAGTTCATTGCAGAGATGTTCAAATAGAATGTGTTCTTTTGGTTTCTTCAGTGAGGCTAATCAGTTCATGTTAACAAGGATGTATTATTTGACTGGAAGTAATATTTAATCTCCTTCACATTCAGGATGTCCTGATTCTGTAGTCCTCTCTCCTGTCCAGATGCAAATTCTATTTCTCCTTCAAGGCCCAGCTGTGAAGATAGTGCTCTTCTTGAAAGCTAGCCCTCCCCTACCCCCTACTCAGCCCTCCCCTACCCCGTACCCAGCCCTACCCTACCCCCTACCCAGCCCTACCCCACCCCCTACCCAGCCCTCCCCTACCTCCCCCACCCCCCGCCCAGCCCTACCCCACCCCCTACCCAGCCCTACCCTACCCCCCCACCCCCTGCCCAGCGCTACCCTACCCCCTACCCACTGCCTCTCAACTACAAAAAGGAAATTGTCTCCTCCTTCTGCTGGAAACTCCTGATCTGTCATCAGCGTCTTTCTTCTTTATGCTAATATGTAGGTATTTGTATACATCGATGCTTTCCAATGTTCCAACCTGAGCTTAGTGCGAAGAGACATGAGTGGAGTACCCAGCGTCACACTCCCATAGCACGGTTTTGTACCTGTCAAGGAAATAATTAAATTTTATGTAAATGAATGGCTTCTTCAGTGAACAGCTTTTTTTCTTTTTAGGGCCACACCCGCAGCATATGGAACTTCCCAGGCTAGGGGCTGAATGGGAGCTGCAGCCGCCGGCTTACAGCACAGCCACAGCAGTGCCAGATTCAAGCCATGCCTGCGGCCTATACCATAGCTCACGGCAACATCAGATCCTTAACCCCCTGAGCAGGGCCAGGGATCGAACCCACATCCTCATGGATACGAGTCGGGTTTGTTTCCACTGAGCCAGAACAGGAACTCCACGAACAGCCTTTTTCTTCTTTATTTTGTGTTTTGCTCTCCAGGTGCTGCCCTGGCGCCACATTAAGATAGTGCAGTATAGTAAGACCTGGGCTAGGGATCAGGAGCCTTGAGTTCTGGTTTCTGGTCCCAGCTCGGCCGCTCACCCGTTTTTCCACAAACCGCCAGAACTCTCTGGCCTGCCCTGTCCACATCTCAGAAATGCAGGGGCTGCGTTATGTGGCCTGGCTGGCAGGCTTCTTCTCCTTCCAGGACCCGCTGGTGGGGTGATCCATCATGGTCGGTGGCGTGGCAGGCTCCTTGATTCTCTCTGTGCATCCCAGATATTATTCAGACTCCACCACGGCGTGCATACAGATGTGGTCTGTCAGTGTGACAGACGGCTCTCTGGAGGAAATGACTCGGGTTGACAGCTCTCCAACCCTGGGTTTAGTTTTTGAGATGTCACCGTCGCAGGCGTTGTGGATAGCCTATCCAGTGCCTCGTCTGCATGTGTGGTTGAATACGCTGTGCTTGCTGGAATAGCACAAGGGCTGTTTCTCTCTTAATCCAGCTGTCACGTAAGAAACCGCTGCCATGGTTTCTTTCCTGGGACCGAATGTTGCTGGCCCTTTCAGTCCTCCTTGAGGTTATTAATGGGTGCACAGCATCATGGGTCTGTTCATGCCGCTTTCCTTCATAGAAAGAGGAATCTGTCGCTTCCGTTTCTCTTTTATAGTAGCTAGCTACCTTCTGGGTGAAAAATTTTTATAATATCTTGTGTTTAAAAAATAAGAAAAGCTTGTATTTAATAAAATAAATGTATGTTTTATAGGAGTCATTTAAATTTACATTGTTGTAAGACGTCACACAAAAATAGGCTCAGAATTAAGAGTTATGCTTCAAAATTGCAGTTGTTCCCCTTAGACACAGCCTAAAACATCAGGACCAAAGATTTCTAATGCTGTGTTTTGATCTATGGCATTCTGACCTATGAGTTCGCTACCTCGGGTTTAGCGGTGTGGTCTACCCAGCTCCTACCCATGCATCCTCTTCCCTCCGGCCACCTTGAAAAGATACTTTCTCGTCATTCAAAGCTCCAAAGACCTAGGGAGCTTGTTTGCGATGCCGAATCTCAGGCCTCACTCCAAACATCCTGAATCAAATGTCTTTACTTTAACAGGATCCCTGGGTCGGCGTTCCCGTCGTGGCTCAGTGGTTAACGAATCCAACTAGGAAGCATGAGGTTGGGGGTTCGATCCCTGGCCTTGCTCAGTGGGTTAAGGATCTGGCATTGCGTGAGCTGTGGTGTAGGTTGCAGACGCGGCTCGGATCCCTCGTTGCTGTGGCTCTGGTGTAGGCTGGCGGCTGCAGCTCCAATTCGACCCCTAGCCTGGGAACCTCCATATGCTGCGGGAGTGGCCCAAGAAAAAGGCAAAAAGACAAAAAAAAAAAAAAAAGATCCCTGGGTGATCCATATGCCCATTAAAGTTTGAAAATCAGTGGTCCACCCTCTTCATTAAATTTTGGATAATGAAAGTGAATTAGTATTACTTTTTTCTTTTTTCTTTTTTTTTTTTGCTTTTTCGGGCTGAACCTGCGGCATATGGAAGTTCCCTGGCTAGGGGTTGAATCAGAGATATAGCTGCCGGCCTACACCACAGCCACAGCACGTGAGATCTGATCTGTGTCTTCAACCTACACCGCAGCTCACAGCAATGCGGGATCCATAACCCACTGAGTGAGGCCAGGGATCAAACCCGCATCCTCATGGATACTAGTTGGGCTCATTACCACTGAGCCACAACGGGAACTTCCAGTATTACTTTTTCTTTTTTGTCTTTTGTCTTTTTAGGGATGCACTCAAGGCATATGGATGTTCCCAGACTAGGGGTGGAATCGGAGCTATAGCTGCTGGCCTACGTCACAGCCATAGCAACACAGGATCCAAGCTGCATCTGTGACCTTCACCCCAGCTCACTGCAACGCTGGATCCTTCGCCACAGCTCACTGAAACACTGGATCCTTAACCCATTTAGCAAGACCAGGGACTGAACCCCGTGTCCTCATGGGTACTCGTTGGGTTCGTTAAGCATTGAGCGACGACAGGAACTCCGAGTATTCCTTTTTCATGTTACTTCTTGACCTCAGGAAGTTTTCATCCCCTACCAGATAACCTCCAGACTCCTTGCCTGGCATACCACCCCCTCCTGTATCCATGGCCTGCGCCCCTCTCGTGAGACTTGGATTTCTTCTTGTTGTAATACCTCGAGCCGGTTCATCAGCATGTCACACACCATGAGATGAGATTGATTTGCTCTCTGTCACATCTGTACCCAACCTTTCCCACTGCTGTGCATCCCAGGAGACCTTGCCTTCTGCTTCATGGACAGGGTCATGGCTTCTGCCTGGTTTCTTTTTCTGCCTTCTCGTCAGTTCCAGAGTTAGTTCTATTTTCCTTCAGTTGGATTTCTTTGGAATAAAAGTCTCTTCTTTTTGGCTTTTTTTCTAGTTCCTTTCCTTTTTTCTTATCTCATCCCCTCCCCTTCTTCTAAGAGCTTTCCCCATCAGTCATCCCTCCTCCTGTTTTTTTTTTTTTTTTTTTGTCTTTTTAGAACCACAACTGCAGCATATGGAGGTTCCCAGGCTAGGGGTTGAATTGGAGCTGAAGCCACTGGCCTATACCACAGCAATGGCAATGCCAGATCCAAGCCACATCTGCGACCTACACCACAGCTCATGGCAATGCTGAATCCGTAACCCACTGAGCAAGGCCAGGGATTGAACCTGTGTCCTCACGGATGCTAGTCAATTTGTTTCTGCTGAGCCATGACAGGAACGCCTCATTCCTTCTCTTGTTTATAACCTCCATCCCTACTGGCAGAGATGCTGTGGTCTCCTCAGACTAGAAAGCTGCTCCCCTCACCTGAGTCCTACCAGGTTGTCCCCCTGTCCTTTTTATAAGTTGTTTTTTTTTTTTTTTTAATTGTCAGCTTCTCAGGACATTAAGCACTCTCCCTGGGACCGTGCCCTTGATGCTTGCTCGTCTCCAGCTTTCGTGGCACCTCCCAGTCCAGTGACAGTGACAGCGGCCCCATTCATTAAACAGCTGCTAGTATCATCTTACTGAATCTGTGTGGTCATCTTCCAAATCAGCTTTATTCATACCCATTCTACAGATGAAGCTGAGCGCCTTTATCACTCATCTCAGGCCAAACTAGACTGACTTCTCACTTATTTTATCTTTTGGGTAGGAAGAAAAGGCATCGGAAATTGACAAATAATCACACATTTTTATTTGATGACAGTCACATTGCTGGCACTTGTTAGCAGACAGATGTTTCTGTTACACCTCAAAATTGTATTTTTTGATTTAAGAATGCTGTTGCCTAATAATAATAGACAGAATTTACAGTTAAAATGTCTAAAGGCACTTAGCTTTAAGTGTCATTCAATAATCACGCTAAAGGAACATATTCAGAAATAACAATAAAACTTATAAAATGATTTTCTTAATCCAAGTCTTCTTATTGTTAAGGTTCCTGGTAACTTATTCATGATTTCAGGTGGAAATCTTCCCTGCCTTGGAGATGGCATGACCAGGCACCCGTCCAAAGAGAGGAGGGGACAGCAGAAGAGTCTTATTCTTATTTCCCTTTAGCAGTAATTTAACTGTGTTTGCCAGAGAGAGAATAGTCAATGAGTACCTGAGTGAATGAATCGATGAGTAAATAAAGGAGCAAAGGAGTAGAATGAAGTTGATCAAAATTTGCATGTTGAAGTTGTGTGTTAAATTGGGTAGAGCAGCTGCTGGCCCTGCATTTTATCTGAGCCTGTTGCAAATTGTCTTCTTTTCTGGGCTTTCCATTTCAGATTTAGAGTCAGAGGCTTTAAAACATATGAACTTGACCACGCATTTGTGTAGACATTTAAACTGCTGTCATCGTAAAATTATTACGGTAGTTTTAAACTCTGTCAGAAAGCTTTTAACAGGACTCTGTTATCAGAGTCAACTTTAATCAATTGGATGAAACTTTCTTTGTCTTTCTCTCTTGCAAGTTGTCTACTAGAGAAGTTTCTTTTAGTGACCCAGTTTGTTAGAGTGTGGTGCCATTCATTCTGCTGGTTACCTGTTCGGCATGACGAGTGGCCGAATGTCCTTTTCATAGACACCTTCAATTCACAGATCGGTTGTTTGGGGGAAAAATAATTGGACCTAGTTCTTCAGGAATACTTATTTCCACAAGCTGATGTACAGAAATCAGATGAGCCCCTATGGTTCAGTTGTGCTGTCTCTACACTGGCATCCATTGCTAGATGGGTCTCAGTTAAATAGGAGGGAAAGCTAAATGGCAGTACATATTCACATGTCCATATATCAGCATCCATCTCTGAGTCAGGAATCTTGATGAAAAAAAGATAAAAATTTATTTATTTATTTATTTTCTTTTTAGGGCCACACTCATGGCATATGGAAGTTCCCAGGCTAGGGGTCGAATCAGAGCTGCAGCTGCCAGCCTACATCACAGCCACAGCAGTGCTGGATCAGAGCTGCATCTGCGACCAATACTACAGCTCACGGCAATGCTGGATCCTTAACCCACTGAGCAGGGCCAGGGATCAAACCCTCGTCCTCATGGATACTAGTTTTACAAAAATTTTTAAATGTAAAATTACCTCCTCAATCATTTTTTTAAAATTTATTTATTTTTTGTCTTTTTGCCTTTTCTTGGGCCGTTCCCGCGGCATATGGGAGGTTCCTAGGCTAGGGGTCTAATCAGAGCTGTAGCTGCCAGCCTACACCAGAGCCACAGCAACGTGGGATCCGAGCCACATCTGTGACCTACACCACAGCTCATGGCAATGCCGGATCCTTAACCCACTGAGCAAGGGCAGGGATCGAACCCGCAACCTCATGGTTCCTAGTCGGATTCGTTAACCACTGCGCCACGACGGGAACTCCCCTCAATCATTTTTAGTTCCAATTAAATTAATGTCTTTTGTGGACACTGTAGGCAAGCATAGTATTCAATACCATTTAGTTGCTATCTCTCTCTTACTTTCTAATTTTTATTTAGTTCTTAGTCTTTGCTTTTTAGTGTGAGCTTATGGTAGAATAAATCAAATTAGCTTTAGTGGGTAGATTTAGTTTTCTCTAATAACTTACTAAGCAAAACATACCTTCTTCTTAAGTGAAAAAGCCAAAGTGGATTATTTTTTATTTGACTGACAAGGAAAGGCATTTCTAATTTTATTTAGTGATTGGAATAAATTGCTTTACCATAAATTAAACGTGAAATATCTATATGATCTTCTTTTAATGAACAAAGCCCACTGAGAGCCAAGCAAATTTGTAGTTGGTCTCTTTAGCCAGTTGGTGGTGCTAAAAATTCTGATAAGAAATTAACTGAAAGGAGAGGAAGTTAGCCCAGAGCCTTTCTTAATAAATGTTGTCTTATTAGTTTTTGAAAAATTAGTACCAAAAGCGCATGCCCAAATTATTGCACCTTCTAAATTTAGGAACTAAACCGAGTATCTCTGATGGACGGCAGAGTACATTTCTAGTAAACTTCTGTACATATGTCATTGGCTCCCATAGGATTTGCCTGTTGGAGATGGCATAGTTGTGTAACTCCTGGCTCCATTCTGGAACTCGCCTGTAGCCTGCTGGCTGGGGAACAGAAGGGAGGCCAATACTGTGTGCTAGTGCCATATTCCTGGGTCTATTTAGGTGTGGAATTTAGAGCTAAGAAGTACTATTTTGTATTATTACTACTTTTTTTTTTTTTACTATTAATGTGCTTTTTGTGGACTAGGTTTGTTTAAGCCTTTGTTTTTTAGTGCCTAACAAGTCCCGTAGAGCAATAGTCTGTTGCCTGAATGTGTCCTGGAGATGCGGCCAGAAAAACAGAGGACTTGGAGTTAAGACGTCAAAGGTCTGGACCCATCAGTCAGATCTAACCAAAGATGTTACTTGTACTAGTCTTAAAAAAAAAAAAAAAGGCCTTACTTAGTTATACTTTTAAATTTTACACTGGGTAAAGCACCTAAGTAATAGCATCTTATGATTTTATCATCCCATTGAAGTTTTCTTCTGACTTGTTTCAATCTTCCAAACATAGAATATGCTATGGAAAGCTACCAGAGTTTTAAAAAGTCAAAAAGAAACAAAGTTGAAAAAATGTTTTTGACAGATAATCCTAGAACTGATTTTTATGATATTATAAAGACTATTTAAATTTAAATAATCTTCCTTTCACCTAGATAAAGACTGCCTATCAATTCAGGAAGTCAGGAAATTTAAAACCCTAGAGCAGGTTTGAATTTCCCCTACATATTTCATAACCGCCCCCTGGTCACTTACATCTATTTTTTTTGGCCACACTCATGGCACATGGAAATTTCCGGGCCAGGGATCGAATCTGCGCCACGGCAGTGATCTGAGCCACACGTCACCAGATGGCAACACTGGATCCTTAACTGTTAGGCCACCAGGGAACTCCCTGTATCAGTTCTTTAGAGCTCAGTTTTCCCAGCTTGTAAAATGGGAATAGTAATCACTTTTCCCCAGAGTTGGTGAAAGATGAGATCCCGAGGGTTTGTTAGGTGGTGTTTTCCCGACACTTCCCTCCTTTGAGGCAGAGACGGTGACTCAGTTATTTTTGAGCCCCCACGATACCCCTGGATTTAGCCAGGGCTTTAGGGCAGGAAGTCCTCTTTGTGTCCGGTAATGCCTCGTGCTCCACAAATGAAGAGATATTTCTAGGTTGTAACATTTCACAAGGATTTTGCAGACTCAGACTCGTCAAAGAGCTACTCAGATAGATCTGGTTTTCAGCTATTTGCCTGTCTATCCTTGGGGATATTGACTTGTTGGTGTGAATCTGCCTAAACGTGTAAGACTGGAGACGCAAGTATGAGATTTCCAAAAGGTAGGATAGCAAAGGCGTTACTAAGAGTTTGTTCATCCATCCATTTGTTTGCCCCACAGACTTTCACTGAGCATTACTCTTCCAGAGATGAACTCCAGAAGAGCCGCAGCCCACCTCTGAGAGCTGCAGGCATCAAGCAGCCGGATGCTTCTGTTTGGCAGGAATTGATGGGCAGCCCTTGTTTCAGGCACAGCAAGATTATTTAAATTTAAATATTCTTTTTAATAATATTATAAAACTCAGTTCTAGGATTGTCTGTAACAACATTTTTTTTTTTTGCATTTAAAACTCTGATGGTTTCATTGAATTTTCCACAGAATATTCTGTGTTTGAAAGATTGAAACAAGTCAGAAGAAAGTTCAATGCAATGGTAATCATAAAACACTCTTACTTAGATGCTTTAGCCAGTATATAATTTAAAAGCGTAAGTGTGTAAGGTACGTTTTTTTAGAAATAGCACAACTAATGTCTTTGGTTAGATCTGATTGGTTCAGATCTTTGATTCTTTGAGATACACAATCAAGGAAGCAGGTGGTGGCAGAGATTTTAGAAATTCAATATACCTTCTCTCATTATATAGCTCAAAAAATGGAGGCTAAGTGAATTTCATGACTTATCCAAGGTTACACAGACTCAGATCAAGACTCACATCTCCTAACTCCCAATTCAATGCGGAGGCATTATTTTCCCATCCTCGGTTCTGCAAGATGAGCCTTTTGGGGTGTAAAGAAGGATAAGTGGGAGTTCCCACTGCGGATCTGTGGGTTAAGGATCTGACATTGTCTCTGTGAGGATGCGGGTTCAATCCCTGGCCTTGCTCAGTGGTTTAGGGATCTGGCATTGCTGCAAGCTGTGGGGTTCATTTGCAGATACTGCTCAGATCCGGTGTGGCTGTGGCTGTGGCATAGGCTGCAGCTGCAGCTCTGATTTGACCTCTGGCCCAGGAACTTCCACATGCTGCAGGTGTGGCCCTAAAAAGAAAAAAAGGGCAAGCGTATGCTTGTTCATCCTCAATAAACTTTCGTACTCAACATGGAATATCATTCCTGCCCAGTTATCAGGAAACTTGCAGCGTACGGGAGGCAGTTGATTAAGGCGCTGCTCCGTACCTTCCAGAGCAGAGCTGGAGAGGGTGCACACACCATGCATATCACCTGCAGACCTCAGCCAGAGCAGAGGCGTGCCTGGGCCGGTTCCATGCAGAAGCAGGCCAGGTTTCCACTCGCCGGCTGCCTTGCCTGCTTCTCGTTTCCCGAGAGACGAATGCTGTCCTAGGCCGCAGGTGTATTAGTAATTTCTGAGTTTGTTCCCCACTCAAAATGACCTCATTGTTTTGTGCTTCTTTTCCATAATTATACAGTAACAGGAAAATAAACCAGCTCTGCGTACAGCCCACAGCAGAAATCTCGTGCTCTTTATGTAAGTTTGATTTATAGACGCGTACTGCAGAGCGGAGTGACTATGAAACATTCATCTTCCCATTGCTAGTTGCCATGGAAATCAAGTACACAGAGCAGTGTCATTCCGGCCCTGGTGATGCCTGCAGTAGTTTATTCCTTTGTTGTTCTCGTTTCTTAAGCAACTGCCTCGCCTTCTTTCATCATTATAATTAATCATGCACACACGTTTTTATCTTTCATCTCAAGTACTAAAAACGTATGACAAAATTTGGAAGAATTTAAATGTTCTTGTGGCTTTAAATATGCATTTGTGATTTTCCCCCTCAGTCCCACTGGAAAAATAGGTCATGTAAGGGAAAAAAAAAAAAATGTATTAACGTACAGAAACCTCAATAAAGACAGCAATATAGAAATTTAAGGAAAAAGCATTGCCACACGAAGAAAATCTTAAGGAACTTCATATTCACAGTGTTTGGAGCCAAGTCTGCATTTTGAGTTAGGCCACAAAAAAAAAAAAAAAAAAAAAGCCACTGAGCTATATATTATCAACTCTCCTTTTGGTTTGTTTTGTTAGTTTCCTTAGGGGTTTAAACAACCTAAATACTTGCTGGATAGACACAGTAGACATTAAAGAGTAGGAAGCCTTTTTTCTTTAAAGGCTAATGAAGTTCAAAAATTTTTTACAAAATAAGCAAAAGAAATTCTAGTCAGTCTTCCTCATTTTTTTTTTTTTAAACCATTTTACCCCTTTTAACCTAGCAGAGTTCATAATACATACCATGGCGGCCATTAATAAGTGCTGGTTGATTATCCGCCTTCTTTGATTGGGTTTCTGGCCCAGTCTGTTGGTTAAGAGAGCTTGTCCTGAACCAGCTCTGCATCTAAATCCCCACCCCGTTGCATGTTGCTATGAGACCTTTGAAAAGTATTTTAACTTGCCCTGGTTTCCTTATCTGTAGACTGGGAAGCTATGACCTTGCGATAATAATGGGTTGTTGGGGGCTTGACACGGATAATTCATGCAAAGGGCCTACTTCTGGGCCTGGCATGGGATTAATGATCAGGCAGGCGGACTGTTTGGTGGTGGTGAAGGTTATCACTACGTGGATTACAGTCCTGTGTTTAGGATTATGGTGAAAATGGAGTTTAGGGAGCGACTCCAGCAGCGAGCCCAGGGCTCCACCCCCAGCATCCAAGTTCACAGATAATTGCCAATGCTTTGTTAGACTTGGGCTCCAGGGGTTGGGTTCATCTCAACACTTTGAATAACAGAGTGGTAGCCTAGAGGTATTTACAGTGGTCTTTCTACCTGCAAATGGGGAAGAGAAGGCTCCTGCAGGTGTTACCAAATTTCTCCCCTACAACACAACAGGACGGACTTGCGGACTTGTTTCTTATAACTTGGCTATGTATGGAGGGCATGAGGCGGGCACAGGGAGGGAGCGGGCTGCCTGTTTGTGTCTTGCCAGGGGAACGTTCTAGTGTTTGTCTACAGAGCCTGAAATAACGTCTGATCTGCTGCTGCCTCCCCACCCACCGTTCCCCATGTCACTCACAGTGGTGGCAGCCTTACCCCCATCTTTCTGGAACTGAAGTTTTCCCGAACTGGTAGCAGAAGCATTCTTTGTGGAAATTCACCCTCCTTGGCAGTCGTCCAGGGCATGCGGCAACACCTATTTATTTGATTTAGCTTTTGTTTGCTTAGCCTTGTATTTGGTCTGTTTTGCTTTGTGCACTTCTTCCTCCCCCCCCCCCATTTTCATGTTTAAATCCCTTAGACGTCCTTGCTGTTTATTTTACTAGCTGGCTTCATAGTGCTGCTAAAAGTTGTTTGCTTTAAGCTATCATGAAGTGAATAGCCTTAGATTCCTTTGTCTTCCCCCCCACCCCAGCCTGATCCATCGCTTGTGAACCAGGGGCCCTTTTGTTAATGGTTAAAGCGAAATGGCCTTTATCATTTCCCCTTTGCCGAATTCAAAGATGATGCCACCGCATCCACAGCTCTGTTGCGTTACCTGTGTTTTTCCCTGGCTACTTAGTAGGCTCGGTTCAGTTCCAAAGACATAGCAGTTTAACTTTTCTGAATATTGCGCTCGCCCTTCTCGTTCATCCTTCCTGCTTCTCCTCTTCTTCTTACTTTTATCTTCTCATGTGATTAAAAACTCTGGCGTGAAACCATCTCGTCTTCCGTGTGAAGCTCTCAACACCCCAGGTAACACGGGCACTCGGGAGACCCTTATATTTCTGTGACTGCATTGGACACGTCGTGTATAGCTTTCAAATCAGTGGCTGAAATTTAGACCCTCTCTGGACATTTGGTGACGTATCTGAAACCTCCCTGGGCCCCAGCTGGTGTGGGTGGCCCCCTCTTCGCACTTCCTGAGCACTGTGTGCTCTTGTCTTCTTTTTGCTCCTCACTTACTGTCTCTGTCCTGTGCTTGGTCTGTCCTCAGGCTTATAGCTTACTTTGTTTTGCAAACAAATATTTGTTAGCATCCACTGCATTACAGACCCTGGGAGTGTATGAAAGCAGACAAGACAGACACCGCCCTGCCTTCTGGAAGCTCATAGTCTTATAGAGAGGCTAGGAATTTAGAATCCGAGATGGTGAGTCCTGAAAGATGACCCCTAAACCCCATGGGAATAGACAGGAAGGATGCTGAATGAAGGCTGGGGGAAGGGGCACCCAGGCTGACCTCAGCGGAAGTGATGGCTGCTGGGAAACTCAAGAGTGTCTTCTGGGCAGAGCGTGCACCTGCAGAGGTCAGTAGGAGAGCTTGGTCCTTTGAATAACCAGGATTTGTTAGCTCTAGCCAGTCTACCTTGAATACACTTGTTTTGGTTTGCTTGGATGGGTGGGGCCAGAAGGATGAAGGCAGAGTGATGAGACTGGAGAGCCCAGATCACGAAGGGCCTGATAAATTGCTGAGAAGCTTGAACTTGATCCTCAGGACCACAGAAAGCCATTGAAATGTAGGGAAGTAACATGATCGGATTTGTGGTTTACCTGGTATCTCTTATTACAGTGTGAAGAATGGATCAAAATGTGGCCAGAGTCACCTCTGTCTGGGTTGATCCCAGTGACCTCTGTCCCATACTCACCTGCTTACCCCCACAGAGTGCGTCCAGCTCAGCACATCCAGCTTCTTGCATTTTCCTGATTAGCATGAAAGCTTGTCCCAGACTCGAACTCCCCTTTTCTCGCTTTCTGTTTTTGAAGACCAGGACTCTGCCTTCCCCCAAGCTCCTGGCTGATTCTTGCTCTAAAATGAGTGTGTCCTCTGGAACATGGATCCCCCAAACTCCTGTTGCCTGGAGAGTCCATTGCTTTGCCTGCTACCTTGCATTTCCCCAGGGTTTGGGGATGTAGCCTGAGTTCATTGAGTTCCTTTGACCCCCTGAAATTTATTGCAGTTCACATGATTGGCCCTTCCTGCCCAGCCACTTGGACTCAGACCTGCTCTGCCCTGCCCATAAAGATTTCTTCTAGCCCTTTTCCCACCAGCAGTTGAGTATTCCCACTATTCCGCACTGATCCCTCTTCCAACCCATGTTGGACAATAAATGTGGGAAGATGGATTGAAATAAGATGAGTTGAACGAACTGAAAAACTTTGGGAAAGTTATTTAACTTCTTTTTGCCTCAGTTCCCTTATCTGTAAATAACAGATGTTAAGAGAAGTAACATCAGGGAGTTCCCTGGTGCCCTAGTGGGTTAAGGATCCAGAGTTGTTGCTGCTAGGGCATGGGTTTGATCCCTGGCCTGGGAACTTCTGCATGCAGCAGGCGTGGCCAAAGAGAGAGAGGAGAAGTGACATCATAGAGTTGTTTGAAGGATTCAATGAGTGGATGCATATAAAACACTGTACTTGCCCCATAGCAGGCACTCACTCTTTGCTAATATTTTTATGAAGGTGTCTCAGCTAACCTAGAGAAAGAGGCAGGAGAACATAAAAGGGTTTTCACTTCAGGGATAATTTGCTGCAGGCAAATGGGTAGTCATCTTAAAAGGGCCACGCCTCTTCACTGTGAGTAATCGAGAGATGACGGTAATACTAGACCCTGGGCTGTCTGGGTAGTGACCAACCTGGCTTCATTTCAAACCTGAGGTTTTATTCTGTGTGATTTTCGTTCCAGAAATTCTGGGAGTTCTCATGAAACTAAATTAGCTTCATATTTCCCAAGTTAGGCTTCATTCCCAAAGACAGTGGTGATGTGTGCCCCAGCTTTGCAGTCTGGGCCTCCTTAATAGCGGTAATAATAGCTACTAGCTGATATAGCAGGAGAAGACAACTCTCCCTAGGTATTGGTTTATCCCATAAGTATTTACCAAGCGCCTTGTGCAAGGCACTGAGAAGGGTACTTTCAGGGCTCCAGGAATAAATCAGACAGGGACAGTCTTTCCTGGAGTGACAGTAAGATGAATTAGGAAATGGTACCTACTGTAGCAGAACAAAGAGGCCAAGAGGGTTTAATTCCAGCCAGGGTCATCCTGGAATTTAGCAACTGAGTTAGGATTTAAAGACTCCCTCGGAGGAAAGGCCTGCAAGAGAGAGAACAGCATGGACACAGAGTGGGTGGAGGAGAGTCGGAGATGGAGCAGGAAGCTGGGCAGGGAGTGAGCCACAGAGCTGTCACGTGTGAAGTGCGTGCTGTAGGCCGAGCCCCGTGCTAATGCTCTGCTTGTCCTGACCCTGGTCCTCGCACCAACCCTATGAGGTGCCTCCTCTTGTGACCCCTCCATTTTGCAGATGAAGAAACTGAGGCACAGAGCAGCCAAGGTAACTTGGCTAAGATGACATTAACGGATGGAATTTGGCTTTGACCCAGGCCGACTCCAGATTGGAAACACAAACAAGCATGCCCATCAAGCGAGGGAGAACCTTCACCTGCTTTCCCTTGTACCTCTTGCCCCAGGTGTACCCTTGAAAGGGATTTTGAGTCTCTTTTATCAATCAGATCTACTATAATTTATAGATTTTGAAGGAATCATTTTATTTAAAGGCCTTTTCCAGTTCAATTTCAATAGAATAAAGATCTGGACAGCATATAAATTTTTACAGTGGAAAATAGACCTATATAATCTGTGGCTATAACCCTTTTCATGGACCTAAGGCTGTGAATATATGAAAACACTTTAGCTGAATTGTACATTCTTTTTATAAAATTCTCTGATTCCTGACAATTTGGTCATAAAATCTTTTGATGAAAATATCAAAAACCTCATACTGCAATACTGTAAGATGTGACTGCATTAATGGCCAAAAAAAAGAAAAAAATTCTGTATTTTAGACTGTTGTGAACTGTTTTAAACATCATAATGGGAAACATTTATGGCTGAAATAATTGAAGTCCACATTTCTCACAATCCATCTACTCATCTCAACCTTTTGTTAGACCTTCAAACAAATCACAAAATTGACTGGCCTGAGTTTCTCCATAACTCTTGCTTCTCCATCGTGGGGTAATGGGATGTGCACAGAGCTGTCGGCTAGTTATTTAGGCCTGGATCTCATATTGTGAGAACTGACTTAGGCAAGTCTGTTCACCTCCTTGGACCTCAGTTTCCTCTCCTAAAGGACTTCTAGCTTTAAATACCTTGATTCTCCGTTTCCATACCTTTTGACTACTTAATCTTTAAAGAAAGTTATGATCAATAGCCCAGTGAGCTAATGGCCAGAAATGAAAAAAGGAAAAGCCTGTCGTTTGGTCCTCAGTTTTCTCAGTCATCATGAATTTCATCATCAGTTTCATTGATCACCATCATGGGTTTCATTCGGCATTATTTAACAAGTGTTTATTAAGTACTTACTGTATACATGATAACATGTTTTTGTGTCACTGCCCAGCACTACTAATAATGAAAATGTTCAGGAGTTCCCATGGTGGCTCAGTGGTAATGAACCCAACTAGTATCCATGAAGATGCAGGTTCAATCCCTGGCCTCTCTCAGTGAGTTAAGGATCCAGCATTGCTGTGAGCTATGGTGTAGGTCACAGACACGGCTCAGATCTGGGATTGCTATGGCTGTGGGGTAGGCCGGCAGCTACAGCTCCAATTTGGGCCCTAGCTGGGGAAATTCCATATGCCCTAAAGAGATAAATAAATAAATTAAATGTTCAATTTTCAGATTTGCTTGGAATTTACCTTCTCTGTTTCCCTATTGCTAATATTCCCTTCATGGCAACATTATTACTGTAGAATCTTATATTCTTTAATCTTATTTTCTTATACCCAAACAAAGCAGAAAACTTTCATCTCAAAGGGATTCTTAGTTTATTGCAAATTATCATTAATTTATGTTCAATATTTCTCTCTCTTTTTTTTGTTTTTTCTTTTACTATAAAGAAGGCCCATGTAAACCTACTGCTTCTTAGGGAAAACCATAGTCATCAAATGTTCACATCTAATCCAACTGGATCTGCTGACATACTAGGTTTAATGTTTTGCAGTGATGAATTTGTCACAGAATTGGAGCCTGTTCCAGGTTGTAAATTGCCCAGACACCAAATGCTATGGAAAATTAACAAGGAGTGCAATTAGAATAGAATGTTTTGGAGTTCCCACTGTGGCTCAGCAATTAATGAACCCAGCTAGTATCCACAAAGATGCAGGTTCAATCCCGGGCCCCGCTCAGTAGGTTAAGGATCGGGCATTGCCATGAGCTGTGGTGGAGCTCGCAGATGCGGCTCCGATCTGGCGTTGCTGTGGCTGTGGTGGAGGTCACAGGCTGGCAGCCATAGCTCTGATTCGCCCCCTAGCCTGAGAACCTCCTTATGCCACAGGTGGGGCCCTAAAAAGACACAATAACAACAACAACAAAAGAATGTTTCAGCTTATCTCGGTTGTATTGGAAAAAACAAAAACGAAAAAAAACCCTGATGAGGTGTATCAGATAGTTATAAGTTCATGTGCAAAAAAGTAATTGGCCAATTTGTCAAATATGAAATGAATAATGATGGGAATTCCTTTGGGGCACAGCGTGTTAAGGATCTAGGGTTATCACTGCAGCGGCTTGGGTCACTGCTGTGGTGTGGATTCAGTCCCTGGCCCAGGAAACTTCCACATGCTGTGGGCGTGGCCAAAAAGAAAAAAAGCAAAGGTAATGGCTATAATGGTTTGGCTATAATGATCATTTGGCTATAGCGGTGATGGTCAAAATCTCTGTCATTTTTTGAGTGCTTCAGTGAGTACTAAAGGGCGTTGCCATTATTTCATTCAATCCTCACGATAGCCTAATGAGTCCCGCACTATTATTATTCCTGTTTTACAGATGAGAAAACTGAGCTCAGAAAGGTTAAATAATGTTCCCAAAGTCACACAGCTAATACATAGCTAAAACGGTTTCGATTTGCTTGTTGTCACCTTCGGTTCATCATATTTATTTATTTATTTAGTCTTTTTTTTTTGCTATTTCTTTGGGCCGCTCCCGCGGCATATGGAGGTTCCCAGGCTAGGGGTTGAATCGGAGCTGCAGCCCCTGGCCTACGCCAGAGCCACAGCAACGCGGGATCCGAGCCGCGTCTGCAAACTACACCACAGCTCACGGCAACGCCGGATCGTTAACCCACTGAGCAAGGGCAGGGACCGAACCCGCAACCTCATGGTTCCTAGTCGGATTCGTTAGCCACTGCGCCACGACGGGAACTCCCAGGTTCATCATATTTAAAGTGAAAAGTCATTATCCTTGTCCTCAAGTCAGCTTTTTTTTTTTTCTCTCTGTCAGTGATGCCACTGTTTTCCCAGATTCATTCTTGCAGTCATTGATTTTCCCTTTTCTGACCTTGCTCTAAATCCGATCAGTCGCCAAGTCCCTTTGCTAGTTCAGTGTCTTTCTGCGGTCACCCCTCTTCCCATCACCCTAGTCCAAGGGTGTAGTCCTCACCTCTAAATGTAGAGGCTAAAGGCCAAACTTTCTTTTTAATTGAAGTGTAGTTGATTTCCAACATTCTATTAGTTTTAGGTGTACAGCATGGGGATTCAGTATTTTTGCAGATTATACTCCATTTTAAGTTATTACGAGACAATTGCAATAACTCCCTGTGTTATACAGTATATCCTTGCTGCTTACCTATTTTATATGTAGGTGTTTGTAGCCGTTACTCTCATACCCCTTACATGCCCCCTCCCCTTCCCCTCCCTCTATAGTAACCACAAGTTTGTTTTCTCTGCCTGAGAGCCTGTTTTCTGTTTTGCGTATACATTCATTTGGATTCTTTTTTAGTTTCCACAGATAGGTGATATCATACAGTATTTGTCTTTCTAAGTCTGACATTTCACGTAGGTCCATCTATGTTGCTGCAAATGGTATGGGTTCATTTTTTCTTTTGTGACTGAGTAGTATTCTGTCGTATATATTCTTTATCCATTTATCTGTGGATGGACACTTAGGTTGCTTCCATGTCTTGGCTATTGTAAACGGCGCTGCTGTGAACATTGGCATACATGATATCCTTTTGCGGTAGTATTTTTCATTTTTCCTGAATATGTGCCCAGGAGTGGGATTGCTGGATCATATGGTAGCTCTATTTTTGGTTTTCTGAGGAACCTCTATATGGTATTCCATAGTGGCTGCACCAATTTACATTCCCACCAACAGTGTAAGAGGGTTCCCTTTTCTCCACACCCTCTCCAGCATTTGCAAGGCCAGACTCTTAACTCAGTAGTCAATGCTGGTTGCCCTCTGGTTCTATTCTTCTCTCCTCACTTCCTTCCTGATGAGCTAGTTTCATGGCCTCTTTTATGCCTGATAGCCCCGTGCTGGGGGGTCCCCTTCTGTGCCCCCTGCTCTGAGCCCTGTCCCTCCCTCAGGGTGAGGTTGGGTCCCCTCCTCTGTCCCACCTTCCGATCAGGCCATTCCTCAGTGGTATCCCATCTTCTCAGCTTCCACACCTCTCATTTTGCCCTAAGCCAAGCGGCCTGCCTTGTGTTGCTCTTCCTGTGTGTTACCTCTCTCTTAAAGGTGCTTAGGGGCGGAGACTAGACCCCTAGAACGTGGGAAATCGCTCTGCGCCCCAGAGCGCAAGTCCTTCTGTCCCCTGTGCTTGCATGAGGATAGGAATTTTTATTGTTAGCATAGCAAATCTCTCACGTCAAATGCAGTGAGTTAAGAGATCTCTTACTAACCCACCAAAACCCTATTATTCAGAGACCCACTTTGTTGGAAAATGATCACACGCATTCACAGATTGTGGTGGTCGGTTGTTTGCAAAAATGGCCAAACCCACTCCCTTCCACCCCAACTGTTGGTCCTAGCCTTTTGATCTCTTGCCATCAAGAGGTGGAGTTTATTTCTCACTCTCTAATTTTTTTTTTTTTTTGTCTTTTTGCTATTTCTTTGGGCCGCTCCTGCGGCATATGGAGGTTCCCAGGCTAGGGGTCCAATCGGAGCTGCAGCCACCGGCCTACGCCAGAGCCACAGCAACGCCGGATCCGAGCCGCGTCTGCAACCTACACCACAGCTCACGGCAACGCCGGATCGTTAACCCACTGAGCAAGGGCAGGGACCAAACCCGCAACCTCATGGTTCCCAGTCGGATTCGTTAACCACTGCGCCACGGCGGGAACTCCCTCACGCTCTAAATTTGAGTTGACTTTGTGACTGACTTTGACCAAAGTAGCAAAAAGTAGCAAAGCATCAAACTGGAGGGTGATCTCAGGAACCCTCACACCCCACAAAGAATCCCATCAGAAGCTGTACCTTTTACTTCATTAGCCCCTGAGTTTTTGTCCTACTGTGTGCAAATAGGAGAGGTGGTTTGAGATGCTTCTTTAACTACAGTCTTGTTGCATTTTAAAGTTCTGCACTTCAATAGAAAGAGTCAAAAATAGATAATGAATTGTGATTATTCACATGCTCTGATACTATAGTTCTGTTTGTCTCTTCTCATTTCCTGAACATAATCCTGAAGTTTCCCCTCCTCCTCTCTCCTGCCCATTCTATGGAACAAGCTCTGTATTTGCTAAATAGCAAAACAGCTTTTCTTTGACAGTGTATATTTCACTCCTGTGCTACTGCTATATCCCAGTAACGTTTTCTTTCATGGAAAATGACCATTGCTTCCAGGAGCATATGATTTTTTTCAAATGCATGGCGTTTTAAAAATGAAACTTCATTCCAGATAGAATGATCTTTGGTTTTATAAAGTGGAATTTTTTTTTTTTATGGTTCTGTGGCCGTTCATCATTTTAAAACCTATTAGTTGTAGCAGGTCAGCTTGAAAAATGAGGAGTTTTAAATTTAAACTTGGACTACCTCATGATAGTTAGATTCTGAAACCGTGCCAGTAAAACTGTGTTTGAATGATTCTCGAATTTATTTTGTAAGGGGTAGCTTTCTCCTTTACATATGTATTCAGTAAAACACAGTTATTCATATTCTAGCAGACATGTAGGAGAGCCGGACTCATGCATAACACCGATGCATTGTTCGTGGACTTCTGCTCCTAATGATTGACCTAATGTGTTGTCTCCTTTTCTGGCGGAGAGAAGAAATCACATTTTATAAGCATTTTAGTCAGTAATATGTTCGTATTGCATTTCACCTCTTACTATTTCTCAGACGACATGAACCCCTGCAACAATTGAGATGGCTCACATCATTGCTAGAAAAGGACAAGGTTATTTGGATAGAGACTAATCTAAGAGCTGTAGTAACAGAATATAATTAAATTAGTGCTTACTGTAAAGATAGTAGAAGGATTTATTTTTAGTTTCTAATGGATCAGATCTGTGTGATTAAAATATGTAAATGAAATAATAGCAGTCATTCCAGTGGTGTTTGCAGTGGAGTCAGCACTCCTGATGACATTCATCGCAAATATTGCATTTTCTTCTGCCCTCCCCCATGTTTAAGTAAACCCAATATTTAAGGTTTTGAATTTGGTAATATAGTGGATGCCTTTTTACATTCAAAAAAACCTTGAAATTGAGGAATTTTTAATTGATCAGGCAGGAGTTCCCTTCGTGGCTCAGCGGAACGAATCTGACTCGTATCCATGAGAATGCAGGTTTGATTCCTGGCCTCTCTCAGTGGGTTAAGGATCCAGTGTGGCCATGAGCTGTGGTGTAGGTCGCAGATGCAGCTCGGATCAGCTGTTGCTTGTGGCTGTGGTGTAGGCCAGCGGCTACAGCTCCGCTTCAACCCCTAGCCTGGGAACCTCCATTGAGCAGGTAGATATCCATTAATCCATCCACTAAATGGCTCCTGAATACCTACTGCGTGCCTGGTATCTTCCTGGGTCCCGAGGCCAGAGCCATGAACAAAGCAAACAGGGTCCCTCTTCTTAAGGGGTTCACAGGTTAATTGCAAGAAAGCTGACAAAACCTGCATAAACAAACTAACTTCAGGTGGGGATAACTTGCCACGGGGCAAGTGAAGCAGAATAAATGAAAGAATGACTGGCGAGGGGGTAGCTTTTCGCTGGGTAGGTTAGGGAAAGTGTTTTTGGAGGGGTGACAGTGGACTAAGACCTCGGTGATGAAAAGCTGATTGCCGTCTGGGAGAAGAGCCACCCAGAGAGAGGGAAGGCCGTTCAGAAGGCTCTAAGGTGGTGGGGATAAGCTTGGCAGGACTGAGAAACTAACAGAAAACCGGAGTGGCCGGATTGCCATGAATGAGAAGCCAGAAGATCTGCGGTGAAATGTGAAAGTAGAGAAGGGGCAACGGGGTGTATTATTCATGGAGGCTGCCCCCACGATACTGTGTTATTTTAATCTCTCTAGTGTATCATACCATCCCATGTCTGAGCAGATCGTATAAATACGGAGTGTTTCTGTGCCTTGTAAGCAGGGACATGAAGGGTTAAAGAAAGCTGTTCGTGTCCTAGGTTTTCAGGGCCACTCCCAGTGTACAAAGTGACACTTGTGGGTTGTAGTATCCTGTCTTGGATCCTCACTGTCTTCCCATCTTTCTTTCTAATTATCCGTCAAATTCAGTTCAATCGATATTTTCTGAATCCACGCGGGACCCGAGAAAGTGAGGCGTCTACCGGGCAGATAGAGACGGATGCCGCACAGAACAGGCGCTAGACTCTCCCAGGAAAGCAACCTGCCCAGATGGTGTCTGTTATTTGACTCAGTGGTCAGCTCCCTTCTCTAACTTCTTCTTTATCCCTAGGCTACAAATCTAACAGGTATTAAGGACCGAATATCTGGCCTTGATGTCAGAGATTTGTGATGTTAACATTAGTCTTCGTTTGTTCCTCTTCCCTGGAGACACAAGACAAGAAAGAAAAGATTTGGAGGCCTGCGAGCGCATCAGGCCGAAAGAGTTCATCCTTAGGAATACGTCTCGTCCGGAGCAGGAAAGTCGTGCAAAATGAACAATTTAGTAAAATGTATGAAAGTTTAAAAAATGTATATTCTTTTAAAGGAAGCAGTGCACATTTGCAGACTGTTCTATTATTATGGTAATGGCTCAGAGTGTCTGCTTTAGCCTCAGGAACCAGGAAATTGGACAGATTATCTCCTTTCTGTGCGTCTCCACGCCGTATGTCGTCATCTTGTACTGACTGAAAACTTCCACGGAATTAAACTTTCTAGTGATTTTACAAGACATTGAGAGGCACTACTTAGAGCAGTTATTGAATCTTCCTTCAGAGATAATTAATAAAAAGGATTTTTTAAGGCAATAGTTTAGGTTTCATTCTGGCAAAAGTAAGTGTGTGTGTGTCTGTGTGTACATATGAAATATTGGAGGCAGAAAAACAACCCTTATATGTTCCTCCCAGATTGAGAAACAAAACATTCCGTTCCAGGCAGCGTTGAGAAGCCCCTGGGTAACCCTGCCTGGTTGCATTTCCCGTGCTCTGCCCCAGAGATAATCACTAAACTGAATTTTTTTTTTAATCATTCATGTGTGTCTTTATATTTTATGGTACAGACTTATGTATCATAAATAATACCCAGTATTGTTTTGTTTATCTTTCAAGCTTACATGAATGCAAATTGCTTCTTATCATGGTATTTTAAAGACCTAGCCATGTTTGATATATGTACCTTTCATCAATTTTCCATGCTGTATAGTATTCTCTTGAAGCTTAAGGGGACATGGTAACTAGCACCCTCTTTTGCCATCTAGAATACAGTGAGAAACAGATGCAAGTGTTAGAGGGTAGTAGATAAAAAATATCAGCTTTATTTGTGAGATAGCTCTATTGGAGGGTTGGGCTTGCTAGAATGTGGCCGGAATTAAACATTTCACCCCTCTAATCACCGGCTGTGTAGTTAGCCTGGGACTCCCCAGGTGAGGTCTACCCCAGGGCACTGGGGGGCAGAGCGCTGTGTATGGCCCTCCAGAGTCAAGTATCTCTTGTAGAGGAAAAGAGAAAGGGCACCAATTAGGTAAGTCATTTCTCTAGGAGGAATGAGTGAGGAGGTGGAGAGGCTGAGACTTTTACTCCAAAAAAGGTCCCTCTGCATGGGAGTAGGTAAGGAAAAGGGAGTCTTCCCCAGACCATTTTTTTTCCTATTATATGCATCCCTTAATTTATATATTCATTCTTCTGTTGGTAGACTCATTTGTCATTACTGCTGATGTGCCCCAGCCAATATTCTTGCCAGTGTTTCCTTGTGCACCTGTGGGAGCGATTCTGTAGGAGTGGAATGGCAGGGTCCTAGCCATGCATGTCTGCAGCCTGACTTGTTCCTAAGTGGTCTTTCACTTACTCTCCTCAGTGCATCAGAATTCCTTTTATCCATTTCCTCATTAACACTCGTTATCTACCTCTTGAGTTTGGCCAAGCTGCTGGGTATGAAATGGCATTTTACTCTAATTTTAATTTCTCTGTTTACTAGTAAAGTTCAGCATCGTATCTGCTTGCGTTTGGGTTTCCTATCCTGTCAATTGCCTGTTTATATTGTTGACCCACATATAAATATTGAGTTGTCTTTTTTTATATTAATCTATAGGTGTTCCTTATGTATTCTTGGTACTAATCCTTTCTCATTTATGAGTCAAAAATATCTTCACCTGTTCGTGGCTTGTCTTTTCTTTTCTTTTTGTCTTTTTTTTAGGGCCGCATCCGTGGCATCTGGAGGTTCCCAGGCCAGGGGTCGAAGCAGAGCTGTAGCCGCCGCCCTACACCACAGCTCACAGCTATGCTGGATCTTTAATCCCCTGAGCAAGGCCAGGGATCGAACCTGCGTCCTCATGGATGCTGGTCAGATTCGTTTCTGCTGAGCCACATTGGGAACTCCCTTTTTTTAATACCGTATTTTTTATATAACCTGGGATATCAAAGGACTTTCTCTTTATAGACTTTGACATGTCCAACGTCTAAAATTATATAGAGAATGTGAGTAGTGTCACTTGAGCATGCCCATAGGGTCTCTTGATTTTCTGCCTTTTGGAGTGTTTACATTATCCTTGAACTGCTAGTCTTTCTTTCCTATTTTATGTTAGGGAGATTGAGCACTATTTCTGCAAGATTTATGTTACTTTTCAAATTCTCTTACATTATAGTATTTAATGCTTAGTGTTTAAATTTCAGTACTTAAATTATGATTTTTTTTTTCTTTTTTGCCTCAATGTTTGAAGCCACCAAGCCAAAGCTCAGGTTCAGATATGGACCAGCACCCTCAGGGCAAAAGTGGCCTGGGGATACTGACTTTGAGTCTGTGCTGCCTCAAGAATATGGCCTGTCTCCACTATCTTTTTAACCCAGTGCCTTTAAAGCAGCTTTGTTTTAGTATCTTTTAAACCACTTTTGTTTTGTTTTGTTTTTCCAGTGGGGGAATTGATCTGACTATCCCAAAACAGAAACTCACATGAATTATTAAGTCCTTTTTCTCTGCAGCTTTTCTCTCTAAATTCTCTTTTCCAGATATTGATTTATTAGACCAAACATTAGATTTATTGGGCAGAAGATTGGGTTTATTAAGTTTGGGAAAAAACTAACACTTATTTGTAAGCGGTGATGAAAATGTATAAAATTAGTGATGCATTCCTACAGTTTAGTGATTCTGGCATTTTAGTCGTGCTGTATCTTCTATTGCTATTTGAAGGATAATCCCAAGTATTTCTGACCACTTACCGTTCTTGTCTTGAATACCAGCCAAGTAACAGCTAAGTATTTATTTTCATGTGGCATAAAAGCATATTATCAGGCAGTAGTTGTATAATTTAATGAATATGCCATTGAATGTCAACTTTTTCATTTCATCCATTATTTATGAAAATAAACAATGCAGTGTTCTGTATTTTCATCAAGGCATTATATCTAAAAAGCCGCTTTTCTTGAACTTGACTTCCAGATTTATTAGCATGCATTTTTTTCCTATACTTCTTCCTAGCATAAAATAATTGCTAATAATAATCTGTGTCTGAGTGTGTTGATGGGTTCACTGGAAGGACTCAGCATGTAACTGTACTTTCAGCTACAATTTGTTATGGTGAAAAGATAGAAGCAAAATTAGCAAAGGGAAAGGCACATGGGGCTCAGTCCAGGAGAGACCAGGCACAAAAGCCTCCAAGTGTCCACTCTCGGTGAAGTCGCACGTGATATGCTTAATTCTCCCCAACGAGCTGTGACATCATGTGTGAAATGTTGCCAACCAGGGACACTTGTTGGAGACTCAGAAGCCAGGGATTTTACTGTGGGATGATCGTGTAGGCATTCTCTGCCTGGCATGAAACAAAAATTCCAGACTCCCAGAAGGAAATCTGGGTTTCAGAAAATCCATAGTCTTGCACAAACAGTTTTCAGCACAGTGATCCACTCTTATGATTTAATGTTGGTGGGAAACTTCCAGAAATCCAAATTCCTGGATGCCAGTCAAGGGCCATCCTTGTAAGGATGACAGTCGAGACTGCCTTGTTAACTTTTCTGCAAGTGGAGTTATGGCTAAAGTTTTTAACGCATTTACTGTGTAGCAAGCACTGTTCTTTCTTTCTGTGTTTATTTGCTTTTTAGGGTCGCACCCATGGCATATGGAGGTTCCCAGGCTAGGGGTCCAATTACAGCTACAGCTGCCAGCTTATGCCACAGCCACAGCAACGCCAGATCCGAGCTACATCTTCGACCTGCACCACAGCTCACGGCAACGTCGGATCCTTAACCCACAGAGTAAGGCCAGGGATCGAACCTGCAACCTCATGGTTCCTAGTCGGATTCATTTCTGCTGCGCCACAACGGGAACTCCAGCGCTGTTCTTTGTTTATTTCATCTTCATAACAACCGTTGCACAGACAGGGAACTGGGACACAGAGAGGTTAAGAGACTTGTACAAGGTTGCCCAGACATTAAGTAGAAAATCAGACTTCAGAATCCATGATTTATCAAACACTTTGTTGATTTTTTGAAAATTATTTTCATTTTATCTCACCTCATGGATAAGATATTTCGTACATTTTTATGTAGCTGTGATTCAGAGAAATTGTCTCCATATAACCTCTTTTAATCTTCAGTATTTTTTCATGGCTCTTGATTTTCAGATTTGGAAAATCATTCTAATTATCATATGCAAACCTTTCCTGATCTCATAGGCTTTTCTCAGCCTTTATGTTTCTGGATTAGAGGATCTGAATTTTGTTTTCCGTCTTCCTACAGAAGACTTGTCCGGTCCTTGGCCACTAATTTTCGTTCCCCTGTTCTTTCTATACTTCCTTTTGGTATTTTCTGAGATACTAATTAGAGCTGCAAACAGGGACGGTACCACCGTACCACGATTTATGAACAAAGACAAGAGAGCGTTGTCTGTTTTATTTCCTTCCTTGTAATCTCATTGTGTTAGCTATATACTCTACCTCAGTATATTAGACAATGACGTAGGTAATAGTCTTTAAATGCCCCTAGATGGCCATCTGGGATTTAGCTGATAACTAATATAGCTGATTGAGCTTGCCTCTCAGTAAGTCTACTTTAGATTATTTTTTTCTGATTAAAATGAAGAGATCCACTATTCACTATATCCATTTCCAAGAAAATATATTATAGCGTTAAGAAAAGTTTGAGTGTTAACACATGTGCTGAAATATGATACAGATGTTTAATGTCTTACTGTAATATTATTTTACTGTTCCTAGTCACCTGCTTTTTTGATCCCTGCCTAAGCTTGCTTGCTTTATTCCGTACCACCTGTTCCCAAGAATAAATTTACACTTTGTTGTCTTTCCTAAATGATTGGTACATGTGTTAGAGAAAGGTTGATTTTTTACTGGTGTCATTCAGTGAGTACCTTGAGGATTCCTTGTTATTTTATTTTCGGTGTTATTTTATTTCAGTGTAATACCAAAGTACTATTTTCCCTGAAATATCAGATAAGAATTCAAGCTGGATGACCGAGGCATGATACTTTAAGTGCTGCTGGATAGAAAACAAGGTATTTCCGGTTTTAACTGTTTGAAAAGAATTGTAAAGCTTTTAAACTACTACATGATGATAAATGTCCTTCTATTTCTATAGACTTAGAAAGGAAGCTTATGTCTATTTTGCCATGCTGATGCAGCCTCATGTATCCAGTTGTTCAAGACATTTGCTACCTTCTATTCTGGGTCTTTGCACTGCAGTTCCCTATTTAAACTTTGCATCATGTTTGGCCTTCTGTATCCAAAGTGGCTTTACCCCAAATCTCCTCCCCCAACAGTAAATCTATACTACCCAGTTTTATATCATTCATGGCACTTCCCAATCTCTGAGATGGTCTTTCTTCTTGTTCACCTACTGTCTCTTTCTCACACTTGACAATAAATCTCCATGAGAGCCGTGATGTGTCTGTTCTGTCTTGATTATCTCTGGATGTTCAAGTTAACACAAAGTCCATGGTCATTTAGTCCTTGTTGAGTGAATCAATGAATTAATTTATTAAAGACTACAAAGGGAGTTCCCTGGTGGCTCAGTGGATTAAGGCCTTCCCATTGTCACTGCTGCAGCTTGAGTCACCTGCTGTGGCATGGGTTTGATCCCTGGCCCATGAAATTTAACGTGCCATGGGCATGGCAAAAAAAAAAAAAAAAAAGACTGTAGAAAAGTAAATTATTTATGTTAGATATAATAGTCAATCTTTATCACTCTCCTGCCAAATTTTAGGATACCCAATACATAATTCATACTTTTGTGTCCATTGGAAATATCTTAAACAGAACAGCATAGGTGGCGTATAATGTAACATTTGCATTTCAGCTACTTAAACTTTTTTCAGCCTTAACATTTGCCATATTTACTTGAAGTTTGTTAAGAAATAAAATACTACACAAGGAGTTGAAAAGCCCTATGCCCCCTTCCCTGATTCTTTACCCTTTCTCTTTAGAGAGAATCTCATAATCTCTATTTTGGTATTTATCAGTCTTGTGCACATTTTAATATGACTGTATAGAAATTTATTCATAAATAATACATTATCTTGTTTTACATGTTTTCAGATGTTTTATATGTGGTATCATATTGTATATAATCATGACTTTGATTTTTTTTCATTCACAATTACGTTTTTGAGATTCCTCCATAATGATATATGGAGTTCTTCTAGTTCATCCATTGCCATTGCTACCTAAAATCTCATTGAAAGAGAATTCTCCATTTTATTTAGCCATTTGGCTGTGGATGAACATTCAAGTTGTTGCCAGTTACTCACTGTTTCAGTTAATCATGCGGTAGGTTTTCTTGTATCTTTCCATCTATACACACATGTGAGAATTTCTCAGGGCAGGGTCTTACAGTGTTTTCCACCGTATTGCATTCAGAGGCAGTGAGAGTATTTATAAGAGCGCATTTAGGTAAATAGAAAAGTTGCTTTTGGCCGAAGGCAAACCGCCTGCCTGCCCCAGAGATGGTGGAGCTTGGTATGCTGCACACCTGCAACCTGTCTGTGATGGGTTTTGGGGAAGCTGTCTTCTAGGGCAGGAACCTTTGTATTTCTCTAAAAGGATTCTTTTTTTTTTTTTTTTCTTTTTTTCCTTTTTTCTTTTTAGGGCCGTACCTGCAGCATACGGAGGTTCCCAGGCTAGGGGCTGAATCAGAGCTGTAGCTGCTGGCCGCAGCCACAGCCACAGCAACATGGGATCTGAGCTGTGTCTGCGACCTACACCACAGCTCACAGCAACACCAGATCCTTAACCCACCGAGTGAGGCCAGTAGAATAGTAGTCGGGTTCATTAACCACTGAGCCACGACGGGAACTCTCCTAAAAAGACTCTTAAAAGCTGTGCCTTTCCCATAAATATATATACATTTTTTTCTCGTACTATCGTCCATCATGTTCTATTCCAAGAGACTGTAGATAGTTCCCTACGCTAAACAGCAGGACCTCATTGCTCATCCACTCTAAATATAATAGTTTGCATCTACTCCCCCCAAACTCCCAGTTCATCCCACTCCCTCCCCCTTGGAAATTTTACATCCCTTCTTCTTGAACTCATGTTTTAGTTGTGCTCCCCCCACAAAGTTTTATCCTAATGTAATTTTTTTCATCTTTTCGATTTCCACTGCCAATATTGTAAAATCAGACTCATTAAAGTATAATCTACAGATCATAGAATTATCTGATAATAGGTGTATATTATGATATGGGTTTTGACAAATGTATACAGTTGTGTAATCAGCACCTCAATCAACATATAAAATATTTCTCTTTCCCTTCCCTCCATCTATTCCCGTCGCTGATTTTTTTTTGCCCCATATTATTGTCTTTTCCAGAATGTGGTGTAAGTGGCATCGTACAGTTTGTAATCTTTTGTATTGGACTTCTTTCCCTTCTCATAATGCGCTTGAAATTCACCCACACTGGTGCATGTGTTAGGGGTTGACTCCTTTTAAATGCTGAGTCACATTCTGTTGTATGGCTGTATCATGATTTGTTTATTCACCAGTTCATGGACCTTGACTTTTTTCCAGTGGGAGTGATTTTGACTAATGTTGCTATATAAAAATCTGTGTTCAGGTTTAGGGGGGGTTTTGTCTTTTGTTTTTTTTTTTTGTCTTTTTAGGGCTGCACCCGTGGCACAAGGAAGTTCCCAGACCAGGAGTTGAATTAGAGCTGCAGCTGCCGGCCTACACCACAGCCATAGCAACACAGGGTCTGAGCCACGTCTGTGACCTACATCACAGCTCATGGCAACATCGGATCCTTAACCTACCGAGCAAGGCCAGGGATCGAACCCATGTCCTCATGGATGCTAGTCGGCTAGGAACTCCTGTGTTCAGGTTTTTAGTTGGATCTTTGTCCTCATTTCTTTTGAGTCAATGAGTGTGATTTCTGAGCCACATGGTAGGTGTATGTTTAAATTTTATAAAGGGACTGGCAAACTTTTTCTGAAATGACTGCACTGTTTTGCATTCCCACTAGTAGACTATGAGACAGCCAGTCACTGTGTGTTGTTACTACCACTAGGTTTTATTAATTGTTAGTTTTGGTTTTGTTTTTAGCCATTTCTCATAAGTGTGTAGCGATATCTCATTATGCTTTTAAATTGTACTTCCCTAATGACTAATGACTAAAACAATTGTTTCTTGTCCTTGTTTGCTGTCCACGTCTCTTCTGATGAAGTGTATGTTCAAATCTTTTGCTCACATTTTTTATTTTTTTGAAACTACAGAGTTGTAAGAAATTTCTGCATATTCCAGATACAGGTCCAAGTCTGTTGCTTTCATTTTCATTCTCTTAACATTTTCTTTTTTTAAACATCATTTATTTATATATATATTTTTTCTACTGTAGAGCATGGTGACCCAGTTACACTTACATGTATACATTCTTTTTTCTCATATTACGTGTTCCATCATAAGTGGCTAGACAGAGTTCTCAGTGCTACACAGCAGGATCCCATTGCTAATCCATCCTGAAGGCAACATTCTGCATCTATTTACCCCAAGCTCCTGGTCCCTCCCATTTCCTCCCCAACCCCTTGGCAACCACAAGTCTATTCTCCAAGTCCATGATTTTCTTTTCTGTGGAAAGCTTCCTTCGTGCCCTATATTATATTCCAGATATAAGTTTTATCATATGGTATTTGTCTTTCTCTTTCTGACTTACTTCACTCAGGATGAGAGTCTGTAGTTCCATCCATGTTGTGCAAATGGCATTATTTTGTTCTTTTTTATGGCTGAGTAGTATTCCGTTGTGTATATATACCACATCTTCCTAATCCAATCGTCTGTCGATGGACATTTGGGTTGTTTCCATGTCTTGGCTATTGAACATTCAGGTGCATGTGTCTTTTTTAAGGAGAGTTTTATCTGGATATATGCCCAAGAGTGGGGTTGCTGGGTCATATGGTAGTTCTGTGTATGGTTTTCTAAGGTACCTCCATACTGTTCTCCATAGTAGTTGTACCAGCTTACATTCTCACCAACAGTGCAGGAGGGTTCCCTTTTCTCCACACCCCCTCCAGCATTTGTTATTTGTGGATTTATTAATGATGGCCATTCTGGCTGTTGTGAGGTGGTATCTCATGGTAGTTTTGATTTGCATTTCTCTAATAATCAGTGATGTTGAGCATTGTTTCAAGTGCTTGTTGGCCATCTGTATATCTTCCTTGGAGAAACGTCTATTCAGGTCTTTTGCCTATTTTTCCATTGGGTTGTTAGCTTTTTTGCTGTTGAGTTGTATAAGTTGTTTATATATTTTAGAGATTAAGCCCTTGTCAGTTGCATCATTTGAAACTATTTTCTCCCATTCTGTGAGTTATCTTTTTGTTTTCTTTTTGGTTTCCTTTGCTGTGCAAAAGCTTGTCAGTTTGATTGGGTCCCATTGGTTTATTTTTGCTTTTGTTTCTGTTGCTCTGGGAGACCATCCTGAGGAAACATTTGTAAGGTCGATGTCAGAGAATGTTTTGCCTATGTTCTCTTCCAGGACTTTGATGGTGTCTTGTCTTATATTTAAGTTTTTCAGCCATTTTGAGTTTATTTTGGTGCATGGTATAAGGGTGTGTTCTAGTTTCATTGATTTGGATGCAGCTATCCAGGTTTCCCAGCAATACTTGCTAAAAAGACTGTCTTTTTCTCATTTTATATTCTTGCCTCCTTTGTCAAAGATTAATTGACCAAAGGTGCCTGGGTTTATTTCTGGGTTCTCTATTCTGTTCCATTTTCTATTAAAGACAGAAGTTCTTTATTTTGATGAAGTCCAATTTACCAATTTTTTTTGAATGATTCGTGTTTTGGGGGCATCTTATCTTAGAAATCTTTACCTAATGCAAATGTGATGGTTAATATTATGTGTGAACCTGGCTAGGCTATGATATCCAGTTTTTCATCAGACACCAGTCTAGCTGTTGCTGTGAAGATGTTTTTAAGATGTGATTAACATTTAAATGAGTAGATTCTGGAGTTCCCCTTGTGGCTCAATGGTAACAAACCCGACTAGTATCCATGAGGACATGGGTTCTATCCCTGGCCCCACTCATCTGGTTAAGGATCCGGTGTTGGCTGTGAGCTGGGGTGTAGGTCGCAGAAGTGGCTCGGATCTAGCATTGCTGTGGCTGTGTGTTAGGCCCGCAGCTGCAGCTCCCATTCAACCTCTAGCCTGGGAACTTCCATGTGCTGCACTTGCAGTCCCAAAACAGCAACAACAACAACAAAAATCAAAAAATAAATATAAATAAATGGGTAGATTTTGAATAAAGCAGATTGCTCTTCCTAATGTAGGTGGGCCTCCTCTAATCACTTAAAGGCCATAAGGAAAAGAATGAGATTCCTTGAGTAAGAAGGAATTCTGCCTCCAGAATGACTTCAGACTAGAGAGACAATCAACTTTTCTCTGATAAGAGTCTTTTTGCATTCATCTATTATTTGTCTCTCCTTGTACCAATACCACACTCTGAATTATGTGGCTTTATAATAAGTCTTAGTATCTAGTACTATAAGCCCTAGATCTTTGTAATTCCTTCAGAATTATCCTGACTGTCCTTAACTCAGTGCATTTCCTTAAAATTTTTAAGCTCACAGTCTTTTCTTCATGTTCATATATTTTTAATTAAAATATAGTTGATTTATAGTTTTGCATTAATTACTCTATAGCAAAGCAATTATACACATATGTACATTATTTTTTATATTCCTTTCCCTTATGGTTTATCCCAGGAGATTTATCCGTGTGCTATAGAGTAGGACCTTGTGGTCTGCCCACTCTGAATGTAAGAGTTTGCGTCTACTAATCGCAAACTCCCAGTCTCTCCTTCTCCCTCCCGCCTCACTTTCTTTGTAACCACAAGTCTGTCCTTTATGTCTGTGAGTCTGTTTCTGTTTTGTTCATTTGTTCCATATTTTATATTCCACATATAAGTGATATAATAATATTTATCTTTCTCATTCTGACTTAGTTCACTTAGTATGATAATCTCTAGTTGTATCCATATTGCCGTAAATGGCATTATTTCACTATTTTTTATGGCTGAGTGATATTCCATTGTCTAAACATACATCTTCTTAATCCTTTCATCTGTTGATAGACATTTAGGTTGTTTCCAATCTTGGCTGTTGTGAATAGTGCTGCTGTGACCATATGTGTGCATGTATCCCTTTGACTCATTGTTTTGTCTGGATATATGCCCAGGAGTGGGATTGCTGGATCATATGGTAATTCTATTTTTAGTTTTCTGAGGAACCTCCATACTGTTTCCCATAGCAGTTGCACTAATATTCCCACCAACAGTGTAGGAGGATTCCCTTTTCACCACACCCTCTCCAGCATTTGTTATTTGTAGGCTTGTTAATGCTAGCCAGCCAGTCTGACCAGGGTGTGATGGTACCTCATTGTAGTTTTGATTTGCATTTTTCTAATAATTAGTGATGTTGAACATCTTTTCATGTGCCTCCTGGCCATCCGTATATCTTCCTTGGAGAAACATCTATTTAGGTCTAATGTCCATTTTTCCGGTGGGTTTTTTGTTAAGTTGTATGAGCTGTTCTTATGTTTTGGAGATTAAGCCCTTCTTAGTTGCATCGTTTACAGATATTTTCTCCCATTCTATAGGTTGTCTTTTCATTTTTTTTTAATGGTTTTCTTTGCTGTACAAAAGCGTGTAAGTTTGATTTGGTCTCATTTGTTTATTTTTGTTTTTATTTCTGTTGCTTGGGAGACTGACCTAAGAAAACATTGATACACTTTATGTCAGAAAATGTTTTGCCTATGCTCTCTTCTAGTTTTATTGTGTCATGTCTTATATTTAAGTCTTTAATAAGCTTCCATTCTTAAACCCTGTGTTCTACTGTCCCATAAGTATTGTTAGTTCTCATTTTAATGAAATAGCCAAGATAACCAAGCCTATTGACCCCAAAGCCTACACTCTTTGCAACTACACTGACTACCTTTCAGTAAGCCATAGAGTTTATAAACAGACATATCTGGCATGTTTTTATTTGTTTTCTTTTCAGTAATTAACACTTTTTTCCATTTTATTGTTTAGTATCCAAGATTATTTTTCAACTTATTATAAACCACCTTAAAAAGATAACAGTGGAAGCAAATTTTCTGTTTGGGATCCGTTTGAAGTATGGTAAGAATCTTTGGACGTTCCCTTGTGGTAAAAAAAAGAATCTAGTTATGATGTCAGTTAATTTGAGCCCTTTTATCTGACTATGCAGTCCAGCATTCAAGAGAAAGAAGTCATACAAATAAATATTAAGAAGGTTATGCTTGCAAAGTTTAGATTATATGGAACTTGGAAAGTGTTAAGAGGTGAAATGCGAAAGAGGATATTCCAGTATTAACATGCGCGCCCATACACATAGCTATTTCCAATAGAACAGCTTTGTTCCAGAGAGCTCATCCGTAATGAGTCTCACTTAAACTACTTCCGTAACTGTAACATCTCTGTGTTGTAATAAGGGAAAAATCATCAACTTTTTAATATAATTAGAAAAAGCAAGATATTATAAGATTATGACACAAGTAAGTCAAGCTGAATATCATGTAATCCTATATTGTAAACATATCCATACTCACCAACAGTGAGGGTCTCCAAGAAAAAGGATAGGAAATCATTGTCTCCAAGAATAATAATAGGAATGAGAATCTACGTGATCCCAGAAGTACAAGTTATCTTGCAAGTTAGCTTGGCTTGGTAACAGTAAAATGTGCTTTTTGTGTTCTTCAAAAATATTTATTCAAACATTTATGAAAAAGAAAATTCTGGGGAGTTCCCTGTGGCACAGCAGGTTAAGGATCTAGCATTGTCACTGCAGTGGCTCAGGTGTCAGCTGTGGCGTTGGTTCAGCGCCTGGCCTAGGAACTTCCACCTGCCAGGGGGGCAGCCAAATAAATAAATAAATAAATAAGAAGAAGAAGAAAATGACGTATACGTAAGTGGTTGAGGTGTTTTTTTTTATTCATTTTGTTGCTTGGTTCTCTGGGAGGTCTTTTTTGCTTGGGCAGCTTACCATAGCTAAATAAATTAAATGCATTGTACCTCATTGAAAAACAGAACAAATTTAAGTTGAGTAAGTGAAGTGGTTTCATAGGATTATACCATGTCAGTATTATAATTGCTAAAGTAAATAAGATGAAGAGAGCAGAACAGGTGCTATGATACTGAAAAAAAAAAAAAATCTGGAACAGCGAAAGTGATCGAAGCAAAATAATAGGAAGTGACCTAATTTCACAAAAGATGTCTTTCTAATGTCTTTAAATACAAATGAAAGAACCAAGACGAGTAGACTGAAAAAGAAAATCAGTCATATGCATGAGCCTGTCCACCAGAGCTTAACAAAAACAATGGAGAACAGGGAAAAAAAGGGGCTAAATATTGAATACAATAGCTACTGAGGGGTGATCAAAGGACAGGAAGGTGGGGGAACATGTTTTGGCAAAAAAGAAAGGTCAAAAGAAAGCAGAAAGCACAGTTTAGGTCAATTCAAGTGAGGTAAAGGAATAGAGAAAAATAATACCAGTAGACAGTGTTCAGGGATAATGAATGTATATCCTAATGTTATGCACATTGCTTAGCAACAAGCAATTTAAAAAAAAAAAAAAGAATGAAAACGGAACTACAAAAAGCAATTAAAAGAAGAAAGAGACATATGCCTTGTAAAGTAATCAGGTGCAAGGTGAAAATGAGAAAAGCCAAGATGAAAAGTGAATTCAGACCTTAAAGAAGGTTAAGATAAATATTCATATTTGTCAGTTGGTCCCTTAGGTCAGTTTTAAAAAACAGACACTGGATTGTAATAACCATTAAATAAGATAACTGCCCAATGTAGACATATTGATTGCCATCAAAAATGTACTCCATACTCTGTATAAAACATTGAAAATAGATTTAGATATTCATATGGTTTAATATTTTAAGAAAGTATATTTTAATTCAGTATGATAAAAACAAATCTGTGAGAGTGATTATTTTAAAAGTATGACTTAGGGAGCTCTTTAGGGAGCTCCTGCTGTGGCAAAGCAGGTTAAGGGTCCAGCATTGTCTCTGTGGCAGAGCGGGTTTAATCCCTGGCCCAATGCAGTGTGTTAAGGATCCTGCGGTGCCACTACTGTGGCATAGGTCACAGCTGCAGCTTGGATTCAGTCCCTGGCCCGGGAATTTCCATATGCTGCAGACGTGGCCAAAAAAGGAAAAAAATATATATATATGATTTAGGAGGGCGTTCAGCAGTGATTTCCACCTTTCATTTTCTTATTTTGGATATAAATTTTTGCTTGGTACATATCTTAATACCTTATTTAAAATTTGTGGACAGTAGGTAGCATCCAACATGTTCGTAAAGTTCAAAAGTACCTTTCTGTAAATAATAGCTTCTAAAGGCCAGTAGATGCATTTAAAAATAAGCAAATAAATCGATTCAGCCCATACTCAGCAGTGGAAACAGAGCATATTTCCAATGGATGAATTTAGGTTTGACCTTGTAAACACTGAAAGCATTACAAACCCCAAATACCACAGTTACCGCAGGGCTCATCTCGTCAAAGATTACTGTCTGAAAATCGTCTTCAGAGTATGTCCCAGCTGCAGGCTAATTTTTGGTCCATCTTTTGAAATGGCAGAGTCTCAAGACTTCTTCCTCCCACTCAGGTAGTAAGTGATCAACATTCCACAGTGCTGGAGAGAAGGCACAGACTTAATTACAAACGTAGGAACAGTTGAACAAAAAATGGTAATAATTGGGCTCTTTTTATTAGTGAGTTTTGGGACCTGCATGTCATTACTTATGATATAACAGCACAGCGCTTTCTGCCAATTAGTTTTCCCTGCTCACTGCTTTAGGAGTGAGACACTAAGGCGCACAGTTGGCTCTCAAAATAGTTACTCGGTGACTTAATGTATGAAAGGGTGCCTTTGCAGATGCTCTTTTTTTGAGATAGTATTTAGAAGTTATCTGTTGCTAAGGCTGGGTACTTTGCCTGACAGCCGCAGATCAAAACAACTGTCATGCCCTTTCCTAGAGTACCAGAGCACATCATGAAGTTTGAGACACCACTGATTCCAGGGCACCCTCACATCATGCACTGCTCATGAAGAAGAATTCTGCCCATTAAACTATGACACAGTGCTGGAGTTCCCGTTGTGGTCAGTGGTTAATGAACCCAACTAGTATCCATGAGAATGCAGGTTTGATCCCTGGCTTTGCTCAGTGGGTTAAGAATCGGGCGTTGCTGGGAGCTGTGGAGTAGGTCACAGACACAGCTCGGATCTGGTGTTGCTCAGATCTGGTCGGCTGTAGGCCGGCAGCTACAGCTCCAATTGGACCCCTAGCCCGGGAACTCCCATATGCCTCGGGTGTGGCCCTAAAAAGACAAAAATAATAAATAAATAAATAAATAAATAAATAAATAAATAAATAAATAAATAAAAATAAAGTGCTAAGAGACCAGTGATTGTAAGATGCATCCTACCTATGCATCCCTTTCTTTCTCCTTCAGTGGAAGCATCCTCCTTCTAGAATTCTCCTTTATCCCCATATGCCAGCTCTGGGAGGGCTCCTTCTCAGCCTCTACTTCCATGGGGAGGACTCCCAGTTCCCTGCCTTCATCTCAGTCCTGTTTTCTAAATCCCAGACTCACATCTTCACCTCCTACTGGAGACCTCTCTCTGGGCGTCTCCATGGACCCCCCAGACTCCACATGTTCTAAATGGTTTTTATTGTCTTTGGCCTCAGAACTGATCTTTCTCTTTTCTTGTATTACTTTCCTTGGTTCACGACAGTTCCATCTACCCAGTTACCCATACAAGGATCCTTCAAATCTACCCCTTTCTTGACCATTTATAACCAACTGGTCACCAGATTTTGTTTATTTCACCACCCAAGTCTGTCTCAGCTTTTCCTCCCCACCAACCTTGACCCCAGCTGTATTAACTGGCCATAACAAATGCCACAGGTGGAATGGCTTGGACAGCAGAAATTTATTTTCTTACAATTCTGGAGGCTAGATGTCTGAGGTCAAGGTGTTAGCAGGGTTGGTTTCTTCTGAGGCCAGTGGCCGTCTTCCCATGGTCTTCTTTCTGTCTGTGCCCTAATTTCTTCTTCTTATGGGGACACCAGTCATATTGGACTAGGACCCACTCTAATGACCTCATTTTATCTTAGTTAACTTTTTAAAGACACTGTTTCCAAAGACAGTCACATTCCGAAGTACTAGGAGTTAGGGCCTCAACTTGGGAATTTGGGAGGATGCAATTCAGCCCATAACGTGTGCCCTTGTCCTCTCTTTCCCAGCTAATTGTATCCTCTCCTGAGTCATTCCCCTATCTCCAGCATCATCTCCACTCTAACATCTTATTTTTTTTTTTCCCAAACAGTAGGCTTTTATTGTTTTACTGGACATCCAAGGCTGTATAGCACAGGGAACTATATCTAGTCACTTGTGATGGAACGTGATGGAGGATAATGTGAGAAAAAGAATGTATACATTCTAACAACTTCATATACCACCGTCTGAGAGATTATTCTGATTTCAAATATGAACGTGTAACTTTCCCCACTTAAAACTCTTAATGGCTCCCAATTATATAGATTGTCTGGATTCCTTCAAATGGCATCTTTCATAATCCTCTTCGGGCACTTTCCTACTCAGGCTGTGCTCCCACCACTCAACTATTCGAAGTTCCCTAAAGGTTTTGGACCAGCGCATCTGTGCCTTTGCACATGCAGTGTCCTGTATCCGGGATTTTCTTTCTCTCAACCCTACCTCCCTTTGCCTCACCAGCTCTAACTCATTTCTGACTCAATGTAGGTAGCACATCCCACAGGAAGTCTTACTTCAGGGTGACCAGGAGGAAATATGGCCAATAGCAATCGCACAAACTGAGGGAGAACTGTTAATACGCGGGAAAGCCTCTCTTTGATTTGAATGCACTAAAAAAGAATGTGTTAAGTGGAAGTTAAGCTGGCCGTTGTAGACGTTCCTCATCCTGCAGAGCCCCCGAAACTTTCGTAAAGGACAGATTATAAAATTTACATCTTCCTTTTCATCACTTACTTAGCCGATGGCTCAGGACCCAGCTCATCATCTTTAATCACTTCCTAATGCCTTCCTAAGCCGGGAGCCACGTCCACGGGGCTGGAGTGAAGCACTTATGCTCAGCAGTCTCTGGTCCTCAGCCCTGAACACACAGTAAAAAGGCAGCCTTCCCCCAGCTTTTCTGAAAAATAAGTACAAATTGCAAGAAATGCGGTACAGATTGTGAGATGTCGGTACATTAGTGGTGACATGGGAAAATCTGATGGAGTCGGTGGGGGGGGGAAAGGTGTAAATTGCAGGATACTATACCGGGGAGGTCAGTCTGTTAGTAAGGCAGCGAATGGGATGGGCTTAAAGAACAGGCATAAATTACCAAGTAATATGAAGAAGAGGTCAGTACATTAGTAACACAAGAAAACTGGCAGATTTGGCCAGAAAAGGTGCAAATTGTAAGATAATGTAAAGTAGGGGTTTTGCTGTAAAGACGAGCTTACATTACATCAAGGATGCTTGCTGGCCATACAGACAGCGACTAGAACTCTCAGTATTTTTATAGTTCTATCTCAGCAGATCTTTATGTCTTGTAGAATTATTCATTAAATTCTAAGCTAATGTTGCTACAGAGCAAAATTATTGTTCTTGCTTGTTGAGTGAAAAACGGAGTCAGAAAGAATCCCTCAAAAACCTCTGAATGCCTGAATCTCTAAACCATATTATTTGTCAGCTCTAATAATCATGTACCTTTGGGGGGACCCTTTGCTGCACAAAGAAAGACACACATTCCTCCGCAAGGCTCTGTCAATATGATTGTCACTTCTGGGTTCAAGATAGAGTTTAAAAGAATCATGCAATTAAAAGCTATTTGAATACAAATTTTAATTGCAGTGTAATAGATAACGGTAGACCGCAAGAACTCCACGGACCCCTCTTGTTTCTACACATCTCATGAGTACAGCACTGTGACTGTCTTTTCTTCCACAGTCTCTTTTCAAGGAAGTTTGTATAATGAACAGCCTTGGAAACGGAGTTAGTGTCTCCCTCCAGAACAAAAAGCGGGCGTGCTTACCAGCCACTCCCTAAGCTCAAGGTCCCTCTTCTTTGATGCAACCCTCTGTGTGCGCAGGCATCTGTCTGAGTCTATCCACATCAGCCTGGAGAATCTGGGGGTAAGGGCAACTGACACAAATGTGTGACGCTCATGCCACTTGCTGTGCCATGAGTAGTGACACAACTGTGCTCTGAGCCAGTAGACCTGGGTCTTCTGCCAGCATCCATGAAACTGACGGTCTACCTTGGTAGCTTGCAAGGAGACTGAATTTTCCGGCTCTTCACAGTTCTTAACAGCTTTATCAACAAGGATGGGATGCTGACCGTGACATGGCTTTCTGGAAGAATGGTGAGAAGATTATGCTTCTTAACAGGAGTTGAAGGAAGTCCAGGGGAATTAGCAGTGAATATGTTGACCAAATGATATGGTCAACCAGGCAGTAATAGTCCTCTTCTTTGTTACTTATTAATGAAGAGCAGTGGGAGGTGGTTGCTGTAGATACGCAGACGTCCAGAGATGTCTGGGTTGTGCTACCTCTTCTCCAGGCAGGAGGACTTCCCCACCAATATGGCAGCCAACCTCAAGTCCACTCTCTGCAGACTAGCAAGGACTAGTCCATGGTTTCCTATGGGGTGGGGGACAGAAAGTTCTACCCATTTCAGACAAGAGCTGTGTAGATAGACACCTATATTGAGAATGAAAGAAACTTTGTGATTTCTGTGAGAAGAACCCAGGAGAATCCTTAGAACTTTGGCTGATTCTCTTGGGAGATGAGGGGCAGGTCACATAATGCCTGTTAAGGAAGACTGGCAACAGCTAAGCCCTCCTGTGCACCCTGGTTCCAACTTTAACCCTTTTGGAGGTAAAGATCTCCAAGTTTTTGCAGTGTTCGGCCAAACTAAACAATATACACTTGAAGATTCATATTTGCAAAAAAGATTATTTTGAAAAGCAAGGGAATGATAAGTGCAAAATTTAAGAGAGCTACTTCTGAAGGCAAGGCACAGGGCTCAGAGCAGGAAGGAGCATGCAGGTGGCTACAATAATATTGGTAATTTTCTAATTCTTTAGTTGGGGGTGGACTCACAGGTTTTGGTTGCATTATCATGCTTCATAATGTAGCTCTTTATTAAAATATGTCTATTCTTTCATGTGTATCAATCATTACATAGTAAATTTTTACAACCAGCTTAGGGAAAGTTAGTTTATAATGAAATTTATTGGATTGCTGTGGATGACATGGCATCTGTTGGATTCCTATCTGGATTTTGCTAGAGGATAATATCTTCCCTTGAGAGCCCTACAGTGTCCAGCAGGAAAATGGTAGCTGTACATACCTTCCTGTGAGAAATACTGGAGAAGTTTAGTGTTTCTTTCTTAGATAGTGGTTACATCATAAAATTGTTGCCAATTAAGTGTCTCATATTTGCCTAAGCCAAGTTCAATTAGGAGTTGCATTAGCCAACAGTTCCTACTGTGACTCAGTGGAAACAAAAGTGACTAGTATCCATGAGAATTCAGATTCTATCCCAGGCCTCACTCAGTGGGTTAAGGATCTGGCATTGCTGCGAGTTCTAGTGTAGGTTGCAGATGGGACATGGATCCCGAGTTGCCGTGGTTGTGGTGTAGGCCGGCACCTGCAGCTCTGATTCGAACCCTAGCCTGGGAACTTCCATATGCTGCAGGTGCAGCCATAAAAAGAAAAAAAAAAAAAGATTTGTATTACCTTGATGTCTAATTCTAGATACTGTTCTTTTTCATTATTCCTAAAACCAGACTGTAAACACTTCGTATATTTATAGTGCTGAGGAAGCATTTGGGAAATGTGGGGAAATATTACATGGTCTGTACCAACTTCTCTGGCCAAGAGGGATGGCGAAAAGTCTTCCTTCCCTTCCTAATTTTATCTTCTATCTAGTCCAAGGACAAGAGACAGACAGACAGAAAGGGCCCTTCAAGCCTTTCTCAAGTGACAAAACTCCAAGGTAAATTTTGTCCTTCTTGTGTCCCCCGAGAATGCCTGCAGGTCCTTGCTGACAGCTTCCCTCCCCCCCAACCCGAGGCCTCTGGGAGCTCTCCAACCCTCAGCAGCATGGGAAGATAGCACTTTTTGGTCTAGGTGACCTTGAGAGTTGACACTAGATTCTTTGTGAGGTCACCCTAGGACCAGTGTTGTCATCATACTACCGCTAAATATTTTTTATCACCTGCTGGAGACGAAATGTTTTCATGCTTTGTTTCACTTACTCTTTCCAGCAAGCCCAGGATGGCTGTTATCATCACCCCTGTTTTCTGTCAAAGCAGGACTTGGAAGTGCAGTAACTTCATGTTCTGGACAGAACACAAAGTCTGTTCTGCAGATTCTACAGCTCGTGCATTTAGCAGTGCGACAGCCATATCATCTCACCTCTTAATTCTACCACTGTCGTGTGAGCACACGGGATCTTTTTTACCTGACGGACATCGAAATGTCCCCAGGTGGTGGCGATCGGAAGATACGTGGTAGGGGAAAGGGGACAAGCTCTGCGGGCCCCCGGGCAGGAAGGAAGGCTGCATCGCTGAGATCCTGTTACCCCTCTTTTTAGTGAATTCTCTCCTTTTCCTTCTTATCGAAACTCTGTCCCCGCTATCTGGGTGGCTGATGTTTTTGGATAAGCTGGAGTTAACATTCCTCAAGCATGAGGGGGAGGGACAGACACATGAGAGAGGACTTTCCTGTTGCTAAACGTGATGATGTTTCTTTCACGTTGGGAAGGAGATGAGCGGGCCCACCTTTTTTCTAAGAGGAGGCAAGCAGGGTGCGAATCGGGTTTCTGGTATTCTCGGGGAAGCTGCGAATGTCATTTTCCTCCTGATCTATAATTGGTCCCTTGGAGGGAAGGCAATTACTTGACGTGAAAGGGGCTTCAAAGGCAAAGTTTGAAGTGTCTTTATCCTGAGCTTGCAGATTTGTCTTTAGTTGGCTACTGAAAAAATAAACAAACAAATACTTGAATCGGACTTACAAAGCACTTACTACAAGGAGCTGCAGGAGGAAGATAGCAGGAGGGACCCCCGCAGGGGGTGCCTCAGGCTGGCAGCATCTTGACGGCGAGAGCTGGGTGCTTGACACCCAGGAGGAGAACCCCCAGTTGTAGGGTTTCCAGGAGTGCCTTTTACAGCAGACCACTCATTCCTCAGCTCAGGGGGGTACTTTTATCTCGTTAGGTACTTATCCGTGCTTTCTTTTGGTGGAGCTTGATCCCAAACCAAAATCTCTTTCCTTGTGGTAGGAATAGCTCATATCATAAACTTTCTGAGGACCACACGCTCTCATAGGCAGTAATAGTTGAAATATAATGCAAGATTTGAAACACAGGCCACTCTCACAGACTGCATGCATCACGGTCTTAGAAGACGGTCAAAAGGAACCTTTTCCTTTTCTTTAGTTCTTCTGAGTTTCTCCTTGGGGATCAGGTTCTCTGAGGCAGTGATCAGATTGTACAGTGTTGATTCATCAGTTCCCAGGGGCTCCTTGCACACTTACTTGGGCTTAGTACAGAGTTTTCCCCTCTGGAAGTGACAGGGTCTAGTCCTCAGCTAAGAACGGACTGGCTTCTAAAGTTTGGGAAAGTGGAATCTAGAACCTGGAATATGGAGTTCCTGTTGTGGTGCAGTGGTTAGTGAATCTGACTAGGAACCACCAGGTTGCGGGTTCGGTCCCCAGCCTTGCTTAGTGGGTTAACAATCCGGCATTGCCGTGAGCTGTGGTGTAGGTCGCAGACGCGGCTTGGATCCTGCATTGCTGTGGCTGTGGCAGTGGCATAGGCCAGTGGCTACAGCTCCGATTAGGCCCCTAGCCTGGGAACCTCCATATGCCGAGGGTGCAGCCCTAGAAAAGACAAAAATAAAATAAAATAAAAAAATAAAGCAGAACCTGGAATGTGATGTCCCAGCAGGGTAATAAAATGGTGCTTGGCGAGTTCCTTCGTGGCTCAGCGGAAATGAATCTGACTAGTATGTATGAGGACACAAGTTCAATCCCTGGCCTCGCTCAGTGGATTAAGGATCCAGCATTGCCATTAGCTGTGGTGTAGTTTGCAGACACGGCTCGGATCCTGTGTTGCCGTGGCTGTGGTGTAGGCTGGCAGCTGCAACTCTGATTCAACCCCTAGCCTGGGAACTTCCATATGCCTCAGGTGTGGCCCTAAAAAGACCAAAAAAAAAAAAAAAAAGGTGCCTGGTTTCCCAGCGTAACCCACCAGCGTCTTTAATCCCTGGGGAGGGTGACTGCATCCTCATGCCCATGGTCCCATTAGTGTTAAAATACAGAGAGAGAAGGAGGCGGAGCCTTTCCTCTGCCTATCTGGGCTCTAGGCTCGCCCTTTCTTCCAGTCCTGCCTCAGGGGTCCCCAGTGCCCTGGTATCCCGCTGCTCCAGAATCACACGGCTGCTTCCTCCCCTCCCCCACCCCCATCCAAACGCTCCTTTCCTCGGTGTAGCTGATCTCAGCAGGCAAGGATTTTGATGAAACTAATTCATACTAACGTGTCCTTAACTGATAGTTCCTTAATCCTCCCAGAGGCATTTGCATTATTAAAAGAAAATGCCTATTAAATGCTTATTCAATCAAACAAATATAGATTATTCAGGACACACAATCCAGTGACATAAGAGATTAAGGCAGAGTAGGAGGAGTTGTGGGGGGGAGGTGAGCGTCACCGCGGAGGCAGAACTTCCCTGCACGGAGTTGGTTCCCCCAGGCTGGCTCCCCTAAGCCAGGCCTCCTTTTCAGCACATTTTTCCTCTTGATGCTTCTGAACTTGTAACTTCTAGAAAAGTGCTAACACAGTGAGGTGGCAGCAGAAGTTCCACTGGTGGCGGTGAGGCTTGAGGAGGGCTGAGGTATTGGCCGAGGACATTGACAGCCTCAAGCATCAGCTGGTGTAAGGCCTGAAACACTGGCCTAAGGACAGAGACAGGGAAATCCCACTAAACAGAGAGCAGAAATTGAGAAATCAGTCATAAAAAAAAAAAAGTAAAAGGAGTTTCCGACATGGCTCAGTGGTAACAAACCGAACTAATATCCATGAGGACACAGGTTCGATCCCTGGCCTCGATTAATGAGTTAAGGATCTGATGTTGTCGTGAACTGTGGTGTAGGTGGCAGAAGCGACTCGGATCCTGTGTTGCTGTGGCTGTGGTGCAGGCCAGCAGCTGCAGCTGTGATTCAACCCCTATCCTGGGAACTTCCATATGACGTGGGTGTGGCCCTAAAAAGCAAAAAAAAAAAGAAAAGAAAAAAAGGAAGAAAAGAAACCATTCAGCGAATTCAAGCCCTATATATAAACCAGTGATGAACTAGTAGCCTTGTTCCTGGCACCGTCTCATCAGGAAAGCAGACCCTAAGATAAACAGTTGCACTAAAACGCAATCAGCACAAATCTACCTGCTACATTAGAAAAACAAAGGACACCATGGATAATGGATCCGGAACACATGAATAGTATTGCTTTGAAGAATGCACGTGTGCAGATACTCAGGAATGCTAGGTGAGGCATGACAAATTCTAACCGAGGCCACGCGTCACATGGGGGTCAGGTGGCTTCTCTGAGGGCATGGGGATCTCGTCGGGTCTGGCCAGTGAGGAGGGAGGGAAGGGCTAGGCCTCTCTGAGCGCATCTCAGGCAGACCACACAGGGTGTGTGAAACCCGACAGGGAAGCTTCTTGGTGCCTTTGAGGAATTGCCGGGGAGACTTGAGAGAGAGGCCAGCTCTGCCCCTGGGTGTTGCCAGCCTTGGAACCTCAAAGGTCTGACTTTAAGAATTGAAGTGAAAGAGCAACAGGTTATCCTGTGCGGCCCTGACTGTATGTGTGGTTGAGGTTTAGGGGGAGGAAACCTATCAGCGAGGCCCTTCAGGTCCGAACAGAGAATCGAGAATCGAGGGAGCACGCTGTTGCCTCCTCTGTGGAACTTGTCATTTGAGGGGTGCCCAGCAAGGCCCCCACTCCAAAATATCTCTCCACTCACCCCTGACAGAGGCTCAAACCCCGTAATTGAAGAATTCATCTCTTTTAAAACTCAGACTTGGAGTCCCCTCATGGCTCAGTGGGTTAAGGATCCAGCATTGTCACTGCTCTGGTTACAGCTACAGCGTAGGTTTGATCCCTGGCCCAGGAACATGACTCAGGTGCAGCAAAAACAAACAAATAAAACCCTCAGGCTCCCCCAACAACCAAGGCTTAGGCAAAATTGGGGCAGAAGTTGACATTTTTAAGTTGTTCGGACCCCAGTCATCCTCTTCTGGGTGCCTTTTCCGGGTCTCTGTGACATCTCTCCACGCTCCTTAGATGCCCAGGGCTTGTGCGGCGGTCTCTAAATCAACACCTGCCTTCGAGACAGGATCTGTCTGATATGACTTCAGGGAACTTTACGATGCAATTTCAAATCAGTCTGTTGCCTTCTCCTAGGACGTAAATGTGTGACTGATTGTAACTCAAATTGCTTTGAGTGATAAAGAAAATGTGTTGGCTCTCACAACTGAACCCAGGAGAGGTGGTGGTGACTCAGGGGTAATTCAGTCAAAGCTGGGGCTCTGGTGCTGCATCTCTGGTATTCTTGCAGCTTCGCCCTCACCCTGTGCCACTGTGACCTTGTCCTGACGTCCTTAATAGTTGTAACACCCACTGCAGTAGCTCCAGCCCTCAGGCCCACAGCCTCCCCAGCCCCTGCTGAGAGAGCCGCTCTACCAGTCAGACAGTGAAAGACAAACATGGTATGATACCACTGATGCGGGGAATCTAAGAAAAGGATACAAATGGACTTATTTGCAGAACAGAAACAGACTCCAGACTTTGAAAACAAACTTATAGCTACCAAAGGGGACAGGTGAATGGGGGGAGAGGGGGGATGGACTAGGGGTTTGGGATTGGCATAATGCACACTGTGGTATACGGAGTGACTGGCCAGTGGGGGCCTCCTGTATAGCCCCTGGAACTCTACCCAATATCTGTGATGATCTGTCTATGCGGGAAAAGCATGTGAAAGAGTATAAATGTGTGTTCATGTATAACTGAATCACTTTATTGTACGGCAGAAATTATCACACCATTGTTAATCTACCATACATCAGTAAAACTTTAAAAAATAGGGCGGGGGAGTTCCCGTCGTGGCGCAGTGGTTAACGAATCCGACTAGGAACCATGAGGTTGCGGGTTCGGTCCCTGCCCTTGCTCAGTGGGTTAACGATCCGGCGTTGCCGTGAGCTGTGGTGTAGGTTGCAGACGCGGCTCGGATCCCGCGTTGCTGTGGCTCTGGCGTAGGCCGGTGGCTACAGCTCCGATTCAACCCCTAGCCTGGGAACCTCCATATGCCGCAGGAGTGGCCCAAGAAATAGCAACAACAACAACAACAATGACAAAAGACAAAAAATAAAAATAAAAAATAGGGCGGGGAGGAAGGACTTCGAGAGGTCCCGGGCTTCTCTCTAAGGTCTTGGGACACCTCTGAACGTGTCATGCTGGCTGGGAGTGTCTGCTAATCCAAGAGGTAGTCACCGTGGTTCTGCCTGGCACCCTGATGATCAGCTGAGCTCCCCGGAGCCGTGGGAGTGTGTGGGATCCTTTTGTCCTAAATCACCGGGATCCTGGATGCCAGCACTGGGAGCCAGGTCGAAGCACTTCCAGGAAAGCACCAAACATTGCTGACAGTATAGGGATGTTTATACTTCAAGCCCTTGATCTCCTGACAGAATGTTACAGAGATGTGGGCATCAGTGTGAAATGGGAAAGGAATTATTTTTAGAATGGATGGTGGGGCCACCTAAGAGTCCCTGAGACTTGTGGTTCTCACAGCAGTCTTCATCTGACACGTTCCGATTCAGTCATTAATCTGCTAGCATAGCGCAGATTACCCAGGGATCTTTGTCTGTGACACTCCCGAGCCATTGGTATCCTGGGAGTCCGTGACCTTTCACTAGGCTTGGTGTGTACGCATAGTAGACGGAATTCAAAAAGGTGTAAGTCCTGTTTGTGTAGGACAGTCATGCACTGTTTAAAACTATTTGCTGTTAAACTTTTAAAAAACAATGTTGCTTGTTGGATGTACCAGAATGACTTGATAAACAGGAGTTTGGCAGAGGGAAAGGGCCAAGAGAGTTAGTGAAAAGCTTGACAGTCTTTTGTCCTCTGTGTATTTCATCAAAATTTAGAGACTTAAAAAACTCAGAATAGATGAGTTTTCTTTTTTTTTTTAATGGGAGTGGTTTCATTTCTTACAGTTTTTTACTTGTGTAAATAATACAAGGCTATATTGAATTCTTCAGAAATCTGCCAAATAAGGCAAAATATAGAACATTAAAAATTTTTTTTGGAGTTCCTGTCGTGGCTTAACTGTAACAAATCCGACCTTTATCCATGAGGATGTGGGTTCTATCCCTGGCCTCGCTCAGTGGGTTAAGGATCCAGCTCTGCCCTGAACTGTGGTGTAGGTGGCAGATGTGGCTTGGATCACACGTTGCTGTGGCTGTGGCGTTGGCCAGCAGCTACAGCTCTGGAACCCTAGCCTGGGAACTTCTATATGCCGCAGGTGTGGCCCTAAAAAGACAAATAATAATAATAATAATAATTAACCCCAGGTCCTTTCTTCAAAATATTAACCAACTCTGTTTTGTTAATATTCACATAAGTAAAAGTGAGTGTATGTGCCCTTAACAAACATATATCCTGTGCAGGTGCTTCCTAGTTGCTGGGGATGCAGAGAATTGAAGGCACTCTTCCTGTCCTCAGGAAAGAGCAGATGATCTATTTGGGAAAAATAAAGTGAAAACATGGCAAATAAATAGCATCGGGTTATTCAATGGCTAGTTCCACCAAGTGAGATGAAATAAGCAGTTCAGAAAAGGGAGCAATGACTGGGGTGAGGGGTGGTCCTGCCGAGGATGGAAGAGGCGCAGCTCTTCCTCGGAAGGGGAGCCTCCCAGGCCGCCACGTACATTTGCTTTTGCAGCTACATTTTATTCCATGTTCCCTAAAATTATTACTGGAGCACATCGCTTAATTCCAGGCGTTTCTTTACTGTATTACAGATTCCTGTAGCATTGTCGGGATTTGGTCATACGGATCACTTCTGATCATGTGTGTATTTTCCAAACTTTCTGTAATGATTCCCTGTTATTCTTTTAGAATTGTTTTATCATGATATAACAATGTACTTCTCAGTTTCTTTTATAGTGATGAGGAAACTATTGCCACAAGCAAACTAGAAGATAAAATATCAACTGTTATATTTCTCATGAAATAAATGTAGGGACCATTTCTTTTGTTCCCCCTCCCCCCATTAAATTATAGTCGCTTCACAGTATTGTGCCAGTTTCCACTGCATGGCAAAGTGACCCAGTCACACATAGTTGTTACACACTCCCCGTCTTATAATATCTTCTATCATGGTCTATTTCAAGGGACTGGATATAGTCCCCTGTGCTGTACAGCAGGACCTCATCACCCATCCATTCCAAATGTACTAGTCTGCATCTACCAACCCCAAACTCCCTGTCCATCCCACTCCCTCCCCCTTGGCAACCACACATCTGTTCTCTGTGTCTGTGTGTCTGTTTCTGGTTTGTAGATAGGCTCACCTTGTGCCGTATGTACCTGTGTCGGGACCGTTTCTTATCTGCAGGTGCTAAAGACTGTTCAACCCACACGGTCACTATTTTTCAGCGTCTTAAAATGTTCCAGACTGTTACCCACTGCTGGCATGAGAATTTCAGAAAACTGAATCTGACTATGATCAAGTTGGCAGCCTTCTTTGCTGGCTTTATTTGACATTGATTTGCTGGATTATTCTTCAATGAATAAGTTAGGAATAAACATAACATTTTCCAGTTCGTGTTATTTCTTCCCTTTTAGTTATTTCCTGTCCTTTACTCTCCACTTCTGTGCACCAAGCCTGGGAGCACCCCTCTTTGCCTCGTGAGTTCCCTTTGGATAGAAATCATTGAGCCCCTGGCGCTTTGGACAGTGCTCAATAAATGCTTCGTGAATGAATGAAAACATTTCACAAGTGATTAGAAAGAAATAGTACAGAGATTAGGTACAAATACATATGTATGGTTTTAATTTTCACGTTTTTTTTTTAAACCATTTCTCTGTCTTATTAAAGCAACTTCCCACTAGTTTTGTCCAGCCAGGAGCTAATCTTGATATGAAGGAGATAAAATTTAGGAGCCTAGGAGTTCCTGTCGTGGCTCAGTGGTTAACGAATCCGACTAGGAACCATGAGGTGGTGGGTTTGATCCCTGGCCTCGCTCAGTGGGTTAAGGATCTGGCGTTGCCGTGAGTTGTGGTGTAGGTTGCAGATGCGGCTCGGATCCCGCGTTGCTGTGGCTCTGGCGTAGGCTGGCAGCTACAGCTCCGATTGGACCCCTAGCCTGGGAACCTCCATATGCCACGGGAGCGGCCCTAGAAATGGCAAAAAGACAAAAAAAAAAAAAAAAAAGATTTAGGAGCCTAGCGAAGAACTCTGGATCATCAGTTGTTTTGTAAGACAGACCTGTTATCTTGTGACATATTAATATGTTTGGCGATGGGGGTGCTCTTTGGCTTCCAATTCTGCATAATTAGGTTTGTTTCAGAACAGCCTCTGTACTGTAGATTCCGCTTGTGCACTTCAGACTCGTCAACACAACCGAAGCTTCATCATGATGACTAGCTTTTCAAGGCCTTCCTTCATTTCCCAGCAGGCAGCTTCCTGTCAGAATTCATTTCCCATTTGGAAAATCTCTCTCTGACCCACAGTTTTTTGGACACAATTCATCCTTCACATATCCGAGTCTACCCACTGTCATCAATCCTTAGCTCCTCAGATGCCAAAAGACCCTTTCGTAATCAGAAAGATAGGATCACCCAAGATGTCAGGGGAGAGATAACTAAGAGGAATATGTAAGGGTTTGGGGGCTTTTTTCCATTTATTTTACTCATGAAAAAAATATGTTTGTAGTGTGTTTCTATTTCTGTTATTATAGTTTAAGAAATTAAAATATGGAGTGCCCTTGTAGCACATTAGGTTAAGGAGCTGGCATGGATGCTGCAGTGGTTTGGGTCACTGTGGTGGCGCTGGTGCTGGTATGATCCCAGCACGGGAACTTCTGCACGCTCCGGGTGTGGCCAAAAAAAGAAGAAATTAAAGTAATAACTGTTATAGATGAAGCAAGATATGCTTTCTATATTTGTTCAGTCTTTATATAATGAAAATTAGGATTTCCCATTGTAGCTCAGCGGGTTCAGAACCCTACATAGTCTGCACGCAGGTTCGATCCCTGGCCCCACTCAAGGGATTAAGGATCCAGTTGCCATGGCTGTGGCATAGTTTGCAGTTGTAGCTCGGATCTGGTGTTGCTGTGGCTCTGGCGTAGGCTGGCAGCTGCAGCTCTGATTCAACCCCTAGCCTGGGAACCTCTATATGCTGCAGGTGCAGCCCTAAAACAAACAAACAACAACAAAAAAAGGTAAAATATTTATCAAAATAAACATGAAGGCATACAAACAGCTACTTTAAATCTGCTCTGGTTTAATTAGGATTGTTTTAACTCATATTCAAATACATGGAATGTTGGCACAAAACCGAAGCTTCTGTAGAAAGATCACAGATGTTCTGTGGGTTACTCAAACTTCCACTTCTCTAAAAACATACGCTTAAATGGTCTTAATTTCACAAGTTTTTTTTTTTTTGTCTTTTTGTCTTTTTGCCTTTTCTAGGGCCGCTCCTGCGGCATATGGAAGTTCCCAGGCTAGGGGTCTAATCGGAACTGTAGCCACTGGCCTTCACCAGAGCCACAGCAACACAGGATCTGAGCAGCGGCTGCGACCTACACCACAGCTCATGGGCAATGCTGGATCCTTAACCCCCTGAGCAAGGCCAGGGATCGAACATGCAACCTCATGGTTCCTAGTCAGATTTGTTAACCACTGGGCCACGACGGGAACTCCCAATTTCACAAATTTAAGTGTTAAGAGAATGTCTAAATAATAAGTAACAATTAAAATGTTTAGGAGTTCCCGCTGTGGCACAAAGGGATTAGCAGCGTCGTAGGAGCCCTGGGACACAGGTTCGATCCCCAGCCTGACGCAGTGGGTTAAGGATCCGGTGTTGCCCTAAGCTGTGGCATAGGAGGCAACTGTGGCTCAGATATGATCCCTGGCTCGGAAACTCCATATACCACAGGGCAGCCAAAGAAGAAAAAAAAAGAAAAGTTTATTTGTAAATTTAAAAAAAATTAAGCTTTAATGAAATTTGCAGTAAATTTAGTTCAATTTAGCAAACATGGAGACCCTTGCTGGTTCCCTATTACCATGGTCTTTACCCTTTCGTTGCAACAAGCCAGCATGAGAGAGAGTGATCCAGATATCATTGCTGAGGAAATTAAAATTCACTGAAGAAGAGGATCAGGTGGGGAAGGCATCACCAGAGAAGGAATTTCATGTTGGATCTTGGAGAAAGTAGCAGATTTGGCTTCCAGAGGGTAAAGTCATTCCAGGTAAGGAGCACTGGTGTTGGACAGGTACTGATTCGTGGACAAGGAAGGGACTGGACGAAAAGGATCTTCTCTCAGTCTGCAGACTGCAGGGTGTTCCAGAGAATGAAGCCATTGTAACTGACTTAATTGATAAGGTCCTTTTTCTAGAGAAGAGGAGATGGACGTGTGGAAGGAAAGTCAGATCTTAGGAAGGTTGCACGGAAAGAATCTGATGGCCTCAAAAGCTGATTGGATATTGGGAAGCAGTGCAATAAGAACAGTAGCTCTCGGGAGGCTGGGGAACCTGGGCGAGTGGGAGTGTCACAGTGCCATGCCTGCATACACGGAGAATTAGAAAGAGAAGCAGACCCGGCAAAGCCCCGACAGGAAGCCCATGATTAGGAGGGAAGTGAGACAAGGAGGGGTCAGAGGAGAGCCAGGAACCTACAGCTTCATGGGACCAAAGGGAAGGCAGTGTTTCAGGAAGGCAAGGGGAACAGAGAAATCAAAGAAAAGGAGAGGTCTGAGTTTGATTTTGTACCGAAGAAGGACAAAATGTTGACCTGTGATCCATGGGGACCTACTGTAGAGCACAGGGATGTCTACTCAGTATTCTGTGATAACCTGCATGGGAATGGCTGTGTGTGTGTAACTGAATCTGTCGTACAGCAGAAATTAACACAACATTGTAAATCAACTATACTTCAATAATTTTTTTTTAAAAAGTTGACTTTTGAGTAACCTCAGGAAGTTACTGGAATAGATGGCAAAGACCCTGAAAAGGGAGAAGAGTTTGTATTACGGGTGAGCCCGAAAGACAAGATCCTTCAGTTGTTTCCAGTGATAAATCCCTTGGAAGGAAATACACGCCTCACCCGACTATTGTTATGTAACAAAATGCCAGGATATCATTAATACCTGTAGCTCCAAAATGTACCTATTTCCACACCATAACCCCCCAAACATTATTTTTACAAACCATTTGGAAATAACATTTTTATTTTCTTTGGTTCTACTCTTTTCAGCATTTCGCTTATCTCTCTCTGAGATTTATTTCTAGGTCATTGATTCAGGTTCCAAAGCCAGTGTTTTCTATAAGCTTATTTTATGCCTACTAGAGTTGAAATTCAAACATTTTCCAACAGTAGCAACTGAAATAGCTTCAAAGGCATTTTTCACATCCACTTTGTTTTTCCCTTCACTGATTGTATCTTTTCAAAAATGCCCCAGATTGATGGCTCCTGAGATATGCCTATAGTAATAACATAGGCTTTTTAGAATTGAGAAATATACTTTATTCTTGTTCTGGTTCTTGAAGATGTCCTTTATTCCTAAGAGGAATCGATCAAGAAAAAAGTCCTACTGTGTAGCACAGGAAACTATATCCAATCTCTTGGGATAGACCATGATGGAAGACAGTATAAGAAAGGGAATGATCTATATATTCATTCATATATATATATATATATATATATATATATATATATATGGCTGGGTCCCTTTGCTGTACTGCAGAAGTTGGTACAACATGTAAATCAACTATACTTTAAAAAAAATTACGAGAAGAAAAGAAAAAAGTAGGTGGAACTGGAGTCACAGGACCTGGATTCAATTCCCTCTGTTGCATGAGACTGGGGATTGTAAGTAGAGAGTCAATTAAATCTCTTTGAAAAAATAAAAGTCTCAGAATCCATGAATATACAACTTTATCATGTAACTTCATCCTCAAGCCTACCATATGGTCTGATTCCCTATTTGGAGATGCTCTGATTATGGTGGAACACCACCACCCCTTCATTGGGCTGACTCTCTTATCCTTCCAACTTCATCTTGCCTATTTTCTGGTATACAGTAGCCCCTCCCCACCCCCAGCAACCAGTATCTGTGGTACAGATCAGGTGCTCTGTAAATACTAGGTGATCAAGTAAATGGGCTGTGTTGTATTATTGGGCTGCTGGGAGAACCAAAAGACTCAGCATCAGAAGCAATCACATGAGTTTCAAACCATGGAGAACTCCAGGTCCCACTCCCCAGACTTCGATATTTGAGTTTCTGGAAAATGGCCTTTGCGTCCATGTTTTAAAACATCCCTATAGGTCATGTTCATGCGAGAAGCACTGGTCTACCCTCTGTGAGTTCCTGGAGGTCACAGATTTTTGTCTCTATCAGTTCATTCCCAAAACCTAAGGTAATTCCTGGTAGAAATTGGGTATACAGTAAATATTTTTGGATGGATGAGTGTGTCTAAATATTGAGATCAATAATAAGAATAAAATAATCCCTTTTTTGATTGGTTGCAGATATAACACCTTGAAACTTTAAATACTGATTTTACACTACCCATAAAAATTATTTTTAAAAAAATGAAATAAATTATTCGAGCGCCCATATCACCGGTTCTGACAAATTCGGAGCTCAAGGTTTGTTACCTAATAATTATAGCTAGAACTATTTTTCTGTATTGGTTTAAGTCTTCTAATTTTGTGATAGGTCATTTGCTTTCATCATTGCTTGCCTTGACATATACCTTGTTTTAATTTGTTTTTTTTTAAGAAGTCACAACTTGTCACTATCTACTACCATGTTGTCTCACAACCCACTATCATGTGTATCATATTTCTATGCTCCAGAGGAAAGAAATGGAAGGAATTGATTTTTAACAAAGAAAAGTATGCTATCCTGAATACAAAAACCTTATCACTAATACCCTATTGACCTGTGTCTTAGTTATCTATTTTTGAGTAACGCATTACCCTGACTCTAGCAGATTAAAGCAATGACATTTAGTATCTCACATGATACCTGTGGGGCAGGAATCTGGGAATGGCTTAGCCAGTGGTTCTGGCTCCTCCTGTCCTCTCTTGATGTTATACTCGAGATGTTGGCTAGTGGAGTTACCTGGTGGCTAGAGGTTAAGGATCCAGCATTGTGACTGCTGTGGCTCAGGTTTGATCCCTGGCTCCAGAACTTCCACATGCAATGGGTGCGATCCCCCAAAAAGACGTTGGCCAGGACCACAGTCATCTTAAGGCTTGACTGGGGCCAGAGGGGGCCCAGATGACTCCCTCAGACACCTGGCAATTTAGCACCTATTGTTTACACGAGGCTGTTTGAGTGTCTTTGCGATAGAGTGACCATCTGGGGTTGTGTTGGTGATTTTCTATATGAATTTTCAGGAAGACAAGAAAAAGGCTAGGTCAGTAACAATTGTAAACCTAAATGCGGTTTAAAAAAAGCCAACCAAAAGGCATCTAATAAGTGAGCCAGGCATCGGGTGTGTACATAATTATCCCATTTCAAATAAGTTCTCTTTCAATTCTTCTCCATCATCCCCTGTCTTCCCTCTTCATGATATTTGCTCACATCTTGATTCTAGCTCTTATCACCTTCCTTGGTCCTTATCTGCCTGTCCCACTAGACTGGCAGTGCCAGGGGCAGAGCTGTGACCTTCATCTTTGAATCTCAGGTGCTCAGGGCAATGCCTGGCCCTGGGCTGACCTTTATTGTTTGTTGTTGAACTTAACAAGCCTTATTTACAAGTAAATACCCTTGTCTTCTTTTTCTTTATGTAACTGGATTGAAGGCCAGCCTGTTAGTAAGTGGCAGAGTTAGGGATTCAAAGCCAGGTCTGTATTTTGTTCATCAGCACAGATGCTCTTGGGAAGACTCTGGGAGGCACCTGTGTTGGGAGACGCACTTGGCATCCTTATAGATCTCACCTGGGAGGAATTCCTTAGGCGGCGTCTCTGTGTTTACCCAGAATGAATCACTGTGGTTTGAGATTGGTAGAAGGAGACAGTTTGTTGATAGGATAACAGGATATTGACAGTAAACTGGCCTATTATATTTGGGCTACAAACCCATCTTTGGTGTTACCTGATGTTCTTCCACCTCTGAGTGGGATGCGAATATTTTCTCGGGCCTAATGTGCTAAGGGGAAGTCCCCTTTCTCTTTTCCATTTTTGCCAGGGATTCTATCCTGGTTGATACCAAGAAATTGAACATGGTACTTAGACATGAAGTTGGAGCTCAGTATGTAGGAAGATCATGTATCAGACTCCCTGGTCAAACTGCTTACTGCCAAGAAGGCTTCTTGCAAGAGTCGAGGTCCTAAACTAAGGGAGTGGGAGTAGAACAGATGCAGTCAAATATGTTTTATAGGTAAATCCACAGGACCTTGGTGACAGGATGTGCGGGGGAGGGGGGTGGAGGAGTTGAGGATGGCCCCTGGCCTGGGACTCCGAGTGAACGGTGGCTCCTTTCAGTGAGCCAGAACACAGGAGGAGGAGCAGGTGTGGAGTTGATGGGATGTCAGTTGGGGGTGTGTCTATGGGACAGCTGGGGAGGGTGTTCCATCTAGAAGTTGGCGTCGAGGTCAGAAAGAGAAGTTGTCAGGGCATCTGGGGGAGAGCCTGGGTCTTGCTTGTGTGTCTGTCGGTGGGTCATGGATGGTGGTTGTAGGAAAGAGCCCAATAGCACCAGCAGCCTTTGTTGGCTGTGCTGTTCTGTTGGGAGTCTTTGCTGCTATTGCTATATTTTAACATCCTGGATGAACGGGGGAGTGACGAGGGACCTCTTGCTCATGGATGTAGCAGGGAGCTACCAGATTGTCCTGGAGAATGAGGGCCTTCTCTCTCAGGTCTCTGGTAGGCTGGTAAATGGAGCTTGCAGAGTTCCTGTCGTGGCTCGGCGGAAAGAAATCTGACAAGGATCCATAAAGACACAGGTTCGGTCCCTGGCCTCACCGGTGGGTTAAGGATCCAGCGTTGCTGTGGCTGTGGTATAGGCCAGCCTCTACAGCTCCAGTTCAGACCCTAGCCTGGGAACCTCCATATGCCTCGGTGCGGCCCTAAAAAGGCAAAGAACAAAAACAAACAAACAAAATGGAGCTTGCTTCTACTCATGATTTGGCAATATTCAATGCCTACCCCCCCATCCTTTTTTTGGTTGGTTTTCAATATTGTCTGCGTCTGTTTTGAAATGTTATCATTTTTCTTTTTAAAAGACAACCACAAATTCATGCTTTCTTATCTTGGGAAAATGCTTCTAATAAAACTGTAGCTTGGTATTTCCATGTGGATGTTGATACAGATGGTTGTAATGAGACCTCTTTGATTAGTCATTTACTATCTGATTCTGTGAATTATTTTAGATGTGCTGGCTCGCTCTCTCTCTCTTCTCGATCCAACGAGTTATCTTGAGACATAACATATTTAGCTTTTATTCTATTCTATAACCTTTCCAGCTTTTCCTCTTGTTTTTTTTTTTTGTGCTAATCTGATAGCATAATTAAAATGTCTGACTTCTTTCCTTATAAATACTGCCTAACTCTTCTTCTTTAATTAACTGAAATCAATGCTATGTAAACAAATAACAATTGCATATTGTACTACATACACTCCTTTCTGGTGAAGATTTAAGTGCATCCCTTGTTTGTTAAATTATAGTCTTAGAAAAAAATGTGACATATTTTGTCATTTTGTAGGATGCCAGTAGAGAACAAAGGATCACCTCTGTGTTTTTATTCCCATTACACCTTTTATTTATTATTCATTTGAAGAGCCAGTGTGGCAGGTAGAGTGGGGATGGGCTTTGGATTCACACCAAATTGAAAATCTCAGCTCTGCCACTTCTTAGTGGTACAACTTTGGATTGCTTGAGTGCATTCCTATAGGTAAAATAAGCTTCTTTTTTTTTTTTTTGGTCTTTTTATGGCCACCCCTGTGACACATGGAGGTTCCTAGGCTAGGGGTCAAATCAGAGCTGCAGCTGCCAGCCTATACCATAGCCATAGCGATGCCAGATCCGAGCCGTGTCTGCGATCTACACCACATTTCATGGCAACGCCAGATCCTTAACCCTCTAAGCGGGGCCAGAGATCGAAGCTGCATCCTCATGGCTACTAGTCAGATTTGTTTCCGCTGCACCACAACAGAAACTCCCTGTAGGTAAAATAAAGATAATACGTGCCTCACAGATTGTGGACCTTCAGTGATACAAGTTACAAGCTTAGCGTTGTGCCTGGCACATAATAGGTGCTCAACGAATGCTGTTGCTGTCTATTTTTATACAGTAGAAGACCCTCTCTTAACCAGCTCAGCAGCGTACAGAAGCTTCCCGTCCCTGTGCACAACCATCTGATGAATGCCCGCCTCCTGTGAACACTTATAAGTGGAGGCTTCTCTCTAGCGCCCTCATGTACTCCTACTGCAACCATCTGGGTTGTATTTGTCCTCAAACCTGTTTTATGTTGTTTGTTCTCAAACCTGTTCATGCCCGTTGAACATGTAATTTGGGAATTTAGTTAAATATTGAGTAAATAGGATCTAAGTACAAAAAGATACTTTTTATATTTAAGAAATAAATTTTGGAAAGACTTAATAAAGGTAACTCAGGGAGTTCCCGTCGTGGCGCAGTGGTTAATGAATCCGACTAGGAACCATGAGGTTGTGAGTTCGATTCCTGGCCTTGCTCAGTGGGTTTAGGATCTGGCGTTGCCGTGAGGTGTAGGTTGCAGATGCGGCTCGGATCCCACGTTGCTGTGGCTGTGGCTATGGTGTAGGCTGGCGGCTACAGCTCTGATTAGACCTCTAGCCTGGGAACCTCCATATGCCGCGAGAGCTGCCCAAGAAATGGCAAAAAGACCAAATAAAATAAAGGTAACTCAGTACATGAAAGAAAAAAGTTCCAAGATATCTAGAGTAGTTATTTTCACAGAGGCAGAAAGGAGAATAGTGGTTGCCAGGAGCTGAAGGGAAAGAGGGAGTGGAGAGTTATTATTTAATGGTACAGAGTTTCAGTTTTGCAAGATGAAATGCATTCTGGAGATGGATGGTGGTGATGGCTGTGAAACATCATGAATTTACCACTTAATACGACTGGACTAAGATGGTAAATTTTATGTTATGTGTGTTTTATTACAATGAATTTTTTTTTTTTTTTTTACTGTACCACATTAACTATGGGTGAGATAACTGTTAAAGATTGGTGGGCAGGGAATTTGAAGAGCCAGAGGAATTCCACATCAAGGTTATTCCCAGAGGTCTTTAAGTTTTCCTACTTTCAGCAAGCCAAAATAGGAAACCATAGGTGATTCATTTTAGGTACAGTTTATGCGAGAAAGAGAACAAAGCATGCTGATCCATGGATCTGTTCTCCAAGATGAAGGCTTTGGCATAGATCAAAATATCAGGGAATGAATGCACGAATATATTTAAAATAATTACGTTAAGTCTGTGTTGTAGATTGGGCTCCCGGGGAAACAGACTCTAAGACAGAGATTTGCATGCAGGAGGCTTGCTGGGGAGGTGCTTTTAGAACCAGGCTGGATGGGCAGGAGGGAAGCAGAACCAACAGAGGGAGAGTAAAAACTCAGGCCTTAGGCACCAGGGTGGGGATGCTGGTGCCGCCCCCCTCCAGAGGCGTGGCAAAGAGAGGCGTGGCAAAGAGAGGTACTGTCCTCTTACATTGCCCAGACCGGGGGTGTGGGCTGCCCCCCAGGGGAGGGGGACTTCGCCTTGAGCCAGGTGACTTCCTTTGGCTGGAGGTGAAGCCCAAGAGATTCTCACCTGCCAATTCTCAGCCGGTAACACTTCCAGGTGGGGGATCTGATGGTTCACCACAGCAGCTTCAACTGGGTGTAGCCATTTTTTTGCACCTTTTCCCCTTTTCATCACACTTTTTAAAATTAGCTGATTAAGGAGTTCCCGCTGTAGCACAAAGGGATCTGAGGCGTTTCTAGAGTGCTGGAATGCAGGTTCAATCCCAGACAGCACAGTGGGTTAAGGATCCAGCATAGCTGCCACTGCAGCTGCAGTGTAGGTCACACCTGCAGCTTGGATCTGATCCCTGGCCCAGGAACTCCATATGGCTCAGGGCGGCCAAAAAAGAAAAAAAGAAAAAAAGAAATTAGCTGGTCCAGATGGCTTCCGAGAAAAGTGTCTTTCCTGTTTATACACAATCTTCTGAAGGTCTCACTGTGCTTGATCGTCTGTGCAAACACCAGTTGTCCCATTTATGATACAGCAAGACTGTGAGGCTTAATCACAACACATGAATGTGTGTGGTGTGTGTGAACAGGATGTGAGGGACTCCATGGACGTCTAAATACTTTCCCCCCATCCCTGGCAAGACATGTGCGTTCCAGTATATATTTTGAGATTCATGAAACCTCAGATTTTTGCTTCTTACATTTCCAGACCTTTTTTTTTGTGTGGCACCTGATGATTTTTTTTTCTTTTTGGTCAGACTCTCAACTGGGGGCCAAAGGTCATCTTCCTCTCATGCCCTATGACCTGTAGGTCCTTATCTGCATGTTCTTCTTCGGTTACTCGTCCATCTGCCCCAAGGAGCCGTGCACTCCTGTTCCCCTTGCTTTACATTTTCCATTTAGACCTGTGTCTGTGTATCCTGAGCCCCAAGCTCTTGACAGGAATGACGGCCAGTCTCCAGGATGCCTAAGTTCATTTGTAGATACACTCTTCCGATTCTGAAAACAGATGTCCTGTCTATGTGGTTGTTAGGTTTTTTTTTTTTTTTACCATCTTGACCATTTTTAAGTGTACAGTGCTGTAGCATTAACTACATTCACATCGTTGTGCAGCCAGTCTCTAGAACTTTCGAATCTTGCACAACTGTATCTCCCATTTCCCCTCCCCCCAGTCCCTGGCAACCACCATTCTCCCTTCTTTCTCTATGAATTAGACTAGTCAAGGCAATTCATACCAGTAAAAGCTTAATAATTCTGCCACCCCCCCTTTTTAATGGCTGCACCCTAGGCATATAGAAGTTCCCGGACTTCCGAGGGGTCAGATCCGAGCCACAGCTGCAAACTACGCCATAGCTGCAGCAACCCTGGATTTTTTTTTTTTTTTTTTTTGTCTTTTCTAGGGCTTCACCCGTGGCATATGGAGGTTCCCAGGCTAGGGGTCCAATCGGACCTACAGCTGCCGGCCTCCACCACAGGCAACTCGGAATCCGAGCCTCGTCGGCAACCTACACCACAGCTCACGGCAAGGCTGGATCCTTAACCCATTGAGTGAGGCCAGGGATCGAACCCGCAACCCTGTGGTACCTAGTCAGATTTGTTAACCACTGAGCCATGACGGGAACTCCACCCTGGATCCTTTAACCCCCTGCACCAGGCCAGGGATTGAACTGGCACCTCCGTAGTGACCCAAGCCGCCACATTCAGATTTCTTAACACACTGCACCACAGTGGGAACCCCAATAATTCTCTTTTTTTTGACTGGCATATTTCATTTAGCATCATGGCCTAAGGTCCATCCACATTTAAAACAAATCTCCTTTCCTTTAAGGGCTCAGTAGTATTCCATCGTACGTGTGTACCACACTTTGTCTACTCCATTCATCTGTCAGCGGACATTCAGGTTGTTTCCACCTTTCGGTTATTGTAAATTATGCCGCTAGGAATGTGAGTGTGCAAGTTTTGATTTTCAATACAGATTTTGGTGGTTGTTTCTGTCCACTTGCTTTGCCCCCAGTTTAAATGCAGAAGAGGGAGTCTGAGTCCCTTTGCGATTGTGACCCTAAAAATAGCACGAGGACCCCGCAATTACCCCACGGCGTCTCATTTTCCTTTCGCCTTTTGGCACACGCCGACCTTCTAGCCAGAATACTATTCAGTCCCTTTTCTGCTTAGCCCTTCGTTTAGCCGTGTTTTGTTGTTTCCTTGGTTTCAAATTTTATCTCTTTATGCGAACTGGGAACTGAAGCCTTTCATTTGACTTGTGATCTTGTACATTCTGGAAGCTCATACATGTAATCGTGGAACAAATAAAGCAGCTGGAAGAAATCTTTCCTGAACAAAACCCAAGTGGGGCATTTGGGTGCGAGCCAAGATTGCAGCAGCTACAGAGGGAGATGTAAAAAGGCTGCCTATATTACAACTCCAACAAATCACTTCGGGCCCCACCGGAATGTTCCTTTAGGTAATGATCAGATAGAGGGTAGGGACCTTTACACATTTAATTGCCTGACCACAAAACAAAGTCTGTGCTATAACCTTCCAAGGTCTCTACACCAAGTTAATTACTGTGATAGGCAGTAGGGAGAGCAAGGTTGTGACTCAGTGGATTCAGAGATAAAGGGAAATTCTGAGGCTGCTCCATCTGAACCTGGCCTCCCGCTAAATTGCTCTGTGGTCCAAGGCAAGATGCTGTGAGTTTAACTTCCTGGGCTTCTGGTCCTCCAAAAAGAATTCCGAAGTGTAATGTAAGGGTAGCTACTGAACAACTCATAATAAATGAAGCCTTCTGGGAGTTCCTGTCGTGGCGCAGTGGTTAACGAAGCCGACTAGGAACCATGAGGTTGTGGGTTCGATCCCTGGCCTCGCTCAGTGGGTCAAGATCCAGCGTTGCCATGAGCTGTGGTGTAGGTTGCAGATGCGGCTCGGATCCCGTGTTGCTGTGGCTGTGGCATAGGCCAGCAGCTATGGCTCTGATTGGACCCCTAGCCTGGGAACCTCCACATGAAGCAGGAGTAGCCCAAGAAATGACAAAAAAAAAAAAAAAAAAAAGCCTTCTGTTAACTGCCTCTTTTTAAAGGAGAAAGTTTAATGTCCTACAGCGATCAAATAATTCAATAAAATTTCACTGGACATTTCGAAAAGATTGGCTATCTTTATTTATGTATATACATATACATAGGTCTGGATTGACACATATAAAAGCAGAAGCTTGGAATGGAGGTATGGTTTTTTCAAAAATGTAGGCATGCTCTGGTGGCCTCGTGGATATGGATTTGGTGTTGTCATTGTAGTGGCTTATTGTCACTGCTGTGGCGTGGGTTCCGTCCCTGGCCTGGGAACTTCCGCATGCTGTGGGAACAATAAATAAATAAATTTTAAAAATTAAAAAAAAAAATCTTTTTAGGAGTTCCTGTTACGGCTCAGCAATAACAAACCCGACTGGTATCCATGAGGATGCGGGTTCGATCCCTGACCTCACTCAGTGGATTAAGGATCCATTGTTGCCATGAGCTGTGGTGTAGGTCACAGATGTGGCTTGGATCCAGTGTTGCTGTGTATAGGCATAGGCCTACAGCTGTAGCTCCAGTTTGACCTCTAGCCTGGGAAGTTCCATATGGCACAGGTGCAGGCCTCAAAAAGAAAAAAATTGTTTTAAATGTAATGGAGCATCCCTAGTTTTTAACTGCTTATCAGCTCATTCAGCCAACGTTAACAAGAACCTAGATCAGCGTTTATCAGCCTTTTCAGGGCTTTTTTTTTAACCCCCTCCCCAACCCCGGCCCCATCCTCAGCATTTCCCATTCAGTGGATACTGTGGAAAGGCCTGAAACGTGCAATCCCAAGTAATACTGATCCTGCTGGTGTACAGACCACACTTTGGGTACCCGAATTCTAGAGACCCTCAGAATGCCAAGGTGAAGAAGGCACAGTCACATCCACAGGGCAGATTCATACGAATACTCTATCGCTGTGTGTGCACACATTTGTCTTTTAAAGGCTTTGCAGGGCACATAGCACTGCAAAGACAGAGAGAACTGAAGCCATGTGGCAGGTTCAAGGACGTGGGGTTTGTGGTACTGGAGCCAAGGTCACATGGCTGGCCAGTGGGGGGGGGGTGTTTTTGCAGGGGGAAGGGTGTGGCAGGAGAAATGAGGAACTAGGTGGAGCTCTGGTCCTAGTGGGTTTTGGGTGCCCTAGGGAATGTGATTGTTTTTCCAACCTGGGAACCAAGGGAATGGGAAAGAGAAAATGTGAAGATTCACAAGCGGTCTCAGGGAGAGTTTAGGATAGCGTAGAATTTGGTCAAATATGATTGTCAACCTAACACATCTTGCTAGAATCACACTTGAGTTGAAAGTGGATCTCTCTGGTGTCTGATTTCTTCAGTTCTGATAATTTTTGTGTACCATAAGACGAATTACATGGGATTAAAAATGACCTGTTTTCAGAGTTCCCTGGTGGCCTAGCGGTTAAGGATTCGGCATTATCACTGCTGTGGCTTGGGTTTGATCCCTGGCCCTGGAACTAACACGTGCCACCAAGTGTGGCCACAAAAAAATAAAAACGAAAATAAAAATTACCCATTTTCCATTATTGTCCAGGTTCTTTTTCTATCAAATGAAGAGTTGTCCAAAATGATCTGCAATTGTGAACAATTGGAATACAAAGACATTAACAATAAAAGTATCTTACAAAAGTAGTTTTTATTATTGCAAAAACAATGCATGCTTATTATAGAAACTGCAGACCAAAAAATGCATATAATCCCTCCCATTATTTAGAAAATGACTGCTAAAATCCCTGGAGACTAGCTTCTCAGATCCTTTTCTATGTCTCTGTGCATTTTTTTCCCTACTGAAGTAGGGTCATGCCATGTATGTTTTGAAAACTTGTATAATTTGTTTAAGCAATCTGCCAATCGTTGCACATTTGCACTATTCCAACTTAACTCCCACTCTTTGACGTCTCTTCTCTTCTGAGTAATCCCCTGTGGCTGATGCCTAAAGTGAAAGTTGAAGAAGAATAGAATCAGCTAGAGAAAGACGATGGCTGGAAGGATGGACGTTCCAGGTCAAGGGCACTGTTGGTGAGGAGCGGGAAGCCACCGTCAGGCTGGAGCGTGGAGGAGGAGGGCGGAGGGGAGTGGAGGCAGGAGAGATTAGCAAATAAAACAGAAAAGTTCTGCAGCTTCTCGCTGGGTATTCTGTCCAACCAGATTATTTTTAACATTTTGTTGTTTTCGCCAACTTGATCTTGACTGAGCTGCTTTTGGCAAATTGCTGTCAATGAGGGCATTAACGTTGATTTTTTAAAAAATAAGTGTAGACACCAGAGATATGATTACCCCATTGTATCTGAGGAGACTGAGGTTTAAACGAGTAACTTTCTCATGGCCAAAGAGCTGGTAAATGCAGAGACAGGACTTGGATGTAAGTTTGTTTGAATGCAGAATCTACATTTTTAAACTGTGCATATGGGGTCTTCACTCAGCAGAGGCAGCTAAGCCAGATGGTATCCGTTCATGAATCCTACGAGTGGTTGCCATCCTAGGTTGGAATGAGGTCCCGCCAGAAGGGTCTATAGAGTGAGAAGAGGAGAGGACAAGGATGAAGCCCTGGGCAACCCTGGTATGTAAAAAGCGAGACAGAGTTTAGAAAAGGAAGGAATGATCACAAGTTTCAGTTGGCATGGGGCATTCACAAAAGGTAAGAGGACTTAAGAAGGACTCCTTGGATTTGACCGCATGAGCCACACTGATCATCTCGACGGATGCGGTCTGGATAAGATAATGGAGACAAAGGCCAGGTTGCTTGGCTTGAGGAGTGAATTGGTGATGAGCAAGTAGAATGAACTGGTATAACGGATGTTTGAAGAATAAATGCTAAAGAAGTAACCTGGAGTCCAGGGAAATATTTAACAACATATGTGTGTCGGGAAGAAATAGTGAGCAGAAGTGAAGGTATAGGAACTTTGAAGAAGCCAGTCGTGGAGGCGGGAGGAATGGGATCCAAACCTGGCCAGAGAATTATGACCAGATTGATCTTGGGTTTGGGTTTTGTGTGATAAGAGGAACAAGGAGCCAGAGAGTGGAGGATAATGGTCGGTATAACTCCAGACATGGCACCATGAACTTTAGGCTGGGTAGAGAATAAGGGAAACCAGGCAGGCCTTCAGGGACTGGGGCCTAGGTGTCTCAAAAGATGTTGAAAGGAAGTTGGGACTGCACGAGCAATAGCGCTGTATGAGTGGTGAGCTATGCATGGTGAATGGGATCTCGACCATGAACAGTTCCTTCAGAGGAGTCCCGGGGAGTTGACAAGGCCCCTGGTCTTGCCATTAGGTTTAGCTTTTGAAGCAGAGTAGAGGTGAAGAGCATCAGAACTGATGAGCTCAAGGGACTCTAGGTCTGGAATTGTGGTTGAGACCTCACACTAGTATTCTTCTGCGTCTTCAGCTAACAAGAATATGTCTTCTTATAATTGTTATTAATCCAGAGGTTTATGTCTAAAGAGGTCTCTCCCTTTGGGATTAGCAGATGCAAACTATTCTACACAGGATGGATCAACAATAAGGTCCTACTGTCTAGCACAGGGAACTATGTTCCATATGCGGTGACAAGCCATAATGGCAGGAATTTGAAAAAGAATGAATACGCATGACTGAGTCACTTTGCTGTACAGGAGAGATGAACACGACATTGTAAATCAACTGTACTTCAATACAATGAATAAAAAATAAAGAGGTCCCTCCCCATTGCCATATGGATGCAACTAGAGGTTCTCATACTAAGTGAAGTAAGTCAGAAAGACAGATACCAAATGGTACCACTTACATGTGGGATCTAAAAGATGGCAAAAATGATCCTATCTATGCAACAGAGACAGGTCACAGCCATGGACAGCAGACTTGTGGTTGCCAGGGCGGAGGGGGGCGGGAGTGGGACGGATGGGGAGTTTGGGATTGGTGGATGCAAACTGCTACATGAGGTCAGTGTAGGGCAATGAGGTCCTACTGTACAGCACAGGAAGCTCTATGACTGGCTCACTTTGCTGTACCACAGAAATGGGAGAAACATTGTAAATCAACTATGTTTTTAAAAAAAGCAAAACCCAAAAAACAACCCTTTAATATTTCCAAGAGTTGGTAGGAGAATGAAATGCCCTTCCTGCCATTCCCTAGCTCTCTTGCACGTAGAGCCCAGTTGGGTTATAAACACTCCTCTTGGGAGGTGTCATATTCTTTAATCGGTGCCTGAGAAAATTGATCGAAATCGTTAACTTTTTTCTCAAGAACTTCTTCTTGGAATTGGTAGAAGAAGGATATAAAAGTCCTAGATTCACTTCTTCTCCTTTTAGGGATGCACAGCTTTTGCTTTCAGAAGAGTAGAGTTGTTGTTCAAAATAATAATAGTAATAGTAAGAATAATAATAGCTCTTGTTTATTAAGCACTTGCTACATGCTGGCATCCCTTCATGTAGGTAATTCTTTACGGCCTTATAACACCTCCAGGAGGTGGGTACACTTTCCCTCTGTTTCATAGATGAGGGATCTGAAGATGAGAGCCCTTGTCCAAGTCACTCAGCTTGTAAGTGACAGAGCCAACATTCAAACCCAGGCCATCTGCCTTCAGAACTCAAGGTTTAATGATGAAAAACAGCTTCTCGCTGGCTGGGGAGACCCAAGCCAGCCTCATATTCAAGGCCTGTGATTCCCGTTTGTGATGGAAGGAGAAGGGAGCTACCCTCAAGACCCTGGGTCCCAGAGATGCACCATTGGGACTAGGCTCCTGATTGGCCCACATCTCCCCAGCGCCCCAGTTCCAAGAATCTTCAATCTGCTTCTCCCTGGAGCACAGGCTCCCTTTGAGCATCCATCAGCCCACACAGCACTGAGGAATGGCAGGAAGGGCATTTCATTCTCCTACCAACTCTTGGAAATATTAAAGGGTTGTTTTTTGGGTTTTGCTTTTTTTAAAAACATAGTTGATTTACAATGTTTCTCCCATTTCTGTGGTACAGCAAAGTGAGCCAGTCATAGAGCTTCCTGTGCTGTACAGTAGGACCTCATTGCCCTACACTGACCTCATGTAGCAGTTTGCATCCACCAATCCCAAACTCCCCATCCGTCCCACTCCCGCCCCCCTCCGCCCTGGCAACCACAAGTCTGCTGTCCATGGCTGTGACCTGTCTCTGTTGCATAGATAGGATCATTTTTGCCATCTTTTAGATCCCACATGTAAGTGGTACCATTTGGTATCTGTCTTTCTGACTTACTTCACTTAGTATGAGAACCTCTAGTTGCATCCATGCTGCTGCATATGGAATTACTGTGTCCTTTTTTATGGCTGAGTAGTATTCGTGTGTGTGTGTGTGTTTATACACCACATCTTCTTAATCCATTCATCTGTCAATGGACATTTAGGTTGTTTCCATGTCTTGACTATTGTGAATAGTGCTGAACATAGGGAATGCATGTATCTTTTTGAACGAATGTTTTGTCCAGATGTATGCCCAGGAGTAGGATTGCTAGATGATATGCTAGCTCTATATTTAGTTTTCTGAGGTACCTCCATGCTGTTTTCCATAGGTACCAATTTATATTCCGACCAACAGTGAAGGAGGGTTCCCTTCTTTCCACGCCCTCTCCAGCATGTATTTGTTGGCTTGTTAATAATGGCCAATCTGACCGGTATGAGGTGGTACCTCATTGGAGTTTTGATTTGCATTTCTCTGATAATTAAAGGGTTGTTCTGTACCGGCACATTACCATGATAGAGCTCAGCTGTTCACAGTGCAAGGAGATGGTTGTGCTGATGTGGAAACTTTAGTTTGGTAATGCTCGGAAAAGTCATATAACAGGTGTGCAAGGAAGAAGAAAGCAGTTCTTGGGTAATGATAAAAATGAGTTACTCAATAGGAAGGACATACTCATATGTTTCTAAAATCATACTCATTTGTTTCTAAACTAATTTTCTATTTGCTGAAAGCTATTCTCGAGAAATGATACCTTGTCCTGTGCAGGCCTGACACCAATGTTCATATTTAAAAGATGCACTTACCCAGGTCTCTTGCTTGAATGAGTTCCTGATGCATATTCAGAAGGTACTGAAGGAAGAGAAATGGATGAGCATAATTCCTTAAAACAACCATAGGGTGGGCATTCCTTTCAGCTTATGTTCACTAACCAGACAAAAGTTTTTATTTGACCTCTATCTGGAAGATTATAAGACTAGTTCACCTTATCTTGCAAGCAGTAAAACAGCAAGACAGTTTTGTTTTACTTTCAAAATTAGAAGCATTCCTCAACAGTATCAGTTTGTACCAAATCCCTAACCCTAAACTCCCCCTGCCCCACTGCCTCCTCCAACACACGTGCAGTGCAAGACATAGAGCAAGCAAAAGGTGAACCTAGACAGTCCCCCCAAGAATGGTCCAGAAAAATATCACAGAGGGTTTACCTTACTCCTGACCATGGAGCCTGAGGCCAGAGGGCTGATACCCACAGCCAGGTCCCAGAAATAATAACAAAAATGAAACCAGGAAATCAGGTTCCAACAAGGGCTTGATGAAGGCCCAGGTGTCAACACCCAGGGGTTGAACCCAAACCAGGTGTTGGGGGCAAAGAAGCAACTAGAAGTCTGAGAGTAAAGAGAAGAGGAGTTGGCCATGCTGGAGGTGCTCAGGGTGGATTTCCGACTGGCAGGGCCAGTGGCTGGGCAGCGGAGTCACCAGCGCTCAAACTGGCTTGCAGTCTCCTTCCTCGTATTCCTTCATCTAGCCCAGCAGTTCTGTACATGTGGTCCCGGCCCCAAAGGGTCTGTGAGGTCAAAACTGTTTTCATGATGCTAAGGCACTGTTTGCCTTGATGATGCAAAATCTGTGGTAGGTCAAACTGCATCAATCGTTTCATCTGTTTGTACTGGTAACCACTGTATTCTCCACCACTTTACCCTCATAGTTAAAAAAGAAAAGTCAGTGTCACTTAGGAAAATCCTTAAAGTGGCAATAAAATTTATTTTCTTAAAGCTTAAGCATCACGTACACACATTTTTTTTTTTTTTTAACATTCTGGGAGGTATCCATACTGTTATTTCTGTTACAGGACAAAGCACGATGCTATGTCCAGAAAAAGCATTTGCAAGATTAAGTTGGGATCCAGATTGGCCAGTTTTTTTTTTTGTTTTTTGTTTTGTCTTTTGTTGTTGTTGTTGCTATTTCTTGGGCCGCTCCCACGGCATATGGAGGTTCCCAGGCTAGGGGTCGAATCGGAGCTGTAGCCACCGGCCTACGCCAGAGCCACAGCAATGCGGGATCCGAGCCGCGTCTGCAACCTACACCACAGCTCACGGCAACGCCGGATCGTTAACCCACTGAGCAAGGGCAGGGACCGAACCCGCCACCTCATGGTTCCTAGTCGGATTCGCCAACCACTGCGCCACAACGGGAACTCCCAGATTGGCCAGTTTTAATGGAACACTATTTTTATTTGAAAAAATGACTGACAAACTGTGGTTGTTCAGGCTTTTGTATTTGGTGGACATTTTCTTAAAAATGAACAGAGTGGGCCTGTCATTTCAAGGAAAAAAACTGTGACAATATTTGTTGCCAATGTTAACATTTGAGCTTTCAAGTGAAGATTAGAATTTGGGAAACTTGTATCCACCACTGTCAGCTTGAGAGTTTCTCAGTGCTTAAAGACTTTTCTGATGAATTCAGTGGTGATATTAACAAATGTAGCCTTTTTAAATGTTGTATAATGAAATGTGTTAACATTTAGAAGATCTGTGTAACTCGGTGAATTAATATGTTTCAGATAACCAGTGCAAGATGTTACAAAATCATGGTTGGGTAAAAGATTCATTGAAAGTACAGAGTACACCAAAGGATTTTAATGTAGCAAAACATGAAAAGTTAATTGATATGATTTCAAATTATACATTGCAGCTAGCCTTTAAGAAGCTACCACTTAACTGAGTTGTAGTGTAATATCAAAAAAGAATATCTACAATTATATGAAAAGACTATTAAAATACTCCTCCCTTTCACCTGTGTATCTGACTAAAGCTGTATTTTTTTCTTTATAAGCCACACTCATAATGCCACAAAGGGAATTCTGAGGCAGATATGAAGATCCAACTATGGTTTATTAAGAATGTAAAAGACCAGGAGTTCCCCTTGTGGTGCAGCAGAAACGAATCTGATTAGTATCCATGAGGATGCAGGTTCGATCCCTGGCCTCGCTCAGTGGGTTAAGGATCTGGCGTTGCCGTGAGCTGTGGTGTAGGTCACAGACACGGTTCGTATCCTGCATTGTTGTGGCTGTGGTGTAGGCTGGCAGCTGTAGCTCTGATTGGACCCCTTGCCGGGGAACTTCCATATGCTGCCGATGTGGCCCTATTAAAAAAAAAATGTAAAAGACCAGAAAAATGTAAAATCTCTTATCAGTATTTGATTTGTTTGTTTGTTTGTTTTGGAAGTTTCACTGAGCGTTCATAAAAAACTATATTACAAGGTAATGAAATCGTTTAAAAATGGATTAGTATTTTAATTTTTTTTGTTTTAACTTCCAGTATGGGAACTATTGATAGATATAACCCACATAAACAGAAGCCTTTGGCATTCTCAATTTTTAAGAGTTTAAAGGAATCCTGATGCCAGAAAGTTTGAGAACCACTGGTCTAGGGCAAATGGAATACCTTCTTGCCAGGTGCTGGGCCTGGGCTGGTACAGGGATAGTATGGGGCACTGGACAGACGCGGGCCTTGCAGAGCCCATAGTCACCTACAGTTAAATAGAAAATTCCCATAGAGAGTGGTAAATGCAGTGATAGGAGGAGCACAAGGTGCTATGGTAGCACCTGGCCCTGTGTAGGGAACACCTGCATGAGGAATTAATGTCTCAGGCGATGCTCGAAGGATGAATAAGATTTAGCCAGGCAACGAGTGCTTGATTGCTTTGGGTGTACGGAAAAGCATGCAGAGAGGTCCCCCATACAAGAGACCATGACTTTGCTGCAGAAATAAGAGAAGTCACGTACAAGGGAGCACAAAGTGGAGGGGTGGTGAGACGTGAAGCTGGACTGGAAGACGGTAGGTAGCCAGGTCCCGAAGGGCTTCGTGAGTCCAGGCATGAGGACCTCCTCCTACGGGAAATGGAGGATCCCAGGGGTTTGGGTCGGGAGAGCGATGTCAGATTTCGTCTTAGACTGACCTCTGTAGAGATCTGTAGAGAATGGACGTCTAGAGACAGGCAGTCTGGTTGGAGTCACCATGCCAATCAAATAGAGAGACGATGGGATACAGCCGAGGCCTTGGAGAGACATGGACCTATTTAAGAGCTCGGGGTGGAGACATTGGCAGACCTAGGTCAATAGACCGGGTGTGGCTAAAGAGGGAAGGATACGGACCAAGACTCAGTTTAGTTTATTTGTGTCATTTTCTTAGATTCTACGTATAAGTGATAGACAAATGAACCTATTTACGCAAAACAGAAATAGACTCACTGTGACACAGAAGAGAAACTTATGGTTACCAAAGGGGAAAGGGTGGGGGGCGGGAATAAGGAGTTTGGGATAAACAGATACACAGACACACACACATTATATATACAATAGAGAAACAGCAAGTCCTGCTGTATAGCAGAGAGAACTATATTCGATATCTTATTATAACCTCTAACAGAAAAGAATCTGAAAGAGAAATAACTCCCTCTCTCTCTCTCTCTCTCTCTCTCTCTCCGTGAGAGAGGGAATCACTTTGTCGTACACCTGAAAGTACCACAACATTGTACATCAACTATATTTCAATAAAAAATAATATTTTTGAAAAGACTGAATTTAGGTTTCACCTGGGAGTAACGAGAACGTTCCCTGACAGAGGACACAGGAGGTACAGGTTATACAAAGGAGGAGGATGCAATCCATTTGAGCCAGCCCGGAGCTATCCAAGAGAAGACAGCCAGCATCTGGGTATGGGGGTCTGAGGCTGAGGATGACGATCTGGACTAGGAACAGATTTAAGGGTTAGTAGCTTATGAGCGGTAACTGATGCCACAAGACGAGGGAGATCTTGCAGAGGCGATTTTTAAACAAAGAAGGGCAGCCTATCCAAGAGAAAACCATGGGACGTTCCAACATTTAGTGCAACATTTACAAAGAAAGGACAGTGTTGCAAAGATGCTGGGGAAAGTGCCTAGAGAATGAACAGAATCATTGAGACCAAGGGGACAGAGGAAGAAGGAGGGGGTCAGTGATGACCCATGTTACCAAGAAGTCGGTGAAATGAGAAAGAGAGTCTTCTAGATTTAGCAACAGGAGGTGGCTGTTGAGTCATTGACTGAATCCAGAACAATGTCATTGGAGCCGTAGACACCAATAACTTTCAGAATGAGAAAGAAAAGAGGGGAGAGGGTTGGGGGCAGATAGAAAAAGGTGAGGGGTGGGGCAGATGGAGAGAAAGAGAGAGAAGGAAAGATGTTGAGATTTGAGATCATTGTAACTCTGTGGGACGACGCCTGGAGAGAGAGAAGGTTGAGGATACATGAGCGAAGGGGAAAATCCAGGGTGAGCTTCCAGAAGAGTCAGGAGGGAAGAGGATTTAGAGTACAGTTGGAGGGAAGCTGTGTCGCCAGTAGAGAACCAAGTTTCAATTAAGGCATTGGGTAGAGGGAGCATTAGCTGAAGAAGTTAGGATGCAAGATAGTTTAATTAGAAATGGAAGTTCCTCGGGGCTCAGTGGAAAGGTTTAAGAGGAGGAGAGCAGGAATTCCCATTGTGGCTCAGTGGTTAACGAACCTGACTAGGAACAATGAGGTTGCCGGTTCGATCCCTGCCCTTGCTCAGTGGGTTAACAATCCGACGTTGCAGTGAGCTGTGGTGCGAGTTGCAGATGTGGCTCGGATCTGGCATTGCTGTGGCTCTGGCGTAGGCCAGCAGCTGTAGCTCCGATTAGACCCCTAGCCTGGGACCCTCCATATGCCACAGGAGCAGCCCTAGAAATGGCAAAAAAAAAAAAAAAAAGAGGAGGAGAGCAGTGGGAGTTCGGATTAAAGGCAAGGAAAACAACAACACAGAGCAGAGTGAGGAAGAAGATGGGGGAGACTGGACGGCCAGAGGGGTCACCAGAGTGACCAGGCCTAACAGTTACATGAGCACACAGGCGGGATAGACAGCTGTATCTTATTGTCGATATTGGCTGTTTAATTACACCAGTCTTATCTTTTGACGCAATCGTGCATTTATATCACAACCTAAACATTACCCTCAACAAGAGTGATTTTTTTTTTTTAACCGAAACATCATTTTCTGGCCAATTCAAGTTATTCCCATGTGTTCTGCTGTGTACTTTTATGTTCACCAGGTTAAATCTTCAGTTATGCTCTTGCCATTAAGAGTTCCCTATGTAGACAAATCTATTCATTATGAACACATTTATTGCTTCATTGAGTTGCCTGTTTAAAATGCAGAGGACCACAAATTAAATGTAGTACTTTACCATTCTGAAAAAGAAAAATGGATGATTGAGTACTATTTTCTTGAATTCCGTGGATTTGTCTTACATAATTAACAGTCCAGATTCATCGGCTAACAGATGCCAATCCTCGCTTGTTTTGATCCTTGTTCCTTATTGAAAGGGATGCAACCTAAGATTTGCATGTGCCATGTTCTGCATCGGGGGAAATGATGAGGCAGATGTAATGGAGACAGTTGCTTTTGGGGGACAGCTAAGCTACGTGATCTACAGAGATGGTGGTCTCCAAAATCTATTTCTCTTGAGGTTAATTCTGAAATAGTTTCTTCATTGACACTGTAAAACAAAATATCTCAATGGTTTCAATAGAGTTTAAGCCCCCCAATACTTATACGAAATACTTAGAGATTCTGGGAGTTCCCATGGTGTCTCAGCAGGTGGAAAACCCGACATATTGTCTGGGAGGATAAGGGTTCTATCCCAAGCCTTGCTCAGTGGATTAAGGATCTGGCATTGGCCCAAGCTGCAGCCTAGGTTGCATGTGTGGCTTGGATCTGGTGTTGGCCAGCAGCCACAGCTCCGTTTTGACCCCCTAGCCTGCAAACTTCTATATGCCCTAGGTGTGACTATCAAAAGAAAAAATATGAATATTAAAAAAATACTTGTAGATTCCAAGTCTGTAGCCCTCTCATAAATAAATATTGTGTTTAAGACTGTGGAGTTCATACTTTAATGACATATCCTAATTTCTCTAGATTTCCAACCTTGGTAAATGTGAATATCCCTGTGTTGACTATGTGTACGTGTGGACTTCAGTGTAGCCCAAGGGCACTGTCAAGTGAGCAATCCACGGTTCATACTTAGGGGATCTGATCTGGAGGGCAGCGTTTATTTTCTTATTTCTCCCCACTGTAACCCCCAAGAGGCAAGTGTGTTCTGTTGTTGCTTTTCTTTTCTTTTTTTTTTAATGTGTGTTCTGTTTCTTCGCACATATAGTAGTGTCTCCTGTCAGTATCCAGGCTGGGTCAGACGAATGGCAAGAGCTTTGTCTTCCTTGTCACCTACTCCAGTCGGGCTCCCAGCCCCACTGCTCTTTCTTGTCTCATGCCTATTCTTTCTTTTTCTTCTTCTTCTTTTTATGGCCGCACCCGAGGCATATGGAAGTTCCCGGACTAAAGGTTGAATTGGAGCTGTAGCTCCCAGCCTACACCACAGCCACAGCAATGTGGGATCCCCAACCCACTGAGCCAGACCAGGGATTGAACCTGTGTCCTCATGGATACCAGTTGAGTTTGTTAGCACTGAGCCACAAGGGGAACCCCTCATGCCTATTCTTGAATCTTCTTTTTTTTTTTTTTTTTCCTGACTTAGCCTCCACTCTTCCTCTCACTCAGACTTTTCAAGGACATCCCTGGAACTTTATTTCCTTTGTAAAGGAACTTTCCTACATCCTTAACTTAGTGGTGGAACATTGCATCTGCCTTCCTGCCATTTTTTTTTTTTGTCTTTTTAGGGCTATACCCACGGCATATGGAGGTTTCCAGACTAGGGGTTGAGTTGGAGCTCTAGCCGCTGGCCTACACCACAGCCACAGCAATGCCAGATCTGAGCCGCATCTGCCACCTACACCACAGTTTATGGCAACACCAGATCCTTAACCCACTGAGCGAGGCCAGGGATCAAACCTCCGTCCTTATGGATACTAGTCAGATTTGTTTCTGCTGAGCCAGGATGGGAACTCCTGCCTTCCTGCTTTAGCTGACATTCAGCTCTTCCTCAAGAGATCTGCCCAGCTGGTCTCCTAAAGGAACACTGCTTCCGAAGCACAACGCCCTTAGGAGACCAACCTTTCCTGCCTGAGGTAGACCATCTCTTTCGATCGACTGGTGGACCGACTGATTTTCCCTCTATGTCCATAGTCCTGTCATGCACCGAGCTCCAGGTCACTGCATCACATGGAGCCTCTTCCCAAACTCAAGGCCCTGACATCATCCCAGGTGCTACCTAGAACTTTAGAGTTTCAGTTCCTACCCTTTTTTAGTTTCAGTGACCTTTATCTGCATTACTCTAGCTGACTGCTCACTTAGTAGGACCACTGTTTGGGTCCTGGTAACGTCTGGACCATTACCAGGAAATGCACCTTCGCTAAGATCTTGCATTCAAATCTGGTTCCCCTAAGTCAGGAACCCTGATACAATATTGGGTGATAGGGCTGGTAGTGGGCATCCATGTGGTATTTCTAGCTTTTTATGGAAATGCTCCACAGAGTTCGTGGCTCAGCAGAAGTGAACCCGACCAGTATCCATGAGGACGCAGGTTCAATCCCTGACTTTGCCCGGTGAGTTAAGGACCTAGTGTTGCTGTGAGCTGTGGTGTAGGTGACATATACAACTTGGATCCCGAGTTGCTCTGGCTGTGGCGTAGGCCAGAAGCTACAGCTCTGAGTCAACCCCCAGCCTGGGAACTTCCATATGGTGAGGGAGCAGCCCTTAAAAAAAAAAAAAAAATGCCCCTAAGTCTCACCATTTACTGTGATACTGCTATAGGGTTTTGGTGAAAGGGAAAAAAAAAAACTTTTATATTTGATATCTGCTCAATTTTTTCATTGTAAATAGATGTTGGACTTCCTTGAATTTTTTTTTTCCCCACATGTGTGAAGTGATCATGTTTTTCTCCCTTAATCTGGTATTTGGAGCATTAAATATTTTTTCTCTTCTATTTTTCCTCTCCTTCTGAAACTTCTTTTAGTGTCAGTGCTTTCCCTTACAGCTTCTCCTTAATTTTTCCCCCTTCCATCTGTTTCCCTAATTTCTCTTTCAATTTTTTCCTCCTACCTTTTTTTATCTCTCTCTGTTGCATCCTGGGAAATTTTCTTAGTTTTGCCTTCCAGTTCATGAACTCTCTCTTAAGCTGTATCAAACTCACTAATTTAAAATTTTTTATTCCAAGATTTTCAGTTGGTTTCTTTTCATGTTTACCTTTTCTTATTTTACACCCTTCTGATTTGACAGTCTTGTTTGATGGCTCTTAATCCTGCCACTAAGATGACTTTGAGGATTTTTAAAATCTTTCTCAGAGTGTTCTATTTTAACTGTTTCCTCAGATGTGAATTGTCTCATTTATTAGATTGCATTTAATCATGCTTCATATCCTTGCATATTTTGCAATTTTCTTTTCTTGAGAGCTTATTTCCCCAATGGATTTGCTCTGCAGGGATTCTCTGTGAGGTGCAGTTCTGAGGTTTTCTTAATCCCAGACCCATGAGTACCTTAGCTCTGAAACAAGTCATCAATTAAGCGTGACTTGGGGAGTTCCCTTCATGGCGCAGCGGAAATGAATCTGACTAGGAACCATGAGGTTGCAGGTTCAATCCCTGGCCTTGCTCAGTGGGTTAAGGATCTGGCATTGCCATGAGCTGTGGTGTAGGTCGCAGATGTGGCTCAGATCTGGCATTGCTGTGGCTATGGTGTAGGCCAGCAGCTGTAGCTCCGATTAGACCCCTAGCCTGGAAACCTCCATATGCTGTGGGTGCGGCCCTAAAAAGGACAAAAAGACAAAAAAAAAAAAAAAGAAGAAGAAGAAGCATGGCTTGGGAATCCTACTGCAGGGAAGTAAAAAATTCTGTGCCCACAAGCAATGCAGACCCAGATGCTAGTCAAGGCTAGGGGTCTTATCTTCATTTCTAGCCACAAGTGATTTGGGGTCTTGACCCTGCCTAGAAAAATGGAACTGATCTCACCTCTCTCTCCCCATTTATGGGGGCACATTCGGCCCCTTTCTCTTTGCAGATAGAGAAACCTCAGGCCCCTCCAGTCTTCTTGGTACCTGCCCCCACCCCATTCTCAACAATGGTCACAGAGTCTTAGTCATCACTTAACCCCTGTGAGCTTATGATCCTTTTCGAGTCAGAGCCTTCCCTATTTTGTCTTTGAAAATGGTTTCAATCAGTAGAAGCCCCAGCAGAAAATAGAGTATCACTCAGATACTGAAATTCAAGAGATTGTAATGAAGGAACTCTTTCCAGAAGTATGGGCAGGAATAAGGAATCTAACAAGGTCATCTGAGGTTCCAGAGGCTAGGCAGTTGTCACCACCGCCAGTCCTGAAGGGGCAAGGAACGGGAGGTTATTATTGGAGCCCAGGGAGAGCTGGAGCAATGGAGGAGGGTAGAATCTGAGTTTGGAGGGCAGGAGCCACTACCAGAAGGAAGAACGGAGGCAGAGAGGGAGCAGGAAAGAAATGCCCCATGCTCTCTCCTCCTCTTTCCCATTTCTTGCTGGTAAATTCTGTTGGCCAAATCCAGCTGGAAGGCACCAGCAAGGGAGCCTAGGTAATGTGGTCCAGAGGGGCACAGAGCAAAGCATGGAATGGATTAGGGGGGTATGCAAGTAGATGCTTATGTGATTTAAAAAAATTTTTTTTTCTCTGTTAATTCTATATGTTGCAGTGGACTGAGAATTGTCAGCACATAATTACCTTGCCATGTTGACTCAGAAGTCTAGCAATCCCTACTCCAACCTCTTACCCAGCTGAATCTCTCCTTAGGGCACACCCTGAACGTTTGCAGGGCATGTGGAAGCCCATGTTCTGTATACCTCCCTCTCTCTCCCTCTCTCTCTGTGTGTGTGTGTGTGTGTGTGTGTGTGTGTGTGTGTGTGTGTGTGTGTGTATATATGAAAATTATAGATCAAGGTCAACTGTTATACACAATATGTTCAATCTTTCTACTTTGACAAATATACTTTATTTGCCTTTTTTTCTTTTTCTTTCTTTTTTTTTTTTTAGGGCCACACCCTCAGCATATGGAAGTTCCCAGAGTAGTGGTCGAATCGGAGCTGCACTTTAATCACACCTGAAAGACAGAGCTGTGAATTAGAACTCATCAGTTCCTGAGAGACCCTCATGGGACACCCCCGGCACAGGGGAGAGCTGGCCTGTTTCTGGCTCTGCTCTGCCTGACAAGGAGCCTCTCACGCACTTGTGTGGACACCCAGCCTTCACATCCACCTTATTAATCCACGTGTCCTACAAATAGCCACCCATGGGTGGACTCTCAGGAAGAGGCCTGCACAGGCACTGAAAGTGGGCTTGGGGCAGTTTGGGTAGGGACTGTAGGCTCCCAGGAACCTGAAATGCATTCTCAAAGGTGGAAGATGGAGAGTTCCCATGGCAGCTCAGCAGAAATGAATCTGACTGGCATCGTGAGGTTGCAGGTTTGATCCCTGGCCTTGCTCAGTGGGTTAAATGATCCGTCGTTGCCGTGAGCTGTGGTGTAGGTCGCAGACTGGGCTCAGACCCTGAGTTGCAGTGGCTGTGGCATAAGCCGGCAGCTATAGCTCCAATTAGACCCCTAGCCTGGGAACCTCCATGTGCCATGGGTGCCGCCCTAAAAAGACAAAAAAAATTTTTTGTTTAAATTAAAAATAAAATAAAAGATGGAGGGTGGAGGGGTGGACATATCTTGTTGCTCCTGCAGACTCCTGCAGGGAGGGGTGCAGCTGGAGAAAGGTCAGAGCAGAGCCCTCTAAAGTGCAGGGCCCAGGGCAGGGACCCTCTGGCCTGGATCTGATGCTGGTCCCATTACACCTGATCTTCATCTCCATCAAGACCATTGGTCCCTTCTCTTCTCTATGTTTTTCTCAGACTGTGGACCTCTTGGGAGACTCCCCGTCCCTGTGTGATCTGGCCCTCTGGTCCATCATACCCTTGGCAAGGCCCTCAGCTTCCTAGCCCCTTTGTCCTTCCATCACCCCCATCGGGGAACCCGACTCTCCATCCTCCTGCTTTCCACTCAGCTCGCTGAGTGCCTGCAGTGTGAAGAATAAGCACTATACACACCCCAGCTGGATCTCTGGACCAGCAGATCCATCCGTCTTCTCCCAGACCACTCTTTCACAGTTCCCCCGGGAGCATTTTCAAATCTTCACCACTTTTCTTAGGCTCCTGACCTACCTCCTCTCTGTCATTCTCAGTATAGAGCCTCACGTCCCATTTCTCTAAGAAAACAGAAGTCAGCAAAGCCACATTGTCTTTTCCTCCCTGCGCCCCTCTGCAGTTTTACTGTACACTGATGACAGTGAGGATGAGGGTAATGGCTAACATTTTCCACCCCTAACCCTAACCTGCGCCACGCCTCCTCCCCCGGTCACAGAGGGGAAGGGGCTATTTCCACAGCCCCCTCCAGGCTCTGGCAGATTGTTCCTCCATCAGTTTGGATTCTGCCTCTCTCCTTCCTGGGGACCTAATGGCATCAGTTATCTCCTCTGTCTAATGTTCTGCATTTAGGCTGCCGTCCCCCCTCGGCCTCTCATATCCACATCCCCTCCAGTCCACTGAGGTCTTATTTCTGCCCCAGTAACTCCACTGAAACCTCTCTGACCAGGTTCAACAATCACCTTATTGGCTAAAGCCAGTGGGTGCTTTAGTCCTTCTCTGCAGCACTGGACACTAGTGAGCTTGCCTTCTGGGCGTGGTCTATGCCCTTGACATCCGGGCTCTTGCTGCTTCTCTGGCCAACTCTCTGAGTCGCCCTCCCTTCAGCATTGTCTTCCTCGGATTTCTGCCCTGGGCTGGTTGCCTTCGTATTCATTAAGATCTCAGCACTGCCCTGTGAAGGTGTATTCCATCAATGTCAAATTATGTATGCAAATCAAGTGGCAGGTTCAAATTCAAGCAAGGTACTCAAGTCTTTAAAAGTTTAAAAGCAAGAAGGAGTAAACTTTTTTTGGAGTTTCCAATTATAAATGATGTATTATTTATTGCAAGGGGGGGGTCCACGGAGGGGAAAAAGCTATAATAGCTTATTTCAGAATATGGCTATACGTTAGCAACAGAAAGGATGTCTCTATCTTATTAGAAGTACAACAAAGAGATTACTTGGCAGCTGTCTCTCACATTGTCATTTCATTTCACTCTGTAGTTCTTGGCAGAGAATCTAGAAAAGAAAAAAGTAAATAATTAAGCCACACTGTGTTCTCTGAGACTAAATGATTTCTGCTATTCTGTGAAACACATCCTAAAAGGCAGTGTATGTTTCATGATTATTTGAAATAGAACATTTTCAAAAAAATTTTTCCCCACTAGAGACATGTGATGAAATATTACGGCTTTTTCCCTTCCAGATCTCATCGTAAAGTTTGTCTGAGCGCCATCCTTAGAACTCCAGGGCCAGACATCAGCCTAGGGGCCATGATTAGATCTTGAAACCTACCTTGAAAAAAGAATTCCACAGAGAACTATTTAGGGCTGTCTTTTCATTGAGATAAAGGAAGCTACATGTAGAGCATTTATTTATTTATTCCTGTATCATTCATTGCACAAATAATTATGTTAATAGCCACTTAAAGTCATCTTAGAATGGATATCATTTAATGTGAGAGGTGCTGCGTTTATTTTTTTCTTTATTTGGCCTTTCCCTGCCATGGTTTCTTTTTCCCACCTTCAGAATGTGTTTACCTACTTTGCATAGTCATGTTTTCATATTGTTATGATTCCCTCTGTTCCTGTTGCAGTCATTTCAATAATGACTTGGGTTATGGTATCTTTGTGCTGCTCTATACTTAAGCAGAAAAAAACTCTTACTAGTCCAGGAAAAGAAGAAATCGTCAAAATTAACTCAGAACATAGAGGTCCATTGCCTGCTGATTTGTACAGTTTGGGGTTTTAACAACATAAGTATGAACTGAAAGCAGTGATATTATGAGCACTTTAATTCTTTTTTTTGTCTTTTTTTTTGCTATTTCTTGGGCCGCTCCCGCGGCATATGGAGGTTCCCAGGCTAGGGGTCCAGTCGGAGCTGTAGCCACCAGCCTACGCCAGAGCCACAGCAACGCGGGATCCAAGTTGCGTCTGCGACCTACACCGCAGCTCACAGCAACGCCAGATCATTAACCCAATGAGCAAGGGCAGGGACCGAACCTGCAACCTCACGGTTCCTAGTCGGATTCGTTAACCACTGCACCATGACGGGAACTCCGAGCACTTTAATTCTTATTGACATGTCCAAGAAAATGAATATGGCTAAGATGGAGATAGATGAGACATATGCAGATTTCGTGGGGAACATTTTGAATGCTCTTAATCTTCTGACCCTACATACGTGCCCCAAAGAGCACAAGGCAGAACTGAATATGGTGCCTAACCCAGAGTAAGAACTAATGCATGTTGGTACAGGAATGTAAAAGTTACAAATGTATGCCTCAGGCTGGGTGGGATATCATAGGGAGTGGTGGGGCTTGTGGCAAACTGGAGAGCTCCCAAGTTGCCTAAAGGCAACCATGTTTAAAAAATGGAGGCGTTTCCTGGTGGCTCAGCAGGTTAAGGATCCGGCATTGACACTGCTGTGTCTTGGTTTACAACTGTGGTGTGGGTGCGATCCCTGGCCAGGGAACTTCTTCTGCATGCCGCAGGAGTGGCCAAAAAAAGAAAATTGAAAAACACTGTGCCAGCCAAACAAAAACATGTCTAGAGATTCAGTATTGTCTCAGCTTGAGGGTTCTTGTCCCTCGCCTTATTTCCTCTCTTCCCCTTTCCTCACTCTTTTACCTCCCACCACCATCCACCCCATATCTCAGATTCTTGCTGCCCCAGCCAAGAGCTACAATCATAGTTCCTACCTCATTTCAAAGAATAACAAGAGGTACCTGGGTTTGAGAGTGTTTGCTTACATATGAACCAAGCATCATTTAAAACACTTTTTAAAACTTTGCAATCCTTGTTAGTTAATATGTATATATATAAACACACACACACACACACACACATATACATACACACACAGACATACACACACATACATATACATATATAATACATATTCTTCATTTGAAAGTTCTAATAATACAGAAATAAAGTAAAATGTGTTTCCCTCATTCTCCCCTCTGCCAACCCCATTCCCCAGGTAAATATTATTAGCTGTATGGTATGTATTTATCTAGATTTGTTCTAAGTATATAACATATGCATACACATGCTTACAAACATGGATTGTATATAAATATAATATTATTAAAATGCTACATACTATTCTGCATCTTGCTTTTTCATATGTTACATATGAATTTTCATAATAATATGATTATATCACTTTCTTTGTAACTGCTATAATTTACTTAGCCCCTATTAGTGACATTTCAATTGCTTCTAGCTTGTCTGCTATTTTTCTGTATCTAACTCTCTCTCTGGGTGTGTGCGAGCCATCTCCACATTCAAAACCAAACTGATCTTCTTCCCTCAAACCTGCTTCTCATAAAGTTTGCCCATTTTTTCTTTTTTTAATTTTGATTTTTAAGGCCACAGCTGCAGCATATGGAAGTTCCCAGGCCAGGGGTCAAATTGGAGCTGTAGCTGCCGGCCTGTACCACAGTCATGGCAACGCCAGATCTGAGCCCCATCTGCCACCTACACCACCGTTTGTGGTGCTTTTCCCACCTTAAGCCCCAGTAGCCCCACCCTTAGTGTTGCAGATGCCGAAACCCCCTGCAGGCATCCCAAGCCCCTTTCTTTTTACCTCTGCTTGACCTCCACTGTGTCAGCACCTCTCAGCAACTCCACTCCTGCACCCCGTCCAAGCCCCCACCATCAACTCAGCCTCCCGGCCTAGCTCCACGCTTCTGCCTTTGCCCAACAGTCTGATCTCAAGTGTGTTCTTAATGCGAAAGATCCATTTCACATGTGCGGCAGGGCAGGCCACTTGTTTGCTCCCAGTCCCCCATGGATTCTTGTCTCACTTGCATGAAAACCAAGATCCTTACACTGGTCATCAAGGCCTTCAATGATCCACTGTCTTCCCTACCCAAACTCACCCTAACTCTCCCCTTTGCTTGTACTGCCCTAGCCACGCTTGCCTCCTCACTCTTTTTCAACTATAACAGGCATCCCTGTCTCAGGGCCTTTGCACATGCTTTGCCTTCTGTCAGCAATGCTCTTCCCCTAGATACATGTGAACCTGCTTCCTAACACATTCAAGTATTCAGCTGTCCCCTTTGCTGGGAAGTCATCCCTGCCCATGGTATTTATTTATTTATTTTTTGTCTTTTTAGGACCATACCCGTGGCATATGGAGGTTCCCAGGCTAGGGGTCCAATCGGAGCTACAGCTGCGAGCCTATACCACCGCCACAGCAACATGGGATCTGAGCTGTGTCTACAACCTACACCACAGGTCACAGCAACACCAGATCCTTAACCCACTGAGTGAGGCCAGGGATCAAACCTGAAACCTCATGGTTCCTAGTCAGATTTGTTTCCGCTGTGCCAGGAACTCCCTGCCCATGGTATTTATAAAGAACACACTTCTCAGATTTCTCCATCCTCCTCTGTAGTACTTATCACCAACTAATGTACTTTACAATAGAGGTTACTTTTTATTTTATTATCTGTCCCTACAACTCGATGAGAGCAGGAAGTGTGCCTGGCGCTCAGTAGGCTCACAATAGTTAGTTGTTGAATGAACAGATGCTGTGAATGTGTCAGCTCTGATCATCCATGTACATATTTATCTGTTCATGTGTGGGGCTCTCCTTCTAGGTGCATTATTAGAAGTGGAATTGCTGAGCCAAAGGGCTTGCATATTTTAAATGTAGTGGATACTGCAAATGGCTTTCCAAAAAGGTTGTACTATTTGGTCAACTATATAATTGTTCTTGTAAAAAAAAAAAAAAAGATGTATTTTTAAAATAGAATCTAACCTGGATGTAGGAGTGAGGGTACAAGGGAAAGGGGACCTTTTCATCCAGAGATTCTTCTTCTGGGATTTCTGAACGTAGACCTCTGGTGGATATTGAGCATCTTTTTTAAACTAGAAATGTTGCCAACAAAGCACAATCATTTTAGCAATATCTGTGACTCGGTCACCAACATAAGTCATAGATATTTTTGTGTCAGAATATAAGTGAGAGTTCCCTTTGTGGCGCAGCAGAAACGAATCCGACGAGGAAACATGAGGTTGTGGGTTCGATCCCTGGCCTCAATCAGTGGGTTAAGGATCTGCCTGCTGTTGCTGTGAGCTGTCGTGTAGGTCCAGACTTGGCTCGGATCCTGCGTTGCTGTGGCTGTGATGCAGGCCGGCGGCTGTAGCTCCGACTGGACCCCTGGCCTGGGAACCTCCACACGCTGTGGGTGCAGCCCTAAAAACAAAACAAAACAAAAAAATAAGTGATTGTGGCTGTCTTGCATTTGTTCACCATCTTCCCTGCTTTGGAATCACACTGGATGTTCTTTCCCTCGAACCCTCCTTTCCTTTCCCCACCACTAGTTATTCGTCCTGCTACCAGACCTTGTTATTTAATGTGTTAATAAAGACGCACCTATAATACCTTATTGCTAATTTGTTTTTTAATGCTCTTGTATCTATTTCAATGTAATTGGTTTCATTTTATGCATTTGAAATTAGAGTCTTTATCAAACTGCCACAAGGGTCCACGGTGCAAAGACAGTTAAGAGCTCTGTTCATCGAAGGTACTGCTGTTTATTTGAAGAAGTTCCTCATGTAGATAATCATTAGGCCTTTTATAAAATGAAAAGTGCCACAAAATTTCAGTGCCAGGATAATAGATGCGCTAATATTCATGGCTCTTGTGTCTTTCATTCATTCATTCATCCAATGCTTATTTATTTATTTATTTATTTTTGGTCTTTTTAGGGCTGCACCTGCAGCATATGGAGGTTCCCAGGCTAGGGGTCCAATGGGAGCTACAGCCGCCGGCCTACACCACAGCCACAGCAATGCCAGATGTGAAGTTTGGCATATGAGTCACCCAGGTAGAGGTGGTAAGTACGGATGGGGCTGGGTCTTAGGAAGCCATCTGGTCTGAAGGTGTAACTCTGGAAATCGCCAGCATTTAGAAGTTCCAACTCTGCACATGATCACATAGGGAGAAAACATGCATGGAGAAGAAAGCCAGGAGCAAAGCCAGAGCTCTCCAACATGCAGAGGTGGGCAGAGGAGAGGAGTTGAGTAAAGGAGGGAAATGCTTTGGGTAGGTGTTTCTGATGTGCATCGCTGGCTTGGGGTCACTTTATTAAAATTTTTTTTATTGTTATTTCCCCAATACAATTTTTTTTCTACTGTACAGCATGGTGACCCAGTTACACATACAAATACACATTCTTTTTTCTCACATTGTCATGCTCCATCATAAGTGTGGAGTCACTTTAAATATTGCACAGTGAGCATAAGCCAGGACTACATCCTCATCTGTGGTTCGCAGTTCTACACAGAGCATTGCATAGAGATGCACCTCATAAGTAAGCATCGGGAGAGTTCCGCTGTGGCTCAGTGGTAACAAACCAGACTAGCAGCCATGAGGATGCAGGTGTTTCCCACTTGTGTGTCAGCAAGTGGCATCACCCTCCACCCACTGACTCAAGCAGAAATGGTTCAAGGATCTTCCTTGAACCATACCTTCCCTTTGCTTGCCTCCCCTTATGCAATTCATCAGCCAATACCATTGGTTTGGCATCCAGAATACCTGTGACAGTGCTAGTCAAAACGTGGTTGGCAGGTTGTTGCTGGTCCATGACGAGTTAGGTGTAGACATTGAGAGTCAGCATTAGAAGCTTTTGCAGCAGCTTGAAATTGTGTGGTGGCCATTTTCACAACGGCAGACTCATCTTACTGAACGGGGTATAGACCGCTTCAGTCCTGGCAAGAGTCATGTGTGATACAAGTTGTGTAATGATCGTGTGCAGTAAGACCACGTGATATACCTGTAGGTGACAGGTTATGATTGTTTGTCAGCTATACTCTGAAAGGGTATAAAAATCTGTGACAATGTAAGCATTTATTTCTATAACTTATATATGAGTTTTCCTTCTTTCTTTCTTTTTCCCTTCTTTCTTTTATTTTTGTTTTTGTTTTTGCTTTTTAGGGCCGCACCCAAGGCATATGGAAGTTCCTGGGCTAAGTGTTGAATTGGAGCTACGGCTGCCGGCCTACACCATGGCCACAGCAATGCCAGAGGCGAGCTGCATCTGCGACCTACGCCACAGCTCACGGCAACGCTGGATCCTTAACCCACTGAGCAAATCCAGGGATACCCGCAACCTCTTGGTTCCCAGTCGGATTTGTTTGCGCTGCGCCACGATGGGAACTCCAGTTTTCATTTTTAATCAAACATTTTCATTTTGTTTTTTAACATCCTCAGTTCATTAGGAAATAAAGTTTATGGGAGTTATTTTCACCCTCAAGTTACAAGAAGGTGAAACAAGCCTCATGGGAGTTTCTTTGTTTGTTTGTGAGAAAACGCATTTCTTTTCTCTTCTTTTTTGAAAGGCTGCACTTGTGGCATATGGAAGTTCCCAAGCCAGGGACTGAATCCAAGCCACAGCTGCAACCTACAGAACACTGGATCCTTTGACCCGCTGTGCTGGGCCAGGAATAAAACCTGCCCTTCTGCAGCAAACCAAGCCACCTCAGTCAGGTTCTTAACCCATTGCACCACAGTGGGAACTCCCAAAATTCTTGTCTTTTCTGAATGTGGCAGCAGTATAAACTAAATGGTGAAAGTAGAGGTGATTCTGAAAAAACAAAGACCTAAGAGTACATATTGGTTTTCCTTGAAACCGTGATCTCTCACATACTGGGTTCAGTTTACAGCTGCCGTTGCTGTTGGCCTCCTGAAAGCATAATGCTTAGTGATTTGTAGAGATGTACTGGCTGTGAAGCAATGGCACTCCCAGAACGTAAAGGGTAGCAGTATCCACAATGACACAAAAATAAAGTGTTTCTTTAATGGCATTACCTACCCCCCCCCCAAAAAAAAAATTTAAGTTCAAAACCACGAGAGTATTTTGAAAGAAAGACCATTGGATTAAAAGGCTGCTTGAAATGGATGTTCAGTATTTCACATAGAAACATTAGGGCTTTACAGCCTTCTTCCTAAGTAGCATTTCAGCTTGCCAAGACTAAAATCCATATACAGTTGGTGAGTCCACAGCAAAAGATCGTTTCAAAGGTATTTGCTTAGAAGTGTTAGGTGACTCCTAGCTCAAGCACTAATTCCAGGGCCCCCACAGTTCAGCATATTCAGGAACCAGCTCATGGAACAAAAGACAAACTCATAAAGCAACTGAAGCCAGAAAAAAAAAAAAAAAAACTGTGGCATATGGAAGTTCCCAGGCTAGGGGTTGAATTGGAGCTACAGCTGCCAGCCTACACCACAGCCACAGCAACTCGGGATCCCTGACCCACTGATCGAGGCCAGGGATCCATCCCAAATCCTCATGGATACTAGTCGGATTCGTTTCTGCTGCCCCACAAGAGGAACTCCAGCGACATATTTTTTCATTGTAGCACAATACTTTCACTGGTATTCCTCATATTTGCACACGATGGTGATAGAAAGGAAGAATTTTTTTTTTTCCATTTCGTTGCTGACCAACAGCTGAGTCAGAACTGTACATCAGAAGGATGAGATCGCCCGCACGTGTGGACTGGAGCCTTCACTTTGTGTAGAAGTGAGTTCCGATGGTGCAGAAAACATCCCGAGGAGGTCACCCTGATTAAGGGGCTGCACCAAAATGCACATCGAGGGACTGTCTCTCCCACGAGAAAGTCCTGCCACGAGAAGAAACGTGGGTGGAACTAAACCGGGGGCTTAGTGCCGTACGGAGAATCATGAGTTAGGTAGAGGCTGGTGTGTTGACTTCTGGATTATTCTCTTTTGTTACGTGATACTCTGGAAGCAGATCATGAACAGCTGTGACTACACGCTGAGGTGTGATGATAGTCAAGAGGACAAGTGTTCCAGAATGTTTGATTTACAGAACAACCCTAAATGTTTCTGTAAAATCAGAAGGCACTTTGGTCCCGGCTTATTGAAGATATGAATTGGACAAGCAGGATTGCTTAGGTATCTACTCTCTGCACTGTTTTTGATGATTTGAGTACTTCCATACAAAGAAGAAATGCAACGTGTTTTTTCAACAGCAGATAAGATCAAAGGGCAAAAACTAAACTAGGAGCTTGGGAGAGCAGGGTTTCTACAGATTATCATGACACATGTTCCATAATTTAACAATTATCAGTGATGCAGGTGATGAACTCGACTCTGCACATCTGTGAAGAGCTGTTACAAAACACCTTAAAGTTTGATAAGGCATTTTAAATTTTATTTTCAATCAAAAGACGATCAGTGCCTAAAAAATTCATGGATCTAGACTCCATTTCTTTCATCAAAACATAACTTAAATTTAGCCATAACTTACAGGATGCATTGTTGGAACTGACTTCTGTTGAAGGACTCTGAAAGTAGAGTAGCACTTTCTCCATTTTATTTTGATTTATTTATTTATTTATTGTCTTTTTAGGGCCACACCCACAGCATATGGAGGTTCCCAGGCTAGGGGTTCTAATCGGAGCTGTAGCTGCCGGCCTGCACCACAGCCACAGCAACGCCAGGTCCGAGCCACATCTGCAACCTACACCACAGCTCAGGTTCCCATTGTAGCACAGTGGAAACGAATCCAACTAGGAACAATGAGGTTGCAGGTTCGATCCCTGGCCTTGCTCAGTGGGTTAAGGATCCGGCATTGCCACGAGCTGTGGTGTAGATATAATTTTTATTATTTTATTTTATTTTATTTATTTATTTATTTTTTTGGCTTTTTGCTATTTCTTGGGCCGCTCCCACGGCATATGGAGGTTCCCAGGCTAGGGGTCGAATCTGAGCTGTGGCCACTGGCCTACGCCAGAGCCACAGCAACGCGGGATCCGAGCCGCGTCTGCAACCTACACCACAGCTCACGGCAACGCCGGATCGTTAACCCACTGAGCAAGCGCAGGGACCGAACCCGCAACCTCATGGTTCCTAGTCGGATTTGTTAACCACTGCGCCATGACGGGAACTCCAAGATATAATTTTTAAATGAACAAACTGAGCTTGTGGAAATTCCTCTAAAAATCTCTTCTTCCATTCCCTTCTGGGAGACTTGTTTCCTTCCTATTGTTATTAAAATAAAACATAAAAAGGTGTTTCCATCTTGGCTCAGCGGTAACAAACCCTACTAGTATCCATGAGGACGCGGGTTTGATCCCTGTCCTCGCTCAGTGGGTTCAGGATCAGGCGCTGCTGTGAGCTGTGGTGTAGGTCGCAGACACGCTCGGATCCTGCGTTGCTGTGGCTGTGGTGTAGGCTGGCAGCTAGAGTTCCATTTTGACCCCTAGCCTGGGAACCTCCATGTGCCGCGGGTGTGGCCCTAAAAAGCAAAAAAAAAAAAAAAAAAAGGTTAAGCATTTATATACACTGTGTTCGTTCAAAGGGTGCCTATGTATATTTAATATGGAGATTCACTTTTTTCCTTATAATGAAAAAAAGTTACAAGCGTAATAGTGAGCCTACAGTGAGTATATTAGTTGCCTACATGCATACTTTCATTGAACAAACAACACGTACAATATTCATACTTTTCTTTTTCCTTATGTTTACTTTGGTAATATTTATTGCAGTGTAGTTTCCTGTTGGTTGAACTAGTAACACAAAATTGCAGCTTTTATCTTGAATGCCCTTTTTTTTTTCATTTCATTTTTCTAGTAATTCATTTTTACTGTTTTACAAAGTATCAGTTTGCAACAGATTGGAAAAAAAAATGTTAAGTGGTCCCTTACCAAAGACAATTTAAGCAACACTGCCTTAGGAGACTTAATAAAAAATGAGGCTTTCCTTCAAGAATTAGTTCTCTAATAAAGTCTCTCAAACATGTTCTCAGTTACTTTATTTTGAACACAAAAAGAGTGCTGAGGAGTTCCCGTCGTGGCGCAGTGGTTAACGAATCCGACTTGGAACCATGAGGTTGTGGGTTCGATCCCTGGCCTTGCTCAGTGGGTTATGGATCTGGTGTTGCCATGAGCTATGGTGTAGTTCTCAGACGTGGCTCGGATCCCGCGTTGCTGTGGCTCTGGCATAGGCGGGTGGCTACAGCTCCGATTCAACCCCTAGCCTGGGAACCTCCATATGCCGCGGGAGCGGCCCAAGAAATGGCAACAACAACAACAACAACAAAAAAGACAAAAAGACAAAAAAAAAAAGTGTTGAGCCTGAAGCAGCCTCAGTCAGTGTGAGATTTTGATGCTCACAGAGGTCATCTGATGAAATTGGCAAAAAATGAGGAAGGAAATTTTACGTAGATGCCCTTCGTCTGCCTGATGTTATAAACTCATAGTTGCAAATATTGGCTGTTACTGTAAGCAAGCCTTTAAAAATCATTTTAAAAGCAATCCAATAAGTGGTTACATTAGAGATTACAAATCTATATCTCGGATTGAATGGAAAAAACCCAAAACTCACGTTGTATAATGTTAGACAAGTAGCTACCAAGTGGCTTTAGGTAAAAATTTCTAGTGTCAGTACCAAGCCTGGAATTTACAAAGTCCAGTTTTCCAGACAACTTTAATGGATGTGAAAATGACACGCACTGGAAATTAGAGTTAATGTCTCTAAAGGTGGCTCTGGTGACAAGGAAAGCATTTATATGAAAATGCATGTCAAGAATAAATGAAATTGGAGTTTCCTCTGTGGTGCCCTGGAATCAGCAATGTCTCTGCAGCGCTTAGACACAGGTTTGAGATCCAGCCTGACAGAGTGGATTAAGGATCCAGAGTTGCTGCAGCTGTGGTGTAGGTTGAAACTGTGGCTTGAATCTGATCCCTGGCCCAGGAATTCCATATGCTGCAAGGTGGCCAAAAAAAAAAAAAGAATGAATGAATGAATGAAGTTGTTTCATGATGTGACCGTAGTCAAAGCAGCATGTGTTGGTCATTAAACTCTTGTGTCTCAGACTCAAACCCACCCATCTCTTTTCCCATGTTTCTCACCCCGGACACCTCAGACATCAGCCACAGATTCCAGAGTCTGGGCTCCGGCTTCCCAGGACCCCCCAGCAGCCTGCTAGGTCCTCATCATTTCAGCCTCTTCGCTGTTTCTTCAGCTCTGACAGCGATAGATAATGTCTTAGTTACTACCTTTTTTTAAAAAAAATAAAAACTTCAGTGTTTCTCTTTTGCCTTTTTAGTCCTCCCATGCCCGTCTGATTCTTTCTTATATTAAATTGTTTCTAAAATCACTGTCGTGTTTCTGATTTCCCAACTGGATCCCGGCTAATAAAATACCTGTTACCAGGCGTGGCCCGAGCTGGTCTAGCAATGGTTGGCTTGTGTCTGGCCCTGAATGCAGTGCCAAGCAGCTTGCCAGCATGAAGGAGTAGTCGTCGTTATCCATGCAGTGGCATCAAGATTAATTAGACCACCCCCTGAGGATGACTGTGACAGAGGACCTACCTGAGCAAGAAACTTGAAGCCACTGCTCTTACCCATGGTGGCGACTGAGAGTGGGATACAGGGTGGCTCTTTCTGCCTGGATGCTTGTTGGTAGGAAAAAAAGACAAACTCAAGTCTTTAAACACACAGCTCAAGCCGTAGATGACAGATGGTAAATGATCTCACCTCTCTCTGTCCCCACTGCCGCCACCCTACCGAACACCAGCCACCCTCATTTCTCCCCGAAGGGCGAGCTTCCCGCCTTCCCTTCTGATGATCCATTTTCTCTACAGTGGCCAAAGTGCCTTAAAACCAGCTCCTCTGCTTAAAACTTCCAAAGACATCCTATTGCATTTAAAGTAAAGCTAACCTCTTCCACCTCATCTCAGACGGCTTTCTTCTTCACAGTGTTCTAGCCTTTCTAGCTCTTTCCGGCTTTGGGGTTCCCGCCTTTACAGCTCTCCCTTTGGAATTCACTTCCCCTGGCTTATCTATATATATCTTGTTTCTTTCCTTGTTCTCCCCCCCCAAACCAAACTGCTCTCCATTAGGACAGAGACCTGCCTGTCTGATTGGTTACTGTAGCCCCTGGACCCCGTTCCTTTGCCTACCACATAGTCGATGATAAGTAGACATTTGTTGATTGAATGAGCCTGAGAAATAATCTTTCCTCAATTAATTTATAACTTTGGTTAGGAGGCATTTCAAGCATGCAAAAAAAATATCATTATACCCAGATACCTACCAACCCAATTTAACGGATTTTGACATTTTGTCGTATTTGTTTCTGATTGTACCTTCTTTCCTCTCATCCTCATTTTTAAAAGAAATGTATCCATTTCATCTAAGTTCAGAATTATTAGCACAAATTATGCGTGATATTCTCATATAATATTTTTAATGCTTGTAAGATATGCCTCACTTTCAATCCAGATATAGGTAATTTGTGGGGGTTTTTTCCTTTCTTAGTCTAGCTAGAGGTTTATTAATTTTATTGATCTTTTTAAAGAACCATCATTGGTTTCATTGATTTTCTGATTACTCTTCCATTTTCTAGTTCATTGATTTTTTGCTATTATATTTATTGTTTTGGTTTATGTGATTTTTTATGGCTTCTTCAGGTAGATGCTTCCATCATTGATTTTCGTCTTCTTTTCTAATGTAAGCATTTAAAAATTTTATGTTTTCAACTAAGCACTGCTTTAACTGCATGCCACAAATTTTGTTTTCATTATCATCCAGTTCCAAATAGTTTCTAATTCTTCTTGTATTTTCTTCTGTGAACCATAAGTTATTAAGAAATATGTTGATTAATTTATAAATATTTAGATATTTTCCAAAATTTTTGGCTACTGATTTTTAATTTAATTCTTTAAATTTCGATCCTTTTAAATTTATTGTTAAGTTTTTTTATGTCTCAGCATCTGTGTTGGTGAATATTCCATGAGAAATGGGGCTCTCTAAATGTCAATTAGGTCAAGTTGGTTGATAGTGTTATTTAGTCATATTATTCTTACTGATTTTCTATCTTTGTGTTCTGTCACTTACTATGAGAGGAAGATTAAAATAATCAGCTATAATAATAGATTTGTCTGTTTTTCCTTTGAGTTCCCTCAGTTTTTTGCTTCATATGTTTTTAAACCATTTTTTTAAAAAATTGAAATATAGTGAATTTACAATATTGTGTTAATTTCAGATGTACAGCAAAGATTAGGTTTTGTGTGTATGTGTGTGTGTTTTCAGATTCTTTTCCATTATAGGTTACCACGAGAAATTGAATATAGTTTCCTGGTCTATACAGTAGGTTCTTGTTGTTTATCTGTTTTATATATAGTAATGCGTATACGTTAATCCCATACCCATAATTTATTTCCACCCCCCCTGCCCACTACCCCCTTTGGTAACCACAAGTTTGTTTTCTGCATCTGTGAGTCTATTTCTGTTTTCTAAGTAAATTTATTTGTACCATTATTTTGTATTCCACATATAAGTGATATCATATGATATTTGTCCTTATCTGTCTTATTTCACTGAATATGATAATCTCTTTGTCCATCCATGTTCCCGCAAATTGCATTATTTCATTCTTTTTTATGGCTGAGTAATATTCCACCATATATATATGTACCACATCCTCTTTATTCATTCATCTGTCAATGGACGTTTAGGTTGCTTCCATGTCTTGACTGTTGTAAATAGTGCTGCTATGAATATTGGGATGCACGTATCTTTTCAAATTCAAATTTTCTCCAGATATATGCCTAGGAGTGGCATATAGCCACCATTCGCCATAGTGGCTGAACCAATTTACATTCCTCCCTGTAGGAGGGTTCCTTTTTCTCCACATTCTCTCCAGCGTTTATTATTTGTAGACTTTAATGATGGCCACTCTGACTGGGGTGAAGTGATAGCTCATTGTAGTTTTAATTTGCATTTCTCTAATAATTAGTGATACTGAGCATCTTTTCATATGCCTGTTGGCCATCTGTATGTCTTCTTTGGAGAAATGTCTGTTTAGATCTTCTGCCTATTTTTTTGATTGGATTTTTTTTTGATATTAAGTTGTATGAGCTGTTCATATATTTTGGAGATTAATCCCTTGTCAGTAGCATCATATGCACAGATTTTTCTCCTAGTCTGTAGATTGTCTTTTTGTTTTGTTTTTTCAGTTTCCTTTGCTATACAAAGCCTTTTAAGTTTATTTATATCTTTTGTGTTTATTTTTGTTTTTATTTCCATTACTCTAGGAGATGGACCCAAAAAAATATTTTTGCAATTTATGTCAAAGAACACTCTGCCTACATTTTCCTCTAGGAGTTTTATAGTATCCAGTCTCACATTTAGGTCTTCAATCCATTTTGAGTTTATTTTTGTATATGGTGTTAGAGAATGTTCTTCTTTTATTCTTTTACGTGTAGCTGTCCAACTTTATGTGTTTTTAAGTTCTCTTATTAGGCCCATATACATTTAGGATTATTATGTTGTTAATTAATTGATCGAGGCTGTTATCATTATGAAATATCCCTATCCTTGACAGTATTCTTTGCTCTGAAGTGATATTGATACAGCCATTTCTATCTTGTTATTTTCTATTCTTTTACTATTAATTTATCTATTTCTTTATGATTAAGTGAATTTCCTAAGAATAACTTATAGTTGAGTCACTTTTTAAAATTTATTTTGACAATCTTTGCTTTTAAAGTAGAGAATTATCATATTGACATTTAATATAATTATCAATATGGTGGAGTTTAAGCCTACCATCTTCATATTTATTTTTTATTTCTTCTCTTTGTCCTTCATTTTTTAAAATTCCTTTCTTATGTTTATTTCTAGGGCTCTTCTTTCCTTTGTATGGATCAAATTTTCCATTCTGTATTATTTGTCATAAATCTAAAGAACTTTCTTAAAATTTCCTAAATTTCTAGAAATTCATGTTTACTAGTGACAATTTTCTCAGCTTCTGTTTGTCTGAAAATGTTTTTACTTTCAGTTTTGAAGGATATTTTCTTTCATCATTTTAAAGTTGTCATTCTAATTGGTTTCCATTGTTTCTGATGAGACATCAGTGGTAATTTTTATATATTTTTTTCTCTGAACACATGTGTCTTTTTCTCTGGCTGCATTTAAGATTTTGTTTCACTTGTTTTCAGCAATTTGGTTAAGATGTTCCTTTTAATAGTATTCTTTATTTATCCTGCTTAGGGTTTGTTGTGATCAGGGCATTGTAACAGTCACCAAATTGGGACAATGTTTGGCTATCATTCTTTCAAATATTTTTTCTTCTTCTCTGCTATTCTGATACTCCCATTACATCTAATGAGACCACTTTTATTGCCCCACAAGTCTTTGGAATGTTCTTTCCCTTTCTCTTTCAGCCTTTTTTTTTTTTTCTCAGATTCAGTTTGGAAAGTTTCTATTTCCATTTCTTCAACTTCATAGACCACTTCTTCTATAATGTCTAATATGGTCTTCATCTCATCCCATGAATTATTTGCTTCAGTTGTTATACTTTTAGTTTCTAGACATTCCATTAGGTTCTTTGGTTTTGTTGATCTTCCATTTCTCTCTCCATTGTGTTCATGTTCGTTTGTTTTTAATCCTGGAGCATACTTATAATTAAAAGTTCTCGTCTACTGATTCTGTCATCTTTGTTGTTTCTGATTCTACTTCTATTGACTTATTTTCTTCCTGTTTATACATCACATTTTCCTACTTCTTAGCATGTATAATAATGTTGCTATTGGATCCTAGACTGTAGTAGTCTTATATTGTATGTGACACATTATCAGAAACTTAGCAGTTCACAACACCCTCTGTTTTCATCTCACAGTTCTGTTGGTTTTAAGTCTGATGTGCTCTCTTGAGTTCTCTGCTTATGATCTCTGAGGCCAAAATCAAGGTATTGGCCTGGCTGAGGTCATATCTGGAAGTTCACAGGAAGAATCTGCTTCCGAGTGCATCCGGGTTGTTGGTAGAACCTACATCCTATGGCTGAGGGTCAGAGGTTCTCATTTTCCTGCTGGCTGTCAGCCAGTCTACTCTCTGCTCTTTGAAGATGCCTGCGTTCCTTCTCATGCAGTGCTCTCCATCTTCAAAGCAGCAATGGTGTGTCGCATTCTTCTTATACTTGAGTCTCTCTGATCTCCTTTTTTGCTTCCAGCTAGAGAAAGTTTTCTGCTTTTAAGGACTCACGTGATTCCAGAAGGACCATTAGGATTATTTTACCTGAATTAAATAACAGTCATGGGAATGGTCTCTCATGGCACTCACAGGTTCTGGGGACTAGCAGGTATGGCATCTTGGGGGCCACTCCTGGAAATTCTACCTACCACAATTACGAGTGTAATGATGGTGAAAGCCAAGATGTTTATGTCTTCTTTTAAGTATTGAGATTTATTCTGGCAGGTTTTAAATTTACTTGCTTGATTTTTAAGTCTTGTTTATAAGCTTTGTTTATACAATTGACCCTTGAACAATGCAGACGCCAGGGACGACAACCCCCTCACAGTTGAAAAATCTGTGTATACTGCTATCCGTGCCTCAAAAAACAAGGAATGGAAAGATGACTCACCCGAGGTCAGGAAGTTGAAACAGTTTAAATAGCCTCAAACCCTATTTCTTTTGATTTTATTTATTTATTTATTTATTTTTGGCCACACTACAGCAGTAACAATGCCAGATCTTTAACTGCTAAGCCACCAGGGAACTCCCCCAACCCTAGTTCTTTTGATTCCACCTATCGTGACCTCTAATCAAACACAAACTTTTCCCCACACTTCAAGATCTTTAAAATGAACAGGCAGGTACTATAGTTATTGAAAAAAAGAAATCCGTGTACACGCAGACCCGTGCAGTTCAAACTCATATTGTTTAAGGGTGAACTGTACAGTTTAGAGTACCCTTTATTCTACAGTTAGTTTAGCCCTACTGCTGCCGTATGGCCTTTCCGGTGTCTACACAATAGCCAAGGTGTTCTGCACAGCCTCTCCAGTCTTTCTAGTGGGAACCACTTCAACATGTGCAAGCCCTGCGTGAGATCAGTATTGTTCGGCTGGCTCATTCCTGTCAATTCCTCCCCCGAGTTTTTGCATGCATTCTCACCTCCTGCATATCCTCAAGGTAACCCATGCAGATTTCTGGAGCTCTTTCCATGCATGGCTCTACCCCAGAAATTTCAGACCCTCAGCCGCCCAAGCCAGCCTTGCCCTCAAGTTCAGAGTAAGGAAACAATCCAATCCAGGTGCTGGAAATTTGGAGGTATGTAGTCTAAAGAGAATGTTAAAATAATTATGAAAATAACTAAAAGCCTATCTTTTATTTATTATCAAGTCTCTACAACTCTGACAAATCAATGATAAAATACTTGGGAAGGGGTAGGGAATGGGATTTTTTTGTTGGCCCACATGCTTAACAATTGCTGGGGTTACTTTTGAGTTGTAATAATATGTTTGTAGTATGTGAAATTTAAATTGTATATTATTATATCCTCATTTTATTAAACGGATGCACGTGCTTATTTTGAGAGTACATTTCTAGCAGCTCAGAATCATGTGAGCTGGCTTCAAATACAGTTTGTGTTTCCATCTCTTATGCTACAAGAACCTCCTGTGATTAACAGAGTTAGCGAGGTGGTTGGGAAGAGAGAGAAATAATGTGAGTTATTAAAGTCTGTCATTGTATGTGACCACCTAAGAGTTTTGTGTTTAAAATGCAAAATAAAATGTAAAATAGTGAAACCAAGTGGGAAATGCGAGGCATCATATTTATGTTTGTTAAGCGTAAATTTCAGTGTACACCTAAGCTATTTTACCAAACTTGAATAAAATTTTGCAAGATGATGTTTATTCTCCTTTTTGCATTGTCAAATGGTTTGTTTTAAAACCAGAGAATAGATCAAGAACATACATATTATTGCTGATTATTACATGATTACTGCTGAAAGTAATTTTGTCATGCTGAGGAAGGTGTTTAAAAAAATAATTTGTTCGTGGTGTCACGTATGTTCAGTGCTCTGTGCCCCAAACTCTGACCCCTGTCTTCTCAGTTCAGTGAGACCATCAACCCCTGCTTGAGTTTCTCTTCCCTGAACCTCAATTCAGATGGTAACTCTAGGCAGAAAGCCAGGGTGTGTGTGCGTGTGTGTGTGTGTGTGTGTGTGTGTGGTGTGGTGTGGAGAGAGAGAGAAGGAGAGAGCATGCTTTATTTTAGGGAATTGGCTCACATGGTTGCGGGGCTGGCAAGTCTGAAGTCCACAGGGAAGGCTATAGACTTACTGCATTCCAGAGGCAGAATCACTTCTTTGGGAAACCACTCTTTGCTTGTAAGGCCTTCAACTGATTGGATGAGGCCCACCCACATGGAGGGTAATCTGCCAGACTCAAAGTCTACTGATTTCAAGGTTAATCACATCTAAAAGTTGACCTTCCCAGCAACATCTAGACTAGTGTATGACCAAACAACTAGGTCCCCTCGCCTAGCCAAGGTGACACCAAAAATTAACCATCACACAAACATTATTCATTTTTCTGTCCCCAGTACCTAGGGTAGTGCATGGAAATTAAGCATTGACAAATTAGAAGCTGGGGCTTGGGAATAAGGAAATAAGGCTCAGCAGAGACTTATGTTAAGGAGGGAACTGCACCATGAGGACAGACTGGGGTCTTCTAACAGCTTTATGAGGGAAATAGATGATGCTGTGGTCTGTCTTGATGGCAATCTAGAGACTAAAGTTCGGTGTTCAGAATTGTGATGGTAGCTGGGCAAAGACCAGCAAGGACCTAAAAAAAAAAAAAGCAAAACAGTATCCAGGGGATAGAAAGATCACAGCAGTAACGAGACCAGTGGAGATGGAGCAGAATGCCTGCAAAAAAAGAGGAAAGAGGCAAACAATTAATATTTTCTTGGAAAATCAGCACTGAAATGTCAATTAATTTCTTTGTCCCCTTACTGCAGAACTTCCTGAATACTTTAGAGAGTTGTTTTTTTTTGTTTGTTTGTTTTGTTTGTTTGTCTGATTTTTTGATGACGCCCACGACATGTGGAAATTCCCAGGCCAGGGATCAAATTCATTCCACAGCAGCAACCCAAGCTACTAGAGCAACAACCCTGGATCCTTAATCTGCTTTGCCAGGGAACTCCTTGAGAGAGCTTTAGAAAGATGTTAACAAAACTCTAAAAACCAAACAAACATAATAATGTTCTTTTTTTTTTTAACTGTGCTTTTTTTAAATTAAAGTATGGTTGATTTATAGTGCTGTGTCAATTTGTGCTGTAATCCTATTCTTTTTCAAAAAGAGAAAGAGGTAGTTAGTTCTCTCATGGCCTGGCACAGAAGGTTAAGGGTCCTCCACTGTCACTGCTGCGGCTCTGGTTCCTGCTGTGGTGCAGGTTCAATCCCTAGCCCAGGAATTCTGAATGCCACAGGCGCAGCCCCCCAAAATAAAGTAAAATAGAAAATAAAACAAAACAAAACAAAATAAAATAAAGAAATGTATTTCAACAACTTTACATTTATACCTGTAATTTCTTACTTTATGGTAACAATTGTTAGGTCTCTCTATGGCCTCTTTCAGTCCTCAGCCATGTGTCATCGCAGTTTTGTATAGTTGTAGCAATGTTGTATATATCATTTCATAGTTTAATGTGAGAAAATGTTAGTTTATATCTACATGGCATCACATATATTATTTAATAACAGAAAAGCTTTATGGTAAATTGATGAGCCATAACTTATTGAGCTATATTCCTTTTGTGGGACACTTGGGTTTCCTACTGGGTTTTTGCCATTACAAAAGATGGTGGTATACGTGATTTCCTAGCTAGAGCATTTTTCAGCATTTTTATTGCAATATAATTGACATGCAATAAACTGCACCTATTTAAAGGATACAGTTTAATAGTGTTTGAGATATATGTGCTCATGAAATATCACTGCAGTCAAGATGCTGAAGATACTCATCACCTTCCAGAGTTTCCCTGGGTCCCTTTGCAGCCTTGTACTCCCACCCTTCTCCACCTTCCTGCTTCCTCTTTACAGGAAGCCACTGAGCTGTTTTCTTTTTTCTTTTTCTTTTTTTTCTTGCTTTTTAGGGCTGAACCCATGGCATATGGAAGTTCCCAGGCTACAGGTCAATTTGCAGCTACAGTTGCCGGCCTACACCACAGCCACAGCAACTCCAGATCCGAGCCGCATCTGCAGTCTACACCACAGCTCATGGCAATGCCAGGTCCTTAACCCACTGAGTGAGGCTGGGGATCAAACCCACAACCTCATGGATCCTAGTTGGGTTCGAACCACTGAGCCAGGAAGGAAACTCCGGAGCTGTTTTCTAACAGTACAAATTCATTCCCTCTTTTAGAATATTATATAAATGGAATCACACAATATGTACTTTTTTTTTTTTTTTTGGTCTGTCTTCTTTGACTCAACCTAATTCTTTTGAGGTTTATCTATTCACGGGGTATACCAATAGTTCGTCCCTTTTTAAGTGCTGTGTAGTATTTCATTTTATGGGTGTGCAACAGTTTGCTTATCCATTCACATGTTGATAGACATTTGGGTTGTTTTGGGGCTTTGGCTGTTGCAAACAAAACTCTGTGCACATTCAGTTTCAAGTCTTTGAATGGATATGTGCTTTTTCCCTTGGGTAAATACCCAGGAGTAGAATGGCTAGATTATTGGGTAGGTGTATGTTTAATTGTTTAAGAAACTGCCAGACTTTTCCAAAACATTTCATTCCCACCAGCAGCGAGTAGAATTCCAGTTGCTCTTCATCTTTATCAGCACTTTGTCAACTGAACTATGCTTTAAGGGATGCAGTGGTTCTCGCATTGTGGTTTCCAGTCATATTTTCCTCATGAGCAGTCATGGTGAAAATCTTTTCATGTGTTTATTTTCCACCTGTATATCCTCTTTAGTGAAGTGTATGTTCAAGTCTTTTTCCCATTTTTATTATGTTATTTACTTTCTTTTTATTGAGTTTTGAGAATATTTTATGCATGGCTTTATCAGGTGTACGCTTTGCAATGATTTTCTTCTCGTCTGTGGCTTGTCTTTTAGTCTCCTACCAGTGCTTTTTGAAGAGCAGAAGTTTTTAAAATGTGTTTTCTTTGGATAAATTTTCAGAAATAGGATTAAAGGGCCAAAAATATCTTTTAGCTGGGTGTGGTTCTAGTTACCTCTTGTCAGACTGCTTTGGGAAAACTTGAAACATTGTGGTTGAATAATGGTATGTTTCCTGGGAGCTTGCCAAACGCTGGTCAGTCATGATTGCTTGTACTTGTTTGCTGTTTTGGTGAATATAAAGTGTTACATCACCCTTTTTTTGTTTGTTTGTTTGTTTTTGTTGTTGTTGTTGTTGTTTGCTTTTTAGGGCCACACCCATGGCATATGGAGGTTCCCAGGCTAGGGGTTTGAATCAGAGCTATAGCTGCCAGCCAATGCCACAGCCACAGCAACATCAGTTCCAAGCCACGTCTGCAACCTACACCACAGCTCATGGCAATGCCAGATCCCTAGCCCACTGAGCAAGGCCAGGGATCGAACCTGCAACCTCATGGTTCCTAGTTGGATTCTTTTCCGCTGCACCACGACGGGAATTCTGTGTTACATCACACTTTTATTTCACTCCACACACTTGGCAAGTTGTATATTTACAACTTTTTAGGAAGTTCCTGTCTTGGCTCAGTGGTTAACAAATCTGACTAGGAACCATGAGGTTGAGGGTTCGATCCCTGGCCTCACTCAGTGGGTTAAGGAGCCGGCTTTGCTGTGAGCTGTGGTGTGTGTAGGTCGAAGACTTGGCTCAGATCCCATGTTGCTGTGGCTGTGGCATAGGCCTGCGGCTACAGCTCCAATTGGACCCCCTATCCAGGGAACCTCCATATGCCACGGGTGCGGCCCTAGAAAAATACAAAAAGACCAAAAAAAAAAAAAACACAACTTTTTCTTTTGTAACTTTGGCCATGTATAACTGAAAATTTTGAGGTATTCTTACAGATTTCTAAGAGCTTCTCTTACAATTTTGATGTCAAAACTTACACACAAAATTGATTGCAAATATTTTCACATCAATATTTATTATTCCTCTTAGTTTTATCCCCCAACCCAACAGCCGTTTATTTATAATTTTTCCTGTTTTTTTTTTTCTTTCTTTCTTTTCTTTTCTTTTCTTTTTTTTTTTTCCCCTTTGGCTATGTCCATAGCATGTGGAAGCTCCCAGACCAGGCACTGAACCTGCACCACAGCAGTGACCCAAGCTGCTGCAGTGACAACACCAGACCATTAAGCTGCTGCACCACAAGAGAATTCCTCTTCTGTGTCCTAAATAGTAAATCTAAATGGCTGCTAGGGATAAATAAATTATTCCCTTTTCTTCTAAATTTGGGAACTTGTGTAAGATTTTCTTTACCGTGATTTTATTGCGGTTTGTAATATACAGTAAGAGTCTAAGTTTATATATCTTAATATTATTAAGAAATAACCATAGCAGCTCTCTTTTCTGTTGCACTTAGACTGTCATATATTAAATTCCCATATAACTCATGCCCTTTACCCAAATTCTTTACTTTGTTCCATGGATTTCTGAAGTCAGCTGCATACTTTTAATGTGGGTTGCTTTATGACATAATCTGTTATTTCCTAAGACAAATTCCCCTTTATTGTCCAAATTGATCTGATATGGTTTTTAGAATTTTTATGTAACAAATTATCCTATTGTTATTTGAAAATTTATTAAATATATAAATTAGCTTGAAGTATTGCCATTTGTACAATACTTTTGTTTATTTTTTCTCCTATAAAATGTTTGCAGGGAATTCCCTGGTGAGGCAGTGGGTTGAATATCTGGTATTGTCATTGCAGTGGCCCTGGGCTGCTGCTATGGTACGGGATCAATCCCTGGCTCAGGAACTTCCACATACCATAGGTGCAGCCAAAAAAAAAAATAGTTGGTACTTTTATGTTGGATTGATATATCCCACCTTAGAGTAGGTACTCAATAAATGTGCACAGATACATTTTGTCCTTGTTATAAGAGAAATCTATTTATGAAACAAAAATATTAATGTTAGTCTTAAAAAGGAATGCTATTGTTATTTTGGACCGTGTTTTATATTGTAAATATTCTTGAATTATTTCTAAAATTCTTACTAGATTTCTTTGCGTTTGCTTGGTTATATCATCATGACCTCAGTGTTTAGTGATGTTCCTTTCCTATTAATTTTTCTTACTTGTTTTTCCTGCCTTATCACCACGGCCAGATCCCTCTAATACTTTACTAAATAACATGTATGATGAAAAGTATCTTTGTTTTTTGATGTTACTTTTAGGAAACTAATACTTGTACATCCCCTAAGAACAATATCATTAAGATATTTGTTTTGTTTAGCTTTCTTGATTCGAAATCAAGAGTATATGCTATATTTTATAAAATTCCCTTTGGAGCTTTCTCGTATACCACTAATTATGAGTGCCAGCAAAGTACACAAGAAAAAGAACATATTTCTTTTTTGGCTACCTTTCACTTTGGTTCACAAATTTTTTATCTTTTGCTCTGAATTTTGGGAGATTTTAGCACTCACTCATCTTGTTTTTTTGTCTTTTTGCCATTTCTGGAGCCACTCCCGTGGCTTATGGAGGTTCCCAGGCTAGGGATCAAATCAGAGCTGTAGCTGCCAGCCTGCGCCAGGGCCACAGCAACGCGGGATCCGAGCCGTGTCTGTAACCTACACCACCACTCATGGCAACGCTGGATCCTTAACCCACTGAGCAAGGGCAGGGATCGAACCCGCAACCTCATGGTTCCTAGTCGGATTCGTTAACCACTGCGCCATGACGGGAACTCCTCACTCACCTTGTTTTTTAGGCTGCTGTAGACTTCACATTCTCCCCTGCTCTCAGCTCCATCTCTAATCTGCTGGTTCAACTTTCCCCTTGATTCTCATTGATTTTTATTTTTCCATTTTCCATTATTTTTCCACTCTATCAAATCAGTCAAAACTCTAACCTCCAGGAGCACTCACTCTCCACTAATAGTTTAATTCCTCAGTATTTCTCAAAATTCAAGTTTACAGCTATCTATGCAGCATTAATTTAAAAGTATTTTATAATGAAATTCCTCTCATTTTGATGCCAGTTCATCTATTAAACTCAAGTTTTGCTAAGGGCTCTTAAATACAGCATCTGTGGGAGAAGAACATAATTAAGAACTTTAATGGAAGTTCTTCAAATGTACACCCACTACTTTTTTTTTTTGTCTTTTTAGAGCCTCACCCATGGCATATGGAGGTTCCCAGGCTAGGGGCTGAATAGGAGCTATAGCCGCCAGCCTACACCACAGCAATGCCAGATCTGAACCCTGTCTGTGACCTACACTGCAGGTCACCACAACACCCGATCCTTAACCCACTGAGCCAGGCCAGGATTGAACCTGTGTCCTCGTGAATACTAGTCAGATTTGTTTCCTCTGAGCCACGATGGGAACTCCATCACTACCTATTTTTGGAGCACTAATATTTTGAAATGTTTTTATCCTTTCTTTTCTCAGCCCCTGCTTATGTTCTCTGTCCTATTCTGTGGAGCCCTGGGGAGGGCACTTGATGGGGTCTCATGGACTAGGGCATTCCAGGTCCAGGTCTTATTCAGCCCATAATTCTGCATGGCTGTGAAAAGGCTGGCTATTGCAGAACTCCTGTCCCAGAGTTTATCCCATATCCCCTCATAAAGAGAACGATCAAGCAGTTGGAAATGAAGAATCCAGGAGTCTTGTTCTTAGGATACGTTCAGTGTGTGTGTGCAGCTTTCAGCTGTCGGTGTTTTGCAATTTGCCTTTTCTTTCTGTCTAAAATGGGACCAATGTGGATTTCTGACAAAGGTACTCAGGAGCTCAGAAAGCCCAGAATTATTAACAGCTGCACACAGGACTGTGCTAATGCATCGAAAGACCTGGTTTTCTTGTCCTAATTTCGTTGGCAGTTGAATCTGTAACTTTAGGAAAGTTGCTTTATGCTTCTGGGCCTCCTTTTCCTCATCTGCAAGATGGAAAGAGTAGGCTGGGTGATTTCTAGAATCTCTAAAATGAAAAAAAAAAAAAAAAAAAAAAGCCTGCAGGCTCTTACTCTGGGGAGAGGGTGGCACTTTAGAAGCCTAATGGGCAGGCTAGACCCCGCCCCCTCGCCGGGTACCAGAGCACATGGGACTGGCAGTTGGCGGGTCTGAAGTCCTCCGCACAGCAGCCCACTTCTGGGGGCGGGGGTGGGGGTGCAGAGAAGCCACGGGGAAGAGATGAAGCCATGAAACGTTGGCATCTCGGGGTGTTTGTTCTGATCGGTGCTCCAGAGATTAGAACACCAAACAGGAAGTTCAGACTCGTTAGATCCCTGCGGTTTGATTCAAACGAAGAAAAGAGTTCTGTTTTGTTTTCTCTCCCCGCTGGGAGCCGGGTTTCAGTAAAAACCTCCACACGGAGGTGTATTTATTGCTGAAGAATAGTCAGACCATGCGGTCACAGAAAGAAACTGCCACAGAGGAATGTGCGCCCAGACAGCGGTACCCCAGACCCGCTCTCCTCTCTGAGGATTTGAACAGACTTGTTTCTTTAACAGTCCTATCCATTACATCTTCCTTTTCATGCCTTTCTTATAAACTCATATTATATAAGCCCTTGAAGTGCTAAATGTTTTTCCTTTGTTGGCCATCACCAGCAAGATGATTTTATCAAACATGAATTTTTCCTTAGCTCTCAACTGCATGCAGTGGGAAGCTGACAAAATAGAGAAGTGGTTGTATGTGTGCTGAAAAGGTGGACATTTTTCTCTGTGCTTGTGTGTGTGTGTGTGTGTGTGTGTGTGTGTGTGTTGAGGGGAGGTACATTTGTGCATGTGTGTGGCTGGGCAGAGATCTGGTTCCAAGAGTAATAAATTCTCCTTGTACGACATTTTGGAAATAGAGAAAGTTTAAAGAAAAGAGAATAAAACCCAACCAACCCCATGCCTAGAACATCAGAGATATCCGTTGTTAATATTTTATTTCATCTTTCTTGTTTCTCTCCATGTTTCTGTTGTCAAATGAGTTTTAGATCCCACGCTTTTCTATCGTTTTGCCAGTTTCACTTTATAAATAACCCTACAATCAACATATTTTTCTGGACTTTTAAGTTACTTTTTTTTCCCCTTTGGTTTTTAGGGCTGCTCACGTGGCATGTGGAAGTTCCATTCCCAGGCTGGGGTGAAATTGGAGCTGCAGCTGCTGGCCTACACCACAGCCACAGCAACGTGGGATCCTTAGCCCACTGAGCGAGGCCAGGGATTGAACCCCAATCCTCAGGGATACTAGTTGGGTTCGTAACTGCTGAGCCACAACGGGAACTCCCATTCTGCACTTTTAAGTTACTTTTTTAGAGGAGGTTCCTAGATGTGGGAAGACCATACTAGGGAGTGTGAACTTATTATTTTTTTTTTTTCAGGACTACTGATTCTTCTTACCAAACTGCTTAATTAACAAATGACACTTGCCTCTTACAGCATCTGTCCCTCTGTGCTCTCACTGATGACTGAATGTTATTTATTTATAATCTTTGATAACTTAATAGGTAAAAACAGTATCTCATTTTTGGATTTTTTTCCGTCACTGATTGCTAGTGCTATTGAACATTTTCATTTGTTGATGAGCTCTTTCTTTTTATTAATTATTTATTTATTTATTTATTCAGCAGCACCCATGGCATATGAAAGTTCCCAAACCAGGGATGGAATCCAAGCCGGAGTTGTGACCTAAAACCACAGCTGCAGCAATGCCAGCTCCTTAACCCCCTGCACCACAGTGGGAACTCCTGATTAGCTCTTTTTATTCCCTCTTCTGTGAATTATCTATCCATGTCATTTGCACATTTTTCTATTCTTTTTTTTCATTTGTTTGTTTTCTTTTCTTTTTTTTTTTTTCTTGCTTTTTAGGGCTATACCTGTGACATATGGAAGTTCCCAGGCTGGGGGTCTAATCGGAGCTATAGTTGCAGGCCTACATCACAGCCACAGCAACGTGGGCTCCAAACCGTGTCTATGACCTTCACCACAGTCCATGGCAATGCCAGATCCCTGAGCCACTGACCAGGCCAGGGATCCAACCCCCATCCTCATGGATTCTAGTCGGACTCGTTTCTACTGCACCACCGTGAGACCTCCCTTCACTTCCATTTTCTTGATTGATTTGAATTTTAAGACTGCTCAGGGCTTTGGAATTTATTTGTATTTAGCATGAGGGGGTGATCTAAACATTTTTGTGTCCAAATTGCTAGCCTGTTTTCCGCTTCTTGTTTGTTCGACATAATTCCTACTTCTGTATATTGTCTTGAAGATCAAATTCTGTACTGAGTTCTTTCACATAGTAGGAGTTCTTTCCAGATCGTGAGCTATTCTCTTGCCACATTCTTGCACCAAGGGACATACTTTTCCTCCTGGATCTTATAATATGTTCTAAAACCTGGTATTTCTTGTTTTCAAACTGTTCTGGGCTCGTCCTGCCTGTTTATTTTCCAGATGAATGGTAGAATCATTTTCGTGGCGTTCCAAAAACCTCCCTTTGGGGTTTTGATGAAAATTGCATTCAACCTATAAATTAATTGGGAAGAATTTGGCATCTTTACAGTGTTCAGTCTTCCCATCCAGGAATACACATATGGCACGTCCTTGCACATTTAAAAATATCCCTTTGTACGTCTCCATGGAATTTTGTAGTTTTCTTTTGATAAATTCAACACATTTCTCATTAAGGTATTTCAAGATGACTTTGTATAGGGGATGCTTCTTTTAACGGAACCTTCTCCCCCTTTAGTTTAGATTCACTGTTTTTAATATCAGTTTTTCCCCAGTGATTGCCAAGTACTGACAGGATCCTAAGGGGAAAGGATCTTTGCTTCTTTTCAAGCTTATAAAATCTGAGATTTAGAAGTAGAACTGACCTTAAATATCGTTTGTTTTGATGTATGATAAAACTGGGGTCATGGAAAGTCAAATTTCTTTACAGGTCATATGACTTATTTTAGAAGTAGCCAAATGAATCCTTCCAAATGTCCATGCTCTTTGTGTCAAGGTCGTAAAAACCGAACTCATGATCAGGCTCTCTCCCCGCCCCGGGCCCACTTGTGTTAATTTCTTATGGCTGCTAAAACAAATTATCACAGACCTAGGGACTTAAGCAACACACAGTTGTTAGCTTTCCATTCTGGAGGTCAGAAATCCAAAATGGGCCTCCCTGGGCCAACATCAAGATGTGAGCAGGGCTGCATTCCGTCTGGAGGCTCCAGGGGAAAATCCGTTTCCTCTCCTTTCCAGGAGGCCACCTGCATTCCTTGGCTCAGGGCACCTTCCTCCGTTTTCAAAGCCAGCGGCTTAGCATCTTCCAATCTCTCTCTGACTTTCACTGAGTCTTTTACTTCCCTCCTCCGCCTTTAAAGACCCTTGAGTTTACATGGGGCCCAGCTGGGTAATCTAGGATAATCTCCCAGTTTAAGTTCAGTGACCTGCATTCCACCGACAACCCTAACCCTCACTTCCTTCCCATGGAGCATAACCGTAGGTTCCAGGGATTCAGATGTGGACATTTTTGGAGGGCTAGTGTTCTGCTCCCTCAGTAAGGACGAACTTCCAAAATGTATATCTAAGCACGCTGGCCCTCTCCTTGAAGCACTTTAGCGGCTTCCCAGAGCTCCTGGGATTACAACCAGAATCTTTAAGTGCCCCCCCGCCCCCGCCCCGCCAGGTCCAGAATAGTTTCATTCCATTCACCCTCCAGCCTCAGTGGGCTCCATGCTCATCCCTACTCTGTACTCTGTCCACTTAGCTTCCTCCAGCTCCCAGAATGTCCTTGCTGTCTCTTGCCAGCGGCCCTTGCACATGCTGTCCCCTCTGCCTGGACAAATCTCCACTGTCCTGTGCCTCCCCGTGCGCTCCTGGCTTGTCCCTTGGATCTCAGCCCCGTCCTGCTTCCCCAGGAATCGAGTCCCTGACTTCCACGCCCAGTCCCTTTATCCTGCCCTCTTGTTGCACCTTCTGTCTCTTCTCCAGGGCACTTAGCACACTGGTGACCGTACTTTCTTGGAGAGTTATTTCCTTCTCTCCTTGGCTGGACTAAAAGCTTCGACAGATTCTGTTTCTTTTCTGCTCATCCCTACATCTTCAGAAACTAGTGTGCCTGGTCCATAGTGGGCTCTGGGTGTGTGTCTGACAAATAAGTAAATGAACTCGAGTCTCTTTCTAAGAAAAAGCATTTTTTAATGAATGTGCTCATTGACATAGTTATAAAAGCAAAAAGGTTAGGGCATTTTGAAAGTCCAAACAAGTAAATTATTATAGATCCATTTGATAAAATCATATATAGCCATTAAAGTGAAAACAGTAATGACGATAACAAGGGCAAGAGGAGTTCCCGCCGTGGCTCAGCAGAAATGAATCAGACTAGGAACCGTGAGGTTGCAGGTTTGATCCCTGGCCTTGCTCAGTGAGTTAAGAATCCAGCGTTGCTGTGAGCTGTGGTATAAGTCAAAGACGTGGCTTGGATTGGGTGTTGCTGTGGCTCTGGCATAGTGGCTGTTGCTCCAATAAGACCCCTAGTCTGGGAACCTCCATAGGCTGAGGGTGCAGCCCTAAAAAGCAAACAAGCAAACAAATAAAAATAAACAAACAAAAAAGGGCAATAGCGGGAAATGTTTATAGTATACTTAAAATTGCAGGATACAGAATGCTCTTTCAGAACATTAATCAGAAAGAAAGAAAAGTGCCACAATGCTCATAGTGATTGGTTTAAGCCCGTGGGATGTTCAGTGGTTCTTTCCTCCCATTTCCAACCTTTCCTATTCACATGCTCACACATACAGCACGTGTTTGTCAAACCTGAGTGTGCCGGGCACTGTGTCAGGTCGAAGCCCTCTGAACCACACGTACGTGGTCTCTGCCTATGGAAAGTTTAGAGTCAAGTGAGGAGGCAAACGAATCATAGTATAACAACACATGGTCCGAGTCACAGTCTGTTGCTGGATTGAGAAAACACGGATTCCTTTACCATCATGTGCACCGTAGGCTAAAGAAAAATATCTTTAGGAGTTCCCATTGTGGCTCAGTGGTTAACAAATCTGACTAGGAACCATGAGGTTGCAGGTTCAATCCCTGGCCTTGCTCAGTGGTTAAGGATCCGGCGTTGCCGTGAGCTGTGGTGTAGGTCACAGACACGGCTCGGATCCCGCGTTGCTGTGGCTCTGGCGTAGGCCGGTGGCTACAGCTCCAATTAGACCCCTGGCCTGGGAACCTCCATATGCCGCGGGAAGCGGCCCTACAAAAGGCAAAAAGACCAAAAGAAAAAAGAAAGAAAAAGAAAAGACAATATCTTTAGATGCGGTCATTATTATGGCACTGAACATTTTAATTGTGGGGGGAGATGGTGGGAGTCGTGTCCCCATTTCGTTTAGTGTTTAGGCTCCTGAATTGTCTCTCCAGTCCTGATCGCCCCTTTTCAAGACGTAGACTGCACACCCTACAAGGAAAATGTCTGGGGTCTGATCACCTCTCCCTGGTTACCTTCGTTCAACTCCAGTAAAAAGCTGTGTGCACGTGGGGCCCCACTGCCCAACTGGAACTCATTCCCAAACATTCGGTGGGTCCTCATCACCCGATTCTAGGAACCTAAAAAGCCATTGTCCCAAACATACATTCTCTTGGTTTCATCTCCTCGTCTTCAGCACTCACTCACTCACTGTGCCTCTGTGCTTGAGCATAACGTAAATACTTAGTTCATTTAATAAATATCCTGAAATGGCCTCGTTGAGTTGTTCCTTGAAGGGCGCAAACCTTATAACTCACTTAGCCAGCACAGATCAACACTTAATGTCTTTAATGATGATCGGAATCTCTTTTAGTGGCTGAAATACTCCTTAATCAATGATGTGGCCTGCCTGGAGGCAAGGGAGACTGGATAACGGGCAGAAAATGTCACTCTAGATGCGGCCAGGAAGGTGAATCTCTGAAACTGGGATCACTGTGGCCCTTGATGGGAGAACCTGGTTTCTTCCCAAGGCTAGGAGGAGCCCTCCCACCACACTCACACACACACACTCTCACACACACATATACACACACCCCAATGTCCCTGTGTGATTTTTGCATCAGTGAACCCCCTATTGAGCCAGCTTCTGTTCTCAGCCTGAAACCTCTGAAGACCCTCCTCAGCTCAGCCACACACTCACAAAGGCAAATGCCACACCAGCCCCAGCACTGTGTCGCCCGCCCGGAGAGTAATTCTCAGTGCTGGAGGGGAGGGGAGAAGCCTGTCAGGATTGGGCCGGGGGCATCATGCCCTTTGTGAGGCCTCATTGAGGGCGGGGTATCTCCCCTCTTCTTCCCCCACCCCCATACCTACCTTGGGAATTATTCTTGTAGGGATAGAAAAGAAGTCCTGTTTTCAGAGTTCCCTGGTGGCTCAGCAGGTTAAGGATCTGGTGTCGTGAGCGCTGTGGCCCTGGTTACGGCTGTGCTGCAGGTTTGATCCCTGGCCTGGGAACTTCCGCATGCCACAGGTGTGGCCAAAGGAAAAAAAAAAAAAAAAAAAAAGGCCTATTTTCTAGCTGTTCTATGAAGAAGCCCTTCCAGGTCTCAGCCCTAAAGTATCCTCTCTGCACTTGCACTTGGAGTTCCTTGGTTTCCAGCCCAGGATTTGATGAATTCGGCCGTGTTCATTGTCTCTGCCCTTCATGATTTTCTAAACACTTGACATATGCCCTCTGAACCTTCATCTGTTTTGACTAAAATTCTCATAAAAAGCCCTCGTGGTCATTCCATTTGGTGTGACTTTGGAATTATAGCTGGACTTTATTAATAGGGTACTTCCAGTAATCTGAGGGAATTGTTTCATTATGAAATGTTACTCATTTTTTATGTTGCTTATTGTTGTCCACAGACCCAGAGGTTTTAAATGCTGGGAGCATGTTATAAACAAAAACATACATAATTTATTACAATTATGCTGAAGTGAGGCCAGATTTTCTATTGGCTCAGGGATGCACGCGTCATTGAGAAATGGCCTGAGACGTAAAATCTGATTTTTCCCACTGGATTATTTAAAACTACTGTGCGAAACAGTTAAAAATCTTCATTTTTGTGCATTCCTGCATTCTCCTTTAATGATAAAACACCAACCACCACTCTGCCTTGGTAGGATTTTAAAGTAATGTTGTTCCTATAACCAAGCTAGACAGAGTTAATCCCTTGGATTCCTCGTGGGTTTCTGCTGACACCGTGTGTGAGTATCTTTCAGGATTTGGCCGTGGCACCGTCCCTGGGGTGACTGTCAGGTCCTGTACACGCCTTTGAAATGTGAGTGCTTTTAATTAGGTGGAGCAATGGATATGCTTTGTTTCTTTATTATATTATTATCATTCTGTTGCCCGTACTCCCAGTTGCATCTAATTGCATGGGAGGCTGGAAAATGTGGTTTAGCTGTGTGCTCAGGAAGAGAAAGAAATAAGTGTTGTCGAACGTACAGCAGGCTCCGCCATGGAAACAGACTCTAAGCCACCCCAGCATGGATAATGAGTGATCCCAGCTCCTTTTCCTACCCATCTGCTTTCTCCCCCACCAACTTGAAATGCCTCTTCTGACCGTGGCTCAGTTCCTCTGTGTGTGTGTGTGTGTGTGTGTGTGTGTGTGTGTGTGTGTGTGTGTGTGCCATTCTCATTCATTAATTCCTGGGCCGTAATCACAAGGAGGCTTTCCATTTTGTTTTGGTATCATCATTTTAAAAAAGATTCTTCTGGCATATGTATGTATCCAGAGAAACTTTAGATTCTATTTATCGAATTTCCTGAAAAAGGAAAACACAAATAAGTAAACAAAAACTCTGCAGTCCCTCTATCATGTATTATTAAAACCTATATTCCACTTGAAAACACCCTACTACTAGAGAAAATAAGACTCCTCTGACAACTGATGACTCTGAGGAAGTCTGCTTTTTAAAAAGCACGCTTCCCCTCTGACAGTGGCGGACAGCGTTATGACCAGGGCATTTATAAGTGGCTCGATGTTTATAGTTCATATTTCAACTTCAGCTCTATTTGTTGCATTAGCACAATGACGCTCATTAAGCTTTATTCTTTCAGTCCATCTCTCCAAGCCCCCCAAACCCACTAATACTCAGCTTTCTTGTCGGGAAGTATGTCATCTTTCCTACATTACACTTGAAAGTTCAGCTCATTCCTAAACCTCCAATCAGGGATATGAACTTGTTGCTTTCCGAGAGGCCACATCTGTGCACTGAGCCATTACGCCATCTGTGAAAGTGGTCAGAGTTCATTTTATTGCCTCCTTTGTGGAAGGACTTGTACTGTAAAAGCATGTGTTATTGAAAACATAATTTTCCTCATCATTATGCTTTCTTTCAAGCCAGATCATAACCTGCTAGAAATCTATTGAACGCAGAGTGAAAAGCTCTTCAAAATAGCTGTTCTTAAGAGATTAAATGATTGCCATCTCTGTCCCATTTCTTTTATCTCATAATCAAGTTCAAGATGATACTAGATAGCTCCGCTGAAGTGATTATATATTTGAAATAGAAATGGCTTTACCGCCATTGGTATTTCACACCGTGGAAGCAGGATCATTTTTCTCCCCATTTACATTTATATGTGTTTATGGTTCCTGACAACTGTCCACAGGGTTTAAGACTCAAACTAGATTTTAAAGGCTAAGAATTGCTTACGGGGGGTTGGGCTGCCTTTTTGGACTTTTCTGTGCAAGGGGACTTGTTGTCCATTAAGATCCGGCATCGAGTCATCAAAATTTACAGGTGTATCACATCTTAGCAATCATAGCCCAACCATTCAGCTTGACCAGTGGGAAGCTCATAATTCAAGCCTGCCCAGGGGCACCCCACCCCAAAGAGAGAGAAAGCTCCTTCTTGGACCTTTTCAGGAGGACCCCACTGCCTCCCTGCCATATTCAGAGTGGGCCTCTTGCACAGCTATAACATGGGGAAAGGATGGCAGACTTTGTGACCTAAAAGGACAGGAACCAGATTTTCTACAATTAATTCAAAGAGGCTCACTTTGGGTTTTGTTCTTTCTTCTTAAAGCTGTCTGCTCCGTGCTGATTTTTTCACACCACAATCTCTCCTCCAGAGATTCAAATTGAGGGGGAAAAAAAAGATCCTGTCACTATTTATTAGCCGTTCTGCTAAAACACTCGATAGAGAGAGAACATGAAAACGCTGCCAGAAATGCGACGTCGGGCTATATGCGGATTGCATTTATCCACATGTGCACAAGTAGTCAATCATCAGACAGACCGAAAGTACATTCGTTCCTCCTTTTAAAGTATCTCTAGCTTTAAATAAGACTTCTCATTTTTAAAACCTAGTAAATAGGAAAAACATGAGTCATTATTTATGGTTAATCACTTTTGCCAGCTGTGACTGCATTTCGCATCCATTTTTCTTTCTTTTCTTTTCTTTTTAATTTTCTTGGACCAGAGAGCCCATCCCTGTCACTCTTTAGGGAAAATACCACACTGGTCCCCTCAATAGGCTCTTTCAACACATGATCACAGCTAAGGCACCGTCCACGAAGATTTTCGTGGGATTACAGCAAGAACGTTGCTTCTTTAGAATGTAGAACCGTGGAGGATAATCTTGAGATAGCACCTAGAGAGAAAATCCGAATTATTTTAGGGTTCACTTTAAAATGGAAGAGTTATGGAGTTCCCATCGTGGCGCAGTGGTTAACGAATCCAACTAGGAACCATGAGGTTGTGGGTTCGATCCCTGGCCTTGTTCAGTGGGTTAAGATCCGGTGTTGCCATGAGCTGTGGTGTAGGTCGCAGACATGACTCGGATCCCAAGTTGCTGTGGCTGTGGCATAGGCCGGCAGCTACGGCTCTGATTCGACCCCTAGCCTGGGAATCTCCATGTGCTGCAGGTGCTGCCCTAGAAAAAGACAAAAAAAATAAAAAAATAAAAAAATAAAATAAAATGGAAGTTATTTCCAAGACAGTGTACTTATACATTCTATATCTACCAAGCAGATATTGCAAGTTATAGGAAAGACTTCAGATGGGATAGCTGGTATGCAAGAATGCTTTTGTTTGCAAATACCAGGAAATCTATTTCAGACGGTCTTTAACAATCCCGGGGATGGATTGGGTCAAGTGTTGAAATCAGGCATGCTTCAGACCTAGTTGATTAGGCTCCAGTACACTCTTTAATTCTTCTGACTCTCCCCCTCACTGTGTAGAGCTCCATTTTTCAGGCTGATAATTCACATTTAAAAACATAGGCATAGGAGTTCCCCTCGTGTCTCAGCGGAAACAAATCTGACTAGGATCCAGAGGACGTAGATTCGATCCCTGGCCTCACTCAGTGGGTTAAGGATCCAGCGTTGCCATGAGCTGTGGTGTAGTTTGCAGATGCGACTTGGATCCTTCGTTGCTGTGGCTCTGGCGTCAGCCGGCAGCTGCAGTTCCGATTAGACCCCTAGCCTGGGAACCTCCATATGCCCTGGGTGCGGCCCTGAAAAAAAGACCCAAAAAATTAGGCGTAAATTTGGGGATCAAACATCATTGGCTCAGAAAGGTTGTGGAGTTCGTGCCCTTGTGTTAGGAAAGGGACATTTGTCATATCAAGTCTCACCTCTGCACCCCAGCTGTCCAGTAAACAAGCTTCCCCTTTCTCAACTCACAAACAAGATTCCCAGGCTCATTATGCTTGACCCAACTCTGTACCCATCAGCAGTGGGGAAAGAATGCCATGTACTAATTAACCAGTGATTCCTTAGATTACTCATTCTAATAAGGAGGGTGTGATTAAATTGGTTGATTTAGGAGTTCCTGTAGTGGTTCAGTAGTAATGAACCTGACAGGTGTCCATGCAGACACAGGTTCAATCCCTGGCCTTGCTCATTGGGTTAAGGATCCATTGGGGCCGTGAGTTGTGGTATAGGTTGTAGACATAGCTAGGATCCTGAGTTTCTGTGTCTGTGGTATAGGCCAGCAGCTGCAGCTCCAATTCGACCCCTAGCCTGGGAACTTCAATATGCCACAGATACAGCCCTAAAAAGATTAGAAAAAAAGAAAAAGGTTCATATAGGCCTGTTCGACCCCACTTCTGGAGCTTGAGGTGGGGATCCATCCATCCAAATCACACAGTCACTGAGTAGCGTAGAGGATGGGGGGAAGGATGCTGGGAAAGAAGCCTGCATCATCCACTGAGCCTTCCATCTAGGAGGCTAAGCCAGTCCTAATGAGGCCAGCATTTTGCCTGGCTTGGGTCATTTCTTCTTCCTGGTGATCCTTTGATCCTTTTCAGTTCATCCTTTATTGTTTGTTTGTTTTGTTTTTGTCTTTTTGCCTTTTCTAGGGCCGAACCCGCAGCATACGGAGATTCCCAGGCTGGGGGTCTAATCAGAGCTGTAGCCTCTGGCCTACACCACAGCCACAGCAATGCCAAATCCAGGCCGCATCTGCAACCTACCCCACAGTTCGTGGCGATGCGGGATCTTTAACCCACTGAGCAAGGCCAGGGATCGAACCTGCATCATCATGATACTAGTTGGGTTCTTAACCCCCTGAGCCACAACGGGAACTCCAGAACTCTCTTATATTGAGGAATATATTGTCCTCGCCCAAAGTCTAATAACCCGATTTCTTGTTGGCAGATTAAATAGTATTAAATAAGACATGCATATGAGACAGTGAAGAACAGACCGCTGCTCTCATTTTCTGGTTGACTTTGGCATTTCAATTGCCTAGAACTTCAAACTTCAGAGCTCTTCTTAAAGGTAATATTTAATTTGCTCTAAAAATCACTTTCCAAATAGAAGAAAGTCTGATCTGTTTCAATAGCGAGCTCTCATTTTACCTGAATGAGAATCTGATGTGACATGCTATTGCTGCTGCTGATTTAAATGTCCCGTGAGAACTTCATCTCTCAAAATAAACTTTCCACCGTGTCAGCCTGGAATCTTCCTGAAAGCAGAGCGTTAGAGGAGGGCTTGCCTGCAGGTTGCTCATTTGGGCCACAACCTGGGTGAGCAAGAGTAGGGCAGAGGATGAGGGCAAGCCCAGCATAAGGGCCTCTTGCCACGTCTGTTACTTCTCGGAGCTACTCCATCCCACCAGAACCTTCCATAAGCCCAGAGAACCACCTCAGAGGGACAGAAGGAAACTGGTTATCCATTGACACCTGGTCCCTCACGGGTCAGGAGTCACCTATGGGGCATTAACTCCTTTTTTTCGTGCTTCCAGAGTGTCCGGGTGTTAGTGCAGTCCCAGGTGAACAGTAGCAGGAACGTGGTGCACCTCGTGGGAAGCGGCCAGGCGTGGCTGGAGCCAAAGATGGGTGGAGAATGTGTGAGGTGGGGCATGAATGGAGGGCAACACACGTGGTCAGAGCCATGTGGGAACCCACCAAAGATCAGGAACCATCTACATGGCTCTTCTGACTTTCCTGTATATCTGAATGGCTTGTCTTAACACATGTCTTTAAAAACGTAAAATTAATAAGCACACACCAGGAGTTCCTGTCATGGCTCAGTGGGTTCAGAGCTCAACATAGGGTCTGCGAGGATGCTGGTTCAATCCCCAGCCTTACTCAATGAGTTAAGGACCTGGTGTTGCAGCAAACTGCAGCATAGGTCTCAGATGCAGCTTATTTCCAGCATTGCTATGGCTGTGGTGTAGGCCTGCAGCTGCAGCTCCAATTCATCCCCAGGCCTAGGAACTTCTATATGCCACAGGTGTGGTCCTGAAAAGAAAAATTAAATGAACAAATAAATATGGAAAAAAAAATAAACATAGGGAATTCCCATCATGGCTCAGTGGTAAGGAACCCAACTGGCATCTATGAGGACCAGGGTTCGATCCCTGGCCTCATTAAGGATCCAGCATTGCCATGAGCTGTGGTGTAGGTTGCAGATGCGGCTCGGATCTGGTGTTGCTGTGACTGTGGATGTAGGCTGGCAGCTGCAGCTCCAGTTCGAGCCCTGGCCTGGGAACATCTATATGCCTCAGGTGCAGCCCTAAAAAGACCAAAATAAATAAATTAATTAATTAATTAAAAACAACATATTACCAACTGAATAGCTGTTGAGCCCCGCAGGATTCTCATCAACAGAGAGGCAAGCACGGCCGTGGGGAGAAGCAGCGGGGTCCCCGCAGAGAAGGCTGCTTGCGGAGAAGCTGTCAGCGTCACATCTTCAGTTGGCGGGTCCGCTCAAGCCCAGCGGGGGCTCCTTGCTCGGAGGGGAAGTTTTCCTCCCACTGTTCAGTCAGTGTGACAGCTTTGTCCCTAATGTCCTGGCAGTTTTGACTTTCCTTTAAATTATTCCATAAAGAGGCAGCGAGGAGAGTCTTTTTCCCACCCCCCAAATTCCACTCCGAAAACTTTTCTCATTTCAGTCATCGCCTCCCCATTGCATGCCTCCTTCATGTTTCAGGTGAACCAAATGTGGCATCATCAACTTTCAACACCCTGTGTGACTATCACAGCAACTCCAAATAATTGCCGCCTGTCAGTGTATGTGCTGCGAACACAGATACGCCTGCCCCTGGCTCTGTTATCACCACCGAGAGCTGGCCTCTCAAATGCGGTCTTCTCTGGGTTCCATTCAAAACCTCAGTGTCGCCGAGGCAGGGTGTCGAGGCAATTATCTGCGTAATCCATCCCCAGAAACATGTGTGTCTCGCCTGCCCCGAAATCACTTGTTTAGGGGAAAAAAAAAAAAAAAAAAGATTCTTGAAAGCAATTTTCTAGGAAGTATAGCTTTAGCTGGAATAGTCTAGACAATCGCTCCTCTAGCTCAGTGGTTTTCAACCGGGAACAGTTTTGTCTTCCAGGGGACCCTTGGCAATATCTGGAGACAGTTTGAGCTGTCCCAGCTGGGGAGGGAGGGGGCAGAGCTATTGACATCTCGTGGAGAGAAACCCGGGCTGCTGCTCACAACTGACAGTGGATGGGACGGTCCCCACAGCCAAGGGTGATCCAGCCCCAAATGTCAGTAGTGCTGATATTGAAATCCTGTTCTAGCTGTCAAGGATTTATACGTTGTGAAATAAGGTCACTTGTTTAGAAAATTCAGACCAAAAAAGAAAGAAAATAGTCCTTCGTTTGAAAAAGATAACAATATTAAAGAATATCTTAAGCCAAAATAACCCATAAGACAAGTCTGTGTTTAGCATATCATCTTCAGCTAATACCAACATGAATATATAGTTTTTCTAAGGTTGCAATTATAATATAAACATTTCGTGTTCTTGTTTCCATTTAAAAAGTCACTTTGGGAGCTCCCTTTGTGGCTCAGCAGGTTAAGAGCCAGACTAATATCCATGATGATGAGGGTTCAGTCCCTGGTCTCACTCAGTGGCTCAAGGATCCAGTGTTGCTGTGAGCTGCAGCATAGGTCGCAGATGCAGCTCGGATCCTGCGTTGCTGCGGTTGTGGTGTAGGCTGGCAGCTATAGCTCCAAGTTGACCCCTAGCCTGGGAACTTCCATATGCTGCAGGTGTGGCCCTAAAAAGAAAAAAGAAAAGAAAAAAAGTCACTTTTTATCCGTCTTTATCATTTATTATTTTTTTAGGGACGCACCTGTGGCACATGGAGGTTTCCACAGCAATGCAAGAACCGAGCTACATTTGCAATTTTCACCATAGCTCATGGCAATGCCAGATCCTCGACGCACTGAGCGAGGCCAGGGATCGAACCTGTCTCCCGCTAGTCAGATTCGTTTCCACTGAGTCACGACAGGAGCTCCTTTATCATTTTAATAGAAAATATTCCATTGTCTCAATTCCTTCTTTGTTTCTTTCCTTCTTCTTCTTCCTCCTCCTCTTTTTCTTCTTCTTAATGACAATTTGAAAGCTGGTTTTGGAGGTGGCCATGGGGCACTCTCAAATTATTATACAACAAAAATCATTTTCAAAACATTACAGGAAATTGGTATGATGTAACTATTTTTGCACAAGAAACATTTACTACTTGTGAGAAACATTTGCTATTTACATATTTTTACAATGCAAGAACAGCCTATATTTCTCTTCAGAATGTAATACTAGAGCGGCACTACAGCCTAGCTTGATAAAAAATTCACAGTATGAGACCCTGGCTCCCTCAGGATGGGGACCACTTAGCCCCTGGGTCACAGGAGCACATCTCGCCTGGGCCGTCTGAATGCACACAGCATCACAAAAAGGAGAGAGTGGAATCTTGCTTAAAAAATCAGGATATAAAGAGACAAATGCTAAAACTCATGGTGATAAAAGTAATTATAACCACTTATCCGATGAGTCAAAACATTTTAATAGCCATGAAAACTATTGGAATTCAGCTGAACAGACTGTCTTGTCTTACCTGAAATTCTCAATGTACCCCAGTGTCACCTGAGGTCTTCTGCCTTTCAAAGTCCAGCCAGCATTGCCTGAAACTCCCATTCTGCACCCTGTGGAATTTAAAGCACTTCCTAAGGTTTTTACAAATTTCTAGAAGGCCTGTAGCTCTGAGTTCTCATTTCTCTGCGTTGATTTAGTTGACAGATCATCTCACCATTCCCCACTTACTTTTCTGGCCCTCTCCTCAGACCGAACTCCTCTCCTAACTGCCTCTGCAGCCCCAAACCTCAGCACGCACACCCCAGCCACACCATCCCCCCCTTTCCATGTGCCTGTCACACCCCTTGGTGAAGAGAAGGAAGAGGTTCTAACACACAACACAAATGACTTCAGAGCACATAGCATAGCAGGTAATTAAAGGACTTTTGGAGTTCCCATCGTGGCACAGTGGTTAATGAATCCGACTAGGAACCATGAGGTTGCGGGTTCGGTCCCTGCCCTTGCTCAGTGGGTTAAGGATCCGGCGTTGCCGTGAGCTGTGGTGTAGGTTGCAGACGTGGCTCTGATCCCGCGTTGCTGGGGCTCTGGCGTAGGCTGGCAGCTACAGCTCCGACTGGACCCCTAGCCTGGGAACCTCCATATGCTGCGGGAGCGGCCCAAGAAATGGCAAAAAGACCAAAAAAAAAAAGAATAATAAAGGACTTTTGACCACTGGGACTTTTGGGGGGCCATGTCCCCTTGCAGCCTCCACCCTGCCCTCTCTAGCCCCTTCGTCCTGCATCCTCCTTAGCTTGCTTGTCATCTCCTCCCACCCAGATGGCCCTAAATTGTTCACACTGAGTGACACAGAGCAGTTCTGCTCTCTTGAGTGCCTACTCCCCAAATCAATTCCAGCTCTCCCTTTTGCACCTCGAAAACAAGCAAACCACAAAGCCTCTCGTTTTAAGTGGATTTACATGTCTAGAAAGCAGTTATTGTTGTTCACAGCAATTTATTTCCCTCTTATCCATCTATATGAGCTTTGTTCATTCCTTTGAAAAGCCAGTTTTGAAATACAAGCCTGTGTGTGTGTGTGTGTGTGTGTGTGTGTGTGTGTGTGTGTGTGTGTGTGCGCGCGTGCGCGCTCATGTCTGATAAAAGAGCAATTATTTAACTGGAGTCAAGCGTTTGGGCTTCAGCTACAGGGCAGGTTAGACTCAGAACTGTCCAGTGTTCTGCCTTGGTTTCCAGTCTCCTTCTCTTTCTAAATTGTTCAGCCTGACACTCAAGGGGTTCCTTCCCTCCCTCCCTCTACTCTTCAACCTCCTCTCTCAGAGTCCATTTCTTGTCTGGTCTGTCTTGTCCCTGGTCTGCGTTTACCCAATGCAGTTGGGCGTGGAGACCACAATTGACTCTCACTTATGGATCCCTGCGTGATGGCCCCTACGTGCCTTCCTCAGCGCGTATCATTTCTCTGGCTAGTACTCTTCTTCCTTCATCCCCCCAGACCTCCTGGGAAGCAGTCGCTAATTCAAAATGTTTTCCGTTTCCCCAGATTAATTGATTCCATACTTTCATTCACTCTGCAAACATTCACTGCCTGCCGTGGACTCAGAGGTGGGCACACAGCCGCACACAAGAGAAAGTTCTTGCCTTCCCAGAGTTGATTTCTCATTGGAGTGAGCCGTGCTGGGGCCTTTTAGTGTTGAGGCCATGTCAGTGACACCCAAATAGCACCCTCTAGTTTCAACAGGAGGGTATACTCCTTTTAGGGTTAAAGATACGAAGAGAAACAATGAAACTTTTTACCTAAAGACGTTTTCTCTGTCTCCTGGGCACCCCAGTAATTCTACCCACCAACTGCAACTGCTCTCCCCTCACTCGGTGATTTGAGTGTGGGCGCTGCGAAAACTTCCTTCTTCAGAATAATTCCATCTGCAATGAAAAACAGTATTTTCTCTTTTAAAATTATAGCTCTGAAATTTGAATTTCCTCTTCATTCTCCTTGAGACGACCTTGGATGATGCGGAGGAAAAATTGGAAGACAGGATTTTACCATGTCTCATTCTAAATATAAACATGACATTGCTTCATTCACTCTGTGAATGAAATGCCACTCCAAGGCTTATGAATAAACTTTTCCATTTTAACACCTCTTGGTTATATGGTGCCCATTTTATGATGGGAAGCTCTGGCAAAAACAGCAAGAAAAATAAGAAATTAATGCAATCACAATAAAGCTTATTTACTGAGAACACCAGGCAAAGGCATTTCCTTTTTACAAGCATCCAGCATCTCAATGAATGAATAAATACATCCCCCCAAATATATATCAGAAACAGTTTATTTGAAACATTACTTTTCTGGGTTGTCCACTTCACTCATGCTATGAGATGTATAGTTGAACCATACCAGTTCAGAGGGGAAAGAAAAAAAGGCCGTTTATCTCGTCCAATTCCTTGGGAAGAAATGCCTAGGCAATAGTAAGAATCTTCAATTATCTAATTTAATAAAAGGGATGCTTTCTCCTCTGTAGTCAGGAACATGTGATACTGATTATGTCTAATCCCTTAGATGGTATCTGACATTCTGCTTTTGGTCCTGTATAGCATGAAATCACCATGTGTATTTTACCAAAAGGAATAACAAGAATAATGGCTCCGACAGTCTGCAATCATTTTATACTAACATACTGCAAACATGGTTTTGCCCTGGGGCAGAGAAGTAGGGATTTTTCTCTACTTCAAAAGAATGAAAAATTATTATCACTCTATCCAGTACCATTATAGACTTCAGAGACTTTGGCATGAAATATTCAGAAGGTTTATTTTAGAATTCAATATTTTAAAAGCCTTGCTTTAAAACTATTACAGTGATTAGTGGCTCTGTGAATTGGACCAGTCCTTGCTTTAAAAAGCCCTATGTCATGGTTGAGACCATTTGTTGTTTCGACACAATATAATTTGCACCAATCCAGGAGCTCCATATAAGGCGTGTAATGTATTATTTTAGAATACCCCCCAAAGAGGAATTGTGACCAACCACCACTCATCAGTTATCCTTCAAACACACTCTGAAAGTAAACCCCACTTTCACTGGTAATGTATTATTTATGCCTTGATTTGGTCCTTCGGACATATGTTATCTTAACCCAGTGGAATGGGTGCCATTTCTCTGCTCCCTGTTCAAGGAGCAGTGCCCCCGTCTCGGTGGCTCTAGGGACACACAGGGACAAGCCAGCTGAGGCCACCCAGACCCTCAGGGGACCAGCCAGAGGCTCACATCTTCACCTCTCTTCACAGGAGTCAGAAAAGCTTATCAGGTGTTTGTGAGGATTTAACCAAGCTTCCGAGGCCATAAATGAAGCCAGCGAAAACGTTCAGAGCTAGAGTTAGCTGCATGGGAATTGCAGCACCACCACTTCTCTCTGGAACATCCCGTTTACGCAGGGAGACGTGGAATGGAGTGTAGAGCCCTGGTTTGGGAATCGAACCATCCTGATTTGAGTTTCAAGACTGTGACTTACCAGCAGCATGATCTTGTGGAAACTGCTGGACCTCTTTAGGCTCAATGTCTGTCAAATAGACCCATCCTAGCATCTGTGCACAGAGTCAGTGAGACAGGCAATAGAAAGACAGTGTGAGGTGGGATGTCAGTCCCTGTCCCCATCATTATAACTAACTCCCAAAATGTTTTCCTTGTCTCTTAATGCTTTACTCTACACTTCTGCTGTGTATCGCATGAAAAGAAAATCAAAATGGCGTTGGTATTGCTAAGAGGGCTCTCTAAAATGAAGCCGGGAGGTGTGACTTCCTGTCAAAATCTTTTGTCCAGATGAATCTAGGACACCTGCTAGAAACTCAAGATACTGACTGGACCCTTTCCATAAATAACTTGTAATAATCCGTCTACTTATTGGACCCCTACCCCAAAGCACCCTTGTGGTTCCTCAAGGACAAGTATTTTCTGACACAAATCAGAATCAAACACAATTCTCACCAAGCAACTTTTAATAACCCTGTGGCTTTTTGTCTCTTCCTCGGCACACTCTTTCGGGGTTACCTGAATCAGTGTCTCCCAAATTGCAGTTCTTCAAACCCCAAATAAATCCTTTTCTTGCCTTCAGCCTCTTGCCTTGCTTTTTTTTTTTGGTTGACAAATGCATGTATATTTACTGATATATCACAGAAAGAATTTGCAGGAGTCGAGAAAAACCATCACTGCTCCCTTTTTATATATATATAACCTGTGCATTTGGCGACATTCTTTAAATGTATTAACTGTATTATTTCTGTAGGTTTTAAGAAATACCTTTTCCTTTCTTTTCCACCTTAGGTATTATCACTGTAAGAAAAAAGATAGGCATTGACCTCAGCCTTCAAGTTGATAGAATAGGTGCCTCTCACAAAGACACAAAAAGAAGTGAAGATTCTGATGTGCTCTTGATGCATAAGTGAGATGAAACTAGCCTGTAAATAACTGTCTGTTTCATTTTCCAGGGAAGTAGATCAAGATTCAGACGACCACGTCAGCTTTAAAGACTTCGAATATGCCATGAACTATGGACAAAAGTAAGCTGAGCTATTGTGCACTACTTTTGGCAGTTTCAGGGGAGACCAGAATGGCTTGTGATGTATTTAAAAATCAACTTCCACTCCACCGATGATGTAATGCTGCATACCTTCCATTTACTTCGTCATGGTTTTCAGGTGCTGATAATTGCCTGCATCTCGGAATCCTCGAGGCGGTTATAACAGGGAGTCCCCTCCATGTGGCCAGCAGTCCTGAGTCAGGCTGCTGCTGACACTACCCTGGAGGTGGTCCCAACCCCTCCTCTTAACTCTCAACCCCTGACTCCACCCCACACTGTAAGCTTCGATGGTCCACTCGTTTGCTGATCCTCGCCACCTTACCCACAGGGTCCTGATCCTCAGCAGTTTTTTGGGTTTTTTTTTTTTCTTTCCTTAGGGCTGCACTTGCAGCATATGTAAGTTCCCAGGCTACGGGTCACATTGGAGCTTCGGCTGCAGGCCTACACCACAGCCACAGCAACATGGGATCTGAGCCACGTCTTCCACTGACACCACAGCTCATGGCAATGCTGGATCCTTAACCCACTGAGCAAGGCCAGGGATCGAACCTGCAACCTCATAGATCCTAATTGGGTTCTTTTTTTTTTAGGGCTGCACCCATGGCATATGGAGGTTCCCAGGCTAGGGGTCTAATCCGAGCTGTAGCCACCGGCCCACACCAGAGCCACAGCAACACCAGATCTGAGCCGCGTCTGCCATCTATACCACAGCTCACGGCAACGCCAGATCCTTAACCTCATGGTTCCTAGTCAGATTCGTTTCCACTGTGCCACAACGGGAACTCCACTAGTCAGGTTCTTAACATGCTGAGTCACAACGGAAACTCCCACAATCTTTCTGTAAACCTAAAACTATTCCAAAATTTAAAAAAGTGTTAAAAAAAAAAGTCTTACTCAAAAATTAGCATACCAAACACTATCTAAAATGAAGGAAACTTTGAAAATCATTAAATACAAATGAAATATTATCTCAGGAAAAAAGTGGATCAATGGTATCATTGAGCATCATGTGTGTTTTAGAACAAATTGTTCCAGCTGATGAAAAGCCCTTTCTGACTTTGGGTAGAGTTTTATTCAGCAAGTATTTTCATCACTAATTGAATGATTGAGTCATTGATCTTCATCTCAATACATGAATGATACTGAGTTTAGATTTTTTAAATAAAAAATCAAAGTAAGCCACCTGCAAAATGCCTGTATTTCAGTAATTGCCAAAATACCAAAACCTTGTATTGCAATCACTGGACCTCATTTCTCCCTGGAAATGTGACAAGAGGGAGGGAGAGGTCACTTCCTCCCTCCCGTTAGGCCAGGGTAGGAACAGCTGTCGGTCAATTCCCTCCACCCTGGATTGGTCCAGGCTCTCTTCTGTCTCAGTGACAGAAACCTACATGAACTAGCTTAGATGGAAAAGGAATTTAAATAAATACTAGCATCAGTATTTATAGCCTGGGCTAGCTTACGGAATCTAACCCAGGGAGGGCAGTGGTGCAGCTTGGTTTCCAGGAGGAAAACTAGCCGCATAAGCTCCTCCAGGCTCTGTAAGAGCTGAAAGGTAGGAGGGCCCAAGCTCTCAGGGTGGAGCCCAGACCACAGGAAAGAGGGGAGGTGAGAAGCTGCTCCTGTCACCCCCTCTCCTTATCCTTCCCCTAAACCCAGTCCAAATCCTTATCGTGTATCCCTTACGCAGCTTCTCACTCAGTCCCTACCCCTACCCTCATCCCCAAGCCACACGATGCTGCCTGCAGTGTGGTCTTGTTGGTCTGCCTTCCATTGCATGGTCCAAGCGTGGGCATCTGTGAAAGGTGATGTGCCCTGTCTTTTTCCTGGGAGACGTCAGAAGTGAGTGGGGCATGGAGTTCCCATTGTGGCTCAGCGGGAACGAACCTGGCTGGTATCCATGAGGACATGGGTTTGATCCCAGGCCTTGCCCAGTGGGTGAAGGATCTGACGTTGCCGTGAGCTGTGGTGTAAGTTGAAGATGCGGCTTGGATCACGAGTTTCGGTGGCTGTGGAGTAGAGGCAGGTGCAGCTCGGATTCAACCCCTAGCCTGGGAGCCTCCATATGCCGCAGGTGCGGCTCTAAAAAGACAAAAGAAGAAGCAGTGAGTGGAGTGTAACAGCGCTCTTCCGCTGTTGAGTGAGTGGGCCTGACTGTGGGGCGAAGAGCAAACCTGTTTGCCACCTGTTGGCCTGGAAACCCAAGGCAGCTGGTTTGCAATGAGAGCAGAAGATGAAACAGACACCAAGAGGGGGACAAGAAAGAAGCTAGAGAAAGCCTGTAGTGCTGGATTTCTGGTTAAAGCTTGTACACAAGAACCAGTCATAACCCTTTGGGTCCTATGAGGTAATCCTCTATCCTTCCAATAAATCTTTCTACTCAAGCCAGCTGGAGTTGCTTACTGTTATTTGAAACCAAGAGAATCCTAACTCTTAAAGAGCTCAGAGCCAAGGACAGAGTCCTAGGTAACATCAACATTTACTGGGACAGCAGAGAAAAGAGTCTTCTAAATTGGGAGTTCCCGTCATGGCTCATTAGTAACGAAACTGACTCATATCCATGAGGACTCGGGTTCAATCCCTAGCTTTTCTCAGTGGGTTAAGGATCCTGCATTGCCATGAGCTGTGGCTCAAGTTGCAGACACGGCTTGGATCCCCAGTGGTTGTGGCTGTGGTGTAGACTGCAGCTACAGCTCCAATTCTACCCCTAGCCTGGGAACCTACATATGCCATGGGTGTGGCCCTAAGAAGACAACAACAACCACGAAAACCCAAGAGTCTCCTAAAAAGATTAAGCAGTAGTCGAAGATGGAAGAGGAAGCTGTGGCCAATTTCCTCTCCCTGATGCCCCTGCCTCTACCTGATCTCTCAATGTGATCGTCTCAGCCTTCCCCTGTGGTGACATCTCTCAAGGGGATCACCGGTGATCGACCAGTGACCAGACCCACCAGCTCCTCTCAGACCTCATCACGCTTGTCCCTTCTCTTGCGTCCTTCTCTCTTTAGCCTCTGTGACACCACTGTCTTGTGATATTTCTGTACCCATATTTTTCCTACTTTCTTTTCCTGTTTTTTTTTTTTTTTCCTAAGCCATCTCATAAGCCTTAGTTTTCTCCAAGGTCCTATAGTTGGCCAATCTTCCTGATCAACACATTCTCCAAGGATGATTTCATCTGCTCCCAAGATGTGGGCTCACAGCTTGATGGGTGTGATTCCACAAACAAATCTTTATCTTGCTCTCCGCTTCACCTAGACCTGGGTTTTCATTAGCCTTTTGGACACTTCCACCTCAATACAAGCTCACTGAACTAAAATCAGACTCCCCGTTTTCTCTAATTCCCAAAATTGGCTTCTCATTCCGTGCTTTCTATTTCCGTTACTGGCATCCACCCCATCCCCCATCCCGAGCGGAACAGCTGCCTCGGAGTTCCTTTCAAATCTCCCCATCATCCTTCACTTTGACCTCCATCACTGCATCCTCTGAGTCTGTGTCTGCAAAATCTTTCATGACGTTTTCTTCCATCCCATCATGATCTCTCGGCCCATGTTCTTATTCCCACTCCCATCCGTCCATCAGGCCATATGTTCTTCTATTCATTGGTATAAAGATGAGTAATGGATGTGCTGATAAGTAAGAAACAGATCCCACTGTCAAGAAACTTACTCCAGCCTGTCAGTTATTGTCTCAAAGCACAGAGAGAATTTTCTCAGCTCAGAAGCTTTAGTTGCCACCTTTTCTGTTGGGTCTGTCTGAATGCTTCATAGGCCACACAAGCGCTCTATAATCTGGTCCCCTCTTGTCTGTTCAGCTTCATCTTTCACAAGTACCTCTACCATACCATCCCACAAACGGGTAACTCACACACACATAGTCCCAGAGCCTAAAAACACTAATGTGACAACTAGATCTTTGCCTCAAACAGAGAAGTAACAAACAATCTTGAAATTCGTATCTGATGAGATAATAGGAAAATATGACCATAAGATTCCATTCAAAAACTATATTGGACCCCCTTCATCCTAATGAATATTTTTCCCTTCCCAGCTGCCACCTTCAGAAGGTGAAAGGGGGGTTGATTATGCTCAGTGTTTTCTTAAGATTTTATGCTTGAAAATTGACTGAGACAGATATTAGCATCCTCTTTTGTAAATGAGGAAACCATCTCAAAGAGTCGAAGTAGCTTGGCTCAGGCAAAGTGATGAGGATGGGTGATGCAAACCCACCAGCCTGACCAAACACCAATAACTTCTATTCTGTTGCATCACCTCCCGTGGGAAAATCATCTGAGACACTGGTCCACATGCTTTGGTCACACTTTGTTTTTGATCCAAAATGAGTTGTTCCAGATTCAGGGGTCATCCTAGGTCAAGCATCTCTCACATGCTAGGTATTAAATATTAATTCCCATCTTACCCATCACCACGCTTAACCCAAATTACGTTGGGTTACTAATCAAATCCACTTCCGAAAGACAAAGATTTGCCGCCTGAGACAATATCTTTTAAAATGTGCTGCAAACTTCTAAAGGCAGTTTTCAAAGAGGATTTCTAGAAACGCTCTGAACTATGGAAGCATTTTTGAAACAGCTCTGCGCTCTCTTTGGGCATCAGTCACTTAGGCGTGTAAATTCTAAACAGTGCTTCTCAGCAATCACACTTCTCGATGTTCACCCTTCGCTTACGAGACTGTAATTCAGGGTTAATAAAAAAAGGTGGTTGCTTTCTTTTTTTCTTGACTTGTAACTTTTGAGAACTCTGTTTAGAACTGCAGAATTAGACAGTTAAAACACACACAAATGGAAATTTAATGACATTAAGGGATAGAAGAAGCTCACAAAGTGACCTTGCTTACAAAACAATTTAAATTGGCTTAGCCACCTGGATTGAAAAGTGGCTTAAAATAATTTAACATGGAAGACATGGAGTGTTCAAGTTTCTCTTAGATTGCTAAATGAGCAAAATGCTCAGAATTGTGAATCAAAAAGAACATTACTCCCACTTTACAGAAAGTGCAGATTAATTTATATGAAATCAGGAGTTCCCATCGTGGCGCAGCGGAAAATAATCCAACTAGGAACTATGAGGTTGCAGGTTTGATCCCTGGCCTCGCTCAGTGGGTTAAGGATCCGGTGTTGCCGTGAGCTGTGGTGTAGGTTGCAGATGTGGCTCAGATCCCTCGTTGCTGTGGCTGTGGTGTAGGCCGGCAGCTGCAGCTCCGATTCGACCCCTGGCCTGGGAACTTCCATATGTCATGAGTGCGGCCCTAAAAAAAAGAAACCAGTAATTTATATGAAATCATAAACTGAAATCCAAATATATTCCCTATTTTATGGTTTACTGATTTGGGGAGGGGAGGCTTCAAAGGAAAACAAAAGTTAGGTTTGCTGTAGTAGATGCATTAGGAGAAACAATTTCAATATTATTGAATTTATAGAAAAAAAATTGACCAAGGGTCTAGAACTAGATCACAAGTATTATCATAATAGCAGTGATTGTCGGGAGTTCCCTTCATGGCTCAGTGGTTAACGAACCCTACTAGGATCCATGAGGATGTGGGTTCGATCCCTGGTCTCCATCAGTGGGTTAAGGATCTGGCATGGCGGTGAGCTGTGGTGTAGGTCACAAACACGGCTCGGATCCTGCACTGCTGTGGCTCTGGTGTAGGCTGGTGGCTACAGCTCTGATTGGACCCCTAGCCTGGGAACCTCCATATGCCGCAGGTGCAGCCCCAAAAAGCAAAACAATTTTAAAAATAAAATAATAGCAGTCACTCTGAAGTAGAAGCCAAGGTTTGGTCATCTTTGTTTTAAAGAACAAGCCAGCTTTGACTTTAAACAATGTTTTTAAGGTTAAACATGGCAGAAATAGAGCTTGAGGCAATTTCTTTACCAAGCTTACCCTCCTAACTGTTTACAGGGGACTGCTTGCAGGATGAGGTTTACGCATTTGTCTTTCTTTTATTCTCCCTTTATCCTTTCCCTCCCTCCCTTCCTTCCCTCTTTCCTGTTTCTCCATAAAGAGAATTATATCCATTGAGCAGCCCAAGGTTCTCTCTGACCTGCTTATTAACGGATATCCAAACTTGTATCAACAGATTACCCCTCCTACTACACATGGAACCCAAAATTACAGGATACTTTATGTATTTTATCAACTATGGAAACTTCTTGGCCATTATCTCCTCAAACACTTCTCCTACCATATTCTTAAAAAGCACTGAATTATACATGTGTCATACTGATGATATTATCTGACATGTCTCTCATTCTCTGTTCTCCTCTTCCTTCTCCTCCTCCCTCAGTTTAACTTGCAGTTCAGTAATTTCTACTCATTCATTGCTAGTGGGAATGCCAAATGGCACAGCCACTTCAGAAGACAGTCTGACAGTTTCTTATAAAGCAAAGTAAGCATAGTCTTACCAAGCGATCCAGCCATCATGCTCCTACACATTGATTCAACGGATTGAAAACTTCTCTGCACACAAAAACTTGCATAAGAATGTTTAGAGGAGCTTTATGCATCATCACCCCAAACTGGAAGCCACCAAGATGTCCTTCGGGAGATGAGAGGATAAAGAAAGTGTGGTACAACCATACAAGGAATTATGATCCAGTGATAAAAAGAAATGAGCTATCAAGCCACAAAAAGACATGGGTGCATCTTAAATGCATATTTCTAAGTGCACGAAGCCAGTGTGAAAAGGTTACATGCTGTATGGTACTAATGTGACCTTCTAGAAAAGGCCAAATTACAGTGATGACTAAAAAAGCAATGATTTTCAGGGTTTTGTTTTTATCTTATTTTTTTTGTTTTTGCTTTTTGTTTTCTGTTTGTTTGTTTTTAATGAAGGAGGATTGAATAGGTAAAGCACAGGGAATTTTTTTTAGTGTGGCAAAATATACCAGGGAAGCCTGGACCATCTTATAGTGCCAGAAGATGAGGAAGTGCTCAACAACAAAACAAAACAAAACAAAACAAAACTTTTTAAAAAAACAAACGAACAAACAAAAACTAAGTACATTGGTAGGCGTTTTTCAAAGGGACACAAGAAACAACAGAAAGAGCTCCCGTGGCCAATGCTGGAACAATCTGAGTAACAAAATAAAGTAGTATTGGATTATAACGCAAAGTATAAAATATCCATGAGTATACTGATTCAAATAAATGATTGAATAAATAAATAAATGGAAGAGTTGGGACACATCTGCTTTGCCGAAGAATTCCAAGTAATTTATATAGGTACTCTGCCCTCAAAGAGACAGAGCATGACTCTCCATTCCGTCCAAGTGTGGACGGCACATGGTGAGGTTCTTGCAAAGAGTGCGGTGTGGAAGGGAGGCCACGGAGTAACAGCAGAGAACCCTGACCCTCTCTACCTCAACCAGGAGATCAAGGTCACTGTCAACAGTTAAATCTTGTTGATACTATGTACCCTTCTGTACCTGATGAAAATGACACCTACCTTCTCTGGCTTTCTTCCCCCAAACCCACAACCTCAGCCCAATCATGAGAAAAACAGCAGAGAAATCCCAATTCAGAGACATTTTACAAAAGACCCAATCAGTATTTCTCAAAGCTGTCAAGGTCAAAAACAAGGCATGCCTGAGAAATGCCACCGCCAATCAGAGCCTAAGGAAACGGCAGCTGAATGTATTGTGATAGCTGGGGTGATGGGATCCTAGAACAGGAAAAAGACATTAGCTAAAAACCTCGGGGAGTTCCTGTCGTGACTCAGTGGTTAACGAATCCGACTAGGAACCATGGGGTTGCGGGTTCGATCCCTGGCCTTGCTCGGTGGGTTAAGGATCCAGTGTTGCCATGAGTTGTGGCGTAGGTCACAGACTCGGCCCGGATCCCACGTTGCTGTGGCTCTGGTGTAGGCTGGCGGCTGCAGCTCCAATTAGACCCCTGGCCTAGGAACCTCCATATGCCGCGGGTGTGGCCCTCAAAAGACAAAAAGCAAACAAACAAACAAAAAACCTCGGAAAACTGAATAAAGCTTTGGCTTATAATAATGTATCGATATTGTTTCATTAATTATAACAAATGTATGATACGTAAGATGTTAATAATAGAGGAAGCTGGGTGTGGTGTATGGGAATCTGTGCTATCTTCAGTTTTTTGGTAAATCTAAAACTGTTCCAAAGTAAAAGTTTATTTAAAAAATTTTCAGGAGTTCCCGTCGTGGCGCAGTGGTTAACGAATCCGACTAGGAACCATGAGGTTGCGGGTTCGGTCCCTGCCCTTGCTCAGTGGGTTAAGGATCCGGCGTTGCCGTGAGCTGTGGTGTAGGTTGCAGACGTGGTTCGGATCCCGCGTTGCTGTGGCTCTGGCATAGGCCAGTGGCTACAGCTCCGATTCAACCCCTAGCCTGGGAACCTCCATATGCCGTGGGAGCGGCCCAAAGAAATAGCAAAAAGACAAAAAAAAAAAATTTTTTTTCAGCACTTACCATATGCAGTTATACCCCTTGACGTGATTTAAATTTATAATAAAAGTCTAGATGTCAATTAAAATATGTAAAGGGGGGTACATAGCTTTTCAAAATCATATTATGGGGCACAATAGCCAAAAATCAAAGACTGCCAATCGATGGCACCTTTATAGGACTCTGAACTCTCAACAATGTCAGGCTTTTGCCATAGGGAAGTATGTTCACAGCCTGTCATATGGGTTGGTTTCCGACAAAGAAGAGACTTCATATATCTGCATTTGAATTGCATTTGGAGAACCTTGAAAAACACACAAACAGAAAGTACCCAGCTTTCAGAGTTCCCGTTGTGACTCAGCAGAAATGAATCCAACTGGGAACCATGAGGTTGCAGGTTCGATCCCTGGCCTTGCTCAGTGGGTTAAGGATCTGGTGTTGCTGTGAGCTGTGGCATAGGCCAACAGCTATAGCTCCAATTCAACCCATAACCTGGGAACCTCCACATGCTGTGGGTGCAGCCCTAAAAACAAACAAACAAAGTACTCAGCTTTCCTATTATATTGCTTGCAGTATACATTTCAAAGAAAGTAAAGTAATCCCTTAGCTTTGGACCTATTGAAATGAAAGCCCTTTATACCTCTTCTTCTTCTTCTTCTTCTTTTTTTTCCCCCTTTTTTGGCCATACCCATAGCTTATGGAGTTCCTGTCAGGGATCAAATCTGAGCTGCAGCTTCTACCCACACTACAGCTGCAGTAATGCTGGATCCCCAACCTGCTGCACCACAGTGGGAACTCCCCTTTATACTGCTTTTGAACTTCATAATTCCTCACAGCACTGAGAAAACCTACAGGTGTGGTTCCTGGATTCTCCCTGTGGTTAGTCTTAAAGGGCCTGTTCATATGTTAATATATCCAAGACATGGAAACAACCTATGTGTCCATCAATGGATGAATAGATAAAGCAAATATGATATATATCTAGATCTGTACCTATACAAGGAAATATTATTCAGCCATAAAAGATAAGAAAAGCCTGCCATTTGTGACAACATAATGTATCTTGAGGGCATTAGGCTAACTGAAAGAAACCAGACAGAAGGACATATAGTATAATGATTTTCAGCCTTTTTTCTTCTCTAACCCTAACATTTAAGACTATAAAAGTCCTCTAGGCCCTGCTTTGGCTGCATCTCACTAGTATTGATATGTCTTGTCTTCATTAATATGTTTTTCAAAATATTCTCTAATTTCTGTGGTTATTTCTTCTTTGACACATGGGCTAGTCAGAAATGACTTGTTAAATTTTCAAAAGTTGTGGGCTTTCTACTTTTCATTATTGATTTTTAGTTAATTCCGTTGGTCGGAGGACTTATTTTGAATGTTTTCAAACGCTTATATCAATTCTCTTTTAAAGCCTTTCGATTCTCCAGGGAATAAGGACATCTCCCCACGTATTTAAAGTTTTACGTATAATTAATGAAATTCTGTAATGAGATGTCCTAATGCTCCTGAGTGTCTCAATAGTATTTGTAAACTCAAATTTCAACTTAAACTCATAAGTCTAAGCCAACTTGTATGTTACATCAGAATCACGGCTAAAGCCATACTGTCTAAAGCCACCAGCACATGTGGCTATTTAAATTTAATTTCCACTCATCAAAACTAAATAAAATTAAAAACAGTTCTTCCCTAAATAGCCATATCCAGTAGCTGCATTTCAAGTGTTCAAAAGCTGCGTGTGGTTGGTGGCTCCAGGCTGCACACTGCCAAGGAGAACGTTTCCATCATTGTACAGAGTTCTGCTGGACGGCACTGTCTCTTCCTTCTTTCCTCCCTCTCTCTTCCCTCCTTCCTTCCTTCTTTTTAGGACCACACCCGTGGCCTATGGAGGTTCCCAGGCTAGGGGTCGAATCAGAGCTGTAGCTGCTGACTTACACCACAGCCTCAGCAGTGCAGGATCCAAGCCACATCTTTACCCTCCATCCCAGCTCACCCCAGCTCCTTAACCCACTGAACAAGGCCAGGGATCGAACCCACATCCTCGTGGTTCCTAGTCGGGTTTGTTTCCGCTGAGCCAGAGTGGGAATGTCCCAGTTCAATGGGTTTTTTGTTTGTTTGTTTTGTTTTGTTTTTTGGTCTTTTTGCCTTTTCTAGGGCCGCTCCCGCAGCATATGAAGGTTCCCAGGCTAGGGGTCAAATTGGAGCTGCAGCCGCCAGCCTACACCAGAGCCACAGCAATGGGGGATCCAAGCCGAGTCTGCAACCTACACCACAGCTCTCGGCAACGCTGGATCCTTAACCCACTGAGCAAGGCCAGGGATCGAACCCTCAACCTCATGGTTCATTAACCACTGAGCCACGACGGGAACTCCCCAGTTCAATGTTTTTATGAACACGCTGTTATCTCTACCATCCCTGTTACCTGACTTGACTAGTGGTGTAACTGCAAACTCATAAACCCTTGCCCTGCCACTCCCTCTGCACCTGCTTCCTCACCTCCCCTTGCACCTCCTACTCCACCCGGGAGAAGACACTGGAGCAACTCGACTTGAAGTGCCTGTCGGGAAGGAAGGGGCTGGGGTGCCACACACTCACCTTCAGACCTCGAGCAGGTGACATCGAGTCTGAATGATCAGCTGCTTTGAAAATGCAAGCATAAGACAAAGAATGATTTTATTTTCATTTAAATTGATATCCTCAGTCCTATCATGTTTCTTTCATGAAATCATGGGTGTAACTGTTTGATAGATCTAATTTGAGCCGTAACTGAAGGCATTAGGCTTTCAGGCCCAGGAATTCTTAAAGCAGCCACAGACTATGAAAGCTACGTTAATAAGAAAGCAATAAGGAAATATTACACAACGTTCCGATTCCATCTATTATGAACGAAGACCTTTTGTGTTTGGGTGGACCTGATACGCTACACTGTGGTTGCCGAAGAGATTAGAAAATGTTTTTGCCATCTCAGCAAAAAGGCCCCCAAATTGGGCTCTGTGACTAGAAACTATTTGCAGCAGGTAACAGAAATGGCCATGAGGCATTATGGGACAGGAGGCCATGAACTTATTTGAATCGGAGGTGCCAGGAATAAAAATATTATTGTTGTTCAAGGGTGAAACAGGCAGGAGTTCCTGCTATGGTGCAGTGGAAACTAATCCAACATGCAGTATCCATGAGGACCAGGGTTTGATCCCTGGCTTCACTCAGTGGGTTGGGGATCTGGCATGGCTGTGAGCTGTGGTGTAGGTCACAGACACAGCTCAGATCCATATGCTATGGTTGTGGCCCTAAAAAGCAAAAAAAGAAAAAAAAAAGAGTGAAACAAACAGTTGTATCAGCTGCTGTGGAAATAAAGTGTCCTGGAAAAAAGCAGGGTTACTGCAAAGCTTATCCCTGTGATAAGTTGCCACATAGATAGGAACTTACCAGCACTGATGGGAAAAACCCATGTTGAGTGTCCACCTGCCAGCGCCTGGCACTGCTCTCAGCCCTTTACATGCACCAGCACAGTTAGGTCTTGTGGCAACTTGAAGACGGAGGCGTTGCCCTTATTCTCAGAATGGAAAATAAGCACAGAGCTGTGACGGTCAGTGGCAGGCCTGAGATTTGAATCTGGACCGCCTGACCCCCGATCCAGTCCTCATAACCTTGACACTGAGAACAGAGACCATGCGCCTTTCAGGTCTGAGCCCCAGCTGAGAGGAGGCACCACAGGCCTCGGGCTGGTCCAGTCATGGACTCATCTGCCTGCATCTCCAAGGTCACGTCGGCTCTCACAATGACCCCACCCACGAGAAGACTCTCTGGGTGTAGTCGGCAGGCAGATCTTCCCATCACACCCCTCCTGCTGGTGGCGCCCACAGTCACACGCTTCTCTAAAAGTCCTCCTGGCTCTTGGTGGAACCAGTAGGACCAGAGGATTGATGGCATGTAAACACTTATCCACATCCAGCCTCCCCTCCCCCTACACAGTCGCATGTCCTCCAGCCCAGCACGTTCCTGTGCTGCCCTCAGTTCTCTCTGCACCAACAATTTCTCAAAGGACATGGCCTCCTTCCCCCTTGGCACCACCTGTGCTTTGTTGGACTTTGTTCAAAGAGCCTGGGCTGCCCGTTTACCCCCTCGGTATGCCCAGTCATATGCTCAGGTGGGTGAGGGGCACCTGGGTATGAGCCCCCGCCTCCCCCAAACACACACATCATTAAGAAGAAGAGGCTGTGTAACCTGTGCACTCGAAGACCCCAACCATCATGTCGCCATCTTGGCTTCTTTCTGTACCATCCCTGGGCTTTGCCAGGAGCATCAAAATTCCAAAAAGCCAAACGCCGTTTTCTTCAATCATTTGATTTTGAAAACGGGAGAAACAATACAACGTTGACTTAGCCAACGCCCTTTCTGTGCGGATATGAAGTTCCTTGTAGCTGCGATTTAAATACTAATTATATGCCAGTTTTAGTTTAAAGTTTTTTTGTGTTTGTTCTTTTGCAGAAGCAGTCAGGGGAGTGACTAAAAGCTTATTCATTTGCAGGGTTTTTATTTTGGAAATGAACATGCTGGCACAATTTTAATTGGGTTTTAGTTGTTGTTGTTTTAATTCTCACAGTGATGGCTTGGCTATGTCTTCTGGGACTGCAGAGGGAAACTGGCATCTGGTGTTTGAGGATTCTGGGGATTTGCACCATATTTATGTGTAATAACTATACAGTAAATAAACAGAATGAATAATTAAGTGAATAATGAGTTTCTCCGAAAAGAGGACTCCTCTTAAGACTGCGACAGAAATTCTCACGTGTTCCACCCTCCTTCCCTCATGGCAACTCCATGCTGCTCTTACTGTGTTGTTGCCCCCGTGGAAACCAGCAAGGGCTTTTTCCAAGCGGAAATTAAGCGCGTGCCATTAATCAATGGGGTTTGATACAAACAAGATATTTTCTCCCACTTGCAAGGATGTTGGATTTATGCCTCTTAGAATTATTTTTTCTTTTTTACTCTCTCGTCAGATATTTGCCTCTTTCACAATAAAATCCATGAGATTAAATTTCACTGAACAGTGTTTCTCTGTGGGACTAAAATCTTGAAATTCCAGGAATTCACTGTATCCAGTGAAATTCCATAAATGCGTGTTAATGCTCATATTAGCCAATACAAGGTGCCCTTGCTCCTGGATGCAACCCAGGCCCAAAGGGATTCTTCCCGAAGGTAAAAACCATTGTGTAATTACTGTTTCTTCTCCCTGTGTGTTCATCCCTTCACTCATCTGTTTTTCCTGGTCTATGCATTCGTTTACACACACGAAGTATTTCTAGAATGCCTACTACCTGCTAGGCACCATGCCAGGCTCTGGTGATACCATGAGGAGCAAAACCACACCCAGTTCCTGTCCTTTCAAAGTTGGCCTTCTTATCAGGAAGACAGCGAGCAAACACTGAAATGAAAGTTAAGTTGCAGCTAAGTTGACAACACACTTTTATGACTGTTTCTATGACAGAGAGCGTATCAGTCTGCTCGGGCTGCTCTAACAAAATTCTGCAAACGAGGTGGCTTAAACAGCAGAATTTATTGCCTCACAATTCTGGAGACTCTAAGTCCAAGATCAAGGTGTAAGCAGATTTGGTGTCATTAGAGGCCTCTGTCCTTGGCTTGCAGATGGCAGCCTTCTTTTGGTGTCCCCACAGGGTCTTTCCTCTGTGCGTGTCTGTGTCCAAATCTCTTCTTACAAGGACACTAGTCATTCCTGGGTTAGGATCCCCCCAACAACCTCATTGTAGCTTAATACCTCTTTCAAAGCCTAGCGCCACAGTCATGTTCTGAGTCCTAGAAGTTAGAGCTTCAACATATGAATTTAGAGGGACACAATTCAGCCATAACAGAGAGGTAGCTGGTTTAGATAGGTATGGATGGGCTCGAGTCAGATACCCAAGACATAGGGTGGGACATAGGGTGGGCTTGCTGAGGATTAAATTGCAATCTAAAGGATGACTAAACAAAGTGGTGAGAAGGGCATTCCCGGAAGAGGGAAGGGCGCTGCCAGGCCACCCAGTGGGAGGGGCATGGCAAGGAGCAGGGATCAAGGGGAGGCCATCCACCGTGGCTGAGGAGCTGTGGGGCAGAGCATGAGGCCTAGGATGATGCTGACATTATGGAGGGCATCCAGGCCATGCAGGGCAGGGAGTTTCGTCTTTTTCCCAAAAGCAATGAGAGGCCATTGAAGGCTTTTTTACGGTGAGGGCAGAGGTGGCATGACCAGATTTGCCTCTGGAAAATAAATATCAGTCTGGCTGCAGTGCGAAGGACAGACGTGAGTGGTTCTGGAGTGCATTCTGGAAGAGCGCTGGCTACAGGAGAATGCTGCAACATCCAAGCCAGAAATGAAAGAGGCTTGGATTCAGGCGGTGGGTGGGAACAGAAAGCAATGAGTAGATTTGACAGATCAGTGGGAGCAGTGGGTTACAGATGGTGGCACTGGATGACAGATGTGGGTGCTATTTATAGCAGCAATACATAAATAGCCAAGACATGGAAAACAACCTGAATGTCCATGGACTGATGACTAGATAAAGATGTGAGATATGTATGGATACACACACATATACATATGCATATATATCCAATAGAATACTACTCAGCCATAAAAAAGAATGAAATATGCAATTTGCAGCAACATGGATGGACCTAGAGATTATCATTCTAAATGAAATAAGTCAAAGGACAAATACCATGGGATATCACTGATATGCAGAATCTAATGTATGACTCAAATGAACTTATGAATGACTCAAATGAAACAGACTCACAGACATAGAGAACAGACTTGTAGTTGTAGGGAAGCAGGAGGGAGGGATGGACTGGGAGTTTGGGATCAGCAGATGCAACCTATTATGCATGTATAACTGAATCACTCTGCTGTACACCAGAAACTTAACACAACATCGTACATCAACTACAGTTCGATAAAATAAATTAAAAAAATTAAATTTAAAAATCTCCATCGAAACTTCTTCAGCAATAAACCTAAGTATTTGTTTATTGATTTCAGTAGCGGGAAGAAAATCATCATAAACTCCAACTCTCTCCTCCTTAATTAAATAACTGTACATTTCACAACTGTGAACTTTTTTCTTTTTCTGTCTTTTTAGGGCCACACCTGAGGCATATGGAAGTTCCCAGGCTAGGGGTCGAATCAGAGCTGCAGCTACCAGCCTACACCACAGTCACAGCAACGCAGGCTCTAAGCCGAATCTGCAACCACACCTCATGGCAACACGAGATCCTTAACCCACTGAGCAAGGCCAGGGATTGAACCTGCGTCCTCATGGATACTTGTTGGGTTTGTTACCACTGAGCCAAGATGGGAACTCCCAAGAGACTTCTTTTCTTTTTTTTGTTTTTCTTTTTTTTCTTTTTTCTTCTTCTTCTCTCTTTTTTTTTTTTTTTGGCCATTCCCACAGCATACAGAAGTTCCCGAGCTAGTGGTCAAACCCTCGCCCCAGCGGTGGTGACCCCGGATCTTTAACCTCCTGAGCTACCAGGGAAGTCCCAAATAAAGAGATTTCAAATAAATGTTTGTGCTAAATGTGGCTGAGCAAAACAAAGCAAACACAGCAGCAGAAGCTGTTTTGCAGTCAAGGGGCAGCAGGTGATGGAGGCTGGTTGTCACTCTAACCACGGCTCCCCCCAGCTCTGCCCTGTCTTCAGTAATGAAGCCACCAGCCAGGGCTGCTCACTCCCAGCTGGAAGGTATTTGCATTGCTGTCACTCTATTGATGGAAGCAACTCATGTCTGGTCCCTTATTTTTGCCCAAAGGATTCTCTTTCTGTAATTTATTACAAAAATTCAAGGCCATTTCATTAGGAGGAAATGTGCCATATCATTATTATAACAACTCTCCCTATTTTTGTTCCATTTTGAAACCGACAATCTAAAGACTATTTTTAGCTCAGTCATGTGAGATTATTTGTTTCCTTATGATGAGAAGTTTTTCCTTCGGACTAGTTAACATGAATTTTATGCTCACTTATTATGTCACATGCGCCAATTCAATTTATTTTAAAGCCGATTCTTTGGGGAAAACTGTAAAGCTAATTTGAATTGATTCTTTAGAGATTCCATTTTAAATGAAGTGCTATAAAATTGGCAGACAAAGTGAAAAAATGGAACTGAATTTTCTTCTGCAGCTACTCATTGGATTCAGAAATCTTGCTTTTCGACAGTGCCAAGGGTTTTGATATAATGTTTTACACAATTTTCCTAACATTTATCTCAAAACTCCACTGCCTTTATTTTGGTGGCTCGACTCAAAATGGTTTCCTGATACTTCCAGAGATAAAAGCAAAGTTCTTGCTAAAAGAAACATTTGGTGCTTTGCTGCAGATGTCTTATCATCTACAGTATGTCCGTCTAGAACACATCTGCTGTGAAGCAGGTATTTTAATGCCAGAGTGAATACTGAGCATTTGTGGACAAACTTTCTGAGAGGTGGTGTGACAAATAAAACTGCATCTCCAACTTCCTCCTATTTGGCCTGCATTTATGCTTCTACCTTTCATAGTTGATGGATTTACAGCTTGAGGATAGCATGGAAATAATAGGCAAGGTGCCTGATGGCTTAATTTCCTGTCCTCCACGGACCCGAGAGGAGCCCATTGTTTGTCAGGGCAGCGGGGCCCCAAGCTAATCAGAAGCAGCCGGCACCAGGTGGGGAAAGGGGCCCCGGGATTGGATCATCTGATTGCACTGGATGATTTATATCCGATTATTAACGATCTAATGGTAAATACATAGAAAACACATGTCGGCAATTTCACCTTGAGACACACTTGTTTTCTGTGACATTTTTAAAAGGGAGTTGTATTGCATGCTCATCTTTTGCCCTGAATTCCCTAAACAGCAACCATCATTTCTGTTGGCCCGCTAGGAGGCTCAGAGGCAAACTCCTGGAGGGCCCTCACCCAATTTTGTTCTGCTCCACTGACTGCAGCCTCAAGTACCTGGAGTTCCTTCCCTGGCTCAGGTTGGTCTCGAAAGAAGCAAATCACTGCAGGGCGTGTTTTTGTTCTGATTACAAAGAAGAGAATTGTGCGACTGAAGGTACCCGTTAGTCAAGCTTTAGTCAAGCTTTGGGGAAGAAGCAGGCGGAAGGCTGAGTCTTCCATTCAAATATGTAATGCCTAGAGCACACCTTACTTGCAGGGGGCCATAAAAGCTTTACTTTTAATGAAAAAACATATAATAGTTCCTGCTGTGGTGCAGTGGATTAAGAACCTGACTGCAGTAGCTTTGGTCACGGTGGAGGCAGGGATTCCATCCCCAGCTTGGTGCAGCAGGTTAAAAGGATCTGGCATTGCCACAGCGGCAGTGTAGGTCACAGCTGAGGCTTGGATTCAGTCCCTAGCCCGGGAACTTCCATGTGCTGCAGGGTGCCGCCATAAAAAAAAAAAAAGTATAAACAAATGTCTAATAATAAATCCAGTCTATGTAATATTAATATTTGTTATACCAAAATAGCTTTAACATATCATTTTTAAATTTTTTGTGGAGGAAGAGGCCCCTGAAGGCAAATGCACACTTGAGCCCATCGAAGTCATGATACAGCCCTGATCGGAACAGCTCTGGGGAACCCGACATAAGGGACGGATTGTGGAGTTTTAGGCTCTCTGTGACTGTGGGAGCTGGTGGCGAGGTCTCAGCAAGTCTCCGAGACACAGACCTCTGGTGCGAAGGTGGGCCGGAAGTTGCTATAGGTCACGAGGCCAGAAACTGAGAAGAAAACCTCAAATGTGAAGACACTGGGTCTCAACCGGGAGTGATCTGATCTGCTCCCCAGGAGACCTTTAGCAATGTCCGGAGACAGTTTGGGTTCTCACGACTGTGGCGAAGGTTGCGACTGGCATCCAGGATGTAGAGGCCAGGCATGCCGCCCAACACCCCCCCAGGGCACAGGACAGCTCCACACGTCTTCTGCTTTAAAACAGCAACACTCCCTGAGGTTGAGAGACATCAAGGTTAAGGTACAGAGAGGCTGAGAGCTGCGAGGCCAGCTGGAGCCCGTGTCTGTCTCCCATAGCCTCCAACCTCCATGCGTGGGGACCCACGGAAGCTGCTGGTGCCCTTTACCACGTAGCCAGGCTTGCCCTGGGCCAAGGACTTGGAGCATCTCAGAGGAGGCTGGGCACTTGAGGCGAAGCTGCAGGCTGCCACCCCATGCAGCAGGTGAGCTGGCAGGAGAGCAGCAGTGCCCACAAACTGCCCCACGCATGGGGCCCTGCACGGACCCTCCAAGTGTTCAGGCTGCTGCTTCACTGCCAGCTGCCCGATCTCAGGTTAAAGTCTTCATGGCCAACCCCAGCGTGGAGCCCCATGAGGAAAGGAGCTCTGCGGAATGTCGTTCCGGCTTAGCTAAGTTGACTGGTAACATACTGCTACAGCAGACCAGGTGGAGCACTGCTAACTAGTTCTTTTTACTTATGGTCCAGCTTTTCCCCACCTCACTCCCAATTTTGCAAGCACTTCATGTGAATTTGGCGTTTTTATTCTACAGACACTGACAGTTGTACATCCACATCTTTCTTTCAGGAACAGTCATGGCTGGACACACAACAGCCTGGATGGACTACATGTCCCAGCTGCCCCTGCAGGTGTAGCCACGTCATTGACTTCTGACCACATGACCCCAAGGGAGGCAGTTGGCCCAGCTCCAGGGCCGGGCCTTCAGACACTGGCCGTGCACTGCCCCACGTGCTCACTCTGTTCCCAGCTGGAATTCAAAGAGGGAGGCAGTCAGCTTCAATCACACAATGACAAGAGCAGAGCAGCAAGACACAAAGATTCTGGGGGCTTTGAGGTCCAGAGCCTCCTTACCTTAAGCATCCTTTTTCTTAAAGAATTCTGAGTGAGCGCATTAGTCACTTGGGTTGTAGATAACAAGAACCAATTCAAATTCACTGAAGCAGAAAAAGGAATATATTTCCCTCATGTAACTGGGAAGTCTGGGATAAGAACTTCAGGCATAGCTGGATCTAGGGGTTCAAATCATGTCATTAGGGCTCTCCATCTTTCAGTCTGAGCTTTCTGCCCAAGTCCAGGGAAGAGAGTCTTAAGAAATTCCAGGCCTAAACTCTCCTTATACCTCATGACCCAGAGAAGATGGGAGGGTCTCTCTTCCAACTTTAATTTTAATTATGCAGAGCAAATGCTGAATAGTCCTGCTGGCATCGCAGGCTCACCCCTGAACCAATTGCTGTGCACCCTGAGAGAGGGAGGTTGGCCTGAACCTGTATAATCCCTACCTGCTGCAGTCCACTCTGGAAGTTAACTGACATCACCAGGAGTGAAGGCAGAGCCGACGAAGGGGTAGTAAAGTCAGGAAATACCCGTTGGGTTTCGGAGGAAGGAATATCATGCGTGATGACAAAAGGTTTCACAGCAGAGGCGGGATTTCAGCTGGTCCTTGACTTCTTAGAGTCTGAAAATGGATAAAGAAGAAAATACTGTACTTTCATTCCTGACCATTTCAAAGGCTCAGGCAAATTCAGTAGCCCCATGGGATGGAAAAGGATCATATTATTTTTCTTTCCTTTGCCGTTGGTTCGGAATGAGCACTGAATCCTTCCAAAGGCAGACAAACCCGGGGAAGAGTCCGGTTGTCAGGACAAGGGTTTCCAGCCCAGGTGCTCCCACGTGGAACAAGGAGAAACGTCATGCTTCTCTGTAACCTGGAGAAAGGTGGTGCGTATAATTGGCAGTTCCCTTAACCAGTCCAGAAAGACTTGTTATATAAATAAATAATGCCAATAGGAAGCGACTTGCCGTGGGAAACAGGCATCTCTCCTTTTCGTTTTTCCATGTTCCTAGAATGCTTTCTTTGAGGCTCGGAGTGGAATAGGCTTGTGATTTTAATACACGTTTATTAATTCAAAAACTCTCTAGTGTTAGGAGTGTAGGAATACATTTTTAGGCAATCTCACATAGCTTCGTGATTTTCCAGTTGGTCAGGCAACCAGAGCCTGTGGCTCATTTCTTTAGGACAAGAGTCAGTCCTCTGGGGTGGAGATGTCTGTTTGGCCATCCAGGGTGCTGTTGGCTGGGTTCGGAGCATGGCAGCTGGCTTGACCTTAAAGATGCTGGTGGCAGCAGTGATGACGATCACGATGGGGAGGATGATGGCAGCAGCTATTGATCATACAGGTGATGCAGCCAGGGTATAAAACCCTCTCTCCCCTGTTCTAAGGGGACTGTCATCATCTTTCCTAGAGAATCAAGGTAGCTTTCATCTGTTTGGTGGCTGCCAGAGCATCCAGGGCTTTAGCATTTCCTCGTTGGTCAACGATGAGATGATTTCTTTAGATACAAAGTTCTTTTCTTTGATTGGCAAGTTTGTACCTTCATGCAGGGAGTGGAGATGTAGCTGTATTTACTTTAAGCTGAGTTTCTCTGGATCCATTTATCCTCAGGGCAACTGGGAAGCAGGTCAGCACTCCAGCATCTCCCTTCGGGGGCAGGAGTCATAACACTCCTGTAAGAATTATAATGGGTCCCAGAGAAAGATCCCTGACTCCAGGCGGGTGGAGCCACATAACCAGTTTGACTTAATGGATTGATTGACTACTGGAGTAGATCGTGTTATTGTTCTCAGTCATTGCTCTCCTTTCAATCCCCACCCATTGCTGTGTGACATGCAGCGTCCCTCATGGTTGGAAACCTACTTTCCACCCCACTAATATTGGGCTTGTGCCATGACTTGCTTTGTCGTGAGCAAAATGAGATGTGAACAGAGATTGGTGAGGGTAGAAGTTATTGGAGACTTCACTCTTATTCTTGATCACTTGCCCTTTTCTGTCATCCATGAGAAAGGCATGTCACCAATGGACACTGCTCTTTTAGCCCAGGTTCTCACATGGACTGTGAGTGAGAATAGATATTTGTTGGAAGCCACTGAGACTTTCGGATTGTTGTGACAATCTAACCAAGGAAAGGTGACTGATACAAATGGTCTTTGATTGTTGTAAACATTTCAGTGAAAAATGACTCAACTCTCTCTCTACGTGTGGATATAGGCAGAAGTTACGACAAATCTATCCAATGAAAACTAATCCTGAATGTAAGAGAACAAATGAGCTATGGTCAGATGAAACCAACAATAACAAGAAGCTGCTTTTGCACATGAAATTCGAAAGGGCTCTAAATATAATAGTATTAGAGGGAATGTGCTGCAAATGGGACTTCTTAGACGTTGTTAATTGGAGTATAAGTTAGTGTAACAGTGCTGGAGATGAACTAAGAAGTGATACTACTACTAATAATAGATGACATTTGCAGAGTGCCTCTCTATGCCAGGCACTACTATTTGAAGTCTTATTAACTTTACTTGAACTAATAAAATTGGTTTACATGGTCTAGCTCGCTTAATCCTCATAACAACATTGTAAGGAAGGTATTATTATTAAACAATATATTTATGTTTCAAAGCTTAACAATTTACGTATGTTCTTTTACCTACATCTGGAAATTTATCCTAAGGAACTAATTAATGATGGGGTATAAAACTCTAATACAAGAAGGTTGATGACAGCATGGTTTATGAAAGTAGGAAGCAATATAAATATTCAGAAAACAGAGATCTTTTAAATAAATTGAGCCATTTAAAAATGATATAAAAAATGTACAGTGGACCTGAAAGGACCTTTAGTTATATTAACTAAATACTGCAGCTTACAGTGGTCCTGCCTTGTCCAGTATTGTAGCCCCTAGCCACATACGCCAGCCACATAATCACTTGAAATGTGACTAGTCAGAATTAAAATGTGCTGGAAGTGAAGCCTTAGTGTGGAAAAAAAAGAATGCAAAATATCTTACTAAGAATTTGTCTATTAATTGCAATGTTGAAAAGATGGTATTTTGGACATACTACTCAAACTAATTTTACCTGCCTCCTTGTACATTTTAATTTTTTCTTTACATTTATTTGTTTATTTATTTATTTATTTTATTTCCCCAATACATTATTATTTTTTTTTCTACTGTACAGCATGGTGTAGCAATTGTATATGTTCGAGGTGGACAACATAATATCCAGCCACACATGTACATAGTGAAATGATTCCTACAGTCCAGCAAATTAACACATCCATCTCTTCACATAGTGTCTTTTTTTGAGTGATCAGGGTACCTGAAATCTACTGTTCGCAAATTTCCAGTACACTATGCAGTATCAGTAACTATAGCCATCATGCTGCAGCTTGGATCTCTAACTTCCCGCATCCAACATAATTGCAACTTCGCACCCTCTCACCAGCATCTCCCGGTTTCCCCCACCTTGCCATCCTGGTAACCACCATTCTACTTCCTGCTTCGATGTATCTTACTCTTTTAGGTTCCACATATAAATGAGATTATGCAATGTTTTTCTTTTCAGGTCTGGGTTATTTCACTTAGCAAAATGTCCTCCAGTGTCATCCGTGTTGCTGCAAATGGCAAGATCTCGTTTTTTATGGCTGGATAATATTCTGTTGTCCAGTTTCTTTTTTCTTTTTCTTTTTTTTTTTGTCTTTTTGCTATTTCTTGGGCCACTCCCGCGGCATATGGAGGTTCCCAGGTGAGGGGTCGAATCAGAGCTGTAGCCGCCAGCCTACACCAGAGCCACAGCAATGCGGGATCCGAGTCGCTTCTGCAACCTACACCACCGCTCACAGCAACGCCGGATCCTTAACCCACTGAGCGAGGCCAGGGACTGAACCCGCAACCTCATGGTTCCTAGTCGGATTCATTAACCACTGCGCCACGTCGGGAACTCCAATATACTACAATTTCTTTATCCACTCCCCTGTCAATGGACATTTGGGTTGTTTCCATATCTTGGCTATTGTGAATAACACTGCAGTGAACACAGGGGTACAGATAGCTCCTTGAAATACCAACGATTTCATTGCCTTTTATATATGTCTAGCAGAGGGATTGCTGGATCATATGGTAGTTGTATATTCAATTTTTTGAGGAAACTTCATACTGTTTTCTGCAGCTGCTGCACCAACTTCCTGCCCACCAACAGTGCAGGAGGGTTCCCTTTCTCCATAGCCTCACAAGCACTTACCTTTTCTTTGTCACTATAGCTATCCTAACAGGTAGGAGGTGATATCTCATGGTGATTGTGATTTGCATTTCCTTGATGCTTAGTGTTGAGCACATTTTCATGTACCTGTTGGCCATTTCTGTGTCTTCTTCGGAAAAATGTCTATTCGGGTCCTTTGCTCATTTTTTTCAATCGAGTTGTTTCTTTTGCTATGGAGTTGTTCTTGTCCTTTGAAGAACTAGATACCAGAAAAACATAAAATGTCATCTGTGGTTCACCTTAATTTTAGGCTTTGTGGTCCACACAGTGTCTGTTACAACTACTCAGCTGTCGCTGTGGGGCAAAATCAGCCAGAGCCCACACGTAAATGAGTGGACATCACCGGGTTCCAATAAAAGTGTATTTATATTGATAAAAACAGGCAACTCCATACATGTAACTGAATCACTTTGTTGTACAGCAGAAATAATCTCAGCCTTGTAAATCAACTAGCCTTCAATAAAACTTTAAAACATGAAAAAAACAGAAAAACAAAGCAGGCAGCTGGCTAGCAGGGGCTGTCATCGGCTGAACCCTGGTCCAGACCAGAGTTTCTTCACCTTGGCCCTCTTGATGTTTGGGGCTAGACAGTTAGTGGCTGTGGACACTGGCCTGGGCATTGCAGGATGTCTAGCAGCATCCTTGATCTCTACCCCTTGATGCCAGGAGCACTGCCTGCCCCAGTTTTGACGATCCCAATGTCCCCAGATGTTGCCAGATGTTCCCTGGGAGGGGGACAAAGGCAAATGGAGAACCACTGATCTAGTCTATATGGTTTTATTTTCATGGAAACAAAAATTATGGGCATGGGAGTTCCTGCTGTGGCACAGTGGGTTAAGAATCTGACAGCAGCAGCTTGGATCGCTGTGGCGGCACAGTTTGATCCCCAGTCCTGCGCATCGCGTTAAAGGATCCGGCGTAGCCAGCAGCTGCAACCAATGCAACTGCGGCTTGGATTGAACCCCTGGCCTGGGAACTTCCACATACTGTGGAGAGGCCATTTAAAAAAAAAAAAAAAGAATTGGGGAGTTTTCAGATGGCCTAGCAGCTTAAGGCTCCTGCTTTTTCACAGCTGTGGCTCTGGTCGCTGCTCTGTGGTACAGGTTCGATCCCCGGCCTGGGAATGCCGCAAGTGTGGTGAGAAAGGGGAAGGAAAAAAAAAAAATAAAGGAAACCAAGAGAGAACCTGAAGTAAATGTTGCAACTCTCATTTAAACACACAAATAAATACATAATTTAAAAAAGAATTGTGTGCATGCGTAGAGGTTCTGGACGGGTACATACCAATGGTAGTGGGATTACTTTCCCCCTCCTCATCTCTTTGCTTTTCTATGTTTCCTAAATTGAGCATATGTTACTTAATTAATATGTTAAAAAAAAAACAACCCACAGCTGTATAGGAAAAGAGACCGAAAAATGACAAAGATAAAAAATGACAGAAAGAAATCCACGTTTAGGAAAGGCCGGGTGGGGGAGAAGGCAACCTCGTTCCTGGAGGGCAAGTCCACTTGGTCAGGCCCTCGAGGACCACCCGAGATGTGGCATCATCCACACGATGGACGTGGCTTGGGCTGATAAACCAGTCTCTGAGTTGATGGGTTGCAAAGATGAATCTGCCACATGGAGGGGACAGGCATTTGTATGGGGCAGGGTAAGTATTTACCAAAGGAAACTTGATTTTGATTCACACATGACACTTCCTGGGGTTTAAGGCATACTGAGACCTCCAGAGCTGAAATCGCCCAGGGGAAGGAGAAAGCGGGGGGTTAGACAGCATTTCAGAATAAAACAGAAACCTGACTCTGCACAGCTACTTCTCACAAAGACTTCAGTAATAGCGTCGTACAAGCTAATTCACTGATATTTAAAATTCAATATTCAGGAGTATCTGTTGTGGCTCAGTGGTAATGAACCCAACTAGTATCCAGGACACAGGTCTGATCCCTGGCCTCGCTCAGTGGGTTAAGGACCTGGTGTTGCCATGAGCTGTGGTGTAGGTTGCAGACGCGGCTGGGATCTGGCGTTCCTGTGGCTCTGGCTGGCAGCTGCAGCTCTGATCTGACTCCAAGCCTGAGAATTTCCGTATGCTGTGGGTGTGGCCCTAAAAAAAAAATCAATAATCATAATCATAACCATAGTTAACATTTACCTTGTTTTCCCCAGCAGGTCTACAGGGTTGTCTTATTTAATTTTCCATAATCTTTGCACAGTATCTACTGTCCCTATGACAGCTTTACAAATGTGGAAACTGAGGGTAAGAGATAGTAAGTTACTGGCCCAAGTCACCCAGCTGGCAAGAGGTGGAACTGAGACTGGGGTGCATGGTCTTTGGGCTGACCCTTCTCAAAGCTGGTCATCTAAACTACAAAGGCTGCACATTTTCCTTTGAGATTCAAGGTCTCATTTTGAATGAAAAAAAAATTTCCCCAGAATTTCATTTTTACCAAATCAGACTTTGTAGGGAGGAAAAGATTTCGCTCACTCTCATCATTGGTGGGAAGCTGATAAGCATGTCAAGTTCAAGTGCAGTTGGAGCAACTTAATGGAGAGGTGGGGGGAGATGAGGCAAGGTTCCAGGTAGGAAGTGATACTGAAAGTCCCATGGCCTGGCGCTGGGATGCGGGTGTTGTTTCTTCTACTGGAAGAGGACATGGATGGGATCGGATGGGATCTCTTTTGTCAGAAGAGAGCCCTGCCTTGTGTGTGGAGAGAAGGAGGGCCTGGCCAAGAGAGGGACCAGACTCCTGCATTGGCAGTATCTAGACAGGGCACCATCACAGTAGAGCAGTTCAGGTTCATGCCCATCCCTACCTCCCCATCCCCATCCTGCCCCCATCAGGGTCTCTACGTGCAGGTGTAATAGAAGGAAAAGCTGAAGTTCGAAACAGAGTGCTCTTCCCCTCAAGCAAATTCAGAGTTGCAACCACCCTTACCACTTCCTCAACTTCCTGCCCTTTCTAATCCCTGTAATTATCTTCTGCACCCCGCTGTCCTTCCTTCCTGTCTCTGACTAAGCTTAGTTCCTGTCCCCATTCCTGAGGTCCGGGACCCCAGACCCTCCTGCCTCCCCTGAAACTCAATCCCTGTCACTTCATCCCATCTCCTGCCTGGAAAACAACAATTTTTGTTTTTGTGTTCCTCTCCCACAACAATCCAATATCCCATATAAGAATTTATTCTTCTAGGTGGTTTGTTTATATTTGCTGTTTATATTATTCTTTGTATTGTCTTATTTGTTTGTTTTGTAGGAGAGGAAACTTGGTCTGTAGGTACAGTCCTGCAGGAAACAGACTTCAAGACAGGTATTTCCTGCCAAGGGCTTTGGGGAAGAACACCTGGAAGAGTGAAGGAAAGGTTGGGCAGAAAAAGAAATTGAAATTCAAAACAGTTGCAAAAGAAGCCTTAGCCCATCCCATGGGGAGTTCTGAGGGTGGGATGGCCTTTCAGAGATATCTTTTTTTTTTTTTTTTTTTGGCCACCCTGCACCATATGGAGTTCCCAGGCCAGGGATCAAATCCAAGCTGCACCGTGGCAATCCCTGATCCCTTGACCCACTCTGTGAGGATGGGGATTGAACCTGCGTCCTGGTGCTGCAGAGACACAGCCCATCCCATTGCACCACAGCAAGAACTCTATCAGAGATGTATCTAACTGAGGCAGGGGCTGAGTGCCTTAGTCCTTGGCTGTCTTGGCCACACCTCACAGCACACTGAAGGATTTTGCCTGATTGTGATGAGGTTCTTGGAGTGACTGAGTAACTACCTTCAGAGTCTGATACTTAATTCCCGAGATTCAAAACTTAAATTTTCTTTATGTGTCCATAGAGAATTGGCGTCTCCATGACAAAGTCACACTAATTAAATTCAGACAAGACTAATGAATACTCAACAAATTGATTCGTTTACAATGAGACTCTCCTTCCACGGTGATCAAAATGTTTGTGTTCTTTATCTCTAACATCCCTTTTCCCAGGTTCAAATTGGAACAGGAAGTAATTGGGTTCCAAGAAATCTCTCTGTAAAAAGAAAAATTGAAGGCCTTCAATGCATTAGATGGGATAAGATGATAGAAGTGTTTGACATGGTGAAGATAGAATGTGTTTCTTCTCTCGATGAGAAAAAAAAGAGAGAGAGAGAGACAACTAGGAAAAATTCAAAAAGGTGTAAGAAACTCATGATCCCAAGAGAGGCAAACTAAAATGAACCATGATTTCAAGTCACTGATGGAATATAATAAAAGAGACTCAGACCTAGTTACTGGGAATCCTCTCCCTGAATCACCCAAGAGTCGTGACATTGGACCAAAAGGTGGAAATGTGGTGCTGACATAGTCCTCAATGCTCCAGGAAACAATATCCACCTACTCAAAATAATTTAAATGCAGTTTGGGTTTGCAACTCAGAATCAACCTGCAGACCAAGCAGAGGGACTTAGGGTTATAGAACAGAATGTAATGCTGTCAATCAGAACCATGGAAACGCATAGATCAAACTGACAGAATTTGAAAGAGGAAAGCGGGGGAGCTAATATCTTCATCTCACACTGTGAGGAGTTAAGAAATATTGTGTCAAGTCCTTGGGATGAGAAACAGAATTTTAAGCACATTAAAGTATACTTTTATAAAAGGTAACCCAAAGAAGAATTTAATAAGCCTACTGAGACTACTAAAAATTGGAAGGGAGGAAGGGAAGTAAAAGTGGAGTAAGTGAACTTTCATTGATATTGATAGATAATGTATAGTACTGATAAATTTTGAGAAAGGTGAGACTGTTATTTAACAGTTGGGGGTAACGACCAGAAGATGCATAAACAGAAATGGTTCAGGGATTGGCTTTGGGATGTGGTTGTGGGTGGAGATGATTTGAGGGGGAAGAGTGTTATTTCTGTAGTATTTTAAAAAATCCTATGTATTCCTTTCAAATTTTGAAAAATAGGTGTAATTTTTAAATTACCAGGTAAAGCTTAATCATTAACCAGAAGGAGGTTTGGTGGGTGTAGACTTGGCCTGATTTCGGGGACAGCTCTCTTACATTCTGGGAGAGCCCAGTGAAATTCTCTTCCCCAGCACTGGAACATTCCCCCAACTGGTATTCCCCCAATTTCAAGACCCGCCTCCACCAACAAGAACCGGGTCCACGCAGACGCTAGACTCCATTTCCTCTACTCACCACTCCTGTGCATCCCAACAACGTGGATCTAAGTGAGATGGATTGGACCTCACCCAGAATAGCCTGTTTTAGTCCTTTGTTGGCCAAATAGGGCACAACTGATTCCTAACTGTGGCTACACCTCAGGCTCTCTTGTGGGGCTTTAAAAATATCTTCTGGCCCAGGTTCCATGTCAGACCAATGAGATCTGTGACCCAGGACTGTCTGATTGATTTCATTTTGGCCAAGCCCACAGCATGCTGAAGTTACTGGGTCAGGAATTGAGCCCAAACCACAGCACTGACCCGAGCCACAGCAGTGACAATGACAAAAAAATCCTAAACCCCTACACCACCAAGGAACTCCAGGATTTATTATTAACTGAAAAAAAATCCTCAGGTGTTTCTTTTGTGCAGTTAGAGTTGATAATCCCAGACATCCCACGTGTTGCTCCCCAGAATAATGAAGCAGGTTCACGGGGTAGCTTGCACTTCTCTCATTGCCAGCAATCCTTGCCTTTCTTCTCCTCAGCACAGTGTTTGAACCCCAGGCTCCCTGATCCTCCTCCTCTCTGCTGAGCCATCTCAGTCTACTTCGTGGGGTCCCTTTGTGGGGACTCCTCTCTGTATTATTTCCAGTCTCTCAAGGATTTTAACTGCCTTCTTGACCTGCCATTATCATGGCCCTGAGCCTGGCTCCCAAAACGTCCCCTCCTCCCCAGGCCTCCATCCCGAGCTCCAAGACTGGACCCTCCGATTGCCTTCTGGGCATCTCCACTTTGCTGTCTCTCAGGTACATCGAACTCAACCTGCTCCCATTGGCTCTCATCATCTGTTTCTTGCTGTGGTCAAAGGCACCAGTTACCCAACCCTGTTTGATTGTACAAACCCAAACTCCAGCAATCCCCAAGACACTTCTGTTTTCCTCCTCTGACTGACATCCTATTCATTCAGTCTTAGTCAATAGCTTCTACTTCATCTCTGTGGCTCAGCTTCAGGTCTGTCCAATGTCATCTCTTCGCTGGATGTCTGCAGTGATCTCTTATCAGTCTCCCAGCCTTAATCATGGCCTCTTTCAATGCTCACTTTGGCCAGAGCAATCATTCCGAGCACAAATATGACTGTGTCAATCCGCTGCTTAAAACGCTTCAATTGCTTCCTCGTGGCCCTCCAAGTCCCAACTTAGAAAGGTCCACCGGGCATGAATCACTCACTCCTCCCTGCCTCTCCAGTTTCAGCACCTGCCACGGCCAACAGATGCCCTGTGCATCTCCGTGTGCTGAGTCCCCCACCCCCAGCCTCCATCCCTCTAATCTGCCAGCCTGCTTCCTCTCTGCTTTCCCCTTCAGTCTCCTGGGACTGGAATGCATCCCCCCACCCCCATCTTTCAGCTGTCTCCTCCTCACACTTCAAAATTTTGCTCACGCCTCACCATCTCCACGTCACTTCCTCCTCCTGGGGGTCTAGCCCAGGGCCTGGAAAACAGTAGGTTTGCTCAAGAAATATCTGCAGAATGAATGAACACATGAGGCTGTGAATTTCAGAAAGAAAATGGAATTAGTACAAGAAGAAAGTGCAGAAAGAGAGTTGTAACTTATCTCTGATTCTCCAATACATTGATTTTAAAGGAGGATCTTCAGGGACTTCCCACCGTGGCACAGCAGAGGCAAATCCGACTAGTATCCATGAGGATGTGGGTTCGATCCCTGGCCTCCCTCAGTGGGTCGGGGACCCGGTGTGGCCATGAACTATGGTGTGTAGGTCGCAGATGTGGCTACATTGCTGTGGCTGTGGTGTAGGCCAGCAGCTACAGTTCCGATTTGACCCCTAGGCTGGGAACTTTCATGTGCTGTGGGTGGGGCCCTAAAAAAGCAAAAAAAAAAAAAAAAAAGGAGGCTCTTCAGTGTACTCTAAAGAGCCCTGGGGGTTTTAGAACCCCCCCAAAGACTCTCATCGGGGATCCCCATTTCAAACAAGATTGCCATCACTTCACCCATTTTATATGTTGGTCTTCTGAGAAAGGTCTAGTTTGAGCAAAGTTTTTTTGTGGCTAGGAAATATTTGAAAACCAACGGCCTAATAATCAAATAATTAAGGTGAATCTATTGGAATAACTCCGGGCCACCACCAAAGTTCTCATCAACCTATGTTTCTTTTTTAAAGAAGGGTCGATAGTACAGGGATATTTTCTCCTGGTTTTACACAGTGTCTTAGTGACATATTGCCTTATTTTCTTTTTTGGCTTTAAAAAGAAACTTATTCTGAATGGGTAATATATGCATATGGTCAAAAAAAAAAAAAGGAATTCAGTGAAAAATCAATCTCCCCACAAACACACATCCCAGAGACAACACTGTCGCTGCTCTAGGGTGTCCTTCCAGACATTTCCATGCAGGGGTCCCTGCTCTGGTGGGCAGCAGGCACATCCCCTTGCCAGGGACCGTGGAAGGACAAGCCTTGTAAACGCCACTGATGGTTTAGTCATGACGCTCTCAGAATGGCCTCCGAGAGCCACCTGCCCTGCTATCCAGTGAGTGTCAGGAAGAAGGGCTTAGCATCAACCCTTCCAACATCAAAACCATTTTTTGGCAGACGACTTCTAGCATTTGCTTGGCCCACATTCAAATGCCCATGTAGGTCAGCTTATCTGCTTACTTAGGGCTACATTTTCCTCCTAATACATTCGGGAGGAGTTATTGAGAAATTACACAAACTTAAAATGAGACACTCTATGGGTGCTGTACTGAGATTTTTTTTTTCTTTTGGGAGTAAGTATTTGATATTTCAATAAATGGTGTTGGACAGTTGACTCTCACAGAGGAAATAATGAGTTGTAAATCAACTACATTTCAATCAAACTTTTAAAAATGAAAAAAAAAAGAAAGTCCTACCAATCCTCATCAGAGAAATAAAAACACTGTACTGAGGATCTAAACATGGGGAAAGTACTCTAGAACTATTTGAAGAAAATGTAAGAATATACCAGAATTGTGAGACAGTAAACCATGAATTATGAATTTTGGAGAGGAAAGGGTTTTAATTAATTAATTAATTAATTAATTATGGTAAACTAAGGTGTGCCTAAATTATTTTCTCCTATTTTTTTAAAAAATTTTTTATTATAGTTGATTTACAATGTTCTGTCGATTTCTGCTGCACAGCAAAGCGATCTAGCCATACATATATACATGTTCTCTTGCTCACATCACCCTTCATCACGTTCCATCACAAGTGACTAGACATAGTTCCCCATGCTACACAGCAGGCTCTCACTGCTTATCCACTCCGAATGCAATCGTTTGCATCTATTAACCCCCCATCCCACTCCCTCCCCCTCCCCCTCGGCAACCACAAGTCTGTTTTCCAGGTCCATGAGTTTGTTTCTTTTCTGCAGACAGGTTCCTTTGTGCTGTATATTAGATTTCAGGTGTAAGTGATGGTGTTTTGTTTTGTTTTTTGTTTTTTTTTAATGACAAAAAAAGACAAACTATAAATAGAGGTATACCTTACTAGAAAACTTTTGTCAAAATAACACCATGAACGAGATTAAAAGACAAGCGGTAGCCTGGGAGAAGTATTTACAAAAAGCTAGCCGACAGAGGACTAGCTAAAGTGGATATAATTCCCACAAGTCAGGCAGGAAAAAAAAAACATACAACCCAAAGCAAAAACAGGCAAAAATATGAACTGAGAATTTATAGAAGAAGAAGAAACAAGCATGTATGAAAAGACAGTCAACTTTCTCTATAATTAGGGAAGTGCAATTAAGACAATCAGCTGTTTTGTCAATCATATTGGCACACATTTTAAGCTTGAGGATGTTAAATGTTGGCTAAGATGTCTGGGATATGGGGGAATAACTGGTCCTCTCACTCACTGTCTCGGAGGGTAGAAACTGACACAGATGCTTCAGAGAGCAGTTTGGCAGCATCTTAAAAATCTGGAAATATGCTGCCCGCTTAACACCGTGATTCCATTTCTAGGTGTTACCCTAGAGTCTCCCGCACACGTGTGCACAAGGCGCCGTGTTCGAGAAAGCATATTTGTGCCTAGTTTCCGTCTAAAGGTCCACCACTTGGGGAATGGCTAAAAACCCTGCGGGCTGGGTATGCTGTGGAAGACTTTGCTGCCTGTATTGGTCTGCTCAGCTGCCATGACAAATTGCCACAGATCAGGTGATTTAAACAAAGGAAGTCTGTTTTCTCACAATTCTGGAGCCTGGAAGTCTGAGATCAAGGGGTCCACAGGGTCGATTTCTTCTGAGACCGCTTTCTCGGGCTGTGTTCTCTCTGTGTCCTCACGTAGTCTTCTTTCAGTGTATGTCCGTGTCGTAATCTGCTCTTCCATAAGGACACTAATCACATAGGATTGGGGCCCACACGCGTGGCCCCATTTTCACCTAATTATCCCTTTAAAGACTTATGTCCAAATAGTCACATTCCGAGGCACTGAGGGTTAGGACTTTAACACACAAGTTTTGGGGGCACACAATCCCTCCCATAACGCAGCCCCTCCGGGAAAGGGTGAGATACATGTGAAACGATGCAGCTTTAACTTGAAAAACAATGTTGAGCTGAAAGGGTCGGATGCATAATGGCACACGCCATATGCTACCCCTCAACGCTGTGGGCATGAAACACACACACACACACAAACCTACATGAATATCTTTTGTATGTGTAAACATTTCAGTGTTCTGGAGGGATCGATTCAAATGCATTGGAGGCTGCCTTTATGTTGGCTGGTTAAATTATAGCACTTTATTTCTTTAAAAAATATTGGGAGCAAATATGGTGAAATATGAATGGTCTGTAATTCTGAGTAGGAGAATATGGGAGTTTGGTTATTATATTCTTTGTAATTTTTGTATATTTAAAATGTTTAAGTTATGGGGTTCCCACTGTGGCACAGTGAATAAAGAATCCTACTGCAGCTGCTCGGGTGGGGGTTCGATCCCCAGACCAACGCAGTGGGTTAAAGAATCCAGCATTGCCACAGCTCTGGCTTGGATTCAGTCCCTGGCCTGGGAACATCCATGTGCCATTAAATAAGAGGAGGAGGAGGGGGGAGGGGAGGAGGAGAGGAAGAATTGAAAAAGCAAATGGGAGGACCAACTCATTCATTCCTGAAGATGCTTTACATTTATTTGAGGGTGGCATCGAACCATATGGGAGCTGCTTAGTAGGACTTCATTTCCCCTCTACCTCCCTAGAAAAGCATTGCTCCTTCTCGATGCACTTTGTGCTGACACAATTCTGGGATGCTTTAGGGATCAGCCCTTTGAAATTTTGAGATTGTTATAGGAAGATAGTCACCTCGCACCACTTTTCCCTTATGAAGACTAATTTGTCCTGGAAATATTTTTCTGGGCTTGTAATATCCTTTTAGAATTAAGAGGATAAATAGAATAAATAAATAAAATGAGTACGGCATCAAATGCCATGAACGTTTCTCTGCTGGTGGAATTCTTACTCTGTGCCAGGCATTCTGCTAGGAGCCTAAAATAACTGTCACTTGAATTTTAATTTTCATAACCTTGTGAAGCAGGTGAGTTTCAGTAACTTATTCAAAGTCACATGGCGAGTGACTAAACCAGGCTAACTTTAAACCAAAATAGGACATTTTGAGGAAAAAAAAATATTTGGGACGCTATTGTATTTTATGATTATACAGGGAATGGAAGAGGGAAAGCAGACAAGTTTGCGTCAATTTGTTGAAAATCTACTCCCAGTGCAACGATTCTAAATTTTTTTTAATCCCAATTTTGCAAAGAGGAGACAAACACTCAGAAAACTAAAATAAATGTTGTTGTTGTCATTGCTCCAGATGACAGATGAAATGAATCTCTTACTAGAATGAGAGAAAAGGTTCCAAGGAAGGATCTTCCATGGAAAATGCATATGGTGGCCCTAATTCTTATCCCATTTTATGAGTCTGCCAGAGCTGCCATAACAAAGTACCACAGTCGGGGGGGGGCCTTAAACAACAGAGATCGATTTTCTCACACTTCTAGAGACTGGAGGTCCGAAGTCAAGGTGTCGTCAGGGCTGGTTTCCTCTGAGACCTCTTTCTTTGGCTTATAGACAGCCGCCTTGTCACTGTGTCTTCACATGGTCGCCGCTCCATGTGTGTCTATGTCTAAATGTCCTCTTCTTAGAAGGACACCAGTCAGATATTGGAGTAGAGCCCTACCCTAATTTTGGCTTAATTACCTCTTTAAAGACCTTGTCTTCAAATACAGTCATGTTCTGACGCACTGAGGGTTAAGGCTTCAATACATGAATCTGGGTGGGGACACAATTCAGCCCATAACACCCATCACTAGGGTGAGTGTCCCTCCGGGCTCAACCTGTGCTACTGAGGACAGGTCGTTTGGAAGCTTCCATGATCTAGAGAGCAAGTAGTCTAACAAAAAGGAAGGGAGGGAGGGAGGAAAGAAGGAAGGAAGGGAGGGAGGGAGGAGGGGGGAAGGGAGGGGGGAGGAGGAGAGGAAAAAAAAAAGTTGTAAGTCATTTGATTAGGACAAAAGCTGCCCTTTACGTAATGAATAATTCCTTACAAACTAGTCTCCATTTCATTTGACTCACATTGTCTTTACTTTAGTTATGCTGGTGTTCAGACACAGCTGCGGAAAAAACTCTTCAGTGCAAGGATGCAACCACCGAACACCCAGATCAAGCACCTTGGGTTTTCTGCCCCAGTTTAACACCAGACTTGAAAGGGACAATCAAATGTCAGCTGAAATGGGTGAGTCTCATTGTTATTATTTACCCAAACGATCTGTTTGGGAAGAGAGAAAAGTCTTGCTCCAAACTAAATGAAATAGCTTATTTCCTCGGAATGTAAATCTTACAGGAAAACGCCCCTGTTTTGTTTAACAGTCAAGTGACTCCGTGACTCTTTGCCAGAGGATGAGCGACTTTCTGAAAAGTGACCTGCGTTTGCCTTGAGATCACTCAAGAGGAAAGAAAATGGAAAACCTTGTCCCCACCATCTTATTAAAAAAAAAAAAAACCAAAAAACTCCATTTCAGAAGGATCACAGGGTTTGGGACACTGTTGTTCCTCATTTTTATTGACTTTCTCTCTTGGCGCACATTGAGTCTCCCAGCTTTAATTATCACTTATATACAGATGATATTCAAATTTGCACTTCATTTCCAGCCCTTTCAGATGATGTCACCCTTCGCCTCGCCCCAAATTTGGCTCACGTCTTGCCTTGGATAAGCCACAATTTTCCCTGATTGAATATGGATGAGATGGTGGCTTTGCAGTTTCGTTGTAAATAAACTCTAAAGGCACTGGAGTTAATTTACCTCATTGATATCCTGCCCCTCCAGTGAAGAGCAAGCGTGTTCAGTGATTCACTGAATTATTCTCCTTCATTCATCAGAGACGACCCAGCCAAGGGATTAATCTCCACAAAGTATCCAAAGATATGTGACAGTTGCCATCACTCTCCATTTTGGCCAGAATTCTTGTTATCTCACAGCTGAAATTCTGCCACGGTCTTTGGAAGGGCTTCCAATCAACCTTCTGTTTACGCTCTACTTGGGATGTGACTGCCCCTTGGCCTTGCTGTGTGTACACAAGCCCAGGACGCATTTTCCTTCAGGCAGCTGTGTGAGTTTCTTGCACACTGAATAAAATGTCATTTGTCAAGATCTTGGCCAGATTCTCTGCCTTCAGTTAAACTCGCTTTGGAAAAGACGCACAATCATGGTCTCTCCTTTAAAGAGTTACTTACTGTTTTGTTTCATCATGTAGTTGGAGAGGTACCCTGCTAGCACCTTGATACTGAATGTGCCTGAACAAAAAAAAAAATGTGTATTTGAAAACACTAGGACTATTTCATCATAAGCATTAGCCTTACGAGAGCCTGGCAGATAATAAGCAATAAGCACTCAATACGTACTTGTTGGAATAAAGACGGAGCAAATGAATTTGTAATCCTTTGACCCATTTGTGGGCTTTGCTGCTGCAGTTATTTATAACATATTTTTATCTACCTCTTAGGTTATTATGTAACTGTGCTGTGTAATTATTATTTCAACTAGAACATATTGGAACTCTCCATTAACATAACTGAAGGGTATAAAATAGAGTGTTTGGAGTTGTCAATTAGCCGATTTGTCTTGTGTTGCTTTTCTTCATTATTTCAGTGTAGCTAACGGTTCATTCAGCACATTTTAATTAAAAACAAACATATGTGGGTCCACGAAGAAGTCTAGTGTCTGCTAGTGCAGTTAGACAAAGATGGCAAATATTTCTAGCAGTGACCATATGATATCTTCCATTCATCTCAGCAATAATCCTCCGAATCTAATTATTGGGAGGATGGCAGATGCACTTGGTTAGGCTTTTCTTTATTTTTACAGAGATGTGTTTTTTTTCAGCCCGTTGTATGGTAGAGAATCAGCTGCTGCTGGAGTCCTTCCCAAGGCGAAGTCCCAGCATCTCCAGGACTTTCCCCCAGTCGCTTCCATCACAATACTACCCATTTGTTTCTGCCTGTGTGCCATCTGGCCCGAAGATGTTCCAAGGAAATGTATAGTCTTTTGACAAGCTCTCTTTCTCTGTTTATAGAGATATGTTAGGTATGTTATTGTGACCTGAAGGTAACAGTAAGGAGCAGGTGCTACCAAGGAAGCCTCATTGATGGGAGTGGTGTTACCTGCATGAAGTCATCGTGTCCTGGGGGCTGGTCTTCAGCTTTGAAGACTCAGAAGTATCATTCTGTCAACTTCGTTTCCTTCCTTCCTTCCTTCCTTCCTTCCTTCCTTCCTTCCTTCCTTCCTTCCTTCTTTCTTTCTTCCTTTCTTCCTTTCTTCCTTTCTTCCTTTCTTCCTCTTTCAGCTGCATGCATATCATATGGAAGATCCTGGGCCAGGGATCAAACCTGAGCTACAGATGTAACCAGAGCCACAGCAGTGACAATGCCAGATCCTTCACCCAATGAGCTGCCACGGAACTCCTAGTTTCTTACTGATTTAGAAGGCACAGGAGAATGTACCCATTTAAAAACAGGATTGTAACTATTACGAATACTCACTCACACCAAATGTCTCTCTAGTGTGATCACTGAGAATGGGGACTCTGGAATCAGACCACTTGGGGCCAAATCCTGTTTGTGCTTCTTCCGAGCTATGTGGTTTGGAACCCACTGCTTAATTTCATGACATGAAATAGCACACAGACTGTAGGGGACTCCCCATGATCCCTGCCTCCTGGTAGTCTCCCCTTTGTGTCATTCCCCAACCACAAGTGTGGGCGGGGCCCGTGACAAGCTCCTAATCAGTGGAATGTGGGAAACGTAATAGGATACCCATGATTTTGTACATGTGATTTGCAGGAGAGCAGCACCTATCTTGCTAGAGTTTCTGTCTCTCTTTCCTTGGACCTATGCTTTTTGGGATGCTGAGCTGCCATGTAAAAAGTCCAGCTACCCTGGAGAGACCAGATAGAAATAGAGATGCCCAAGAAGCCGCCTGTCTTCTGGCCCTAGCTCCAGCTATTTTGTGTCTTCCCAGTCTAAGCCCCAGACATGTGTGTGAAGAGGTCTTTGAGATGATTTCTGGCTTCACTCACAAGCTGACGGCAGCCACGGACCAGTCCCAAGAAAGAACCACCCAGCTGAGCTTGGTCAATTCCAGAACTGAGTGAGAAGAAATGATGGTTTGTTATTGTTTCAAGCCACCGTTTGGGGTAGCTTGTTAAGTAGCAACGGGGACGCCCTCACATTTGTATGCAGATACACTCACACAGGTATGTATCCAGTGTGACACAAACACATAGTGGTGCAGCTTGTAATGAGTGTAGCAATGCCATTGTCACATTTACTGTCGTGTCCTACATGCTTACCGCCTCTAGAGTCAGCATGCATGGTTTTGATTATTTCCAAATCCCCCATCCATGATGTATGGTCACTTGTCATTTTGCTGAACTATGAATCTGAGTCCCAGGCTTGTGGGTGGGAGCAAGTTTCTCAGCTAGTGAGTGACCCTAGCTGGCCACCAGCACAAACAGGATTTTGTTCTCTACTAGTCATTCCTTATGCAATAAATCTTTGATGTAATTTTTAAAAAATGCTTTGCTCCTTTGTAAAAAAAAAAGCCAAAAATATCAGCTGACTGCTAGTCTTTAGCGATAGAAATGCAGGAAAAATTAAGAGGCCTGAAAAAAAGAGATTCCCCACCTAATAATAGGAATTTCAAAGAAAATGGAATGTCAAATGTGCTGGCAGTCTGGATTTATGATGTGAAGACAGTTGACGGATGCAGTCCCCAAACAAGGGAGCATAATTGGATGAGCCATTTTGGTGAGATCACCGACCAGAACGTGGACATTTATAAAGTCATTAGAAGCCTCCAACCATCACTCATATTTTTCAGTTAAAATAGATTGCATTGTGGGTGGAAAATATATGCATAGTTATATTCACCGATTTGTGGGATATTTGAAGATGTAGGGTCACCTCTTGAATTCAACAGAATGTGGTCCTTCATATATGAGATGTTCTGCTAGGCTTGTGCAGGTGAAGAAAAGCGTAAGTCATAGTCTTGCCCTTGAGGGGCACATACAGTTTATCCAAGTGATGGGTGAGGAGGGAGGAGGGGAAATGAGAAGCAAAGAAGTGACAAGTTAAATATGTTCACACTCACTCATGGTGAGGAGCATCGCCTGGGATCACTAGGTGTAGGAATAGGACTTTTAGATCGAAGGAGAAGGAGTAAAAATTTGAGATTGCTCAAAGGACAAAGTCCAAGCCCCTTGGCCTGGCATTCAAGGCCTTCCATAACCTTGCCCCAAATTTACCTCTAAATTTCCCTCTTAACATCCTCTATGTAAAAGAGCCCTTCCTTCCAGTCAGTTTGGTTGCTTCATTAAGAAATACACCTGCCACTCAATTTACAACCTATTAATTAAAAGAGTTTGAAATAGTGTGAAAAAGTGAGCAGCTTTTTTTTTTTAGGGCCACTCTTGCGGTATATGGAGGTTCCCAGGCTAGGGGTGGCATTAGACCTGTAGCCAGTGGCCTACCGCACAGCCACAGCAACTCGGCTTCCGAGCCACATCTGCGACCTACACCGCAACTCACCACAATGCCAGATCCTTAACCCACTGAGCGAGGCCAGGGATCAGATCCTGCATCCTCATGGATCCTAGTTGGGTTTGTTAACCACTGAGCCAAGACGGGAACTCCCAGAAGTGAGCAACTTTAAAACGTACTTTGAAATGTTATCTTAATAACATTCTTTAAAATGTGTGCTAAAAGAGCAACACACACACATGCACATAAAAGAATTTCAGAATAACACAACTTAAACTGCTTGCCAAGTGTTTTGAATGTAATGATTATAAAAATTCTGCGTGATCTGCCACGCTTCTTTCCCCTTCTGGCTGGCTGGAATGGAGTCAAGCCCTGGGGTGAACTTGGACGCTACATGTTGGAGATGGCAGAGCCTCTAGCAGCTGGGTCCCTGAATGAGTGTGTGAAGGAAGGTTACCTAGCAACCAGGATGGCCCCTGTCAGCCTGCTGCATATATAGAAAGTGTCTATTGTGGTTGGCCTCTGAAACTGGGGGTTTGTTTATTATGGTGCTAGCTTCTTAGGCCTATCTGCATTATCTTAACCAGTATGGTCAGTTAATATGAAGAAATGGGGGGAAAGTTATCACTACGAGCATGAAAACAGAGATCACCGGCTGCACTGATAAGGGCTAGGAGGACAGTTCCCATCAAGAGTATGGATTCCGGGAGTTCTGGTTATGGCTCAGCAGATTAGGAATCCGACGTAGTGTCGGTGAGGATGTGAGTTCGATCCCTGGCCTTGCTCAGGAGGTTAAGGATTCAAAGTTGCCACAAGCTGTGTCGCAGGTTGCAGATGTGGCTTGGCTCAAGCATTGCTGTGGCTGTGACACAGGCTGGCAGCTGCAGCTCTGATTCGACCCTAGCCCGGGAACTTCCATATGCACAGGTGCAGCCTTAAAAAAGAAAAATAAGGAGTTCCCATTGTGGTGCGGTGGAAACAAATCTGACTAGGAACCATGAGGTTGTGGGTTCAATCCCTGGCCTTGATCAGTGGGTTAAGGATCCAGTGTTGCCATGAGCTGTGGTGTAGGTTGCAGATGTGGCTTGGATCTGGCGTTGCTGTGGCTGTGGCGTAGGCCGGCGGCTACAGCTCCAATTCGACCCCTAGCCTGGGAACCTCCATATGCCGCGGGTGCGGCCCTAGAAAGACAAAAAGACAAAATAATAATAAATAAAAGGGAAAGAAAGAAAAGAAAAACAATGTGTATGTTTGGTACAGTGTCTGCACATAGTGCTGCTCCATAAATGTTTGCTCTTGACTATTATTATTATTAGTTAGTGTTGCCATGGGCCTTGGCTATACGCTTCTCTCTGATGAAAAGACTAAGAAAAATTGTAAGCAGCACCACCAAGAGTAACAGGAGTTACTCTCATAACACTGCTAATGTAATGAGAGACTTCACACATTAGAATTCTTATAATGTAGAAAATGGAGCCTGGCCTGCTCATATTTGCAAGCTCTATTGGCCAGTGCTCCATTAGTCAGTGGCTATTTTTTCTTGCTATTCCATGAATAAATTTTAATATATTCAATTTCCCCCATAAACTGCTTATTTACTGTTCATATTAATGCAATATAGCAAAAACATTTACATGACTGGAATCTTTTGCAGTCTACCAGAATATTTCTCTTGCTTTTCTTTCCCTTCATTCCTGGTGAGAAGATTCATTTTTGTTCTACATGTTTTTGGATTATCTGTCACTTCTCAGGAATGCAATATCAGCTTAAATCAAGGGTCTGATATAAAGTGTATGGTAGTGTGATTAAGAATCTGGCTTGTGGCTGGACGCAATTGGGCTTGAGCCTTTCCAAGCCCTGGCTTGTTCACCAAGTGTTGTCATGAGGGTGAAATAGGGAGTCTCCACACAGTACCTGGTACTGAGGGAGGACTTTATGAATGGAAACTAGGATGATTCCTCTCATCAGGAATTCTCTGCATTGTTACTGAAATGGTCCACGTTGCACTGGGGAGACCTAGCATCCTGGGTCCCTGAATGACTGTGTGGAGGAAGTCATCCAGAACCAGGATCACCACTGTCAAACTGTTACATGGACAAGAAGTAAACTGTTGTGGCTAACCTTTTAAATTTGAGGTTTATCATAGCAGCCAGTTTGTTAGACACTGTGCATCGTCTTAACCAATATGGTCAGTTAATACTGCAAAATGGTCACCGACCAGTCATGATGTCCTCTCCACCTTTGCAGGTGCCAAAGGCCATGAACTTCTGTACAAAGTGTCTGCTACACAGCGCGATTACTCTCTATCTACTAGCCAGTTCCAATGCTTCTCTGTTTATGGAAGTATCTTTCTTTGGACAATATCATAGTTGTTGATTTCAGGGTGTAAGAAATGTGATTTTATTTAATTCCTTTCTTGAGTTTCCATGCTTCCGGCATAGCAGAACAGGAATTCTAGTTATTTGGGGGTTTTCCTAATTTCTTCTGGAATTGCATCTAAGTTCTTGGTGGTGGGATGGGCATCTGGTTTTCAATGTCATCAGTGGATGCAGGCATTCTCATTCCTGTTCGGGATTTCACCATCCATTAACTGGGGAGTTTTCACTCATTCTTGGTTATAAGGTTTTCCTCCACTAGTCCAAGTCTCAGCATTTTCATGCCACTTATAAGTATATAAGGATAAAGAGGCTTGCATTAGGTGTATGGAATTTGGTTTATGGGTCAATTGTAGAATAAGGTACTAAGGACCAAAAAAAAAAAAAAAAAGGCAGCATTTTCACATTTCAAAAATTTAATTCTGCTGTAAGAAGAAAGCCCCTTGAGGGCAGGCACTGTATCCTGATCATATTCTGGTGCTTTGTTCAGCAAATCAACTTGACCTCATTATATATTTCCCACTGCCATTAACTGGAGACAGTCAATGGGCTGTAAAAACAGAGGGAGAAAAGATTTCTAATCTTTTTTGAAATAGTAACTTCAAGTATGAAAAAGCACTATCATGGACTGAATTGTGGCCACAGCCTCCCAGATTCACATGTTGAGGCCCCAACCCCTAGCACCTCAAAAGGTGCCTGTATTTGGAGAGAAGGTCTTTAAAGAGGAGATTGAGTTAAACAAGGTCACTAAGGTGGACCCCACTCCAATATAACTTATGTTCTTAAAAGAAGAGATTAGATTACAGACACACACAAAGAGAAGACCTAGAATTCCCTTTATCCTCAGCAGCAGCTGCCCAAACCAAAAGAAGGCAGTGCTATAATTTGGCAGCCTAAGACTAAGATGGGTCTTCAGTTCCATACTTAAGTTTTTTTTTTTTTAAGTCATGCTACATAAATGTGTTTCTCAATATGCAGAGCTGCACACATTATTTCTGCTTCTAGTCATGTTGGAATAACCAGTACCATTTGTTTCTTCCTGCTGTAAACAACTAGACAACTGGACAAAATATACAATACAATTATTTTCAGACGTTGGACACCAGAACTACAATCCCTAAGAGAAGAGAAATAAAACAAGGTGTAAGAACTGTGAAGCAGCTATAAATGGAAACATTCGCGCAGTCACAATTATCTGGGAGACAAGAGAGCTCCACTCAGTCAAGGTGAAGGAATCTCACTGACCAACTGCCTTGGTTGGCTATGGAGGCTCTAACAATTCACTCTAAACATAGTGGTTTAAAACAATATGAATTTTTGGGGTTTTTTGGGGGGAGGCATGCCCATGTCACATAGAGGTTCCCAGGCTAGGAATCAAATCGAAGCTATAGTTGCTGGCCAATACCACAGCTACGGCAATGCTAGATTGGAGCCACGTCTGTGACCTACACCACGGCTCATGGCAACACCGGATCCTTGACCTGCTGAGTGAGGCCAGGGCTCAAACCCGCATCCTCATGGATACCAGTTGGGTTTGTTACTGCTGAGCCACAGTGGGAACTTCCAAAACAACACAAATGTATTTTCTTATCGTTCCACAGATCAGAAATCTGACACAGATCTCATGGGATAAGATCCAAATGTGGGTATGATGTCTTCCTTTCTGGAGAATTTGGGGAAGAATCTGTTTCTTTGCTTTTTTCACCTCCTAGAAACCACCCAATTTCCTTGACTCCTGGCCCCTTTCCTCCATCTTCAATGTAAAAAACAATGAGTTGAATCCTTCTCATGCTCTGTCTCTGTGGTTCTCTCTTCTGCCTCCCGCTTCAGCTTTTAAAGACCCTTGAGCCCACCTGGATAATCCAGGATAATCTCCCTATTTTAAAGTTAGCTATCTGATAAGAAAGCTTAATTCTTAACGCCTTAATTTCCTTTTTGCCTTGAATCTAATCCCAGTTCCCAGGAATTAGGATGTGGACATTTGGGGAGGCCATTATTCTGCTTACTACAACCACTAAAGCATGTATTAGAGATCTCAGAATAGTTACACCAGAGCAGTAGAGATATATTACCCCTAAAGTATTGGCTGTTTTAAATCCAACCTAACAAAACTTAAAGTAAACTCAAAAGAATTACACTAATCCGCAAGTAAATTAAAGCTTGCCAAAATAAATGTCAATGCTCCTTAAAGAAAGACAATAAAATCCAGTCACAAAACAATGAGATGTTAAAAATCACAATCAAGGAGTTCCCTGGTGGAGTTCCTTTTGTGGCTCAGCGGTTGACGAACCCGACTAGGATCCATGAGGACACAGGTTCGATCCATGGCCTCACTCAGTGGCTTAAGGATCCAGCGTTGCCATGAGCTGTGGTGTAGGTCACAGATGCAGCTCTGATCTGCCGTTGCTGTGGCCGTGATGTAGGCCAATGGCTATAGCTCTGATTCAACCCCTAGCCTGGAAACCTCCATATGCTGTGGGTGAGGCCCTAAAATGGCAAAAAAAAAAAAAAAAAGGAGTTCCATGGTGGCTCAGATCTGGTGTTGTCACTGCTGTGGTTGCAGGTTTGATCCCTGACCCGGCAATTTCCATATGTTACAAGTACAGCCCCCCTTCCCAAAAAAAGTAAAAAACAAAAAACAAACAAAAACAAACCCATCACAATCAAAAGTTACTAGACATTCAAAGAGGCAGGAAGATATAATCCCTAATGAGGAGAAAAATTAATCAATAGAAACAGACTGAGAAATGACAGCAACAATGGAATCATCAAAAACTTTAAAATACCTCATATTAATATGTTTAAGAAATCAAAGGAAAACATAACATGATCATAATAAAGAGAAAAATGCAAACTATAAAAAAGGAAATGAGTGGAATTTCAAGGGAAACAAATGAAATGAAAAACTCACCGGACAAGTTTAAAAGGAGATTGGACACTATAGAAAAAAGCTGGGTGAACTTGAGGAAATCGCAAAAGGAACTCTCTAGGGAAGCAACCTAGAGGGGAAAAGTCTGAAAAAAATGAAAAGGGCTTTAGTGACCTGTGGAATAAGACCAAGTGGTCTAATGTATACAAAATGGGAGTCCCAGAAAAGGGGGGACAGAAACGGTATGTGAAGAAATAAATACCGAATTTCCCAAATTTAATGAAAACTTTGAGTGTATAGATTCAAGAGGCTCACTGAATCCCAAGAAGAAGAAAAAAATACAGATTAAAAACACATCACAGTAAGTTGCTGAAAGCCAGTGATTTTTTTTCTCTTTTTTTCTTTTTGGTCTTTTTGTCTTTTCAGGCCCGCGGCATATGGACATTCCCAGGCTAGGGGTCCAGTCAGAGCTGCAGCTGCTGGTCTACACCACAGCCACAGCAACGCTGGATCTGAGCTGTGTCTTCAACCTACACCACAGCTCACGGCAACGCCAGATCCTTAACCCACTGAGTGAGGCCAGGGATCAAACCCATGTCCTCATGGATTCTAGTGGGATTCGCTAACCACTGAGCCAGGATGGGAACTCCTGAAAGCCAGTGATTTTAAAGTTCTTAAAAGGAGCCAGAGAAAAGAAGACACATTCCATACAGGAAACAGACCAAAAGGCTCATGGACTTCTTGTCAGGAACAATGCAAACCAGAAGACAAGGAAAATATATTCATACAGCGCTGGAAGGAAAAAAACTGTCATAGTAGAATTCTGTATCTAGAAAAAATAACTTCAAAAATGAAAGCAAATTAAGGCTTTTCATCCAGGAAAACTACACTATAAGAAATGGGTTTTTAAAATTATTTTATTTATGTATAATTTACAATCTTGTGTTTAATGTCTACTGTACAGCAAAGTGACTCAGTTATACATTTATATATGTGTGTATGTATATATATTCTTTTTCTTTTTTAATTAATTTTTTTATTAAAGTATAGTTGATTTAGCATGTTGTGCCAATTTCTGCTGCACCGCAAAGGGACTCAGTTATACACATACATACCTTCTTTTTGACATTCTTTTCCATCGTGGTCTATCCCAGGAGACTGGGTTTTTCCCTGTGCTGTACAGCAGGACCTTGATGTTTACACTCTAAGAAATATTATTAAGGAAGTTTTTCAGGCTGAAGGAAACTGGTGCCCGCTGAAGCTTTGGATTTCCACAAAGGAAAAAACGCTGAAGTGGTGAAGTGTAAGTGTAAAAAAATATGTCTCCCCATTTCAAAATTTTGTTTTTAAGAGACTGAATGTTTAATCTGGAATCTAATATACAGCAGAAATTAATCTTTCCACAGAAGAGAAATACATGGACTTGGAGAAGAGACTTGTGATTGCCCAGGGGGAGGGGGAAGGGGTGGGATGAACTGGGAATCTGGGGCTGAAAGATGCAAACTATTGCCTTTGGACTGGGTAAGCAATGAGATCCTGCTGTACAGCACTGGGAACTATATCTAGTCACTTATGAAGGAGCACGATGGAGGACAATGTGAGAAAAAGAACGTACACATGTACGTGTGACTGGATGATTTTGCTGTATAGTAGAAAATTGACAGAACACTGTAAACCAGCTATAATGGAAAAAATAAAGATTAAAAAAACTGAATGTTTAAGGCAAAAATAATAACAATGTATTCTGGGTTTATTATATATGTAGAAGTAAAATGATTGGCAACAGTTGCTTAAAGGATTCCAAGTAAGAAATGGAAGCATAGTTAGTGTGTGGTTTTTAGGATACACATTATGTGGTATATTATGATTTGAGAGTAGACTGTGACGTGAACGTTGCATATTGTGAATTCTAAGCTCTATCAAAAAAATAAATAAATAAAGCAGGTGGATACTGATAATAAGCCGATAGAGAGAAAGTAAAAAGATACTCAATCCAAAAGAAAGCACGAAAGGAGGAAAGAAAATACAATCAGCCAAGTAGAAAACAAAATGGTAAGACATTAGACTTAAATCCAAACACATCAGTAACCACATTAAATAAAATCACTTTCATTAAAAGTTAAACTGGGAGTTCCCATTGCGGTGCAGTGGAAATGAATCTGACTAGTATCCATGAGGATGCAGGCTCAATCCCTGGCCAAGCTCAGTAGGTAGGGGAATCTGGCATTGCCACGAACTATGGTGTAGGTCGCAGAGGCATCTTGGATCCGGAGTCGCTGTGACTGTGGTGTAGACTGGCAGCTGTAGCTCTGATTCGACCTCTAGCCTGGGAACTTCCATTTGTCACAGTACAGCCTTAAAAAGCTTTTAAAAAAATGTTATACTGGATAAGAAAGCAAAACCTGAAGTTCCCTGGTAGATCATCAGGTTAAGGATCTGGCATTGTCACTGCTATAGGTTGGGTTGCTGCTGTGGCATGGGTTCAGTCCCTTGCCCAGAAACTTCTGATGCCAATGGTGTGACACCCCCCCCCCCGCACCAAGAAAAAGGAAAAGAAAGCAAGACCCAATTGAATATTGCCTACAAAAGATCTAATCTAGGTATAAAGGAATGGGAAAAAATACACCATAGAAACAATAATAAGAAAGCTGAAGTGGCTATATTAATATCTGACTAGGTAAACTTCAGAATGAATATAACCAGAGAAAAAGAGGGACAATTCACAACGATAAAAGGATCAATTCACTAAGAAAACACAGCGGTCCAAAAGCTGTTGTGCACCTATTCACAGAGCTTCAAATACACAAAGCAAACAATGAAAGAATTGAGAAAACATTTTAAACCACATTTATGATTATTTCAGAACTAAATATTATGGGTTTTTTCTTTCCAACAAATGGTGGCGGGAAAACTGGATATTCACATACAAAAGAATGAAGTTGCACCTTACACCATATACCAAAATTAACTCAAAATAGATCAAAGACCTAAACTTAAGAATCAAAGCAATAAAACTCTTCAAAGAAAACAAAGACACTTCATGACATTGGATTTGGAGATGATTTTGTGGCTATGACACCTAAAGCATAGGTAACAAAGAAAAAAATAAATAAACTGGTCTACATCAAAATTTAAAATTTCTTTGCATGAAAGGACACTATCAACAGAGTGAAAAGGGAACCCATGAAACAGGAGAAAATATCTGTAAATCATATATCGGATAAGCGGTTAATATTAAAAATATATAAATAACTCTTACAACTCAACAATAAAAAAATGAACAAAGGGATTAAAAATTGAGCAAAGGATTTGAACAGATATACAGACATTCGTTCAAAGAAGATATGCAAATGGTCAATAAACCCATGAAAAGATGCTCAACATTACTAACCACTGGGAAAATGCAAATCAAAACTACAAGGAAATACCACTTCACTTACTTTAACATGGCTATTATTTTTTAAAAACAGAGAACAACAAATGCTGGTGAAGATGTGGAGAAACGGAACCATTGGGCATGGGGGGTGGGAATACGAAATGGTATAATTGCTAAGGAAAAGAGTGTGATGTTTCCTCAAATAATTAAACATCAAATCACCCCCATGATCTAGCAATTCCACTTCTGGGCGTACAGCCAAGAGAGTCCAACTCTGTTAGACTTGAGCAGATATTTGTATACCCACGTTCATAGAAACATAATTCACGGGAGCCAAAAGGCAGAAACAACCTAAGGGTCCATCAACAGGTACACGGATAAACAAAGGGTTCGTACAACCGTGGAATGCTACCCAGTCTTCAGAAAGACGGAAGGATTCGAAGACACGTGCTACAACGTGAGCAATGAAGACGTCATGCTCAGTGCAACACTCCAGTCACAAAAAGACAACTATTGTGTGATTCCACGCATATGAGAGACCCGGAGCCGTCACCTTCAGAGAAATGCAAAGTGGAAGAGGGGTTAACGGAGGCTGGGGCAGGGGAAGATGGGAAGGTGATATCTACTGGGAGTTTCAGTATGGGATGATGAGAAAGTTCTAGAAATGGACAGCGATGATGGTTGCACAACAATGTGAATGCTTTCGATGCCACTGAACTGCACTTTGAAAAACTGTTAATACGGTAAATTTTATATTACGTACCAGTTACCACTTTTTTCCCAAAGAGATGAGGAGGCAGAGAAGGAGGAAAAAAAGATGGAGGAGAAAGATAAAGGATTTGAGAAGAAAACCCTGGATATATTTTAGACTGAGAAGACTGAATATCTTTTTCTTTTTTTTCCACGGCAGAGGGAAATTGTGATATTGCTGTCTGGCCCTGTTCCCCAGTTCTCCTCTAAGACAACTCCTGTGTGCTAGAAATCTGTGGCCAAGTGGGCCTGTGGGTCTGTAGGCTGGCATGAGAACCAGTTTTCTTTTTTTTTTTTTTTCTTACTTCCAGTTTAATTTCGGGGAAGGCACTTCACCAAAGTGCTTAAACAGGAAGGAGAAATTACCAACACTGTTATTTTCTCTTACAGCAGCCTCAGAGTCAAGCTAAAGCTACCATTATCCTTTTCCCTCAGTTCCTTTCAAAAATACTCGTTTCCCTACTGGATGCCACAGAGAAGGGAATCTGGCTGGTTCCACAGGTGCACATGGAGTTGCAGGCTTCCTGGGTCCTTACAGGCTCTTGCAAAGATAAGGACCCTGTCCTCCAGGGGCCTCCTGTACCCGGCCATGGGTGCTCCCTGTGGATGCAGGGGTCAGGCCAGGTCCCAGACATGGATGTGGCTTTCCTTTCTAAATGGATGGATACATGATCAGTTTATCCAACGATTCAACCTGGTGACAATTCAAATCTGATCCCAAAGTGGCACCTTCACGTCAAGCAACAAGACTCTGATATGATTATTTTTTAGGATGGGACTAACAATAACTGGACCAATACTGGCTCACATTTGGGATACTTTCATATGATACTTTTCATACTGACTTATTTAATCCTCACAATAAGGTCATACACGAGGTTTTATTATGATCCCCTCTTCACAAATGCAGAAACTCAGGCACTGAGAAGAGAGGTAACTTTCCTAGTTCCATGCTTGTCCACAAATTTGTATTCCTGTTTCTTCTTTTTCTTTTGTCTTTTTAGAGCTGCACCTGCGGCACATGGAGGTTCCTGGGCTAGGGGTTCAATCAGAACTGCAGATGCCGGTCTACACCACAGCCACAGCAACACCAGATCTGAGTAGCATCTGTGGCCTACACTACAGCTTGTGGCAACACTGGATCCTTAACCCAATGAGCAAGGCCAGGGATCGAACCTGTATCCTCACGGATGCATGTTGGGTTCTTAATCTGCTGAGCCACAGTGGAACTCCTGTATTCCTTTTTCTTCAGGACTATTCTCACCATGGGATGTTCCACTAAGACCAGTTTGAAGCTTGCCTCTGTTGCTGTGTTATTCAAGTTATTTTGCTAGAAAGCCTAGGAAAACAACTCAAATTTGCTGAAGCACCGTGGAAATTTATCTGTGGTGTGTATCCAGTTTCAGGCATACCTGTATCCAAGTGACCAAATGGTGGCTTACTCTCTCTCCCTCTCTCTCCCTCCCTCCCTTGCTCCCCCTCTCCCTCCACCATAGGCATATGTCAAACACATACACACACACACACACACACACACACACACACACACATACTTTCACCACTTGCAGAATTGCTTACCTCTCTGCTGACATGGTGAAACTGACTAGCATCAGGCCTATGTCAGAAATTTTAACATCTGGTAGAAAGACAGAGATTTTCCCCCGAGAAGTCTGGGCAGGAGTCTTGGCATTAAGTCTTATGGGCCTGTCTGGAGTCACCTAATATCCCTAAGCCAATCACAGCGATCCAGTGGAAGGAAACCTCAGATTGGCCTGACCTGAGCCAACTTCCCATCTTTGTGTCTGTTGCGGGGGAGGGGTTTGGTTCCACCTAAACTGTGTGAATCAAGTGTGAAAAAGGTACAGAGTTCCCGTCATGGCTCAGCAGTAACAAATCGGACTAGTATCCATGAGGATGCAGGTTCGATTCCTGGCCTTGCTCAGTGGGTTACAGATTCAGTGTTGCCGTGAGCTGTGTCGTAGGTCGAAGACGCGGCTCAGATCTGGTGTTGCTGTGGCTGTGGTGTAGGCCAGCGGCTACAGCTCTGAGTCCACCCCTAGCCTGGGAACCTCCATATGCCACAGGTTCAGCCCTAAAAAGACACACACACACACACACACACACTCATTGAGAAAGGGGGAGTTCTTACGGTGGTGCAGAGGGTTAAGAATCCACCTGGGGTCTCTGCAGAGGCGTGAGTTCCTTCCTCATCCAGTTCAGTGAGTTCAAGGATCTGGTGTGGGTCAAATTCAAACCCTGGCCCAGGAACTTCCATATGGCACAGATGCAGCCATTTAAAAAAAAAAAGAATGAGGAAAGGCAGATTGAGGTGTTATTATACAGAGGAGAGAGTACATGCAGGGCAGGCAAAAATAGCAGACGTTCATTGCCACTGCCAGGAAAGCGGTCAAGTCCACGGTTCATGCAGGATGCTGTCTGGCCACAAGTTTGAGCACAGGGCATCTCTGTCATTGGATTGGACGTCCAGCAGCCTGTTTGTTCCCTACAAAGCTTGCTAACCAAAGTCCTTTTATTTTATTTATTGATATTTTGACCATGCCTGCAGCATTTGGAAGCTCCCCAGCCGTGGATCAACCCCAAGCCACAGCAGCGACACAAGCCGCTGCAGTGACAACACTGGATCCTTAAGCCTCTCCGCCACAAGAGAACTCCTCAAAGTCCTTAAAGATTCTAACAGCTTTGAATTTATGACTCATGCATCACCCAAGAAACTGAGCCATTGCCCATTTTTGCATCTATTTTGATATGCATTTATCCATTCAACAATTTTTTTTTTGTCTTTTTAGGGCCACACTCATGACATACGGAATTTCCCAGGCTAGGGGTTGAATCAGAGCTGTAGCTGCTGACCCACCTACACCACAACCACAGCAACGTGGGATCCCAGCCACATCTGCCACCTACACCACAGCTCATGGTAATGCCAGATCCTTAACCCACTTAGCCAGGCCAGGGATCAAAGCCACATCCTCATGGTTATGAGTTGGGCTCTTCACCCGCTAAGCCACAGTAGGAACTCCCATTCAACAAATATTAATGCAGCCCTTACTGGGTGAAAAACAGAGGTGAAGCAGCATCAAGGCCCTTCAGCAAGAGCCTTAATGTCTTTTGCCGTTTAATGTAGGTTTGCCTGACTATATAAATTACATGAAGCTTTCGCATATAATGTTGGCTTTACCTACGATACCACGGATAGAATAGCAAACAGTTTCAGGTAGTCAAACCATGTTTGCTGATTGATTATATGGTGGTAAAGAATCATCCTTCTGTAGCTTTATTATTTTTTCTCTACCATTTATCTTTTCCTCGACCCATTCGATCACAGGTTATGGAAACTACCATCTATACTTCCAAGAACACTGACGTAATGCTGCTATTCCTTGTAGGTGTGGAAATGGAAGTTATTTGCTATGGGAACCCCACGTCTGCTCTCATCACTTGCATGGTGGTAAACGTGTGTGGGAATGGGAGGTCTCACAACTGTCTTCCTTCCCCTTCTGTATTTCTTCTGCCTTTGATCTGGAATTTTAATCGTATTGGGTTAAATTATTTCCGGTGAGGTGTTCAAAGACTTTCAAGTGTCTCTGCCTTTTTGAATATTAGCTTCTTTGCAGTGCGGTTTTTCCTAATTATTCCAAATATGGTATAATGACCATGAAAGCAGAAAGAAAAACCATTTTACGTTCTTGAATTTGATTTCACATTCACAGCTTCCACTTAGTACCTCTCTAATGATTAGGTTCATTTCAATGTCATTTTCAAGATGCCTGCCAGGATTATAATCATTTCAACCCAAGTTTCTATACGTTTAGGAAATAAGCTGGTTCATTTGATTTAAACACAGGACCTCAATAAATGTATTTCTGTGTGGCTCAGAGCTCCCAGTGTAGTTATTGTAGAGCTGGGCTACTGTGCACTATTTAATATATTTATTAAATCATTAAGCAAATATTTGCTGAACACCTACCATGCGTGAAGGTGGTCAAAAGGCACAAATATCCCGTTATAAAATAAATAAGTCCTGGGGATGTCACGTATAGCACAAGGACTACAGTTAACAATGCTCTAGTGCATATTTGAAAGTTGCCAAGAGCGTAGACCTTAGAAGCTATCATCACAAGAAAAAAAAAATCACAACTAAGTGCAGTGATGAATGTTATCTAGACTGGTAGCGACCGTTTCACACTATATACAGAATATTACATGGTACACCTGACACTAATACAATACTACAGGTTACTTAAATCTCAATTAAAAATGTAAATTAATAGGTTCATACGCCCAAGGTCGAGGAAGAGCTGTGAATCACAGTACGGGATAAACAGTCAAGAAAGGGACCCTAGACGGAGGGGGTATATTCGTCAGCTTAGCTGCCATAGCAAATGTCACAGATCAGGTGGCTTAAACAACAGGAGTGTATTTTTTGACAGTGCTAGTGGCTAGAAGTGCAAGATCAAGGTGCCGGCAGCCTTGGGTTTCTTCCGAGGTCTGTCTCCTTGGCGTACAGATGGCCATCTCACTGCGTGCTCACTTAGGTATCTCTGTGTGTCTTTCTTCGTCTATGGTAATCTTTTATTCTCAAAAGGATACCAGTCATATTGAATGAGGGCCACCCTCACAAAACCATTTTAACTCAGTCCCCTCTTTAAAGGTCTTGTCGATGAATACAGCTCCCCTCTGAGATGTTGAGGGCTAGGACTTCCGTATGAATTTAGGGTGCACACAATTCAGCCCATAATGGGGGGTCAGGGAAGACCTGTCCAAGGAGGGGAGACATCCAGGCAGAGACGGAATAAGGGAAAAGTCATGGGTGAGGGTGAGTCGTCGGTGGAGAGGAAGAGCAATTCTGGCAGGGGGCACAGTGAGGGCACAACTTCGAGGCTGGAGGCTGAACTATCAAGGAGCCCGTGAGGGAGGGCGAGAAAGCCACAGGTTCTGGCAGAGGCCAGTTGTGAGGGAACTTGGAGGCAGGGCTGGAACTGAATTTCCTTCTGAATGTCCTGGCAAGTCAGAGGTGTGTTTTAAGCAAGGCAGGGATATAATTTCACATATGCTTTTAAAGTCTTGTTTTAAAATTTACAGCAGATTTTCTGTAGACTCCCGAGAATTCACTTGGAAGGATCATACTAATCATGAAACCCCCAAAAGTTTCTTGGAATAGTTGAGATGCAGACCTCAGAGATTACTCTCCACTGATGTTCTAGGAATTCCTTCCCTCAAGGGTTAAGGCATCAGCTAAGAATTCTTTGGATACTGGATTACTGCTGAGATTTCACCTGCCACACTCAATGATGCTGAGTTTTTGACAGGAGCGATATCTGGTTCCATTTACATATATGGAAAAAATGTCCTTTTCTTGAAGGAAAAACTTTGGTTATGATGATTGGGTCTGTAGTAATTTATTTATCAGGAGTGATGTGAAATTGACAGCGCTTGGACCAACTCAAGTCAGGGCAAACTCTGAGGTGTCTTTTCCATCTTTGACAAATGTCATCTCTAGATTCAGATGAAGTAACGAGAGACAATAACAATTACTCGAGCAACTTGTTGCCAAAAATAAGGGGTCTCCACAAAGCAGTCCACACCCATCATACCTAGATCCTATTCTGTATTAACCAAAGACTGAATCTTCTAAAGCCCCACATACAGGAAGCCTGCAAGACATTGGATTACACCACCTCCATCAAGCCATTTTAAGTCACTTACAATGGCCACATCTATTTTTACAGAGTATTTTATGTTGTACTCAGATTCAAGCACCATACGCAATAGGAAACATATTGCTAAATAGATCAGTAGTCATTTTCCTGGGAACTTGTAAACACAAGCCATCCATCTGCCCTCTTGTATCAGCATTAAACTTTGTTACTGAGGGCTGCCTTCTGGGATCTATAAAAAGTTTCCTCATATAAAAAATATAATGATTTCACACACACACACACACTCATAGAGAAACTTTCAACTATAATGTCCTGATTAAAGGCAGTAGAATTTTAGGTGAGACCAGTTAGATTTCAAAAATAACAATAGGTCACTTTTTCAGTCTCTCTTCTTTTGGAAACGCACTGTTTTTTGTTTGTTTGTTTGTTTGTTTTGTCTTTGGTGTTTATTTTTGTTTGTTTTGGTTGTGCCCATGGCATGTGGAAGTTCCTGGGCCAGGGATCAACCCACACCACAGCAGGAACCAGAGCCTCAGCAGCGACAACACCAGATCCTTGACCTGCTGAGCCATCAGGGATCTCCTGGAAACACATTGTTTTATGAAGGGGAAAATGATAAATAGAAACCAAATTTAACTAGTAAACGTGATAGAAATCATTTAGAGATAACTGGAAATATCTTTCAAATGAATATGAAAGCTTTCTTCGCCCCTGAAGGGAGAGAAAATAGACTGTTCTGCTCTGGCCAAATAGTTAGGATTCTATATGTGTGATTTTCCACATCCATATCCAAATGTTCTGTGTTTAGAATATTCCTCTAAAGATTGTCTTCAGACACCTGAAGACAGCATATGCCCCAGGATCACAACACCTTTTCATGGAGTCTTAGTGGCAAAGGATAGAATGCAAAGCATTAGAATACCTTGGTCAAGTTCTCCCATATTCTGAGGCTATCCTTGAAGTCGGAATTAAAAGGAGAGCGTGGTGGCTAAGTAATGTTGTCTCATTTGCTTCAATAAGCAAAGTTAGAGGTTATTTATGATAACACAGCCATCAGAAGAATGCGTTCCTGTGCATTCTGAGGACAGGAAGCCCCACTTCAAGTCTTACTATTAAGTCCTTGCTGTGAAGGGGTAGCAAGTGGTATTAAGTTGTTAGATTAGCAAGGTTCTACTGCATTTTCACTTTAAGCCAGAGCGCTTTCACAGCTGAGCTGTAATGCTCTGAAAATGCCGGCATAACAAGATCCAGACATGGAGTTGAATCCCAAACAGTGAACAGTCAACAGCATTTATGTGCTGTTACCTTGCTGAAGCCATAAAGAGTCAGCACGTCTGAAAAGACACTGTGCATAGAGGAAGCCACTGCAGGAAATTGGTGGCTCTTTCAATAATAACACACCTCTACGGGGCAGGAACGCAGTTCTGTTTTCTAGAGGACACCAGCGTGAACCCCAGTCCCTTCTTGAGAAGGCAAGTAGATAGAATGAACGTAAATTATCCGATTAAAGACTAAATGTTACACTGAGCTCCCCAGAGTGTACACTGGGAAGAGAATTCCGAGGAGTCACATTTAGCCTGCTGGCCAAATGGGACTTGCCACATACTTGAGTAAACACAGGTTTCCTAATAAACTGCCTTTCTTAGAAATCTGAAGTGCTGAAGTCCTTGAGTTCAGGAGAACTTGAGTATCTCCGGGAGGCAGGCAAAGGGGTCAAGTTGTAGAAGAGAACTAGAAAGAAAACCCAAGGGCAATGTCTAACTAAGGAGTGTGAGAAATTACATCTCAGAAAAGTATGTTGCAGCTGTCTGTTGAGACTCTAGTGTGCAAAGTCGCCTGGACCCATGAATTGGTCGAACCTTGTACACACCCCCTTTGTCTGGTTTGATTCGAAGTAGTGTGTGACTTTGATTTCTCATGTGATTGATGCACTTGGCAGCTGTGACCCTGGACCCGTGCCAAGCCCAGGAAGGGAACAAAGAACTGGAGGTCTTGGTCTTGGACGTGAACTTGCCCACCTGTAGCAAAGGGGACAACATGCTGGTGGGGTTTCAGGGATAGGTTTTAACAAAGTGTGGAAGAGTTTAGTGATCATGACCGAGGACAGAAAGGTCATTTTTTCCTTTGCTTCCTTGGTAGCTCATCGGGAGACTTTAGGGCAGGGTCAATGAGGCAAACATCCGGGAGTCACAAGGTCAAGAATGTTGGATCCAGAAAGAAGAATGAAATCTATCAGTAATGCCCTTGGCAGCATCCAAAGTTGCACGGGGGAAGGTAGGACTGTTTTCTAGGAGGATGAACGATGACATGTGATTGGCTATCTTTGCAAACTTTGGCGTGTAAAAAATGAAAGGAAACCTTTACCCAGGATCAAAAGTAACCATCACTGGAGCTCACTGCTGTGGCACAGGGGGTTAATGTTCTGGCATTGTCACTGCTATGGTGTGGATTTGATTCATATGCCATGGGCGCAGCCAAAATAAATAAATAAATAAATAAATAAATAACCATCACTGTTTTAATATGCACAAGTTCCACGACTCCTTTTGACCCAAATGTTTCCTCTTTCCCAGACCAAACGTTTTCATACATCAAGGTCCTTAAATGCATGACATAGAAACTTTTTTAAATGAGGAAATTCCGGAGTTCCCCTTGTGGCTCAGTAGGTTAAGGGCCTGATGCTGTCTCTGTGAGGATGCAGATTTGATCCCTGGCCTCACTCAGTGGGTTAAGGATATGACATTGCCACAGGCTGCAGCGTAGGTTGCAGGTGTGACTTGGATCCAGTGTTGCTATGGCTGTGGCATAGCCTGGGAACGTACATATGCCGCAGGTGTGGCCATAAAAATTTTTTAAAAAATCCATTTAAAGTTAGAAAAATAAAATAAATGAAGAAAGTCAAAAAAAAAAAAAAAGACGCATTTTGACAGAAGTAGAATGAGCAAAAATCAGTTTCAGATGGTGTACCTGCGATCATAGCACCAAGGAGTCCCTGGGAAGAGAGTCACTGTGCTGAAGGGCGTGTTTGCAACGATTTGATTTCAGATATGGGCTCTGTGGCAAAACTTAACGTGGAGGTGGGTCTTCAAGGGCTACCGACAGAGAAAGACAATCATCACTCAAAAGGCGAGGTGGGGGAGGGGGGGGGCCGGGGGGGTGTGACTTTTCTTCTTTTCTTTTTTCTTTTTAGGGCCGCACCCACAGCATATGGAGGTGCCCAGGCTAGGGATCCAATCGGAGCCACAGCTGCCAGCCTACACCACAGCCACCGCAAGTCAGGATCAGAGCCACATCTGCCACCTGCACCATAGGTCACGGCAATGCCGGATCCTTAACTCACTGAGCGAGGCCAGGGATCGAACCCACAACCTCATGGTTCCTAGTGGGATTCGTTTCCGCTGCACCACAACGGGAACTCCTGCAAGGATTTTTTTTAAAGAAGCTGCTCCCCAGGGAAAATCAGAGGGGGGCAGTGGTGTAGAGGACAAACTGACAGGACAGAGAACACAAAGAAGTCAAACCAGAGAGCCATTTCAGGCAAGTCCCAGCCTCAGCCCGACCCTGCGAGAGCTGTGGAGTGTAAGTTACCCCTCAGACCTGGTTCCAACTCTGGGCCGAGAGCTGGGCTTTCATACTGGGTACCAGCCAGTCACTGGCTAACAGGCCCCCAGGAAAATCTAAATTCCCATCTTCCAAAGAGAGTCCTGGTGTTGGCCATTGGGTGCAAACTTAGAAGCCAAGGGTAGGGTATCAAGAAATGGAAAAATATGGAGTTCCTGCTGTGGCGCAACAGGTTAAGGATCAGGCATTGCCTCAGCTGTGGCATAGGTCGCAGCTATGGCTCAGATTCGATCCCTGGCCCAGGAACTTCCATATGCCGCAGGTATGGCTGGGGAAAAAAAAAAAAAGAAATTGAAAGATAATTTGGAGGGAATCAGAGCGCCAACTGTGTTCAGCACATGTATAAAACCTGTGTACAGGACAAGAATTAAGCATTTCAGATATGAACCCCAAATCCCAAGGGCAGACACTGCAGGTTGTGGAAGCTGCTTTACAACGGAGCTCACACAGGCAGGCAGCTCTATGCCGCTGGCAGCAGCAAAGTGTATACTTGCCATGTCTTTAAGCAATGACTGGTGATTCTTCCTCGCAGCTGCTATATCATCTTCCGTGCCCATCAAGCTTGTCTCTCTCCTCCTGCTGCCCTGGGAGCAGTGGGTGCCGGACTGCTCTGGCAACACCTCTGACCAGAGGCACCTAACAAGCCTCTTTCTTATTCAACCTGTGTCCGGAGGAACTCTTTTTTTTTCCCCCTCTCCAGACTGAGGGCTGGAGAGGCTGAGACAATTCTCTTCAAGACGGTGTCATCAAGGGCTAGACTCTGTGCTACAAATACTATAAGGATATGACGAAAACAGAGATTAATTAGGACTGGAGAAATCATGGAAGGCTTCTTGGAGGAGATGGACTTCATCTTGGCCTTGAAAATCAGTGGAATTCAGAGAAGTGGAAGAGAGAAAGAAGGGCATCCTGGCGGAGGGAAACAAACTGGGCAGAGGCACAGAGGCAAGACCCGGCAGGCACTTTTATGGCACAAGCTAAAGACAGGCTTAGCTCCAGTGAGGAATCACCACACAAAAGGCCGACTGTCGGTCGCCCCGGGCCTGAAAATTGGGTCATGGTCTTAAGCCGTCTCCCACTCCCGCTCGCTTCCGCTTCTTTCTGACTCTCTGCCCACTTCCCCACTCAGGCTGGCTTTCCATCATGCTGCGATGCGCGCTGGATCATCCTTCTAATTAATACGTGCCAGGTTCCAGGAGCTGACAAGCTTTCAATACAAAGAAACAAATGATACAAGCCAGGACGGAAAGCAGAACAAAATAAAGACGGCAGGGGGTGCTTGGAGTGAACAGCATCACGGAACAGGCGAATTTCCGAGACTTTTTGGAAAAGGGGAAACCTGATGTGTTAATTAGGAGTCTGTGTCAGTAATAAGACGGCTCAGAGGAAGGTAATGAAAGAAACAAAGGGGGCAGTGGGGGGACTGTTCAGGCAGAATGGAAGTGAGAGGGGAAGGAGAGGGGAGAGCTGATTATTCTTCTCTGTTATTTAACGTACGTCTGTGGTCTGTTGGCTCCATAAGACAGGACTCAGCCTTTTGTGTTGTACAAAGCACCACGAATAAAGCGCTTCGGGTATAAATAACATGCGGCTTCTGCCCCCAGGACCCAATGCAACAGGAAGTATTGCAGCCTTACCAGCTCCAGCTGGTGGCGGATTGGGGCTTTTCTGAGCATATTCTTCTTAGAGAAACTGCTGAGAGGAGCCAGTAGAAGGGTTCAAAACAAGAGGAAGCTCAGCGAGGCAGTGAGGCACCAGAGCACCTCCAATGAGGGAAAGGGGCCCCGTGCAGCCTGCATCCAGCTTCAGTCCACCTGGCAGAGGGGATTCAAGCTCTGGTGCTGGAATCAGACAGACATGGTTCTAACCCCAGCTCCACCACTTGCTGGCTGTGTGGTCCGATCTTCCAGCTGGTGCTGCTGAGCCGAGAAAAAGACAGGGTATCGTCCATGCCACTGCCAGATCCATTTTCCAAAAGTGCGGCTTCAGGGGTATCTTTCTGCTGTTCAGAACCGGTACCTGACTGCTGAATAGAGTTAGTTCACTGTGGGCTTTGGGGACTGAGCGAGTTAACCCTGTCACACCTCTCGCTCTCCTTCTCTGAAGAAAGGATGCTAAAAGAGTCACAGCATTGTTGGGCTGCTGTAAAAATGGAAGATAATCCTTATAAAGTATTTGGAATGTAGTAAGTGCTCAATTAACATAAATTTTCATTGTTGGTTAAGGGACTGCTTGAGAGCAGAGTCCAGCTCTCCCTTTGCTAACTTTGTGATCTTGGGCAAATTTCTTAATGTGTCTAGGCCTCAGTTTCTTACCTGTAACAGAATTGTTGAGGGGATTAGATGAGTTAATGCTTCTTAAGCATCTTTTTTTTTTTTTTGGGTGGGGGAGCCTCACCTGAGGCATATGGAAGTTCCCAGGCTAGGGTTTGAATAGAGCTGCAGCTGCGTCCTAAGCCACAGCCACAGCAATGCCAGATCAGAGCCACATCTGTGACCTCTGTTGCAGCTTGCAGCAACACCAGATCCTTAACCCACTGAGCAAGGTCAGGGATGGAACTGGAATCCTCATGGACACTATGCTGGGTTCTTAACCCACTGAGCCGCAACAGGCACGCCTCTTAAGCATCTTAACCAGTACTCGGTGTTCAGTAAGCTTCCGTTTTATATTAACATGCTCTCACCACCCACAGCAGTACCATCACCATCATCCTTTAGATCTAAGGGAAAAAAGGACATTGGGAATATTCGGAAAACAGTCCCTGAGGTTCCCCCCCCTCCACCAGGCGGGGGGACAAGGAGAAGGAGGGATTGGACACTCTCCACTGTCCTCTCTAGGGACTCAAGCAGGCCCTTTGGTCTCTGAGACATTTGTGATGACGGAGGGGATCCCAAATCCCCAATGTGCCTGCTGTCTCCGGTTACATTCTCCAGGCCTTTCTGTTTTAACGCTGAGTATCCTTCCATCCTGAGCCACCTGCAGGTGCGGTGAACCTTTCCAAATCGTCTTTGGGGATCATGGTGATTAGGTGGAGAATTCCAGCATCTTTTTCCCGTGCTCTCTGCTGTCATGTGTGTTGCTCATGGAACATTCGCTATGTGGACCTGAGGAAGACATGTTACTGGTGTCCCCACACCGCACCCCCCGCTTCCCTTTCTGAAGGTGACGAGTAACGTTACCCCCACTTTGTGTCCTGTCACTGAGGCTGTCAAACATGTCCCCACCCCTTTGCCAAAGGGATGGGTATGCATCTCAAACAGGGTAAATCGAAATCATTATGGTGTTTGTATGAGAGCTGGGGGTGAGGGCGGAGTACAGGTGAGCCTCCCTGTCCTGCTTTGGGATCAAGAGAGCTAAGGAGGAGTTCCTGTCGTGGCTCAGTGGTTAATGAATCCGACTAGGAGCCATGAGGTTGCGGGTTCGATCCCTGATCTTGCTCAGTGGCTTAAGGATCTGGTGTTGCTGTGAGCTGTGGTGCAGGTGGAAGACGCGGCTCGGATCTGGCGTTGCTGTGGCTCTGGTGTAGGCCGGTGGCTGTAGCTCTGATTGGATCCCTGGCCTGGGAACCTCCATATGCCATGAGAGCAGCCCTAGAAAAGGCAAAAAGACAAAAGAAAAAAAAAAGAGAGAGAGAGAGACAGAGAGAGAGAGCTAACATGGGAGTCTGATAAACCAGAGCATTCCTGCTGCCATGTTGGAAAGATTCTGAGAGTGAAGTCAGACCAAGTCAAAAAATGAACAAACCCCTCATGTCATAGCTTGAATCATTTGATACAGCCATGCCTGAAGGCAGCCAACTTCAGACTTCCCAGGTACCTAAGACAATTAACTCCCTAAAACTGATTGAACTGGATTTCAGTCACTTGTGCTGGCTAATACAGTGCCTCTATTTGCAACCACGAAAATTTGCTCCATATACATGAAACTCATGCAGATGACATGATACTATACATAGAAAACCCTAAGGACTCAACCCCAAAACTACTTGAACTGATTAATAAATTCAGCAAAGTAGCAGGCTATAAGATTAACATTCAGAAGTCAGTTGCATTTCTGTATACCAGCAATGAAATATTAGAAAAGGAATACAAAAATACGATACCTTTTAAAATTGCACCTCACAAAATCAAATACCTCGGAATATACCTGACCAAGGAGGTAAAGGACATATATGCCGAGAACTATAAAACTTTAATCAAAGAAATCAAAGAAGATGGAAAGAAATGGAAAGATATTCCATGTTCCTGGATTGGAAAAATCAATATTGTAAAAATGGCCATACTACCCAAAGCAATCTATACAGTCAATGCAATCCCTATCAAATGACCCATGATATTTTTCACAGAACTAGAACAAACAATCCAAACATTTATATGGAACAACAAAAGACCCAGAATCGCCAAAGCAATCCTGAGAAACAAAAAGCAAGCAGGAGGCATAACTCTCCCAGACTTCAAGAAATACTACAAAGCCACAGTCATCAAAACAGTGTGGTGCTGGTATCAAAACAGACAGACAGACCAATGGAACAGAATAGAGAACCCGGAAATAAACCCTGACACCTATGGTCAATTAATCTTTGACAAGGGAGGCAAGAACATCAAATGGGAAAAAGAAAGTCTATTCAGCAAGCATTGCTGGGAAACCTGGACAGCTGCATGCAAAGCAATGAAACTAGAACACACCCTCACACCATGCACAAAAATAAACTCAAAATGGCTGAAAGACTTAAATATACGACAGGACACTATCAAACTCCTAGAAGAAAACATAGGCAAAACACTCTCTGACATCAACATCATGAATATTTTCTCAGGTCAGTCTCCCAAAGCAATAGAAATTAGAGCAAAAATAAACCCATGGGACCTCATCAAACTGAAAAGCTTTTGCACAGCAAAGGAAACCCAAAAGAAAACAAAAAGACAACTTTCAGAATGGGAGAAAACAGTTTCAAATGATGCAACCGACAAGGGCTTAATCTCTAGAATATATAAACAACTTATACAACCCAACAGCAAAAAAAAAAATCAATCAATGGAAAAATGCAAAAGACCTGAATAGACATTTCTCCAAAGAAGATATACAGATGGCCAACAAACACATGAAAAAATGCTCAACACCGCTGATTATAAGAGAAATGCAAATCAAAACTACCATGAGATATCACCTCACACCAGTCAGAATGGCCATCATTAATAAATCCACAAATAACAAGTGCTGGAGGGGGTGTGGAGAAAAGGGAACACTCCTGCACTGTTGGTGGGAATGTCAACTGGTACAGCCACTATGGAGAACAGTTTGGAGATACCTTAGAAATCTATACATAGAACTTCCATATGACCCCGCAATCCCACTCTTGGGCATCTATCCAGACAAAACTCTACTTAAAAGAGACACGTGCACCCGCATGTTCATTGCAGCACTATTCACAATAGCCAGGACATGGAAACAACCCAAATGTCCATCGACAGATGATTGGATTTGGAAGAGGTGGTATATATACACAATGGAATACTACTCAGCCATAAAAAAGAATGACATAATGCCATTTGCAGCAACATGGATGGAACTAGAGAATCTCATACTGAGTGAAATGAGCCAGAAAGACAAAGACAAATACCAGATGATATCACTTATAACTGGAATCTAATACCCAGCACAAATGAACATCTCCTCAGAAAAGAAAATCATGGACTTGGAGAAGAGACTTGTGGCTGCCTGATGGGAGGGGGAGGGAGTGGGAGGGATCGGGAGCTTGGGCTTATCAGACACAACTTAGAATAGATTTACAAGGAGATCCTGCTGAATAGCATTGAGAACTTTGTCTAGATACTCATGTTGCAATAGAAGAAAGGGTGGGGGAAAAATGTAATTGTAATGTATACGTGTAAGGATAACCTGACCCCCTTGATGTACAGTGGGAAAATTTTTAAAATTATAAAAAAAAAAAAAAGAAAAAAGGAATTGGCTTACACAGTTACAAATGCTGGTTAAGTCCAAAGTCTGCAGGGTATGCCAACAGAATGGAAACCCTGGGAAGAGCTGATGTTTGAGTCCAAAGGCTGAGTCAGCCGGCAGAATTCCCTCTTCTTCCAAAGAAGTCGGTCTTTTTTTTTTTTTTTTTCCTATTAAGGCCTTCAACTGAGTAGATATGGAGAGTAATCTGCTTTATTCAAAACTGACTGATTTCAACGTTAATCCCACCTAAAAATATCTTCACAGAAACATCTAGAATAATTTGACGGACTAAGGGGCCCATGTGGGCTCCATGGCCTAGCCACACTGACACATGAAATTAACCATCCTATCTCCTCAAATGGTTTTTGGAACATCTACTTCCCAAAACGAGGCCCTGGGGGGACCATGAGCAGAGAGGCTGCTGAGTGTCCATGAGACACCACCAGCAAAATGCAAACCCTCCTGTCCCTATGTCTGGAGACTCCCTAAAATTCAGTGCCAGGTAAAGGGTGTTGAATGCCCAGGATAGCAACTGGGAGCTTTGGTCATGGAGAGTTGGGCCTTTATATTAAAATATCCACATCTGCATCCATAGCCTCACTAGGCTTGTGGGCATTTAGGCTATGGTTTCTTTTTAATTCGTTGATCCTAAAGACTTGTCTGTCTGTCTTTATAGTGAGTAACCAGCACATGCTGGGACAGGGTACAAGTCGTCCATGTTTGCTCAGTGAATAAGTCTCCACAAATATTTGCATAAACAAGTGGCTTATTCATTAGAGGTTGACCTGGAAATAGACACTATGACTCGTGTTAGTCCAGTGGCGCAGGCACAAGACTTGACAGCAGCCACCTGCCGTGGTAAAAGAAGCCCTACCTGAGGTCTCAGTTCTACCTCTGGTCATGGGCCTTAGGCACGTGCCACCCTCTCTGGGGTTCTGGTTCATGGTTTGTAAAGCTAGGAGTTTAGACACGGTGAGCTGTAGGGTTTCTTCCTGTTCTCCGATCTACAATTCAGTAGATTATCCAGAGAGTGACCAAACACCAGGATATGGTATAGGCGATTCATAATCACGAAAGGAGATTCAGGGAAGATGCCAACTGACTCCTGTCTCACCTTCTCTACTTGATTTCAAGAGCAATTTCCTCTTTGAACCATCAGACCAAGTAAACGATTCTTTACCATCCAGGATCTCTTTTTATTTTATTTTATTCTATGGAGTCCCCAGGCCAGGGATCAGAGCCAAGCCGCAATTGTGACCAATGCCACAGGTGCAATGCTGGATCCTTTAACCCCCTGGGCCAGGCCAGGGATCGAACCCTCACCCTGGCATTGCAGAGAACCACAGATCCCATTGCACCACAGTGGGAACTCCTTACTGTCTTTTAATAAACTATTAGATCTAGTGTTTAAGGAGATGTTTTTACAATATCTAAAATTAGATTTCCCTTGTGGTTCAGCGGGTTAAGGATCTGGTGTTGTCACTGCAGCAGGCTGCATTCTCCTGTTACCCTCCTCGCCCGGGAACTTCCCCAAGCCACAGGTGCGGCCAAAAAAAAAAAAAAAAACCCACAACAAAAACAAAACCTAAAATTATACAATATAAATACACATAAAGAAGAAGTTTAAGATTGCATAATCCCCAAACCCAGGGATTACCCCCCGTTAACTTTTTGGAACACATCCTTCCAGACATTTTCTATGAATATATATGCAATTTTTTTCTGGGTCGAAAACATGGGGCCATGCTGTGCATCACTAGTTCTAAAGTTTGATCTTTAGGATGCTTGGGCCAGGGTTCCTTCTCGATTTGTTTCTTGGTTATTTTTCTCTTTTTTTGGTCTTCAGGATCTCCTCACAATAGCATCTCGGCTTCAGCTTTTATTGGAAACACAGTAACAAGAGGCGGGGCTTTGTCTCAATGGCTGGAGATGAAGGTTGAGAAAGTCAACATACAGAAAGCTCTTGGGAGGGTCCGAGTAGGAAGGACTTTTTACCCAGGTGGCCTCTCCCTTGGCAATGGGTTGGATTATATCCTCCCAAAAGCTGTGTCCAAGTCTTAGCCCCAGGTTCCTGTGAATGTGACCTTATTTGGAAAGAGGGGATTTGCAGATGTAAGCAAGAACTTTAAGCCATTTGTGTATTCACAGAAGTTGTGGGCCCTAAATCCAGTGACTGGTGTCCTTACAAAAGAAGGAGATTTGAGACACAGAGACACCCAGAGGAGAAGGCCACGCCACGATGGAGCAGAGATCAGAGTGCGGTCCACGAGCCAAAGAACACGCAGGATTGCCCACAACCCCCAGAAGCTAAGAAAAAGGTGTGAACTGCGTTCGCCCTTGGAGCTTCCAGAAGGAACCAATCCCGCTGTGCCTCGATGTTGGATGCTGGCCTCCAGCCCCGAGAGAGAACAGGTTTCTGCTGCTGTGAGCCACCAAGTCCACGGTAACGTCTGATGGCAGCCCCGGGAAGCCTTGTACATTTTCTGCTCTGTTCTTGCATTGTGTTCTTGTTTCCTGACTTGCCTGGGGAGCCTTGAATGCCTTGTCAGCAGACCTGGGAAGTCAGTCCTGGCAAGTGAGGTCAGGTCTATTTCCATCTCCTGAACAAGAACGTTCAGAAAACATGAGAGTTTTTCCCAGAAGAAGAATGACAGGCTGTACAAATGGCCACCCCCCCACCCAAATTCAGATGGAGAAAGGCAGTGGAAGCAAAACTACAATAGTGACTGCTAGTATACAAAGTGTTTAGAGAAAAGCCCACCAAAATCTCCAATGGAAAAACAAAGCCCCAACACCTGGTACTTGTTCTAAGGTGTCCTCCATCCGGGAGAACGTTGGGGTCCGAATTATTATGTCTCATCTCTTCTCTTTGACCAAACTGTCATTGCTGCTGCTAATAGCTGAGGAGATATCAAAGGCAATAGCTTGTCCTGCACAGAGAGACTTCTGCTCTAAATCAATTTTGCTAAAAACACTATATTTTTTCTAAAATAGCTCTTTTAGATCTTCTGAGCTGTTTGTTTGTCCCATGTTAGCACCACATGAAGCATATCTTACTGCATCTACCCTTCCTTTCATTTACGCCAGCAGAAAAAAAAAAGTGCATGTCACACTTTTTTTTTTTTTGTCTTTTTAGGGCCGCACCCGTGGCATATGGAGGTTCCCAGGCTAGGGGTTGAGTCAGAGCTGTACCCACTGGCCTACACCACAGCCACAGCAACACCAGATCCGAGCCACGTCTGTGACCTACACCACAGCTCAGGGCAATGCCGAATCCTTAACCCACTGAGTGAGGCCAGGGATCGGAGCTGCGTCCTCTTGGGTGCTAGTCAGATTCGTGTCCACGGAGCCACAGTGGGAACTCCCTTTTGTATCCCTGTTTATTAGATTCCACATATTCGTGATCTCATATGATATTTGTCTTTCTCTGTCACACTTTCTGAGAAATATTGTGACAGAGGATGAGAGGCAGCATCCTTCTCTAAGGGGGCCTGTTCTCATGTTATGACGGGGGTCTGTTAGAATTGAAAATTACCTTGGAAGCAGGATTAGGGTCTAACATTGAAGAAACTGGTTTCCAATTTTGTGCTTTAAATTACAGCCATGAATTTTGTGTGGTCAGAATTTCAAAAATTAATTTTGTTTTCAAGAAAACTTTCTATTGTGCTAACAGCTTTTATTTTACCTAAACTGTCATTCACTTGCACTGAAACGAATAAACTGTACTAATTGCAGTTTAGATCCACCCAAAGTAGAGAAACCCAGGTTACAGGAGAGTAGAGAGAACTGAGAATATTCATTCAACAGTTGTTTTTGTTTTTTTTTCTTTCGCTTTTTAGGGCCATGCCCTCATCATATGGACATTCCCAGACTAGGGGTCAAATCCGAGCTGTAGCCGCAAGCCTACACCACAGCCACAGCAACACGGGATCCGAGCTGTGTCTATGACCTACACCATAGCTCACAGCAACACCAGATCCTTAACCCACTGAGCAAGGCCAGGGATCAAGCCTGCATCCTCATGGATACTATTCAAATTTGTTTCCATTGCGCCACAATGGGAACTCCCCCAACAATTTTTTTTTTGTCTTTTTTGTATTTTTAGGGCCACACCCATGGCATATGGAAGTTCCCAGGCCAGGGGTCTAATTGGAGCTGTTGCTGCTGGCCTATGCCACAGCCATAACAACGCCAGATCCAAGCCACGTCTCTGACCTACACCACAGCTCATGGCAATGCCGGATCCTTAACCCACTGAGCAAGGCCAGGGATCGAACCTACAACCTCATGGTTCCTAGTCAGATTTGTTTCTACTGTGCTATGACAGAAATTCCTCAACAAATTTTTATTTTAGGTTTTTTCACTTTCTTTAATGAACCAGGTCCCAGTGACAGGTGCTGAGAGACCCCATCTCAGAGCTCAGAGTCCAGCAGGGGAACCAGAGGATGTCAACGAAGGGGGACTGTGACTGGTGTGTGCCTGGAGCCACAGCAGCGATGACAAGGGCTCCAGCCTCAGTGGAGGGAGTGCTTCCCAGGCCGAGACATCACAATGGAAACTCGAGGGGGCGAAGAGGGGCAGGGGAGGAGAGGGAAGTGAACAAGGTGGGGGGAACCAGAGCCGCAAAGGCCCAGGGCTTTGGCGATCATGGAAAATTCGAGAAGCTGAACACGGAGCAGAAGGGTGGGAATACGGAGGCTGGGGAGCGGGGAAAGCCTCCGAGAGTGGAAGTCCTTCAGTGAAGAGGGACTGGATGACAAAGAGCATGGAAATCAGGCCAAGAAGCGTGCCCTGTGTTCTGAGGGCACCAGGAGAGGCAGTACAAAGGTTTAAGCAAGGTGTGATGTGACCAGGTTTGCGTGGCACAGTCAGACAGCACTAAGAGAGGAGCCAGGCCGAGAAAGGCAAGGAAATTAAGCTCGGTTGTACACATCTTCTTAGGGAGCAAATCCCACAGCCTACAATGGCAGAGTCCACTTATTTCAAGCAAAAGAGGTCTATATCGTAAAACTCTCCTGTACGCTTTAATCTGTGCCAAGACACCCAAGCAACTTAATCCTGAAAACTGCTAGTAAATAAATGATTGGTCTGACTCTCGGACCTGAAAACAATGAAATATGAGCCGAGACTTGAGCTGTTTGCCTTCCTCGGGAAACACGGTGCGGCCATGGTCCTTGGCATGGATGAGAAGCATCTTTCATTTCATGCACTCGGAGTAGGCAGCCCTAATAAAGGGTGATGTTTGAACATTTCAAACCAAATCCCCTCCGTTGAGGGTGTTAAACAACTTGTTATTTTAAGCAATTTAGACAGACATTTGCATATACAAGCAAGCACCGTCTTTGAACTAGCCCATTATATAACCTCACTTATCCCTGCAGGTAATAAGCTGCTATAAATGCAGAATTAGATATAATCCCAGGTTTTCTGTGTGTGCATGTGCAGTCAGACCAATAAGAAATAAACACACTTGTTAGGAACAATAGCTGCCTTCCACTTCACTTACCTCTTATGAATTATTTTCTGCTCTCAATTCCAAATCAAGAAAAACACATCCTATTTCCTAAGTCATGCTATCAAATAAGCGTCAGAAGAGGTAATATTGAAAGACACTGCAAAGAAACGTGTTGGAGTGAGACATGTGAGCCTGCTGGTATAACATCTAGAAATAGAATCTTCTATTCTTTTCTCTCCACATCCTATTCAAGGCATCTCCATCTCATTCATGCATTCATTCATTCGATCATTCAGCCAATTTTTTTTTTTTTTTTGCTTTTTAGGGCCACATCTGCAGCATATGAGAAGTCCCAGGCTAGAGGTCGAATCTGAGCTACAGCTGCCCGCCTAGGCCACAGCCACAGCAAGGCAGGATCCGAGCAGTGTCTGTGACCTACACCACAGCTCACGGCAACGCCAGATCATTGATCCACTGAGAGAGGCCTGCATCCTCATGGATACTAGTCGGATTCCTTTCTGCTGCGCCATGACGGGAACTCCCATTCAACCAAATTTTAAGCCGTGTTTTGAATATTAAAAGTGAGATTTCAGGAGTTCCCGTCATGGCTCAGTGGTTAACGAATCTGACTAGGAACCATGAGGTTGCGGGTTCGATCCCTGCCCTTGCTCAGTGGGTTAAGGATCCGGTGTTGCCATGAGCTGTGGTGTAGATTGCAGATGTGGCTCGGATCCCGCGTTGCTGTGGCTGTGGCATAAACCAGCAGCTACAGCTCCGATTAGACCCCTAGCCTGGCAACCTCCATATGCTGCAGGAGTGGCCCAAGAAATGGCAAAAAGACAAAAAAAAAAGTGAGATTTCAGGTCAAATAAGGTACCTTCCTGCCCTCCAACACAGTGAACAAGCAATGGACAGCTGAGACGTTGGAATTCTTTCTGCTGCTTCAGAAGAGGACAATGTGTGACATTGATCCCATCTCTTCTCAGGTCTGAGGAGCAGCACAGGCTCTGGACCAGGCTCTCTAGGGCTTGAATCCCAGCTCTGCCACTCACAAGCATCAGACCTGGGCAAGTTATCCCCCCTGTGTGAGCCTCATTTTTCTCATCCAAAATGGAAATCCTCAAAGAGCTTACTTAATCTGATTGTCTTGAGGGTTAAATCAATTAAGATTTGTAAAGTGCCTACAACAAGGCCAGGAACATAGGAAGAACTCATTTAATTTTCGCCTGGAATTTGTGCCTGGGATTCCTGCCTGGAAATCATTATCTATATGACTGCTCTGTGCAGGGCAACACCCCAGCTCCTGCAGGGAGGCCCAAAGGTGGGTGTTGCATTCTAGCAAGTAGGTATAATCTGTACACAGATAAGCACCTGTAAGGAAGATGTGCTCAAGACTGCAGGCCAGCTGCAGAATGCTAATATTTGTTATCCACTGCTGCAAAATAAGTTCCCGCAAACCCAGGGCCTTGAAATAACACACACGTATTATCTCATAGTTCTTAAGGGTTAGGGATCTGGGGTTGATTGAGCCAGATACTCGCTTCAGAGTCTCTCACAGGCTGCTGTCAAGGTACTGGCTGGGGCTGGGTTCTCATCGGAAGGCTCAATCGGGAAAGAATGCTCTTCCCAATGCACGTTGGCAGAATTCAGTTCCTTGAAGGCTGTTGGATTGAGGGCCTCAGATCCTTGCTGGCCATTGCCTGGAGGCCTCCCTCATTTCCTTGCCAAGTGGGCCTCCAACATGGCAGCCTGCTTTATCAAGGCATACAACCCAAAAATGCAATAGAAAGAGTGCACTAGCAAGATGGAGGTTGTAATCTTATGCAGCCTAATCACCAACAATCTGATGAGGGCAGTGAGGGAAGCACAACTTCCCATTAGCATCCATCTCGCTGATGCTCTGAACTGCCACACCCTCTGCCCCCCCCCTATCCACACTCATGGGGACCCAACCTCTCTATGTCTCCCTAGCGGTTGCCTCAGAGTTGGATTCTGGGAGGACGCAGAAGCTCAACTCAGGTGACCATCTTGTCAGCAACCAGAAATTCTATGTCAATCTCTCATATATGAATCTTAGCTCCTTTAGCATTGTGACACTCTACATGGGTCCCTGTAAGTCCCCTATATTCATTCAGGGTGCCCGTCCCCCACCTTCTATAGGCATTGCTCCAAAGAGTTCATACCTTCCTCAGAGTGCTTCCCTGGAAACCCTGGAACCAATTCTCTCAGATGCCTCCAGAACCAAAACAGCCTGAGAAATTACAAATCCCCACGGTGGCCTGTAGCTAATGACTGACTGTGCAGCACTATTAAAACTCAGCTCCCTTTCAGGCAGGATAAACTCTGCTGGCCAATTTATTCTTGAAAGCTCCCCAGCGCTTCCAGTGGTGTCTGGAACTTCACTTGAAATCACAAGCTTGCCTGGCTAAATTTTGTTCCCTATTCTACTCTTCCTGCTCCCTTTTCAACTTCTCTTGGGGCAACATGCTTAATAAGTTATTTATACGCAAACCCTCTCCTCAGGCTCTGTATCTGGGGAACTTGCCTAAGACAGATGGTGCCATAAGAAGTTGCAGGAAGCTGGCTTTAAGGATGGGATTCTGGATGTAGCTCACTCACCAGCAAGATGAAAATGGAGATCCCATCCCTAGTGGTAGGTGACATTCTATATCTTTTTTTTTTTTTCTGTATTTGTTAGAACATCAGCATATCTTTATTTTATACACAATAAAATTATATATAAGGATTTATCTGATGTTACTTACATAGGACATATATATGACAAACCTCTAATCAGTAGTATATGATGAAGCATCAAGAAAGATATTTTTTATGTACCAAGCATTAATTATGGCATTCTACACCATCTCTAGCTTTTGAGAAATACAGAGGAAATAACAATTATAACAATTATGTAGTTGGGTGGAACTGGGCTTGAGCAGTTCTAGAACACACAAGTAAATTGCATAAAGCAGGGGCCCAGGCCCTGTTATCCACCAAGCAAAGCATCTTCATCAGCTCACACTTACGACCTCATGGAGTATCCACTATGACAGGCTGTACAGGAAAGATCCCAAATTTGGTTCATAGATGGGTTAACTCTGTATATTGTGCAAAGTGAAAATGGACAGGTGTATTATAGCATCCCCCCTCACCACCAGAGGTGGCTCTGAAGAAACCAAGGATGCTAAATCATTGTAATAGGCATGGCCCCTGGAGATCCAATTTGTGTGGAGGGAGAGGTGGCCCCAGCTAAAGATATACATGAACTCATGGGCCATGGAAACTGACACACTGGTTGGTCATGCGGATGGAGGATCACAACTGAAAGATGGGGGACAAGGAGGTTTAGGGAAAGAGGATCTATGGGAGTGAGGATCTTTGCACTTTATATCCATGCCTACCAGAGGGCATTCACTGCAGAAGAGGCATTAAGCAAACCAGTGAGCAGGGCATCATCTAGCTATTGCCACTGATGAATATCCAACCCGTCAGAAATTGACTCTGAGCCCCACAATAGGACCATTCCTTGAGAAGACCAACCAGAGACTTGATGGCAAGTTAAATACATAAGATTCCCTTTCACCCTGGAAATGGCAGCATCTTGTTCTGAGATTGCTGCAAATTCATTGTACATATTTGCCTTACCTGCCTGTAGTATTGTGGCAAGTCTCCTTCTCTGAGGTCTCAAAAAGTCTGAAATACGGACACAGAATCTCACAAAACCTTTTCGGCCCCAAAGAGGTATAGTAATGGGCAAATGACTAGGGGATTCATGGATCCCTCAACCTAACCCACCATTCTAGTCTGATCTATTGTAACCACCTTCTGAAGGCAGAAGATGGCACTAACTTAGAAAGGATACCCTGTGAGGTTGGGGCACCATCCTTCATGAGGCAGCATGTGCCTTAAACTGAGAGCCATTATTTTGTGTTGTGTCTCCAGGGACTTGAATACACAGGTTCAGGAACCAAGGGGTAGAAAGCGAAGTAGCCTGGCTCACTGCCACTCTCAGGGACCTTTTTTGTTAATGCATCCTTCCTGTCCTCACAACTCCAGGGCATTGGGCCTAGAGGTTCATGCCAGGGAACACAGAGGAAGAGTCCCACTAAACTTAAAAACTACTGCTGCAGTCCTATTATTCTGGACTCTATGTGGGCAGAGAAATCTATGATCCTGCTGGCAGAGGTAACTGACCCTGATCATCACGGGAAGGCAGGGCTGCTGTTACATAACCAGGAATATGTATGGCACTCAGCTGATCTGCCAGAGTGTCTCTTGCTACTTCCAAGCCCAGTTTTAACTCAAAATAGGCAGTGAGAGCAACCACTTCCTAAAAGAGACCTGGCAGCAAGGAGCTCAGCCCCCTAAGTGTGAAAATTGCGGCCCCTCCAGGCAACCCCCCTAGACTAGCAAAAGGGCTAGTGGAGGATGAGGGGACTATAGAATAGATGGTAAAGAAGAGAGATGACGATTATTAGTTATAACCTTGGGACCAGCTGCAGGCGCAAGAGCTATAGTTTGTCCCACTAGATTTGTGACCAGTTAGAATCTTGAATAAGCTGGGACAAGATGGAAACTTAACCAGGGAACATGTGAATCTGAATGCTGCAAGGGGTGGACTATAGTGTATGCTTTTGGTACTTTGCCCAAAACCCCTCGGATCCCCTTTACTTGTTCACTGTCCCCATCCTCTAGCTTCCGGGTGCTTCTCTCCTAATGGCTCACACCTCCAGCCTTCAAAGAACTACCCTTAATCTATTAGAGTCCCTTCACCTCGACTCACTCTGGAAGTGTTGGGTGTTCAGGAAGGCCCATCGCCAGGGGCTGGTAAGAGCAGGGGTATAAAAACCCAGCTCCCTTGCTTCAGGGCCGACCAACTCTCTGTGTAATTTGTGCCCCACAGCTGCCTCTGGATCAAGCTGAGGCTGGAACTTGACCTTACATTCCTGCCTTGCTTGCCTTATCCTCCTGCCCTATTCCGCTTCCCTTATTAGTGTCTTCTGGAAGCTTGTCCTTAATAAATTGCTTGCACAATCAAGAATCGAGATAAAACAAGACAGTTTCCTAATAGCAAATAAACTCTCTGTGCACAGGGCACTGTTTGGGGGGGGAAAAAATCTTTTAATCTCCCACAATACGTAGCCCACCATGGGATACACACAACAAGTAGATCTGGATTTTGGCAAATTCTTTGGTTTAGATTCTCTTCCTTTAGTAAGAATCTGAGAACCCTAAGTCGCAACTCCCTTACTACATTACAGACTGGGACATCTGTAAATTATCGATGATAAATCAGTGTAAACTGTATGTGCCAGGTTTTCTGGACAACCTCGATTTCAGCTTCTCCATCTCCTTGTCAGACCATTTCCAGACAGCGTGTCCCAGTTGGTGTGTTGGTTGGATAGGAAAGGACGGGACGATGTGCTAGCCAAGAGGCAGCTGACGGAGGACACTTAACTATTTAAAAAAAAAAGCAGGGACCTTGAAGTTAAGCAAGACTGGACATCAAATTCTGGCTCCACGCCAACCGGTTCTCCGACCGTAGCCACATTTTATTCACGTTCAAATGAAGGTACTAGCTCCTGCTTCACAGCACAGAAAATGAGTTCATGTATGCAAAGTGCTTAACATTGCTCCTCGACCTAGTAAAGCTCAAAAAAGGGTTCCTTTCAGAAGGCGGATAAAGGTCCTCAGCGGAGTTTGGGGACGTCACTGTCCTTACACAGCCGGGAGAGGCAATGCCGAAGTGTTTCCGTTCATTTCTCCTCTGCGGGCACAGGACACAAGCCAAAGGAAGAGAGGACGTCTTCCCGGCCGAAAGGGTCGACCTCAAAGGAGGACGGCCCGGGCCCCTGGGCCCCCGTGTAGCTCCTCGCCCGCCGCTCCGACCCTCCCCCACTTCCCTCCGGGCTGGGCTGAAGTAGGTGAAGGGTGGAAGCCTAGAGACTGCGCCGCGGAGGCGGAAGGCCGCCGCCGGTTTCCTAGCAACGGCCGCCCCGCCCCATCCCACCCTGCGTGGCGCGGCGGCGCCGGGAAGCTGGGGGCGGGCCGCCGTTGCTATGGTAGCGCGTCCGCCCCGCCGGACGCCGGCGGAACCTGCAGGAAGCTGGGGCTCTGGGCCCCGCGTGAGCTGCGGGGCGACCTTCCCCCACCCCACCGCCAGCTCCAGCTTCGGTCCGGCGGGGACCTGCGCCATCTGTAAGCGTGGCCGCCGGGCTGCGTGGCCGCCGGGCTGCAAGGCCGCTTGGTCCCCACTCGCTTCCCAGCCGCCTGGGCCAGCTAACGGCCTGGCTGTCTCGTGAGGACAGAGTTGGTCATCCGGGCTAGGTCTAGGCTGAATTAACTGTTTTGGAATTTCATTGGACCTTTTTTCCTCTACCGTTGCAAGAGACACGTACATGTGTGTACACACACACACACACACACACACACACCCAGGGTCCCGTTCTTTTCTATCAAGTGTTTCACCTGAAGGATCTTTAATCTTGGAAAGAGAATATGCAGAAAACAGAGCGGCTTCCAAAATTAGCCTTTTAAAACGACACTACAAATAAGTATCATATTTCACGAGGCCCATTTTAAACTGAAAATGCCCATGGCTGGAAGGGTATTCTGGATTCTGGACTTGAATTTGCATTCTTCTGAATTCCTCTCTGCAATGATCTGCGTTTGGGCAATTCAGTTGTGGGGTATTTAAACGTATTCGCCTCTAGCTAATGTTGTGTGTTATGATTGCTCTGTTAAAGGACCCACTCAGAGAGACAAAGCCACATGCTTCTCAGTCATCCTCCGGCTAGAGAGTATTTTTAAAAGGGGCGGAGTCAGCCACGTGTTTGAGAGTTTAATCAAATTGACAAGGGCTCTGAGCGAGAAAAGCTTGCTATCTAATGGCAAGACAGCGTTAGGTACATAGAGATGTGTTCTTTTTGGACTTATTTGAATTAGAGCTTTTCAAATAGAATCTTCTCTTGCATATATTTTTCTCGATATGCTGCAACTGGAAAATTTAAATCAAAAATCCTATTTCGTATATTCATTTTTATGGTAAATGTGTCTAGGCTGAGATTACGCATTTTCCTGATCAACGAGGAAATGCGCCGCAATCACTGTGAATTGAGCACCTTGCTGATTGAGCAACACTTGAACCTGGAGGCAAGAACGATCATAATCTCAGAATGAGAATCCTCCACAGTATATTTCACAAGCATATTCACAGCTAACCTTTTTCTACCCTAAAGGATCATTCACTTGGAACTTTTTTTATTTTGCATTTTGCCGGAATGCTTCATCTCTTAGAAAGCCACTTTCACATACTTTTTCACTTGGAAATGTAATTGTGTTGGGCAAATGATCATATAATTTATATTTGTGTGTAAATATGTGTTTCTGTATTTTTCCCTGGTGTCAAAACAGAACTTTTATTTCACATGGTGAAGAGTAGAGGATAAATTCTGAAAGCTAGATCAAGGATCTGAAAATAATGGTTTTATGTTTAGCACTAACTGAAGAAAAAAGAAGGTATAACACTATGCAGACCTAAGTACTTTTTTGTGCATAAGGCAAATTGCTAAATCTGCTTCAAATTTGGTAAAGTGTTAGATAGTAGAAACAATAACAGTGTATTTTATAATAAAATATTAGCATTTGCAAACATTAGTTTTTCTTTGGTAATTTTCACTGATAATTAAATTCATTTCCTATCTTCAAGTTCTTTTCACATAAGTTATTCATCAGAGTGAGCATAGACCAACTTGATTGCAAGATCTTGGTCAGAGGCGTTCCTGCTCTGGGACAGTGTGTTGGGAATCCGAGAGCAATGACTCAGATCGCCGTGGAGGCACTGTTCGATCCCCTGCCCAGGGCGGTGGGTTAAAGGATCCAGCGTTGCCACAGCTGTGGTGTAGACTGCAGCTTGATCCTTGGCCTGGGAACTTCCAAGTGCCACAGGTGAGGCCATAAAAAAAGAAAAAGAGGGAGTTCCCGTCGTGGCGCAGTGGTTAACGAATCCGACTAGGAACCATGAGATGAGGTTGCGGGTTCGGTCCCTGCCCTTGCTCAGTGGGTTAACGATCTGGCGTTGCCATGAGCTGGGGTGTAGGTTGCAGACGCGGCCCAGATCCCGCCTTGCTGTGGCTCTGGCGTAGGCTGGTGGCTACAGCTCCGATTAGACCCCTAGCCTGGGAACCTCCATATGCTGCGGGAGCGGCCCAAGAAATAGCAACAACAACAAAAGACAAAAAAAAAAAAAAAAGATCTTTTTATGCCTGGCATGGCAAATAGAACTGACCATATCAGCTATTTAACTGGTTGGTTATTCTCTATACATAGGAAGAGGTTTAGTTACACCTGTGAGTTAGCCTAACCTTCACTCCTTAAAATTCATTGACCACTTTGGAGAGTTAAATAGGACTTACTGCCTGCCCTACTTTATTAGGAATATGTGAATGTTAAGACTCTCATTAGGCTAAATCATCTCCATGTAGCCATTCCAGTTAGTTCCCAGTATTACAAGGTTTCTACCTTATCATTTATGGTTATTGTTTCCTTAGGAGCCTAGTATTTATCACACAAAATATCCGTGCTTACCTTTCACCTTTTCCAAATAATCAGTGACCTTAAGCTTTGAGCATCTTATCCGTATTCCTGACTACCAGCCTCTTATCTAATCCTGAATTAAACTTGATTGACTGCTTTATCTATGCTACTTTAATCTTTTAGAAGCTTATCATAATATGGGCTCTTTAATGAAATATTTTGTCCTCATAATAAACTGACCTTTCACATTTTTCCATATTTCTCTACCTTTGCTCATTTCCCTGTATACTTTTTCCCTTCTTTAAGTATTCGTGTTTCCCGCTTTCATCATCCAATGAAACAAACCAAAATGCTTGCTTGTTTCTACAGCAATGACTGTTTTACCGCAAAGTGTTCTTTCATTCTTTTTGTCTTATGTTTAGCTTTCCTGATCTCAGGAAAATAGACATGCATCTGTTGCTAGAAGATTTCCCCCATCCCGAAATCTTAAAATAATTTTCCCATCCAGCTTCAAGTCCACTTAATATTCTCAAATCATTCCACTGGATTTGAAGAGGCAATAGAGAATAGTGGTTAAGAGACAAGACTCGGAACTCAGACTAAGATTCAAGTCTAGGTTGTAACATTTTAATCAAGTTTTTTTTAAAAATCTTTCCAGGCCTCAGTTTCCTCATTTGTAAAATGGAGATGATAGCACTTAGTTCATTAGGTTTGGGGATTTTTTAAGGATTACATGGCATCATTTTTTTTTTCTTCTCTCTTTAGGGCTGCCCCTGAGGCATATGCAAATTCCCAGGCTAGGGTTCTAATCAGAGCTGCAGCTGCCAGCCTACACCACAGCCACCGCAATGCAAGATCCAAGCCATGTCTGTAACCTACACTGCAGTTTGCAGCAACACCAGATCCTTAACCCACTGAGGGAGCCCAGGGGTCGAACCTGAATCCTCATGGATACTATTAGTGTTCTTAATCCACTGAGCCACAAAGGGAACTCCTAAATGACACTGTTCACTCGAAGCTCTTAGCATACAAGCAACACTCAGAATGATGTTAGCAGCAGCAGTCATCATGGTTATTGTTATTGATATTAAAACATTGTTTCCGCTGTCACTAAGAAACTTAGCCTGAATTAGTTTATTTAGACTATTCACAAGAGACAGGATCCTGAGAGCTTATAAAACAGACATTTTGGTTCAGGAGGGAAGGAATAGAGGGAGAAGGGGAAAGTCCAGATACCTATATAGGGCTAGTGACTGCACATAGGCAACTTGTTAACCTTTCTGAACACAACCCGCTCCTTGACCATGCCTGCTGGTAGAACCCATGCAGCCTAGAAGTGAACCTGAGATTGTGCAAGTGCATGGTGAGAATTTAAATTATATCCAGAACTTTAGGGTACCCTCCTCCTTCACTGTGATGGGAATGTACATTGGTGCAACCACTATGGCAAACAGTACGGAGGTACCTCAGAAAACTAAATATAGAACTACCATATGATCCAGCAATCCCACTTCTGGGCACATATCCGACAAAACATTCATTCAAAAAGATGTAGGGAGTTCCCTTCGTGGCACAGTGGTTAACGTATCCGACTAGGAACCATGAGGTTTTGGATTCGATCCCTGGCCTTGCTCATGGGTTAAGGATCCAGCATTGCCATGAGCTGTGGTGTATGTCACAGACGCAGCTCGGATCCTGCGTTGCTGTGGCTCTGGTGTAGGCCAGTAGCTACAGCTCCGATTAGACCCCTAGCCTGGGGACCTCCATGTGCTGCGGGAGCGGCCCAAGAAATGGCAAAAAGACAAAAAAAAAAATTTACATGTACCCCTATGTTCATAGCAGCAAGCACTATTCACAATAGTCAAGACATGGAAACAACCTAAATGTCCATTGAAAGATGAACTGATTAAGAAGATGTGGTATATCTACACAATGGAATATTACTTAGCCATAAGAAAGATAAACTAATGCCATGTGCAGCTACACAGGTGGAATTAGAGATACTCATACTAAGTGAAGTAAGCAGAGAGAAAAAGACAAATACCATATGATATCATTTATTGTAGAATCTAAAATATGGCACACATGATTCTAGCTACCACACAGAAACAGATCATGGCCAAGGAGAGCAGGCTTGTGGTTCCCAGGGAGGAGAGGGGAGGGAGTGGGATGGATGGGCCGTTCAGGGTTCTGGGATATAAACTGCTGTATTTGGAATGGATGGGCAATGGGGCCCTACTTTTCAGCACAGGAACTGGGTGTGACTGGGTCACTTTGCTGTACAAAAGAAATTGAGGAAACATTATAAATCAACTATACTTTAATAAAAAAAATTTAAATTAGTTAAATTATATCTAGAACTTTGCTTCGAGGAAGTCTACAAAATGAGTCTGAGGGGTTCCCACCTCTGCAGTCAAGGAAGGCCTGTGAAAAAGAGGTCAGAACAGCTATTGAGCACCAGTCCACCTGGCCTCTACTCTTCTTCCCAAATGTAAGCTTCCACATAGCAGCAAGAACAGCAGCTCCTCCCTCACTTGCAGATGCACTTGCCCTCTCCCCAGGGGGAGGCCAACGCTTCTCTGTATCTTTGTGGGGAACGTTCCCTCTGTCTATGGCTCAGTCACAATCCAGTCCTCCTGGTCCGCAGCCTCTGGGGCTGAACTGCAAAGCCAATCATGTCCTTCAAACCCTTTAGAAAACACTAGAGCCCAAGGAGAAGGGGGAAAAAGGAAAGGGATCAATATATGGAAATGATACACAAAGAACAAAAAAAAAAGTGACAGCTACTAAGACCCTCGGTTTTGCTCCTGGTCACAAGCCCATGGTTGGTATTCACAGTTTCCTCCCTCTGCGACCCACTCCATGGGGTCTGGGCTCCCAGGAGCTTTGCTTGGTGGCCAGGCTTCTTCCCCTAGAAGAACCATCGAGGAACCAGATTCCATTTGTTTCTCTCTTTAAAAAAATCGTTTCACAGGGAACTCCCCATGAGGGATTAAGCATGGATTGAAGGAGACGTGTGACCAGAGCAGGGGCTCTGAGAGTATGAACTATGCACCCGGGACCATCAGAACCTGCACAGGCTCAATATCCCATAGGCAGCTTCCACTTATACCGGCTTTGTAGATGAGTGGATCCTTGTTCACGATGGGGAGGCAGGTCACAAGATCCCTTGGCTTTCCATTGTCAAGCATTCAGCAAACTGAGAGCTGTTTCTTAAAAGGAGAATGGTTCTTGGCAAAGAGGATGTGGCTTTGGTTTCAAAATATTCAAATCCTATGCTGTGACCCTCCTCCTGGGGCTCCCCACGAGCTCCATAGAGCACTCTTAACCATCACGGATGCTTTGCACACCATTAGATATTCTGGATCCTAAGAACTGAATCGTGGAACCGCCTGGATCAGCTGGAGAACTTGCCTTCGCTCTTGGGCCCACTCAAAACAGACTGCCCTACAGCTTACATGGAAAACAGGTCAGTCATTAAATACAGGGTAGATTGGTTCCTTCGGAGTTATCTACCACGGCCGTGGTCTGGAAGGCTACCATATGCAGGGAGCTACCACAGTCAAGGATCCTCTGCTAGACCTACCTCCAAACCATTGGGGTCCTCTGAAAACTTTCATAGAAAAGCAAACTGCCTCCTTGGCCATCCTTGCCAGAAGACACAGCAGAAGCAGGACCTCTGTCTCATTTTTGGCTCCCACATTTTACCTGGCACTGAACCTACATTATATCTACCATTCCAGTGTCATGAGAGTTCGGGAAAGATAGTTTTCATCCTTTTTTGGGGGGAGGGGGCGGGGGGGGGGGGAGGACTGCACCTGTGGAATGTGGACGTTCCCAGGCTAGGGGTCGAATTGGAGCTGCAGCTGCCAGCTACACCACAGCCACAGCAACACCAGATCCTTAACCCACTGAGTGAGGCCAGGGTTGGAATCCGCATCCTCATGGACACTAGCCAGGTTTGTTACCTCTACACCATGAGGGGAACTCCCAGGAAAGATAGTTTTAGGCCTTCCAGTCTCAGCTACCCAGTCAGTGGTCAATCCAATTATGGATTGAATTGTTTTCCCCCGCTCCCCAAATTCATATGTTGAAGTCCCTAACCCTCTTGACCTCAGAATGTGACCTCATTTGTGAATAGGGTTGTTGCAGATGTATTTCAGATGAGTGGGCACTGATGCAATGACTGCAGTCCTTATGAAAAAGAGAACTTTGGGCAGTGGGAGGGACTGAGAGTTTGGGGTTAATAGATGCAAACTATTACGTTTCCTGGATAAACAAAAAGGTCCTACATATAGCACAGGGAACTGTATCCAATCTCCTGGGATAGACCATGATGAAAAGGAATATAAAAAAGAATATATATATATATATATAAATATATATATATATCTGAGTTGCTTTGCTGTACAGCAGAAATTGGCATAACATTTTAAATCAACTATATACGATTAAAAAAATAAAATTTAAAAAAAAAAGAAAGAGACGTTCACACACCCAGAGAACACCATGTGAATCTGGAGGCAGAGATCAGGGTTGTACACAAGCCAAGGAAGGATAAACATTCCCAGAAACCACCAGAAGCTGGAGGAGAGTCCTGGAACAGATGCTTCCCTTGTAGCCCTCAGAAGGAAGCTCCCCTGCCTGCTGATTTTGGACTCCTAGCCTCCAAAACTGTGAAACAAGTCATTTTTGTTGTTGGAGTCACCCAGTGTGTGGTATTTGGTTGTGGCAGCTCTAGCAAACTAGTATAGATTGTGTGCCCACCTCTGCTGTAACTTATGTGGTCCTTGTCGTGGCTCATAAATGGAGCTCATCAAGTCCCATCACCATTGCTAAGAAAAGCCCAATCAGGATCTCTGCTATTATTAATCATTCTGCAATATCCATCATAGAGAAGGGAGCCCCCAAACTATTTCTTTCCTTTTTTTTTTTTGTCTTTTTGCCATTTTCTTGGGCCACTCTCATGGCAGATGGAGGTTCCCAGGCTAGGAGTCTAATCGGAGCTGTAGCTGCCAGCTTACGCCAGAGCCACAGCAACACCAGATCCAAGCCGAGTCTGCGACCTACACCACAGCTCACGGCAACGCCAGATCCTTAGCCCACTGAGTAAGGCCAGGGACCAAACCCACAACCTCATGATTCCTAGTTGGATTCATTAACCACTGAGCTACGTGGGAACTCCTCAAACTATTTCTAATGATGATGTAATTGTTTCTTTAATGAGTAGCCATAGTTTAAGTGCAGAAACATTCAAGAGGATTCAACCTTTAATATTTTTATTTTATTAGAGCTCCTGCCGTGGCACAGTAGGTTAAGGATCTGACTGATGGCTCTGCTCACTGCGGAGGTGCAGGTTCCATCCTCAGCCCCTGAAGTGGGTTAAAGGATCCAGCATTGCCACAGCTGTGGTGTAGGTCTCAGCTGTGGCTTGGGTTCAATCCCTGGCCCAGGTTCTTCCATACGCCTCAGTGCAGCCATAAAAAGAAAAAAAAATTGCATTTTTTTTATTTCAAGAAAGAATCTGTTTATATGTTTAACTTGTTTAAGAGAATTGAACCTCTTGGTTAAACAGGTCAGTCTTGTTACCTTAAATAAAAATTTTAATTGATTTCAGCTTCTGATTTCTAAATTGAAAACTTTCCGCATTTATGCAAAGTACTGAAATATTTAAAGGAACTTAATTGTTATAGGATTATAGTAATGGGATAAGTTATTTAACAATAATATAAATATATGTTTACATTAAAAGATTCAACACGGTTTCTTAGATTTACAAGGATAATACAAACATTTGGAAAGTTTTTCGTTTGTTAAGATAGACACCTGAGTTACCTTTAAAGGAAATCTAATACATTGAGTATGGACATGTAGTTAAAAATGTTTAATGGCATTTTAGCTGAATTTATAAAGGCCTCTTTAAAAGTGTTTGTCAAGATTTGCTAACTTTGCATGAAGAATAATGAGACCTATAAATTGAGCCCAAGAGAGGGATTGGCAACCTTTCCACAAAGGGCCAGTGGTGAATATCTTAGGTTTTGGGAGCCCTATGGTCTATGTTGCAACAACCTACCTTTGCCATGTAGCACAAAAGCAAACATAGACAATATGTAAGTGAATAGATATGGCTGTATTCCAATAAAACTTGATGTACAAAAACAGGCAGCCAGCCAGATTTGGCCCACAGGCTACTTTGCCATCCTCTGGTCTAAAAGACTGAAGGGTTTTAAATGTATAACTTCAATTCATAAAATATTAATTATAAAGACAAACATAGGTGTTCCCTGGTGGCTCCGCAGTTTAAGGATCAGCATTGTCACTGCTGTGGCTTGGATTGCTGCTGTGGCCAGACTCACCCCTGCCTGGGAACTTCCACATACTACAAGTGCAGCCCCAAACAAACAAACAAACATGAACACTATGCACAAAAGACACCTTCAAAGGCATCTTAAAACTCACTTTGCAATGAGCTAGATGGCACAGGACAATAATGTGGTGCAGCAGAAAGATGATGAATTTTGGAGTTTGGGACCCAGTTTCCAGTCCCAGCTCTGTCACTCCAGTAACTACACGATTTGGAGAAAGTTATTTAGCCTCTGATCTTTGTAAAGAGAAGAATATAATCTCTGCTGAAACGACACTCATAAAATTGTTGTGATATTCAGATGAGACCTCACATAAAAGTGTACATTGAAACTAGACAGAGTTCTCATTGTGGCACAGGGGAAATGACTCTGGCTAGTCTCCATCAGGATGCAGGTTCAATCCCTGGTCTTGCTCTATGGGTTGGGGATCCAGCATTGCTGTGAGCTGTGGTGTAGGTCGCAGACGTGGCTCGGATCCCATGTTGCTGTGGCTGTGGCAACTGTAGCTCTGATTCGATCCCCTAGCCTGGGAACTTCCAGGGTGCGAACCTGAAAAGCACACACACACACACAAAAAAAAAAAAAAAAAAAAAAAAAAGGAAAAGAAAGAAAGAAAAGAAAAGAAATTAGAAAGTCTTTCAAAATAGAGTAGTAGTGTCATCACTACCAAAGTATAAATGCATTTGTGTAAATTGTTGGTCCGCAAAACTGTAACAAGCAATTTGAATAATTTCTTACTATATTTATCATTCAAGACATTTTATCTTGGTTATACTAATCTATGATGTTCTGTTCATCAGAATTTGAATTAATATAATACTCATAAATTTCTCTCTAACATCAAAAATAGTAACATGTGCATTTTATAATTTTGACAGACTCAACATGGATTCTTTCTAAGACCAACTTCTTTCCCAGGAAAACTCAATTTTTAAATTTAATTCATGTTTTTGCTCCACGGTTTGCTGTATAGTTTTTGCTTTGGCCACACGCACAGCATGTGGAAGTTCCCAGGCCAGGGATCAAACTCACACCCTAGCAGTGCCCTGAGCTGCTGCAGTGACAATGCCAGATCATCAACCTGCTGCACCACAAGAGAACGCCAGTTTGCTGTATAGTTTGAGAGCTAGAAGGAATCTTAGAAATCATTCCAGGAGTTCCCATTGTGGCTCAGCAGATGAAGAACTTTACATAGCGTTCGTGAGGATGTGGGTTCGACCCCTGGTCTGGCTCAGTAGGTTAAGGATCTGACGTTGTCATGACTGTGGCCTAGGCCTGCAGCTGCAACTCCCGTTTAACCCCTAGCCCGGGAACTCCCATATGCCACAGGTGCAGTCCTAAAAAGAAAAAAACAACAACAAAAGAAATCATTCCATTCAATCCTATAACTGTTTACAGATGAAGATACAGATGATTTGAAGGGCTACGTGACTTGCCCAAGCCCTTACTGTTAGCACATTGATAACAATTCTATTATACATGAAAGCACAAAACCAGTAACGATGGGCTCTTTGTATCTGTAGAACCTGTTTGATGGGTATGTTCCAAACCTTCCAGAAATAATATACAACTAGAAGGAACAGGTAAGTGATTTAAGCTAAGAATGCACACTACAGCCTTTTCAAAGGCTGTGAACGTGAACTCTTTGGAATCATGTGTAGGAAAAATCATCACCCATTCCTCTGGGGTCTTTTATTTCTCTCATTTGTGCTGTAATTCCTCTGTAGGTTGCCTAGGATTTGTTGATAAAAGAAAGTAGTAAACACATCAACTCTAGCCCTCTTTTCAGTGTCTGTCCAGAGAGGGGTTTGCCTATTTCGTTTATTACTTTATTTTATTTAGTCTAATCAGCTCCCAGTAAGACATACCACGGAGGAAGATTGTCTAAGGTCTGTGTTTTCATGCTGGCATTGAAAAGCATTAATAGAAGTTAAATGTGGAAATCCCAGCATGCAGAGATAAGTTTACAACTGTAAAATATAATTTCCTTCCAAGTCTTTTCAAATCGGGAACGTTGGGAATGGCTCATTAAACACAAATATTTATGTCATTCAGATGGTATCAGAAAAAGGAACTCATTTTCATTCTTTTATCTTAGTCTTGTTACGGAGTTTACAACACAATCCACTAAAACTAGTTTGGTTTGGTTTGGTTCTGTTTTGTTTGCTTTCTAGGGCTGCACCTGCGGCATATGGAGGTTCCCAGGCTAGGGGTCTAATCGGAGCTGTAGCCGCCGGCCACAGCCACAGCCACAGCCACAGCAACACCAGATCCGAGCCCCGTCTGGGACCTACACCACAGCGCATGGAGACACCGGATCCTTAACCCCCTGAGCGAGGCCAGGGATCGAACCCGCAACCTCATGGTTCCTAGTCGGATTCATTTCTGCTGTGCCACAAGGGGAATTCTACAACTGGGTTTTCTTCAATTTGGGGGACAGGGGCCTCACACAGACCTGCACTCGTATGACCAGCAAGGATTGGTGTGGGGAGTCCTTCTTTTCTCACCAATGGCCACCCAGTCCTGCCTATATGTATAGAATACATACACGTGTGCATGGTTGGTTATAAAATTGGCATTATGTTCATATATTGTGGGGTGGCCTGCTTTTGCCACTTCATGTGGATGTTTTCTCCGATGATGAAGTGTTCTTTTGCAGGCCTGATATTTAACGGCCACATGATATGCCATCAAGCACATGAACCGTCATTAATATACCCACTCTATTGGTGGACATGTGGGTCTCCAATTTTTCACTGTTATAAATAAGATGGTAATGTTGTGATGAATATCTGTGTACATAAATCTTTGTGCCCAGTTCTGATCATTTTTTGCAAGATAAATGCCTAGCCGTGAAATTGCTGGTCCAAGGAAGGTTATTTGTAAAACTCTTTACATATGGTGATCACGACGAGACCGCCTCTTGGACTCCCTAACTGGAGACGGTGCTAAATGCTCTGTATCATATTCTCATTTAATCCTCACAACAAATTCATGAGATAAGTACTATTCATATTCACATTTTTCTTTTCTTTTTTTTTTTTTTTTTTTGAGGAAACTGAGTCTTGTGCCCAGAAAATGATTACTACATGACAGTGGTTGGCAGGCCCAGCGTTTGGGCCCTGTCTGTCTGACGTCAAGGCCAATATTCTTAATCACTACATGATATGGGCCCTTCCATATGGCCAAAATATTTTCCAAAGAAGATGCTTACAATCCGGATTTGTACCCGCCATCCGTGAGCGTGCCTGCTTTCCTATACTATCGAGGGATTCTTTGATTCCAAGCGAAGCGGAACACATTGTTTCATGTCTGTTGGCCATTTGTGGATTGTCTCTTCACGTCCTTTGCATAGAATACATGTCTGAAACTGTCGTTTTGAGATAGAGCGCTGGATGATCTGAATTCTAATCACAGCTCTATCCCTAATTAGCTATGCGATGGCAGGAAAAAAGAAATCCCTGCCGAGGTCTGAGCCTCCATTTCCTCTTGTGGAAAAGTAGGTGATTAAATTAAATAACCTCATTGTCCATCTCTGAAGTCTTGTGACTCCACCCATCAGCCTGCCCATCAGCAGTTCTTGTCGGTGGGCATTGGGGTGGAGTGAGGTGGCCACCTCTGCAGCCTGTTTTCACTAAGTGTTTAAGGAAGGGCCTCTGCTCTAAATTACCTTTCCCCACGCCCCGGGTTCAAGGGCCCAGAGCTCCCCCCTTCACTCCCTGAGGCTTTCATTCTCCTGGATCTCTCCCTGCTTGAAGGTGTCTTATTCCTTGTCTTAAGTAACATCTTTTTTTCTTTCTCTCTCTCTCTTTCTTCCTTCTTTCTTACCTTCCTTCCTTCTTTCTTTGTTTTCTGGCCTCACCAGTGGGATGCGGAAGTTCCCAGGGCCAGGGATCAAACCCGAGCCACAGCAGTGACAATGCCAGATCCTTAACTGCTAGGCCACATGGGAACTCCAAGCATCCCTTTCTTGCTTTGTGCTCCTTCTCAGATTCCATTTCGGGTTTCTCCCCCCTTTCCCTAAAATGTTGGGATCCCCCAAGTTTGCCCTTGGCTCACTGCTCTTTTACTTAGATTGCTCTCAAAGTTCCCTGGTGACTCAGTGGGTTGAGGATCCAGTGTTGCTACTTCTGTGGCTCTGGTTACTTCTGTGGCCCTGGAAAGTCTGCACAGCCAAAAAAATACATAAAATAAAATAAAATTTAAAAGCAAAATAAAAGTAAAGTTTAAAAATAATAATTAGATCACTCTCAGCTATTACCATCCAGATGGAATTCCTTGCACACACTGTGGCTTTGTGCCTCTGAACCCTTGAATGTGTGGTTCTCTCTGCCTGGATGCTCTTAATCCCCCTCCCTTTTTTTTGATACTATGTTTATTCCCTATGCATTTTGTTTTGTTTTTTTTAAAATGCTTTTTATTTTTTCCATTATAGCTGGTTTACTGTGCTCCGTCAATTTTCTACTATACAGCAAAGAGACCCAGTCACACATACATATATACATTCTTCTTCCATCATGCTCCATCGTAAGTGAGTAGGTATAGCTCCCAGGGCTATACAGCAGGATCTCATTGCTTATCCATTCCAAAGGCAATAGTTTGCATCTATTAGCCCCAGATTCCCAGTCCATCCCATTCCCTCCCTGTTTTAATACACTGAGTCTGAATGTGTCTTTTTCTGGAAAGCACCCTGGCTAAGACCTGATGCTGGGTTAGGAGTCAGTCAAGTCCAGGTCCTACCATATACTTACCATGTGACCTTGGATAAGTTATGTATCCTCCTCACCTGCATTGCCTCATCAGCAAGACAGACTCTACCTCTCAAGATTATTGTGAGAAGGAGGTGAGGTCATGCAAGCAGAGCCTGAGCCACGATGTTTGTTTGTTTGTTTGCTTGTTTGTTTGAGCCTTCGAGCATCTGGTGTGTGCATCTGTCTCAGCGCTGAACATACCGCATTCTGGATATTCATTGTTTCATCCCCATTCATTAGCTCTGTCTGGTGCACATGGCGCCCCAGCTACGAGCGGTAGAGGGGATAAATGAATCACGTTGTAAACACCTTTAGAGACTTTTCTGGGTGATTGTTTCAGATTTTTACTGTTACTATCGGTTGTTTCTTTGTTTTACTACAACCCTATCAGGAGTGCTTTCTAACCTGACATGTCAAGAAACAAAATTAATTCCCTGAAAGAATCAGATGTTTAGGGTTGGGGAACAAGGATGCCCAACCCAGAGAGACAAAATGGTGCCACATAGGGAAGTGAGACCACATTGAAGACACTTCATATCTTGGTGCCTTTGCTGGGGATACTATGCCCCAATTCTCCTGCTTTTCTCCCTAATTCTAGCTGAAGCTTTGGCCCTGTTAGTTCATCATCATGGGCCGCTCAAGTCTGTCCACATACAGAGATGCTGAATGTTTATCCCCGAACATCTCAACACAACCTCAAAGAGCAAATGAGTGATAAAATATTTCAAACCAGACATCACCACTAAAGTTTGTTTAAAAGCATATATGTTTGGAAAACATGCTGCCTTGGAAGGTAGCCAGAGGCTAGAGCTGGCAGAGAAAGAAAGGCGAAAAGTACATGGGAAGAGGGAAGCCGAAAGCATTATTGAAAATTGAGACATCTTTGGGGGAAGAAAAATCAATAGGGGCTATGAATCTTTTAGTATAGACGGATGGTAAAAAGCATCACGACAGTGTCTTTTTTTTTTTAAGGATTTAAAAATAATTATCCATGCACATTAGCTAATGCTTCTTTAAAGAAAAAAAAAAAAAAACCTCACAAGGACCATATTTCCAAAAGATTTTAAAATAGAAAAATTGCCTCCTGTGTGCAAAATGATACCTCGTCCCTCTCTAAAGTGCTAAACAGGTTTATCATCAATTTTAAGAGCCTCAGACCCAGGGTTCTCATTAAGATCCCTTCTGGGGCTCACCAAGAGGGAATATCTCCGTACTTTACAAAAGCAATGTCTACCTTCCCCCTACCCCTCCAGAATTGCCCTGAATCCAACCACTCTTTCTTATGGCTTTAGTATATTTCAGTATATTTTGTTGAATTGCACCCTAAATATGTAATGCCCTTGACTTGTTTGTTGCCTTCCCATCTCCCTTGAGGTTTTCCTTAGGTCTTCATGGTCAATGACCCCTCAAGCCTGCACGTCACCAATGCCTTGAGTGGCGACTCAAGACATTCACGCAAGACGGAGAACAGAAAGGCTGGTGGTAGATGCCAATGATCTACTGAGCACATAGCACTCGATTTCTGGCTCGGGAAATGAAAACTCACGGCAAGTCTAGGAATTTCTCAGGCTATCGAAAGGTACTAACACCCAGCCTTCCAGATACTTCTTTATGCACACACACAATTTCGTATTCGTTTGACATTGGATAAAAGTATTTCCAAACTATTCTTCTTTTGCTACTTCTAGTGTTTCCCTCTCCATCTGTATCCACTTTGGATAATTATTTTTTTAACTAGCGAGGAGAGTTGATGTGTGAACAAGAGATTGGAAGGGACAAAAGGAAGTGTCCCTTGTCCTCTGCCTTGTGCTCCCTCTTCTTCCTGATGGCGTTAGCATCAGCTCATCTGGAGGACCCAGCTCAAGGGCCAGGCCCTCGGAGAATTGCTCCCCAACTCTGCACTCTTTGTGAGAGCCGGCTCTTCTGGAGCTTCTGGAGCCACTTCCAGCCTCCATCACATCATGGCCTCCTCTCGGCAGTGAACCACGTGGTTCTCAGTGGCAAGAACTAGGCTTCCTGCTTCTATTTCCGGTGCAGGACCCAGCATGCAGTCCATCTCGACCAACACTTGTTAAATGACCAACTGAAGAAATAAAAGAATGAATATCCAAAGAAAGAAAGGAAAAACTGTGGCAGGTGGTGGGCAATTTTCAGAAAGTAAGAAATAAGAGCTGATACTCATTCAAACACCTGAAACATGGAGAAGCCCTGAAGTGAAATCTATTTTTCAACCTCCCCTGAGAGGTGTGTTCTACAGATGCTTGCCCAAAATATGTCAATTTTCAGGAAACCACAGTCCAAGGGAAATGAGGAAAGCTGTGAAACGTGGAAACGCTGAGAGTCACATTTGAGCACACAGTCATATCAACTGGATTTAAATACAGCAAAAAGGGAGTTCCCGTCGTGGTTCAGTGGTTAACACACCGGACTAGTACCCATGAGGATGCGGGTTTGATCGCTGGCCTCGCTCATTAGTTAAGGATCTGGTGTTGCTGTGAGCTGTGGTGTAGGTCACAGGCGCGGCTCAGATCCCCAGTTGCTGTTGCTGTGGCTGTGGCGTAGGCCGGCAGCTACCCTCCGATTGGACCCCTAGCCTGGGAACCTCCATATGCCGCAGGTTCAGCCCTAAAAAGACAAAAAAATAAATAAATAAAATAGGAGTTCCCTTCGTGGCGCAGTGGTTAACGAATCCGACTAGGAACCATGAGGCTGCGGGTTCGGTCCCTGCCCTTGCTCAGTGGGTTAACGATCCGGCGTTGCCGTGAGCTGGGGTGTAGGTTGCAGACGCGGCTCGGATCTCGCGTTGCTGTGGCTCTGGCGTAGGCTGGTGGCTACAGCTCCGATTCGACCCCTAGCCTGGGAACCTCCATGTGCCGCAGGAGCGGCCCAAGAAATAGCAAAAAGACAAAAAATAATAATAAATAAATAAATAAATAAAACAAAATAAATATAGCAAAAGCCATGTTTTGCAGAAAGTTTATGTCCTAGGAAAAATCTATTCCTGTTATTTTTATTTTATTTTATTTTTAAATGTAAATATTCAAATGAGTGCCTCATGCCACACTGAAGCAAATACTTCTTTTTTTTCCTTGCAATATTCCATGATCTGTAGCAGTGGAAAAAAACTTGGATGGCAAGGCAAAGGTTCATTTGCTTACCGATAGTTTTAGCATCAAACATTTTCCTTCTCCCAAATATTTCCTCTACTGTCCCCTCTTCTAGACCTTGAAATACCCTTTATAAGCAAGGCAATTTTTACAAGGCTTGTCATTACATTTCTAGAAACTACATGTAATTCAACTGAAGTTCAATTACATTAGGTTGTATTAGCTAATAGGAATAAGGCGCTACGATACTCCTTGTAATACACATCACCCTTGTACTGACTAAAGGGGAGCAGTTAAGTCTTGATAAAATAAATTGTATGAAAAGAAAAAGGTGCATGAAAAGCCTAATCCATCCTTCACATTCTGTTGGAATTTTCCTCCTAAAATACAGAGCTGACTATGTCACAGCCCCAACGCAAGTGCTTTTGGCGAGTCTGTCTCCTACAGAATAAATATCAACTTCCTTAATGGGAAAGATGTTTACCTGGCTTATCCAAACAAGAACGCCCCTTACCCTGCCCTCCCCTCACCCCAACTCTCCCACTTAGGAAGCAAATTCTCCAAAGCATTTTAACCAGAATAAGATCATGGAGACCATATTGGTTGGCTGAACATCCCATCTTAAAAAATCTGAAAGAGTTCATAAAATCAGAGTGAGGATAAAAGAGATTTTTGCAAATTTCTAAGCAATTGCTATGGCTGATCTCTAGGCGAAATGGCTGAACAATGTGTTAACAAGCATCCGTTGAGTCAAAGCGTTTTACTAACATGAGCAATGGTGTTCTAATGTCCAGTTTCGGGGAGTTCCCTGGTGGCCTAGTGGTTAAGGATCTGACATCATGGCTCAGGTCCCTTCTGTGGTGCAAGTTCGATCCCTGGCCCGGAATCCAAAAAAAATTTTTTTGTAATAAAATAAAATAAAGCATAACTGTTGCATTAACTGACCTCTCCTCAGCCAGCATCCTCTGTTGACATGGTCATTGCTCTTTGCCTCTCAGCATTGTCTGTGGTTCACTTCTGGAAACCTACATAAGTCCCCATGAGATTTGTCACCGCCTTGCTGAAATGCACCAGTCTGTTGACTGCATTCAGATTATTTGGTCTGCAGTTTCTCAGACCTCCATTCTTAAACTTCAGGCTTCCTGCCTCAACTACAGAGGATTCATCAACTCTCATTAATATATTGCTATAATCCGCTCCTCTTTTTTATTGTCCCTGACTCTGGATAAACCCCATGAGGCACTGAAACAGCAGGTTCTGCCTGATAGGATCCTGGGATAATGGGTCTGGCTGAGACTTTGCTGTTTGATCATTTCGTACCCACTGCACATGGGTGACATTAACAGACTATCAAAGCCCTTCAATCCTGGACTCCTCCTGCTGTTCCATCCCATCTTCCATTGTCTCCTTCTTCATCCATCTGCCCTGGGGCACATCGCATGATCATTTTTGCTGTCCCACATTTGTATCTATAATGACAGCCACTTATTGAGGGCTATTATGTGCTGTGCGCTTTCAGGAACACAACATGGGGTAGATTTAGACTGGGGTTTAAATTTGGACATCACCAAATATCCTGGTGACCTTGGGCAAGTCTTTCCAAGTTTTCAGTTTCATCTCAATTTTTGTTTGTTTTTTGGCCACTCCCACAGCCCGTGGAAGTTCCTGGGCTAGGGATCAAATCTGCACCACAGCATCAACCTGAGCCACCGCAGTGAGAATGCCAGACCCTTAACCCACTGCACCACAAGAGAACTCTTCAGTTTCAGGTTTCAGTGCTTGCATTTCCTAACAGCAAAAAGGAAATAAGAACTGCCTCATGGTATTGGAATGTACACATATATGTGTGTGCGTGATACAGATATAGATGTATGTTTGCTCATCTCTTCCCTTCACGTCTAGTATCTGCTTTTACCATTTCTTCCTCTTTTCTGGAATGGTATTTGCCTCCATCCTCCACCTGTCCAAACCCTGCTCACATTTCAAAGCCCAGCTAAAATGTCACCTTTTCTAAGAAGCCTTCTAAGATCTTGCAAGTCAATTTCCCATGGATCCCTGCAGCCCTCCCCTCTTCATTTTTTTTTTTAATAGATTTTGTGACCTGGGTATGTGGATTTTGCTTCCAGGGTACAGAGACTTGGTATAATGACAGAGCCACAACAACAGTCACAACCAGCTTTTTTCTGACCCTGTCCCCACCTGCCATCGTAGGAACTTCTCCATTCCACTCCTTTTACCCAACTACTTCTTGCCTGGACGAAGCACTCTTTAACCCCTCAGATGACTTTGACCCTAACCTCTTGATGCTTTCCCAGTTTTGTGCTTTTCCTTCAGAGCACTTAATGAAATCATCATTGATGCAACTATGAGTTGATATTTGTTTACCCCAAGGAGGCCATCAATACTTTGCAGGAGGAACCAGTGTCTGGCTGGCTGGTCCTTGGATCCCTAGGGTCTAGTCCAATGCTCGGCACATGGGTGATTCCTGATAAATATTCAGGTCCTAGATGAACACAGGCTCCATGGGGTGCCTGAGTTTTGTTCATCTGCAGTTAGCCTCACCCTCCAGGATCTCCTATTTCCTCCCTTCCTGTTCTGCTCCCTGTGATGCCACCAGGTTGCTGCTGCTGATCACAACGGCAGCTGCCCCTTGTCCACACACATACATCTTCTTTGATCCAACCTCTGGCTGGACTGTCCCGCCACTTAAAACAGCGGGTCTTTGCCGTGTCCATATGAGCTCCCACAACAACTCCAGAGGGAGCTGAAGTTGTTCCACCAGCAAGGGAACAGTGTCACCTGTGGGTGCTCCCCTGGAGGTGTTACTGATGAAAGAATTCTACCCCCTCAAGCCTCACCCTCTAAGACTCAGAGATTTGGTTGATGGCCATGCGACTCTGACTCAGAAGCACTGAATTTGCGATCATCTTACGCCTCTCTACTCTTTCTCCCCTCCTGATGACTTTTTCCCAAATGGGCATTCAGACGTCCACCCATGGGCCCTTCAGCCACTCTGAGACAACTCTTGTCCTATGGTGTTTGTGGATTTCTTGACACACAATCACAGCACTTAAGACACTCAATATTTTATTACGATTTTCCTCTATATTCCCTGGATTTTAAATTCCTTTCAGAAAGTTATTATAGGAGTTCCCTTGTGGCACAGTGGGTTAAGGATCCAGCGTTGTCACTGTAGTGCTTAGGGTTGCTGCTATGGCACGGGTTGGATCCCTGGCCCTGGAATGTCCTGGCCAAAGCGGGGGGTGGCGGGGGGGGGAAAGGTTTGTCTTTGCATCTCTCTCTCCCTCCCCACAGCCCTCTCTCTGAGCACCTCATCTGGGCCTTGCACATACTAGTTGCCCAATAAATATTTGTTGTAGGGGTGAGGGAATCAGCAGGTGGGCAGTTGTCAAGGGAGAAGGGGTTGGTCAGAGACCCACCGAATCTGCACGAAACCTTGGTGGAGACACAGAAAGGGGAGGATAGAGAGCAAAGGAGCGGCCAGAGGAGATGCCTCTTCAACTTGACAGCTGTGTCAGCATCTGGATGTTTGGCCCATTCCTCTTGTTCCCCGTGATGAAAATGAAGGAAGTGGTAAATCCCTGCCTTCCAGGGCTTCCACCAAAATCGATAATTTCTGTTTACAAATGAGTTCCTTTCTATTTATGTATAAGTCTTACAAGGAGAAAAGGAAGGAAAGAGGAGAGAAAGAACCCTCGACTTATAGCTGGTGGCAGTGAGGGGGTGGGGGTGGGGGTGGGGGTGGGGTCAACGTGAATGAGCCAGATGGATGGGCCAGACTTGGTGCAGCAGCTAAGGTCATTCCATTTCCCCCAAATCAGGGAACATGGCTTTTACTCTGCTAATGTAACCACACATTTTTCTGGAGGCTGAATATTTCAAAAATACATTTGTCTGGAGTGGTAGCTATTTTTTAGTTTTCTGTTTGCAGGCGCAGTCATTCTGTTCTAGCAGACAGAGTTTGCCACCATTATGCAATACGTCTTTCACTTCTTCAGAAACATATCATCTATTTTTACAGTTCCCATTTTCTGCAGTGAATGTTAAAGTCCCAGAAGGCGCGTGCAGAGACAGGATCTGTGTAGCAGCTTTGACACTGCTCAGGGGTTCCTGTTGCCCTCCCTTTTTCATGGTTCTCCAGGTGGGAAGGTATTTAATTTCTACTTGATACAAGTTTCCTAATTAGAACATGGGGGTTTTTTTTGTTTTTTTTTTTCTTTTTTGGCCACACCCTCGGCATATGGAATTTCCAGGCCAGGGATCGAATCTGAGCTCCAGCCATGACCAATGCCACAGCTGCAGCAACACCAGATCCTTAACCTCCTATGACAGGCGAGGGAGTGAACTCCAGCCACCATAGAAACAACATTGGGTCCTTAACCTGCTAAGCCACCAGGGAACTCTAGAACATGATTTTTTGTCTCATTAAGATGGGCATTCTTGGGGTTCCCGTTGTGGCTCAGCAGATTAAGAAACTGACTAGTGTCTATGAGGATACAGGTTCAGTGCCTGAACTTGCTCATTGGGTTAAGGATCTGGCATTGCCGTGTGCCACGGTGTAGGTCGCAGATGCGACTCAGATCTGGTGTTGCTGTGTCTGTGGCGTAGGCTGGACCTGTAACCCACTGAGTAAGGCCAGGGATTGAACCTGTATCCTCGTGGATACTAGCTGGACTCATTTCTGCTGTGCCATAATGGGAACGCCCTAATTTTAATAATACATATACTATTTACTTATATAGCCAAAAGATTGTCATTTCAACATGAAATCAATGTACACATTTTAGTGTGATACTTTGTCTTTTTTTTCATTCTATTTTAGAATTTTACCCTGACAGCACATCTTAATTCAGACTAGCCATATTTCGAGGGTTGAATAAGCTATGAGTTGTGGCTATCTTACTGGAAAGTGTGGCTCTAGAAATTTTCCATCCCTACAGAAAATTCTATGGATTGGCACATAGCTAGCCCCTTCATGAGGATTTTTATCTAGAAATTTGTCTTTCTGAAGAAAGCATTACATAGCATCTTTTTCCAAAGAGCCTTAGGCAGTATCTTTCTAGTCAGCAAAAAACCAAGAAAGCCCATTTCTGATGATTTGCACCCATTTCTCCCCTTAAGACTCCAACTATACTATAGTCCCCTGAAAGCAAAGAAAACACAATCAAAGACTCTCTGCAGGGCTCCATGCATCTGCTCCCTAGACCACCAGGGGCACTGCCTTTCTCTTCCTCTCTTTGAGTGTAAAAGTTAATCAGTAAGCGCCCAAGGCTTATTTTGAAAGGGCTTGCCTTTCACTCACCCTCAAAAAAGTGGTTTGCTCCAGTGTTCACAGCAGCACTATTTCCAATTGCCAAGACATGGAGGTTACCTAAATGTCTATCAACACATGCATGGATAAAGAAGCTGTGGTACATATATACAATGGAATACTACTCAACCCTAAAAAAGAATAAAATAATGCCATTTGCTGCAACATGGATGGACCTAGCGATGATCATAATAAGTGAGGTAAGTCAGAAAGAGAAAGACATATACCATATGATATCACCTATATGTGGAATCTAAAATATGATGCAAATGAACTTATTTATGAAACTGAATCACAGACATAGAAAACAAATTTATGGTTATCAAAGGGGGAAGGAGATAGGGGAGGGATAAATTAGGAGTTTGGGATTAGTAAAGTCAAATTATATATAGGATGGATAAATAACAAAGTCCTGCTGCATAGCACAGGGAACTAAATTTAATATCCTGTAAGAAACCATAATGAAAAAGAATATGAAAAAGAATTTATATATGTATATGTGTGTGTGTGTGTGTGTGTAATAGAATCCCTTTGCTGTACACCAGAAAGTAACACAACATTGGAAATCAACTATAATTCAATTCACAAGGGGAGCTCGGTTTGCCGAGTTCCCCTCGTGGCACAGCGGAAACGATTCTGACTAGGAACCATGAGGTTTCAGGTTCCATCCCTGGCCACCTCACTCAGTGGGTTAAGGATCTGGTGTTGCTGTGAGCTCTGGTCTAGGTCCCAGATGCAGCTAAGATCCTGCATTACTGTGGCTGTGGTGTAGGTGGGCAGCTGTAGCTCTGATTGGACCCCTAGCCTGGGAACCTCCAAATGCTGCAGGAGTGGCCCTAAAAAAAGCAAAAAAAAAAAAAGTGGTTTGCTTATAAATGACATTTGACTCAAGGAGGAAACCCTGATTTGTAGCATTTGCCAACTTCTATGGTATAAATACTCCTACACTTGGTCAATGATTTCAAGCTACCAGTGTGACATCTCTGAACCTTACTGGGGTGAGGTGGGGACTGAGGAGAATGGCAGTGACAGTCTGGTAGAAAGATGACTCTAGCCTATCACTGGAGCACAGTGACATTTATGCGGGCTCCCCCACCACCACTCCGATATTTTCAGGAACCTACAGAGTATGGATCTTAGAATATCCTTCACATACAAGCAAGAATGTCCAAAGGCCTCTGTGTGTTATGTAAAAGTGAGATGTTAAGCATGGCTGAATTTACTAAGAAGGCTCACAAGTTAGCCTAACTAAATATATAAAGGATTATAAACTTATCATTCTTTTTTTCCCTCAGCTGTGCCTGCAGCAGTTCCCCAGCCACAGCAGTGACAACACCAGGTCCTTAACCCACTGAGCCACCAGGGAACTCCTAAACTTATCATTCTTATATTCCATGTCTATACTCATAATTAACAATACGGATGCAATCAATATTATTCTGTTAAAATGTAGTTGAATGTGATAAGTGAGACAGGTCAGAGAAAGACAATTATTAAATTATATCATTTATATGTGGAATCTAAAAAAAGTTAACCCTGTAAAAAACAGAGCATAATGGTGGTTACCAGGAGATTGGGGGTGGGGTGGGGATAAGCGTGATGGTGGTTAGGGTACAAATTTTTAGTGGGTAATAAATAAACCATAGAGGGCTAATGCGCAGTATGAAGAATATAGACAATAATGTTGTACTGTAATTACGCAATGTGCTAAATATTGCTACTATGGCAATTATATTACAATATATAAATGTATCAAAGTAACAGGCTGTGTATCTCAAACTGACACAAAGTTACATGTCAAATTCCATCAATTAAAAAAAGGAGCTGAATCTGAAATCAACTTTCATTAGCACCTTTTTATTCTGGTCAGATGACAATTGTACTACCCATTGTTCCATAAAAAGAAACAATATCAAATGCATAAATAGCTTGAGAATTTTTCTGAATTTCCCATTGACCCATTCTTCCAGGAAAGAAATGCTTGTGTTTCATGAGACTGAAATAAATGTTGTAAAGGCAAGATAGTCAATCTTAGATGCAACACATAGGGTGTAGGACTATAAGTTGTAGAATTTAAATTGCCTCTGATAAGCATAGGATCTTGGGGAAATTTTAAAACTACTCAGGATAGAACTCCCTTATAGAACCTAGGGCTTAGACTAGGACAGTGTTGTCTAAATTTTAGTCATTTTTATATATGACTGTCACTATTTCTGTCATTTCCATATGCCACCTGCATGATCATTTTCTTAATATTTTTAATTTTTAAAATTAAAAAAATGATCATTGATTTTTTCTTAACGACCATAACAGTGGCATGTGGAAATTCCCAGGCCAGGGACTGAATCTAAGCCACAACTGTGACCTAGAAGGCAACACTGGATCCTTTAACCCACTGAGCCCAGCCAGAGATCGAACCTGCACCTCTGCAGTGACCTGAGCCGCTGCGGTGCGTTTGTTCTTGCACCACAACAGGAATGCCTTAATATTTTGTTAATCAACTCATTTCTTTTTGCTTAACTACTGGCCTTTTCCTAAGTAATAACACGTCTGAAGTCATAGCTTCAATATGCTAGTTATACTTTTCTTCTAACACACATTGCTATGCAAATGTAACAGTAACCTTAACCAATGTGCGTATTCTTTCTAAAATGATCTCGTATTCCACACGTGGCTAGTATCCTGTGGATGAGATGGTCCCTGTGGGTCCCACTGTGTTGCTGGTTTAAGAGCTGTCATATACAGAGGCACCTTAGTGCGTACTCTGGAAATCTCAGAATTGGTTCACGTCGCAGTGACACTTGTCAATCACGAAGATGAGTGAAATTGATGGATCACCTAGCCTATTGTTGTCCAGGTCTTTCATTATAGATAAATGTGGTTTGAGACTTCTATTCTGAAATGTATTTGCATCTATACCAAGATAACTTTCTCATTCCATCAAGCAGCATAAAGATCTGATCAAAAATTCAAATGAACGCATTTTGCATATAATATTTTGTCTCTCACTATTAAGCTCGGTAAATAGGTTGAAATCTGCATATAAATCACTTATATTTGCCTCAATGTCTCTATGGGGGTTGCAGGGATGGTGCTTTAAATATCATGTAAAAATTTTAAGAGATTGCTGGATATGGAAGACTGTGGAAAGATGTTTATTAAAAAAAGGGAAATTAGAAGGCAGGACTTTCTTTAGAGTTGATGTGGCTGAAATAATTTCAACCAGATGAACTGTTGTCAACAATTTGCAGTTAAAATATAATTAATTATGTTAGTCTGTCTGCTATTACACTAGGAAATTAAGATACCATACATGTTTATAATAGGAAATTTCTCAATTGTCTTTTTTAATCCACTATGAAGCTGCACATTTATTTCCACAGGAGGAAAGAAAAACACATTATGCTGCTAAGTAATACCAGTCTTTTCTAGGATTAGAATCAGTGGATGGTTTGCGGGATTAGTGATTTCTATTCTCAAATGAAAACCAGATGGGCAAAACCGACAGCATAAACAGCTAAAGAAAAAATTTGGCAGGAAAAGTCACAGTGGATAATTACATTTGTTGTTACACCTTCTCTTATTTGAGATAGTCAGAAATTTGATTTGAAAGATAACGTAACTCCTGAGCTCCGATTTAGCCCAATAAAAGTTCAAACTATTTCATTCGGGAATAATTCGGTAACAATACGATAATCAGGTAGTTCTTTTTATTAGAAACAGAGAATTCTTGCCTACAAAAAACACTCAGCAAATGTTTAGCCCGTTGCTCGTTTAAGTGTATAATAATCAGTTTATGTATCTATTTATACATTAAAAATAAAATAAATAAATGTCGTGTGTGCCCCCTACTGTAACTGTATTAACAATTACTAAATGCAGTCATTGATGTACTAACAATTAGTATATACTTACTAACCATACGTTTTAGTAATAGTTGGTGTTTTAGCACACATGCCAGGAACTAATTTACATCTACTTTCAAACTGGAGAGGAAGAATCGTTATGTTAATCACTCCATATTTTGGAGAGCAGGATACTGAAGACATAGTGCACAGTTTGCTAGTTCTTCTAGTCACTTGTGTCTAGAATCCCAGATTCCTTGGCTTGTACAGGCTTCCACATTCCAGGACAGTTTACCAGGAGCTGGCTTCGGTACTAAGAAGCCCTTGGCCAGCATCATCCCATTATTGGCCCCACTTTTCAAAGGAGGAGACTGAAGCTCTGAGGAGCGAAGGCGACTGCCTAGGTTTTTCCAGCCAGAATGTGGCAGAGCTGGGTTTGAATACAGACACTCCACAGCTGGGCTGGGATCTCGTGTTCCTGCTGCGTGTCAAACACTGAGTGGCAGGAACACAACTGTCAGTAAGACGTGGGCGCCGAGTTTAAGAAGGTGATGCAGCCCTAAATTGCCTGGCCAAATTCCCTTTTATCACAGATTAAAGCAAACAAACAAAAAAACCCCAAGACACAAAAACAGTGGCCTAAAGAGGTCTGAGCCTTATGCTCTGTGTAGATAAAAACATAAAGGAGTTCCCTGGTGGCCTAGTGGATAAGGATTCGACATTGTCACTGCTGTGGCTCAGGTCCCTGCCGTGGCTCTGGTTCGAACCCTGGCCTGAAACATCTGCATGATGAGGGCATGGCAAAAGAGAAAAGTAAAGATAAAAATAATGAGTTGGTTGTTTAAAATGCTGACAATAACACTGACTAAAATCTGCAACATCTTTGTGGTTTCAATATGTGTAAACTAGTACTCTGGCCTATTCTTTGCTCAAACAAGTGATAAGAATATGGATGTCAGTAAGGATTAATAACTATGGCTAAAATAGAGATTAAGAACATAAAATGGGAGCTCCCGTTGGGGCTCAGTGGTTAACGAACCCAACTAGCATCCATGAGGATGCAGGTTCGATCCCTGGTCTCCATCATTGGGTTAAGGATACAGTGTTGCCATGAGCTGTGGTGTAGGTTGAAGATGCGACTTGGATCTGGCCTGGCTGTGGCCTTCAGCTATAGCTCTGATTCAGTCCCTAGACTGGGAACTTCCATATGCCGCGGGTGCAGCCCTAAAAAAAGACAAACAAAAACAACAACAACAAAAAACGCATAAAATGGGGAGTTCTCCTGTGGGGCAGCAGTTAAGAATACCACGTTGTGGAGAGTTCCCATGGTGGCGCGGTGGTTAACGAACCCAACTAGGAACCATGAGGTTGCGGGTTCGATCCCTGCCCTTGCTCAGTGGGTTAAGGATACAGCATTGCTGTGAGCTGTGGTGTAGGTTGCAGACGCGGCTCGGATCCCCTGTTGCTGTGGCTCTAGCGTAGGCTGGTGGCTACAGCTCTGATTAGACCCCTAGCCTGGGAACCTCCATATGCCGCGGGAGCGGCCCTAGAAAAGACAAATAGACCAAAAAAAAAAAAAAAAAAAAGGATACCACATTGTCTGGAGCAGCTTGGGTCAGTTCCCTGGCTTGGGAACTTTTGTATTCTGTGGGCACAGCCAAAGGAAAAAAAAAAGGAACATAAATGGGTGGGGAGGAGATAAATTAGGAGTGAGGAGATAAATAGATACACACTACTGTATATATAATTAGAAAAACAACAAGGACCCATGGTATAGCACAGGGAGCTCTCACCAGTATCTTGTAATAACCTACAATGGAAAACAATCTGAAAAATAGTAGATGTATATATATGCATAACTGAATCAGTTTGCTGTACACCTGAAACTAACACAACATTGTAAATTAGCTGCATTGTAATAGTTCTTTTTAAAGAACGTAAAATAATTCTGGTTAATTCAATTCACCCCTAGAAATTGAGTGCCTATGTGCTGGGCACAAAGATAACTTGCTATGTAAACAAAGATGAACAAGCTATACAGGGTCGGGGCAGGTAATTAATATAGTTACTGTGCAAAGTGATGAGGGGAGCTTAGGGGTGTTATTGGCACATGGCAGGGACACATAGTTCAGAGAAGGGACATCAGTTGGAGAAAGTGTTAGGAGAGGCAGGAGGAGAAGGTGATTAAGATAGAGGCTGTTTGAAAGAAATAACGGCCTTTGCAGCAGCATGGATGCACCTAGAAATTATCATGCTAAGTAAAGTTAGACAGTGAGACGCCAACGTCCTATGCTATCACTTACAAGTGGAATCAAAAACAGGACACAATGAACTTCTTTGCAGAGCAGGTAACTGACTCACAGACTTTGAAAAACTTACGGTTTCCAAGGGACACAGGTTGGGGGGTGGGGGGATGCGCTGGGGTTTGGGATGGAAATGCTATAAAATTGTGATGATCATTGTACAACTATAAATGTAATAAAATTTACTGAATAATGAAAAAAAGGTGGATGTTTGTCTGCCATGCCACCTGGATAAATAGCTGGACCTATTTAAGGACCTTGGGCCAGGTTCCTCCCATTTGCTGGTCCAGGTCTCCTTTCCACCCTTTGCCGCCTGCTCTCTGAAGAGAGACAGACTTGCCAGGACTACACTGGTCAGCACCACTGGGCCCTTTGGCTCCCACTGGCTTCAATCCATGGGGATCCCCAGGAGGAGACTTGGATGGAGGAAGGTAAGTGAATTCAGGTCCTTATTGGGGTGGGTTCTGGCTGGCTGGTGGTGTCCTGGCACTCCTCTCCCTTCCTGTACCCTCTTCCTCCTTTGGGTGGTAACAGCCCTCAGGCACCGCACCCTCCCTGTGCTGTTCCGACACCCCACCCAATCCTTGCTTCCCAGTCCCTCTAATAAGCCTTCCTTGAATTATCTTAATTTCACGTGCTGGGATTCCTGAAAGGGAAGAAGCAGGAATGGGGAGCGGTGATGGTGGGATTAGCCAGGTAGGTGGGAGAGATTCCTGGGAAGGGTTATAATCTAGCTAAACAGAGTTTGGAAAGTAGCCCAAGGGCCCAGATCAAGGAGAACCTTGCAGGCACAGTAGGGGTTTGGATTGTCTTCTTAGAGAGCTGGAAGAGCTTTGGAGGTGCTTCAGCAAGGAAGTGACAAGATCTGATTTACGGTTTTCAAAGGTCAGTGGGCTCTGAGTAAAGCAGATTACCCTCCTTGTGGGGGCGAGGGGTGGGGGCAGAGAGGGCTCATCCAATTAGTGGAAAGTCTTAATCAGCAAAGACTGACCTCCCTTGAGTAAGAAGGAATTCCGCCAACAGGCAGCCTGCAGACTGGAGCTGCAGCATCAACTCCTTTCTGGCCTCCAGCCTGCCCACCTGCCCTTCGAATTTGGGGCTCACCAGGCATTTGTAATCAAATGAACCTGTTTCTTAAAATTGATCTATATATATATATATATATATAGAGAGAGAGAGAGAGAGAGACTGAGTATAATATATAATCCTTTAATGTTACTCATCTCCAAGACGTTTGCATGTGTGTATGTGTGTCTGTGTGTGTGTGTGTGTCCATCCTATTGGTTCTGTGTCTGGAGAACCCTGACTAGTATAGACAGCAAATGCCATCGATTTGGAGGCAATGGTTTGGATCTGGGCTTTGAAGCCTGGATCCCTGCCGGAGGAGGTAGTGGCATTGTGTGCAAAGAGCACGGGTCCATATGAACTGACAGAGCTGCTCCTCTGCTCGTGGATCCCAAGATCACGCATGTCTTTGAGGGCCCTTTGGGGCTCCATTTCCTCCTCTTTAAAACGGAAAAAGGAGGAGTTCCCGTTGTGACTTAGCAGCTGAAGAACCTGACATAGTTCAAACCTGCTCCTGGGTCTCCCTCAGTGGTTTGAGGCTCCAGCATTGCTGTGGCTGTGGCGTGGGTTGCAGCTGCAGTTCCCATTTGACCCTTATCCCAGGAACATTCATATGGTGCAAGCACGGCCATAAAAAGAAAAAATAAATAAGTAAAATTTTAAAATAATAAAGTGGGAAAAGTAGTATCTTCCCTTCCCAACTCACATGGCAGTTGTGCAGATCAAATAAGACAATGTATTTTAAAAATGAACACATACAGACACAACATATTAGGTCTTATTTTATTTGGCTACTAATTCTTCCACACGCATTCTTGAAATTGTGTGCTGGCAGCAGACAGTTTTGAAAGCCGGGCACGTGGCAACCATTCACCCATTCAGCCCTTACACATGCTTTTTCATTCTGTCTGGAATGGCTCTTCTGCTACCTCAATTCTTCATTTTTGAGGCTGAGGAGTGTGTTAGGTGGAGGGAGAAAGAGGAGTCAAGAAGTAGACCAGGGTTTCTGGCTCAGACACCTGTTAAACCAAAGAGCAAAATAGCTTAGCAAAATGAAATATTAAAAGCGAGCTCTCCAGGAGTTCCTGTTGTGCCACAGCAGAAATAATCCGACTAGGGTCCATGAGGATACAGGTTTGATCCCTGGCCTCACTCAGTGGACCAGGAATCTAGGGTTGCCATGACGGTGGTGTAAGTCGCAGACACGGCTCCAGTCCTGAATTTGCTGTGACTGTGGTGCAGGCCGGCAGCTGCAGCTCCAATTCACCCCCTAGCCTGGGAACCTCCAAATGCCATGGGTGCAGGCCTAATTAAAGAGAAAAAAAGTGAGCTTTCCATCTCAAGGATGCCATCTGAATTAGAGCATGTTACCGAAGGAAGAACTTACATGTGTCTATAGAGCAGGGGCAGTGGGATGGACAGAGTGGGATGGTGAGTTTTAAATGGAACCTATTGCATTTGTAGTGTTTATGGGACATCTGAGTGGTGATAGCCAGATAACTCAGATGGGAGATCTAGGCTGGAAACAGAGATGCTAGGAAGAACAGCTAAACTTTCATGTATTATCCACCACGTGCCAGGCACTGTTACTATACTAAGCATGTTGTATGTATGATCTTATTTAATCAGTAAACAATCCTGGAGGAGCAGTCCTTTTTTTTTTTTTTCCTTTTTTTTCTTTTTTAGGGCTGCACCGGAGGTGTATGGGGGTTCCGAGGCTAGGGGTCGAATCGGAGCTACAGCTGCCAGCCTATACCACAGCCATAGCAACACTAGATCCGAGCCGCGTCTTCAACATACATCACAGCTCATGGCAACGCTGGATCCTTATCCCACTGAGCGAGGCCAGGGATTGAACCCACAACCTCATGGTTCCTAGTCGGATTTGTTTCCACTGGGCCATTTCAGGAACTCCAAGAGAGCAGTACTTTTATTAAAACTATTTCCCAAGATTCTACCGCTAGAACGTGGTTAATTGAGGGTTTAAACCTAAATGATCTGGCTGGAGGTTTTCAGTATACAGGCAACAAATAAAGCTATGAGCCAAGTGATCTTGCTTAGGTAGAGTATGTAGTTTAAGCAGAGGGTTGACAGTGGAACTTTAGGGAACAAGAATATAGATTTCCTTGGAAAAGATGGAAAGGGAGAGTTCAGAAAGAGAAAACAAAAGCTGTGTAGAAGGTGGGTTAGTGCAAGTTCCTGTTGTGGTTCAGTGGGTTAACAACCCAACCAGTATCCATGAGGATGTGGGTTCGATTCCTGGCCTCGTTCAGTGGGTTAAGGATCCAGCATTGCTGCAAGCTGTGGTGTAGGTCGCAGATGTGGCTCAGATCCGGCCTTTCTGTGGCTGTGGTGTAGGCTGGCTGCTGCAGCTCTGATTTGACCCCTAGCCTAGGAACTTCCATATGCTGCAGGTGCGGCCTTAAAAAGACCAAAAAGAAAAGAAAAGAAAAGAAAAAAAGTGGGTTAATGAATTTGAGAAATGAACGTGTTTACAGAGAACCTTCGCCTTTGCAGGGAGGCCAAGAGAAGGAGGAATGTTACATGTATGTTGGATTTAGGAACGGAAGGTGGTGTGGGGGCCCAAGGAGCTTCCAGCCAACAGGTGGCAGCCGGAAGGGATTTGGGCTTGGTCATGGGCTTTCCACCCAGCCTGAGTGACCCCGCCTCTCCCACGCGGAGGGCCACTGACATGGCACGTGTCCACGGATTTCTCTCGTGAAGGAATGTTGCCTCTGGCTCACGCTTTTCCTTCTTTTCCTCGGCAATTTGTCATGTGCTTTATTTAGCTTTACCATGTCCCCAGCTTCGCCGCAATAATATTGCCTGTCTTTGCCACCAGTGTGCAACTTTGAATGACATGTCTATTCTTTTCCTTACTTTTAGTAAGTCTCATCTGACACCAGAGGGACGATGTGATGAAGATAAATTTAAGAGTGGAATTGGGACGTTAAGGCGGCTCTCTATCTGTTTATCCCTGGAAACAATTCCACAGAGGAAAGGTTTTTCACTTAGTGCACAGTTGTTGCATATACCCAAGTATAATGCTAGATCTTTCCTCCTCATAATATATTCTCTCCGAAAAGAAGCTGTTGCCTTAAGTTAGTATCTTCACGAAGTCACTTATATTACAGAGTGCCCTCCTAGTTGCTTTATTTTGAATAATAACACCCTTGGGAGAAGAGGTTGTTTTTACAGGCTTATAGTAGTAACTTATGGCGTCAGTTAAAAAGAAAATTTTAAAACAGATTTAGTAATTGTTAACTGTAAAATGATCTCTCAATTACATGTGTCGGAAATTGTTGAGATTAAACCTTTCAAAAACACTTTTAAGAAGTGAGATAAATCAGACAGGTAAATGCTGTATGGTACCACCTATATGAGGAATCTAAAAAAGCCAAGATCAGGGGTTCCCAGTGTGGCCCAGTGGATTAAGGACCCAGCATTGTCCCTGTAGCAGTGAGGGTTCGATCCCTGGCCCGGCACGGTGGGTTAAGGATCTGGCATTGCTGCAGCTGCTGCTTCGTCAGCTGAGACTTGGATTCCTTCCCTGGCCCAGGAACTTCCATCTGTTGAAGATAAAGTTGAAAAGGAAAAAAAAATCAAAATTAAATTAAAAAGCCAAGCTCATAAAAACAGATTGCAATGGTGGCTTCCAGGCACTGGGGCTGAGAGCTACAAGAGATGTTGTTTGAGGGGACAAACTTACAACTAGTAGATAAATAAGTCCTGGAGATCTATGCATAGCATAGTGATTCTAGTCAATAATATTACGTTATAAAGTTGAAAGTTTGCTGAAACTAGATCTTAATGTTCTCACCATAAAAAAGAAATAAAAATTGTGTGACATAACAGAGGTGCTAGCTAACCATATGGTAGTAATTATATTGCAATATATAAATGTACCAAATAAGTGTACATGCACGTTAAACTTATATAGAGTTGTATGTCAGTTTTATCTCAAGAAAAGAGAAAAAAAATTTAAGAAGCAATGAAGCAGGTGATTGTGGAATTCACAAATACTAAATGGCTACTTTGGGCCTAGGGTTCAAATTCTTTTTCTTCCTTTCTTTTTTTTTTTTCCCCCTTTTACTGCCACACCTGCGGCACATGGAAATTCCTGGCCAGGTTCAAACTGGAGCTGCAGCTGCAGGCTTATGCCACAGCCGTGGCAACACCAGATCCGAGCCTTATCTAAGACCTATGCCAAAGTTTGCAGTGGTGCTTTAACCCACTGAGGCCAAGGCTCGAACTCACATCCTCACAGACACTATGTTGAGTGCTTAACCCACTGAGCCACAGTGGGAACTCCTAAGGTTCAAACTCTAAGGTCATTATTATATAGAGATTTAGGTTCAAACTCTAAGGTCATTATTATATAGAGATTCCAAAAGTATTTTATCTAAAACAATTTAGAAGGTAATCAAGGTGATGTGTTCTGAAAAACCTTAAAAACCTCAAAAAGTGACTCCAATGGTGACACATACGGTAAAGCATATAAAGACTTTGAATTAAATTGTTGCATGAGCATTTATAACATGAGATTGTAAATATACATAATTAAATACTATAAGACTATAATTAATACTTATAATTAAATATTATCAGTAGGCTATTTCATCTGCGTCCCTGAAATTTTATATTATATTCAAATTGCCAGAAGGCTTTCGTTTCGTATTTTCTCATAGAGTGTTGCCTACATACACGACTGCCCTATATTTGGGCATATAAGGCACTCTGTAAGCCACGATGGCCATGGGATAGGTATGTGGGGCTTGATATTCATAGATCACTGCCTATAAGCACAGCGAAGAAAGAGCTGGGCTACTCAAGTAGAAGATGCCACTCCTAAAGGCCATCGGAAACGAGGCTGTATCCACAGAGCCTGGTGGATGTTCAATACTCTCGCTCCTCAGTTTCATCAGCGTTGACAGTGGCTGCTGGCTGCACTGCCCAGATGAACAGTGGAGGCTGCAGAGAGCTCTCCCATCCAAAGTCATATTCCTTTTCCAGAGCCGCCCACAACCAATGGCTGGTCACCACAGCACAGAGGCCCCATCCCAAGGCCCCAGCTCAGAACAACTCTGAAGGGCCATCCCAACTCCAGAGCTCCCTGTGGGGTCAGCCGAGACCTCGTAATGTCTACACTGCAGCTCAGCGTCTCCTTTTCCCCATCTTCCGTTCTTCCCTTCCCCCTACAGGTGTTCATCTCAAGAGCCACCCCCCCCAATAAATCTCCTGCGTGCCCATTTCCACCTCAAAGGAAGAGGGAAGCCCAGGTGTCTAAGTGCTGAAGAGCATAGCGAAAATTATGAATATGACTCACTTGAGTCCATGACGTGTAAGCTTCTTTTGGCCAAGCTGTGCGATAAATGGACAGTGAATAGAGACCCTACTTTTTCACACGAAAGCATGTTGTGGCCACTGGGATGGAGGGCGGGATGGGGACGTGCCTGTAACATTTTAAAATGAAGGGTGAGCTGAAATTATTTCTTTATAACACTAAGAGTGCCAGTGAAGACATTTTTTATGTTGCCAAGTGGTTTGCTTAACTGGTTTTTCTCACCAGTCATTTCAGAACCCCAGATCACAACCTTTAAGGCAGAGGACCAGATGTTAGATTTTTCTAGAAATACAAACAAAAGTCCAGAGGATTTCAATACACAGTGTGTGAGGATTTCTCAATTTTACACTTAATTTTTTAAAAAACTTGTTGAAGATGTATGAAAAAGATAGTATTCAAACCCACCCAACATCTGAGTGTTGCAAAAGAACAAAAATAAGACTCTATGATTTACAGATTGTAAATACATCTATAAAAATGAGCTCAACCACATAAGCCATTAGGGAAACTAAAATTAAAACTGTAGAAAGAGGAGTTCCCATTGTGGCGCAGTGGTTAACGAATCCGACTAGGAACCAAGAGGTTGCGGGTTCGGTCCCTGCCCTTGCTCAGTGGGTTAACGATCCGGCGTTGCCGTGAGCTGTGGTGTAGGTTGCAGATGTGGCTCGGATCCCACGTTGCTGTGGCTCTGGCGTAGGCTGGTGGCTACTACTCGGATTAGACCCCTAGCCTGGGAATCTCCATATGCCGTGGAAGCAGCCCAAGAAATAACAAAACAAAACAAAACAAAACAACAACAATAAAAAAAAAAAACCTGTAGAAAGATACCATGACACACCCTCCAAAATGCCTAAAATAGAAAAAAAAAAAGTCTGATAGTACCAAGTGTCAAGTAGAGGAACGGATCCTCTGGGAAAATGCAGGTGGAATGAACTGGAAGAACTGCTTTTGGCATCATCTTGATCCTATATTTCTAGGGCTTTATCATCATTTTTGGACTTTTTAAGGAACCAGCTCTTTAAACTTTGTAGATTCTGTTTGTTTTCTGTTTCATTAATTTCTCCTCATATTTATGTTATTTCCCTCCTTCTCCTTTCTTTGGGTTTATTTTGCTATTTTTTTCCCTAACTTCTTCAGAGGATTACTTAGCTAATTAATTTTTAACCTTTTTATTTTTTTCAAACCCATGCATTAATGTTAAAAATTTTCTGTAAACACTGCTTTAGCTGTATCTTACAAGTTTTGATATGTTGTGTTTCCATGTTTTCATTATTATTCGCTTCCAAATATTTTCTCTTTTGCCTTATGCTTTATTTTTAACCCAAGCTAATTAAGAACGATGCTCTTTAATTTCCAAATATTTGGGGGATTTCTAGTTTTATTTATTATTAACGTCTGTTAAATTCAATTGCCGCCTGAGATGCTGTGTCTGATTTTAATTATTTTAAACTTATGACCCAACATATGGGCAATTTTGGTAAATTTTCCATATATGTTTCATAAGAATGTGTTTTCTACAGTAGTTGGGCAGTGTTCTACGTATGCTTATTAAGTTTGCTAACTCATTCTATTCAATTAATTTACAGTCACTGATTTTTTTTTTTTTTTTGGTCTATTGCTCTATCAGTTACTGAGTAGAGTATATTACAACTTTTCATTATTTTACATGTTTACCTATTTCTTCTTTTAACTGTGTTTTATATTGATATAACCATATATCCCTTATTATCCTCAGGAATGCTTGCTTTAAAATCTACTTTGACTTATAGTAGTATAGCTATGTCAGTTTTCTTCTCATTGTGTTCACATGGTATATATTTTTCTATCTTCTCACTTTCAACTTTTCTGTCTATACTGTATGTACTTAAGATGTGACTAGTGTAAGCAGTGTGGTGTTGTTTTAATCTAGTCTCAACTGGAATGCAGCCAATTTATATTTAATATAATTAACATTTTTGGATTTAAATCTATCATCTTACCATTTGTTTTCTATGTATTCTACATGTCCTATGTTCCCTTTTCTCGCTTCCTTGTCTTCTTTATTCATTAACCCCATTTTTATTACTATATTTTACAGCTTTCTTGTTATATATGTACATTTTAAGCTATTCTTTTTAGGAGTTCCTGTTGTGACACTGCAGAAACAAATCTGACGAGTAATCTATGAGAATGTGGGTTCAATCCCTGGCCTTGCTCAGTGGGTTGGGGATCCAGCATTGCTGTGGCTGTGGTGTAGCCTGGTAGCTGCAGCTCCTATTAGACTCCTAGCCTGAGAATTTCCATATTCCACAGGAGCGTCTCTAAAAAAGTAAAAACAAAAAAAACTATTCTTTTTAGTAGTTGCCCTGTAGATCACAACATGCATTCTTGATTTCTTTAAGGTATAATGTAAATTGTTACTTTATTTCCTCTTTAGTAACACTTGAAACTAAAAACACATTACCTCCATTTACCCCTCACAATTTGGGCTGTTATTGTCATATACATTAGTTGCATGTGTGTGTATATAAATATTTGTATTGATTGTACATATATTAATTGGGTATATATGTAAGTTGTACATATATTACCTATAAATAAATATATAGTATATAATTATGTATAATATCTCCAACCCCACAAGACATTACAATTATTGTTTCATATAATAAATATTTGAATTTATGTACATATTTATCATTCATTCTTTTATTGCAAATACCATCATATTTCTTCTTCTTAAAATTTTCTCTTTCATATTTGTAGTTAAGAAAGTTTTCTGCTAAAACAAATTCAGTTTTTGTTCACCTGAAAACATTTTAATTTTATCCTCATCTTTGAGTAATATTTCCACTGGGCATAGAATTCTAGGTTGGCAGCTATTTTCTTTCAGCACTTGGAGGATGTCATGTCACTATCTTCTGGATTTATTGCTTTTGTTGAGAAGTCAGCTGTAAACCCTCGTATTGCTTCTTTGAAGCTCATATATAATTTTTCTTCTGGAGGCTTTTAAGATTGTCTATTTTAACAGCTTTACTATCAAGCATATGTGTATCGTGTGTGTATATATATGTGTGTGTGTATATATGTTTGTGTGTGTATACATATATGTGTGTATGTATATATTTGTGTGTGTATATACGCATATACATCTACATGTCCTATACACACACACACACACACACACACACACAGTGCTTGATTATTAATAGCACTTCTCGAATCTATGAGACTAATAACATATCTGCTTACTTCCTTATTTTCTCAGCCACACTCCACTTCAGACATCAGACTTACCTCTCTTGGTTTTCTCTTATTCAGATCTTGTTCCTACAAATTATCTCTGCTTTGATATTTCTATGATAACATTATAGAGGTTTTGGTGTGTGTGTATTTTAATATTTCCTTCAGCTTTTCCAATTTTCTCAGAAGGAGCATTAATTAAAACACCTCATTGGTCATTCTAAAAGTTTTGATGAATTTTTTTAAAAAATTTACCTACGATTGAATATCCACACATGTTCTAAATGGCCATAAAGTTGCTTGCAAATATCAAGATTCAGAGAAATACTTAGGTCGATGGTTTGATAGTGAGGAAAGTATGGACAGTGAGGGGTTGATGTGGAACACACTTCAAGAATTTTACATTGTTTGGTGGAATTCTCTAGTGGCCTAGTGGGTTAAGGATCCTGCGTTGTCACTGCTGTGTCATAGGTTCGATCCCTGGCCCTGGAATTTCTGCATGCCACAGGCATGGCCAAAAAAAAAAAAAGAGAGAGAGAGAATGTTAAATTGAGTTAGCAGAATGCTGTAGACGATGGTAAAGTGTAATACAATCGTGAGTGTGAAAGTAAAATCATTGGAGTTGGAGTGCGAAAAAAGAGAGTATGTAGGCTTTTAGACAGGTTACCTACTCGGAAATCAAGAACCCCTAAAATGACTGTGATACCTATGATGGAGAGGGAGACTGAACTGTCTTTGGTGAATGTGGGGAATGAAGAAGAATCATACTGATGATGTCATGAGCTCCTTCCCTATTTATGAAGTGCCTCTACCGGGCAAGACTGCACACCAGTAAATGACAAGACATGAGTGGTAAAATGCTACTCAGTTGGATGGCATGAGGTTCAAAGAGGAAGCAAAGCCCAGTGAAGGTAGAGAAGTGATGGCTTGGCTGCCACAATGAGAAGCTAAGGAAATATCAAGCCCTTCTTGCCGTCACCCCACCCCCAGCGCCCTGCACTGTCCATATCAATCCTGTAAGGATGAACCACTGCGTACAAGTCCTATAAAGAACATCCGGAGTTCCCGTCGTGGCGCAGTGGTTAACGAATCTGACTAGGAACCATGAGGTTGCGGGTTCGGTCCCTGCCCTTGCTCAGTGGGTTAATGATCCGGCGTTGCCGTGAGCGGTGGTGTAGGTTGCAGACGCAGCTCGGATCCCGCGTTGCTGTGGCTCTGGCATAGGCCGGTGGCTACGGCTCCGATTCGACCCTAGCCTGGGAGCCTCCATATGCCGCGGGAGCGGCCCAAGAAATAGCAACAACAACAACAACAAAAAAGACAAAAAGACAAAAAAAAAAAAAGAACATCCATCTCCTGGAAGGAGAGCGGAGTTCAGTTATTATCAGAAAGCGGTGGGACTATTTTGCAAAGTGATGGAATATATGAGGAAATTTACCAGGGGATAATATGGAGACTTTAGGAGAGAGAAGAGTACCCATAAAAACATTTCCATGCTGCATGAAAAGCGTGATGATGAAGTAAGGGCTGAGATATTCTAGCAATCAATACTGGGACTTGAGATGTTTTTTTCAGGACAGTGGGAGAGTAAATTGAAAAATGGCTGCTGACAGCACAGCATCCTTCAGATAACTTAGAGCCAAAGAGATCTACAGATGGCCCTAACCCAGTTAGGAAAGGAGTAACACAATAACAAGCATAGTTTTTATAAATTATGTACACAAATAGGACTAACTTAGTGTGTAATGATTTACTTATTCAACTTAAATTGCTGTAAGAATAGCCCCTTAAAGAAAAAAGATAGCATCATAGCTTTTGGCATGTTGCAACATTATTGTGCTCTATGACATATATATTGAAGGCAAGTACCAGACTGAGCCGAAAAGCAATGGTATTAAGATCATTCCGAATCCCATCAGACAAATAGATGACATTCCCATCTCTAGAAACTAACAAACAGGAAAAACAAGAAAGAATAAGACAGCAAAGAAACTATTTGTTGTGACATGAAGAGAGGGAACGGTCTCCAAAAACTCTTGTTAATAGAAAATGTAGCCTTGAACAAGAGGCATGTTTGGGGAAGTGATCCCTTTTTAGGAAGATGCTCTTGCATGAGATCTTGTTCAAGCAGACATCCTCAGGCTTGAGATCATCGCTTTCTCTTTGAGAGGCCAAAGGCTAAAATAGCATTTCTAGAACAACTGTGATTCGTGAATACCGAAAAATGTAAGTGTAAGGCATTTTTACCTCTCCCCCCATCTTTGTACACGGTCAAATTGGTAATTTTCATGGTAGTCAGTTCATGGCTGAGCGTGGGCACAGGGCGACTGTAGAAAGGCTTTTGAGATAACATTTTGCAACCAGCATATTCTTTGATTTTCTTTTTTTAGACCGTGCTTTAATTTTTCTTTCTCAGATTTTTTTTCCCCAGTGTAAGGTATCTTTAAATAATAAAACACCTTTTCTTTCTCATATGCACTCCTTGCAGTGACTTCAGTGAAACATGCAGGTCATTTGGAGCACAGAACTGTTTTGTGATGCACATCATTACAAAATATGTCCCATTACGATGATGCACAAGCTGAACCGGAGTTAATGAGCCTGCCTTCTTGCAGGATAATTCAAACTTTAAGGGTGATATTAACTTAAATAAAATAAGAAAGGGAGGAAAAATCAGGTTCATTGTGCACCAGAGATCATGATCTTTATCCTCTCAGTTCATAAAAGCATATCTATTGCTCACATTACTCTCAAACCATTATTAGAGTGGCTGTAGAGCACACATACGTGTGTAATGAAGTACCCCTCCGCGGCCATAAAAGAACTGCACGTGTTTCCACGGGGAGTCCACGTGGAACTTGATTCATAAGCCCGTAAGAGGGAGTGGGTACCTTTAACCTTTATGGAACGCTGCATAGAAATGTGAGGCATGTGCCCACTACCTATTCAAAGCAAGAGCGGAAACCCTACAGCTCTGGCCAACTCCGTCCCACTGCTGGTTTTGTAAATAAAGTTTTATTGGAACACAGCCCCTCCTATCTGTTTGCATTTTGGCCGCTTTAGTCCTGGTAACAGCCGAACTGGAGAGGTGCCATAGAGATTGCACGGCCCAGGAAGCCTGGAATATTTACTATCTGGCTCTTTAAAGAAAAGGTTTGCCAACGTTCAACCGAAAGAAACACTTTTGTGTCCTATACGTGGATCATCTACAACATGGCAAAATGACTAAAAGCTCTAGGAGATGAATCCAAGACTATTTCAGAGCAGAATATTTCCATGGTGTATCGTGGCGAGGTCCTCGGATCTGCCTGACCTCTTTAGGAACATCCGTCTTTTTAAAAAGCCTCTATCTGGGATCTAAAACTCTCCTGTTGTCAAGAAATCAAATAAATAAATTAAAAAAAAACAATAGCCGCTCGTTTCAGAAACCCTCCTGCAACACAATGTCTCGTGTTCCCCTTCTGGCTCTGTGGCAGCTGTTAACTATCAAATACTATTTCTAGAACCGCGCTGACATCAGTCGGCGATCATACACAAAGCTGTTTGGCAGGACATGCGCTGTACAAGTTGAGGTTGTTAAAATGAAACAGCTCTGTTAAAATTAACTCTATTCACATCCCAGGGAAAATATCTGAGTTTGCCAAATCAAATCCTTCCTATATCAGTGGGGAAGAACCATTTGCCAACATCTAAAAAGGTAATTTAGACACAGGAGAGCCAAAAAAAAAAAAAAAAGAAAGAAAGAAAGAAAAAAAACTCTTCAAAATTAAAATGATAAAACAAAAATTTGCTTGACAGCAAAAGTACTTCTAAATGTATGAAATTGAATCCAAAACTGAGCCTGCAACAAATTTAACTGACAAGAAAGTCTGCATAATGGACTTGGTTGTATTATTAATGCTAATATGGGTACATTTTTGTTCTATTGTGCTGACGGCAAGAAGATAAATGCCCACTGAAGGCACTAAAATATCTCCACTCCATTGAAATACTGATTATAGTCAGAACGCAAACACTTATTCTTCACTTGTAACAAAAAAAATTTTTTTTTTTAAAGGAAGTGCTACTGTAGAGGCCATTTCAGAGTCAGGTGTGGCTTTGAAATCCAATTTCTTGAAATTACTAAATGCAACATTTTAAAAATCAGTTTCTTTGTGGAATTTTCAATTTTGTGGATATGATTTAATCAAAATGATATATTCCTCACATGATTTTTAATTAGCACCTCTTTAAAATGAATAATTAGGAGTTGCCATTGTGGCTTAGCAAAAATGAACTGGACTAGTATCCATGAGGATGCAGGTTCCATCCCTGGCCTCGCTCCATGGGTTAAGGATCTGGCATTGCGGTGGCTGTGATGTAGGCCAGCAGCTGCAGCTCTGATTTGACCCCTAGCCTGGGAACTTCCATAAGTCACACATGCAACCCTAAAAAGCAAAAAATACATACAATACAATACAATACAATGAATAATTAGCCTCACATAGCCCTTATAATTCATGGTTGAAGTTTACATTCAGGGCAGCCAGTCAAATAATGTATGATATCACTTACGTGTGCAAACTAAAAAATAATACAAACGAATGTATGCAAAACAAAAACAGACTCGCAGATAAAGAGAACAAACTCATGGTCGCCTGAAGGGAGAGGGGAGAGAGAAGGGACAAAGGAAGGGTAGGGGATTGATATACAAACTACTGTGTGTCAAATAGATAAGCAACAAAGATACATTGTATAACACAGGGAGTTATAGCCATTATCTGGTAATAACTTTAAATGGAGTATAATCTATAAATATAGGGAATCACTATGCTGTACATCTGAAACTAATATAATATTGTAAATCAACTATACTTCAGTTGAAAAAAAGAGAAACCAAACTGTGTCAATGCTTTTTTTTTTTTTTCCTGCCAGCTCACCTGTCCTTGAAAATCAATGTTTAAAGTCCTCTCTTCCCCAAAATCCAGGTCACCTGCGGGTAAGGATGGGCGACAGCCAGACAAGGCTTGCAAGAGGTGAGGACTGCGCCCAGGAGTGTTAGCAGTTGGAAGGGCCGAGGGTCTGGAAGCCAGGGGGTGCAGGCCAAGGCTGGAGCGTGTCAAGCCAATAAACCAGTTCAGCTGAGAAGGAGCGATTGGATTTGGGAGATCAAGACTAGCAGAAGGTCAGAACCTCTTGGGGGTTAGGAACAGCAAAGACATAGAATAATAGGTAGAACTCTACTCCATAGTCCGTGATAATCTATGTCTGAAAGAATCCGAAAGAGAAGGGATGTGTATACATGTATAGCTGAATAACTGTGTTGTATAGCAGAATTATCACAACATTGTAAATCAACTCCCCTTCAATAAAACTTTTAAAAATGAAAAAACAAAAAAAAAGAATGTAGGGAGGTGGTTCCTTAAGGTAATATCTGCTTGCATTTGCTTTTATGGGTCTTGTTTCTACTTTTCCACAGTTGCATGCAGAGTAGAGGTTACAGCTACTTTAAGGGTGCAGCTGCTGTGACTAAACCTTGATCTTGTCTGCAGCCAGTCTTTCTTCACAAGAAGGCTGTTATAGACCTTAGTGATATAGAGATTATTTAAATAGCATTTACACCTGTGCTCCAAGCCTGTGCTAATTCATTCCAAATTCTCCTGCCACTTGCCTTGTCTATTTGTTAATTTATTCAATCTTTTCCCACTTTCCAGATCTGTTCTATCTGTGCTGGACAGCATTTTAAGATGGTTTCCAAGATTCCCCACTGCTCTGGGTATCCACCCTGTATAATTCTCTCCACTTTGAATGTGAGTAGACCAGGAGCATGATGGGCTATTCCTCTTTTGATTGGGTTCCTCATCAATTGACAGGGTTAGTCAAAAGAGAGATTATCCTGGGTAGGCATTCAGGCAACACTTTATTTATTTATTTATTTTGTCTTTTTGCCTTTTCTAGGGCTGCTTCCATGGCATATGGAGATTCCTAGGCTACGGGTCCAATCGGAGCTGTAGCCACCAGCCTACACCAGGGCCACAGCAACACAGGACCCGAGCCGTGTCTGTGGCCTATACCACAGCTCATGGCAACGCCGGATCCTTAACCACTGAGCAAGGCCAGGAATCAAACCCGCAACCTCATGGTTCCTAGTCAGATTCGTTAACCACTGAGCCACGACAGGAACTCCCAGGCAACACTTTAAAAGAAGGTGAAGAAGCATCAGAGGAGAGGTAATATCCCCCTGGCCTCCAGGATAAAAAAAAAAAAAAAAAAAAAAAAACCTTCCATGTTGTAAAAAAAGGGGGACACAAGGCAAGGACCTCAAGGTGGCCACCAGGAGCTGCAAACTGTCCTTGGGCTACACAGATAAAATGAAATGAATTCAGCCAAAAACCAGGGAGCATGGAAGAAAATCCCAAGCCCCAGAGCAGACCCCAACTCATACACTGATTGCAGCCTGGTGAGAGCCTATGGAGAAGACCCAGCTAAGCTGCACCTGGATTCCCAACCTCTGGAAATGAGATAATAAATTTGTGCTGCTTTGAGCCAGTAGGTTATGTCATCTATTATGCAGTAGTAAGACGCGAAGACACTGCTCAATAGAACATTCCGTCATAACGAAAATGTTCTATATTTGTGCAGCTAATATGGTAATGACTAGCCACAAGGGCTGCTGGGCATTTGAAATGGGGCTGGTGCAACTGAGGAACTGAATTCTCACTAATTTAAACCAGAGCTGCCCTGGGTGGCTAGTAGCTACCCTATTGTATGGTACAGGTGCACTACTAGATTAATAATCCTGAAGACAACAATCCTTTGGTTTTCCTTTCTTTTTCACTACGCCCATGGCACATGGAAGTTCCTGGGCCAGGGATCAAACCCATGCCGCAGCAGTGACCTGAACCACATCAGTGACAATGCCAGATCGTTAACCTGCTGAGCCACAAGGGAATGCCCTATAGTCCTTTGCTTTTAATGTTTCTGATTATCAATAGCCCTCCTCTAAGTTCAACTTTTGAAATGTAATATGAAATTCTCTAAAAAGACTCAGGAGGCCTGCATGACCTAGTTCCTGCTCTCTGTCTTCAGTGCCTTCTTTTCCCTAAGCTTTCTTCCCGTCATTTGAGGGATCAAGTTCTTTCTCATCTGAAGTCTCCCCTCCACTAGGAACTCTTCCTTCCTTTCTTCATCTAATATTTACTTAATATTTAGATCCCAGTCCAAAGGTCACTTTCTGGGAGAAGAATTCTCTGATGCCCTGCATCAGTTAGCGATTGCTATCAATAGCTGTGTAACAAAATAAGCCAAAACTCAAAAAAAAAAAAATCATTTGTTATTATAGTTCACATACCCATCGATCTGCTGGGTCATCTGATATAAGCTGGTCTCACACATGTACCTATGTGATAACTGGAGACTTTGCTTTAAATCAGGATTGACTGGAGTCCATTAGGAGGGTCAGGTTGATCTGACTGTCGCTCCTCCCCCTGGGACCAGCAGGCTAATCTGGGTGTATTTTTCTCATGGCAAGGACAGAAGCACAGTCAGCAAGTATAAATATTTGTGGACCCTTGAGATTTTGGCTCAGGACTGGTACATCATTTCTGCAAACCAAGTCACAAGGCTAAAGCCAGAGTTAAATGTGGGAAGTGCACTCTGCCCCTTTTGTAGGGGGACTGGGACAATGATGACAAATGTTGGATACAGAGAAGGGAAAAGAATTGGGGTCAATATTGGACTCTTCCATATTTCCTTCATTTAAATTAGATCCCTCGTTCTTAGTGTCTCATAGGAAAGACTTTCCTTTCAAGGCGCATATACTTGGTAATTTTCTACATATTTGTGAGATTACTTGTTTACTGACAGTTGCCCTCATAACGCTGTGAGCTTAGCGAGGTCAGGAATCATATTTATTTTATTCACTTTGGTGTCACCAGAACCTGTGACACTCAATTATTTATTGAATAAGAATGAACAAAATGTCCGAAGGACGTTTAAATGCTGAATAGGTTCTGATGAGCAGAGTCTGATAACAGATAGTTAAAAGGCTGAGCAAAATTCGGTAGCAATTATCAGAGCATGAGAAGGTATCATTTGAAGAATGAATTTATGAAAATCGAAAGAAGTAATTGAGTAGTAGAAGAATGTATGTCTATGTATACATGTATATATAAAATCTGTATCTGTATGTATGAATATATTAGGACATCAGAGTCAGAAGGAGGGAGGGAGGGAAGAAAGGAGGGAAGGAAGGAAAGAGTCATTGCCAAGTTATAGCAGTCACAGGTCAGATGCTGTAACATAAATCTGTAACACAAACATCCTCTAATTTTCAATGCATAATCAACCAGAATGCACCTCATGTAGGAGCCAATAACAGAATGATAGACTCTGCATATATAATATTTACATTCCAAGATGCTGATTTTCAGTTCTGCCTTTGTCTCTCCAGAGGCAACTGTACCACAAAAACCCTCAGACCCAATACATCTACAGTCCTTTGTTCATAAGCAGCCACATCAGATGTTCTTATAGACTCTCTTTTTCCTTTTTACCTCATGAACTTTAGAGAATCTCAAAAAAAAAAAAATTCAAATTCCTTCATCTCTTATTGCTCTCCTCCAGTGATCCTGTTATTTGGGAATTCTCAGCTTTTCATAAAAGATACACAGAAAATCGCTGGACGGGAATTCCCCTTGCTCTGATGCTGCATTGCTGGCAAGAACGTGGGACCATCTTGGCTTTTCACTGAACCATACAGAGTTTCAGAGACAAACACAAGTTTTTGGTTTGGTGTCAGTCTAATTGGTCCTTGATTCCAATAAAAATTTCAGATGTTTCTTCACTCTATTTGCACGTGTGGCATGTCCTTTGTCATCAGGATCACAAGTAGCTGCAGGGTGTCAACAGCCTATTACTTTCTTTTGCTGCAAGCTGCTTCTCGACTTCTGAGTCACTGACAACAGTCTAATCCTACTGACACGAGCCAGCAGGGTGCAGGGTTTCTAAAAGTCTTAGAGAAACAGTTTGTTTTTAAACGTTGTGCCTGGGAATTCCTGTTGTGGCTCAGTGGGTTATGAACCCAACTAGTATCTGTGAGGATGAAGGTTCGAACCTTGGCCTCGATCAGTGGGTTGAGAATCTGGCATTGCCGTGAACTGTGGTGTAGGTTGCAGACTCAGCTCGGATCCTGCGTTGTTTTGGCTGTGGTGGAGGCCAGCAGCTGCAGCTCTGGTTTGACCCCTGGCCTGGAAGCTTCCATGTGCCTCAGGTGCAGCCCTGGAAAGGGCAAGAAAAAAACCCAAAGTTGTGTATTTGCTACTTATATTGATTTAAAAGCCCACATAAATACTCACTGAGCACCTACCATCTTCTGGTGCTGGAAACATGAGGCTGTGTAACCACATCCCACCTTCATGAAACACATGATCTAGTGTGCGAGCAGATGTGTATAAGCAAATGGGTTGAAAAGAGACGCGATGCTCTGAGACCCCTGTGTACAAGGTCAGTGGGAACCTGAAAGATGAAATGATTAATTTTGCCTGGAGGGGACGCTGGGAGGGAAGTGACACATAAGTTTAGGAGGAGTTGGAATTTGACAAGTGGGTAAAGGATGAGGGGCAGACCAGGCAGGAGATGAACTGAGTGATGCCAGGGTCCAGATAGAGAAGAAACGACTTATATGAAGAAGTCTGGGTTTTACACTCTAGGGGTGCAGTTCTCAACATGTGGTCTCAGATCCCCATCATCACCTAGAAACTTCTTAGAAGTGCAAATTGAGCCAGAAACTCTGGGAATGGAGCCCCATGGGCTGTGTTTTAAGGCGTCCTTCCAAAGGAGTCTAAGGTGTGCTCAGATTGAGACCCACTACTCTTGGTGATCAAGGGCCGTGAATACATTGGAGTGGGGAAGTAGCTGGATCAAGGTCTAGAATTTTGGAAAGGTATCTCTGGCTGTGATGCAGAGGGTGGATTGAATTGGGAGGAGTGAAGATGAGCAGAGGCCGTGAGACCAGCCAGTTAGGACGATATTGAGAGCATCTGTGGCATCCATGCTAAGCAATCCACAGGAAGGACCTTGCTTTTGCTCTCCGTAGGATGCAGAGATTTTAAAGGTGTCTAGGTTATTGAGATGCTTCACTTCCCATTACCTATAACAGTAGCAGAGGAGCCCCGATGCTACTGAAGTGTTACTACAAGGTGCTTATGAATTCATGTACCCACCTAGACTAAATAAATCATGGAGCTGTAGGAGTTCCCGTCATGGCTCAGTGGTTAATGAATCCGAGTAGGAACCATGAGGTTCAATCCCTGGGTTAGGATCTGGTGTTGCCATGAGCTGTGGTATAAGTCGCAGATGCAGCTCCGATCCCACAATGCTGTGGTTCTGGTGTAAGCCAGCAGCTATAGCTCCGACTGGACCCCTAGTCTGGGAATCTCCATATGTCACAGGTGTGGCCATAGAAAAGACAAAAAATAAATAAATAAAATAAAATAATGGAGCTGTGCATATGAATGAATACAAACATTCATTTAAAATAGCTTCTGGAGTTCCCATCCTGGTGCAGCAGAAACGAATCCCACAGGAACCCTGAGGTCCCAGGTTTGATCCTTGACCTCGCTCAATGGGTTAAGGATCCGGCATTGCTGTGAGCTGTGGTGTAGGTGGCAGACACGGCTCTGCTCTGGCATTGCTGTGGCTGTGGTGGAGGCTGGCAGCTGTAGCTCCGATTAGACCCCTAGCCTGGGAAATTCCATATGCCATGTGTGGGCCAGGCCCTGCAAAGCATAACTAAATAAATAAATAAAATCTGCACTGGAAATTAAAAAAAAAAATAGCTTCCAAGTTCTTTTATTTATTTATTTTATTTTAGGACCTCACCCTCTGTTTATGGAGGTTCCCAGGTTAGGGGTCAAATTGGAGCTGTAGCCTCTGGCTGATGCCACAGCAACGCTAGATCCGAGCCACGTCTTCAACCTACATCACAGGTCATGGCAAAGGCTGATCCTTAATCCACTGAACGAGGCCAGGGATCAAACCCGCATCCTCATGGATGCTAGTCAGATTTGTTTCTGCTAAGCCACTATGAAAACTCCCTAAAATAGCTTTCAAGTTCTGAGTCACCTTTTCGTCGTTATGTAGGTCTGCCTCAGATCCTAAAATATGACTGTCATTCTGTGGGGGGTTCCCAGTAATTTTGGAAATATTATAGAGAGTCCTCACACTTGAAAAAGTTCACAACTCAAGGTATGGTGCCTTGAGCACAGTTCTGCCATCATCATTGACGATGGACCCGTGGCTCAGCATTTGAAGTTCACCCAGTGATGTTCACATGGAGATTTTAATATTGTTTTGCTTCTCAGATACTTCTTTCTCTTTCTGGAACTGAGTTTGTAAGCTTGGCACTCAAAAGATTGTTTAGTTCCTCTTAGTACTTTGCATATGATTAGGGTACTGGCTGCCAAGTATGTGACAATTCTTCCATTAGAGCTTTGCAGTCTAAAAAACCCAAATCTCCCAAAGGTATGATTAGTCAAAAGATTAATTTATTTTATAACCTAATTATAATTTCTTTTTACAAAGAAGATATCTCTTTATTAAAACAGATAACAAACATTAAAAAGCAAAGAAGATAGTCCCACAGAGCAAATTACTATGAAAAATACATACCTAAGTACATTCGCTACACTTCTTACCCATCCTTGAATCCTCTCTGTCATTGTTAATCTTTGTTTTATTCTTAAAGCCTTAGTCGAAAATTTCTTTTTCAGTCACTGGAATGCTTATACTTTCTTCCAATCAAAGCTTCTGGCTGTTCTATCAGACAAGTACCATAGCTGTCACCAAAGCTCCTGGCTCTTGGAGTTCCCATTGTTTCTCAGTGGGTTAAGAACCCAACATAGTGTCCATGAGGAGGCAGGTTCAATCCCCAGCCTCGCTTAGTGTGTTGAGGATCCATTGTGGGTCGCAGATGCAGCTTGGATCTGCTATTGCTGTGGTTGTGGTGTAGGCTGGTAGCTGAAGCTCCAACTTGATCCTTAGCCTGGGAACCTACATATGCTGCAGGTGTAGCTCTAAAAAAAGAAAAAAAATAGTTTCTGGCTTTCAGAATCACTAGGATGGTATCTGGTAGAATTATTAAAGAAAGGAACTTTCCAGGGCAGATGGCTCCTCTGCTCTCACCTACCTATGAAAGTTGGAGGCCCTCAGGTCCATCCCATGTTTTATTAAAAATCTAAGGCTCATCCCAAACTTCCTTCTGTGAGGGCTGAGATACCACTTACCAGGAGAGCCTTACCTATGACTGCTTATTGCTACATCCACTAAAACTTTGCTTCTCCTTAAGCTTTCAGTTACGCCTCCTTTCTCTCCATGTAACAATGAATATTAAAAAAAATTAAAGACATGTAGAATATGCTTATATCAGCACAATACTACTTTGTATTAGGATTCTCTAGAGAGGCACAACCAATAGGATACACACAGAGACAACATACACACATGTACACATACATATACATATATAGAGAGCGTTTTAAGAAATTGGTTCATGTGATTACAGAGGCTTTGCAAGATAGGTCAACAGACTAGAAACTCATGGAATAGTTGATTTTCTAGCTTGAGTTCAAAAGCAATCTGGAGGCAGAATTACCTCTTTCTTGGACTACCTCAGTCTTCCTTTTTTTTGGTAAAGAGACTGATTTTTAGAGCAGGCCAAGGTTCACAGAGAAATTGAGAAAAAGGCAGAAATCTCCCTCATACTCCCTGCATAGCCTCCCCCATCATCAACACCCCCATCAGAGCGGGCCATTCGTTACAGCTGATGAACCTGCATTGACACGTCATCATCAACCAGAGCTCCGGACTTTAAGATTCGCTCTTGATGTTGTATATGCTTTGAGTTTGGACAAAAGTATAAAGACTTGGGTCCACCACTATGGTATCACACAGAGTAGTTTCACTGCCCTAAAAGCCCTCGGAGCTATGCCTAGTCATCCCTCCTTCAGCCATTGATCTTTGCAAACTGTGTCCATAGTTTTGCCTTTTCCAGAATGTCATATTGTTAGAATCATCGAGTACATAGCCTTTTCCGCGGGAGCAGCCCTAGAAAAGGCAAAAAGATGAAAAAAAAAAAAAAAAAAAAAAAGGGCAAGTCACTCCCTTCTCTGCATGTTGATTCAGAAGCTTGAGGAGCCCAAAGTGCCTGGACGGCAGTGTTAACTTCCAGCTCAGTGGAATCATCATTGCATTTCCTGGTAAAAGAATCTCTCCCTGGAACCAAGACCTCCAGGCCAGCAGAGCATAAGACCTTAGAACAAGAAACAAAAATTTTAGTAGTGGGTCATTAGAGGTAATAGCGACTGTTGCCATTCTCATTGCCACCCTTTGATTCCAAGAACTGTGAGAAATAGCGCTATATATTGGTCTCTGATTCAGAGCACACACAGCTTCCTGGAGAACCTTGCCCCACTCCTGCAAGGTGTTACCACCTAACTGATGCTGGAACTGAGTCTTCAAAAGGCCTTCTCACCTTTCTACCAAGCCAGCTCTTTTAGGATCGTGGGGAATGGAATGTAGTGAGATCATCCTGTTCCAATTAGAATGAGCCCAGGGGCAGACTTCATTTGACATGAAGCAAGTTCCTTTATCAGAAGAAACGCTGTGTAAAGGACCAAAGGACCGTGGCAATGGATAGGCATTCTATAAGCCCACGGATGGTAATTTTGGCAGAAAGGGTGTGTAGGGAAGGCAAATCTGTATCCAGGGTGTCTATCCCGGTAAGAACACAGCATTGCCCCTTTCTGTGATGAAAATGGTCCAATGCAATTAACCAGTTAGCTGGTTGATCACCCCAGGGAAGAATGCTATATCAGGGACTCAGAGTTGGTCTCTGCTGCTGGCAGATTGGACCCTCAGCAGTGGCTGTCTGACCTTGGTGACTAGAAGTCTATGTTCCTGAGCCTGTGTAAAACCTCCACACCTGCCACCATGGCCACCTTGTTCATGAGCCCACTGGGCAATGACAGGGCTGGCAGGGGGGAAGAGGTTGACTGGTATCTCTGGGCAGGTCATCCTATCCACTTGATTATTAAAATCTCCCTCTGCTGAGGTCACCCTTTGGGGAGCATTTACCTGGGACACATGATATTGTCACATATTTTGCTCATTCAGAGCAGTCTGTCCATTACACCTCTTCTTCAGACCTCTTGTCACCAGTTTTCCATCTATGTTCCTTCCAAGTCAAAACACAGAACTCATGTGGGCCTAGACTGTGACCAGTTATCTAACTGCACATCTGGCCATTTCTCCTTCCAAGCAAAATGAACAACCAGGTACCCTGCTCAAGTTCTACCCACTGGGAAGATTTCACTTGGCCATTGTCCCTTGGGGCTGTAATACTGTAGCTGTCCACTTTTGGGTGGTGGCTACATATCACACAGGACCCTTGTAAACAATACCCAAGTGTTCTCTCTCTCCAAGTGATCATACAGAATGCTCCCATGGTCATAGGTGCAGACTGGGAGAGAGAAGTTACCATGGCCGTGTAGGAACCTAGGAAAGAGTTGATGCTGCAGTTTGATTCAATGGCAGTCTCCTGGCAGAATTATCTGATCTAAGGAGGCAGTGTTTTTCAATTAAGTCCTTCCACTGATTTGATGAGGCCCAAGCACATTGTGGGGAGCAATCTACTTTACTCAGTGTCTACTGATGTAAAGGTTACTCTCATCTAAAAAAAATACATCTTCACAGAAATATTTAGGATAATGTTTGACCAAATTCTGGGTTCTGTACTCTAACCAAGCTGACAGATGAAATGAACAATCCTAATGTTCTTTGCTGATAAGAAAAAGGCTATCCTTCCCTCCCTCCACCCTCCTCTTCTCTCCTTCTTTCTTTCTCTCCTTTTTCTTTCTACATACACTTCCTAAGAGCCCACTAGATGCCTGATCCTAGAAACCTACTGATGAAGTTGAGCGGTCTCCTTGGCAACCATCTCTAACCCAGGATGGAACCCAAACTGCTTTCTGAAGCAGACTATCTTCTTTGGAGAGATCATACGTCCCTTTCCAATTTTAAACCATAACTGACAAGAACACACTTTTACCATCTCTGTTAAATAGAAAAATAACAATTTTACAAAGAGATTAATGACGGATGCCATGGCTTAACTGGTGGTTACGCACACTTAGAAGCTATGGATTTAGAATTTGCCATGATTTGATCAGAGATCAGCTCAGAGATTATGTTTGCATTAAAGAGTTTGTCATGGAAATGAATGGCTTAAAAATATTTCAGAGGAAAATATGAAACCCACTTTACAAAATAAACTTTTTACAGCTGTTAGGTGGTCAAATAGATAATTAATGAAACATAAGTTTTACTACATTTTAAAACAGATTGGAGTTCCCGTCGTGGCGCAGTGGTTAACGAATCCGACTAGGAACCATGAGGTTGCGGGTTCGGTCCCTGCCCTTGCTCAGTGGGTTAACGATCCGGCGTTGCCGTGAGCTGGGGTGTAGGTTGCAGACGCGGCTCGGATCTGGCATTGCTGTGGCTACAGCTCCGATTCGAGCCCTAGCCTGGGAACCTCCATATGCCGCGGGAGGGGCCCAAAGAAATAGCAAAAAGAAAAAAATAAATAAATAAAATAAAACAGATTTATTAAAGATGTCTTATTTGTCAAAACACACTGGAAAAAGCTTTTAAGTATACTTTGAATGATTATATCGCTCATAAACTTATAGATAATTTTTATCATTCCAGAAATGAGATTGCTTCCCAAACCAGTACTGAAGTAAACTGGGGAAGCCCCATCCCTATGAAGCTGAGTGCTTAGCATCTCACACTGCCACGCTGCCAGCTCAGGTTTATACTTTGCAAATCCCCAGGAAGGGCACGACCCTCCCATCATGGTTTCTTCCTTTTCGGGGCTGCAGTGATGCTCAGGATGCCCTCACAGCATCAAACGTTCCCCCCAGCGCCAACCATCTGCTGATCTTCACTCCTCTTTCTTTAACTATTGCCATGAAGGTGCCTCAAGCTGTTGTAAAATTGGCATTTAAAAATCCCTGATGAGGCACTCCCGTTATGGCACAATGCGATGGGTGGCATCTTGGGAGCGCTGGGATGCAGGTTCGATCCATGGCCCAGCACAGTAGGCTAAGGATCCTGCCGCCGCTGTGCCTTAGGTCCTGACCATAGCTCGGGATCTGATCGCTGGCCTAGGAACTCCATATGCGGAAGGGCGGCCAAAAAGGAAAATAAATAAAATCCCGGATGATACTCTTCCCTTGAAATCAGGTTCCGTCTTACCACACGTACACATCACCAGCCATTAACGGGTCAAGACTATTAACCAGAGCAAGAAATAAATGTCAAAAAGAGAGGCCATCATAAACTAAACAATACATCATAAAACCCATTTAAGTGGCATAGCAGAGAGCTGATGGGTTGAGAGTACATGCTTCATAGTACACTAATGCTTATTGGACGGAGCACATAGAGTCTGTCACATTGTCTTTCATTGGCTATGAGCACACGCGCTCCTCAGTGTGGAGAAAAGACATTACAGTAGATAATCAATTGTATGTGGAGGAGTTCCCGTCCTGGCTCAGTGGTTAATGAATCCGACCAGGAACCATGAGGTTTCAGAGTTCGATCCCTGGCCTGGCACAGAGGGTTAAGGATCTGGCGTTGCCATGACCTGTGGCATAGGTTGCAGACGCAGCTGGGATCTGGTGTTGCTGTGGCTGTGGCATAGGGTAGCAGCTACAGCTCCGATTAGACCCCTAGCCTGGGATCCTCCATATGCCTTGGGTGCAGCCCTAAAAACAAGCAAAAAAAAAAAAATTTGTACCTGGAGACTTATTTTGTTTCTTCAAATTATGAATATGGAATCATTTCAGAGACAAGTGGCTTTATAACAAACTATTACTGCACAGGGTAATACTAAATATAGTGTACATCTAATAGGAAAATAATTTTGTATTAAAATATGTATATTTTTGGAGTCCTGGCACAGTGGAAATGAATCCGACTAGGAACCATGAGGTTCTGGGTTCGATCCCTGGTCTACCTCACTGGGTTAAGGATCTGGCTTTGCTGTGAGCTGTGGTGTAGGTGGCAGACACAGCTCAGATCTGATGTTGCTGTGACTGTGGCCTAGGCCAGCAGCTGTAGCTCTGATTGGACCCCTAGCCTGGGAACCTCCATATGTTGCAAGTGTGGCCCTGAAAAGCTAAAATAAAATAAAATAAAATAAATATACTTTTTAATTTTTTTATGGCCACACTTGCAGTATATGGAAGTTCTCACACTTTCACAGATGAAACCTGTGAGCAACCCTGAGCTGCTACTGTCAGATCCTTAACCTGCTGCACCACAGCGGAAGCTCCAATATATCATCTTTATTGCAGACTTGTCATGATTTCAGACATAGTGTCTCCCTATGTCAAATTAGTCTAATAATTACAAAAGAAGACAATATCTAGGGAGTTCCCATTGTGACTTGGCTGTAAGGAGCCCAACTAGTATCCATAAGGATGGGGATCATCCCTTGCTTGCTCAGTGTGGGTTAAGCATCCTGTGTTGCCATGGTGTAGACGCAGCTACAGCTCTGATTTGACCCATAGCCTGGGAACTTCCATATGCAGCAAGTGCAGCCCTAAAAAAAAGACCAAAAAAAAAAAAAGATAGTATATATATATTTTTTTTGAGCAAGAGAAAGCTGACCACTGAGTCAAAATTTCTCATTTTATAGGGTATTTTTGTCATACTTAATAGTAAGTATTTAGAAATGCCTGATGCCTCCTGGCATAGCCACCTGCTTTTAAATAAAGTTTTATTATAACACAGCCACACTCATTCTTTAGGTCTTGGCTGTGATTGCTTTCACACTGTAAGAACACAGTTGAATAGTTATGACAGATCATTTAGGCCTCATGACCTGAAATATGTACTATTTCTGCCTATAAAGTTTGTGACCCTCTGCTATAGAAAATTATAAGGTTTTTGTCCTTTTTGAATGATCAAGGGAATTTTCTGGACTTAATGGATAAATTAGCATAGACTATTTATCTCTATTCCTGTGAATCTTCAAAAATCAACTACATCACATCCGGCTTGAATGTTTTAAGGAAAGAATTGCCTAGAGGACCTCTGTCCTATATAAATACAGTGTGAACCACTTAGGTAATTTACAATTTCCTAGTACCCACTCACTTAAAAGGTAAAAAGAAACAGGCAAAATGAGTTTCAGTAATTAATTTTCTTTAGCCTACTATATCCAATATATTACCATTTGTATATGTGATTAATAGACAAAATTCATAATGGCATCTTTTACATTCTCTTTTGTTCTAAATCTTCATAATCCAGTGTGTATCTTATGCTTGCTGCACAGCGTAGCCACATTTCAAATGTTCAACAGCAACATGGAGCTACCAATATTGGTCAGCGCAGGCCTAGAAGCAAGGGAAAGCAGGTGTCCCTTTACTTTCTTTTAAATTTGTTTGCATTTGTTCAACTGTCATTCACATTTTAAAATTACTTTAGTCTGACAAAGGTAAGACTTCTGAAAGACTTTAATTCTTGCTTAAATATTTATACACTTATGTATTTATTTTGCACTTTTCTGAGTATCCAAAGGTGCAGTGATGGTTGGACATCAGGAAAACGCTGGGAGAACTCTTGTGTTCCACTCACCAGAGTACAACAAGATCATGAACAGGGCTACCAAAATAGAAGATGGGAGGAAATTTCAGTCTTGGAACACCGTGTTCACTTGCCTTTTTTAAAATCAGAGAAAGTCAGCAGTCACTAGCTGGCAGTTCTCCATTCATGTGCCTGTACACCATTCTAGACTGTAAGCTCCTTGAGGACAAGAGCTCAACATTCCTTGGATTAACTGAATTCCTTCTATCTTTTTTCCTGATTTCTTCTCAAGAGCTTTTCCCTTTCCATCTAGTTTTCTGTCAAATGTACCTTCAAGTGTATGAAATTATATGGAAGATTTGTTACCATACCATGAATTATAATATTTCCTTTTGATCAATGTTGTCAATCTTTCCTCTTTTTAATGAGCTGGTTGAAAACTTGCTCTCTTTGATTTAATTTTTTTTTTTAATATTCAGAAGAGAGAGATTGAGAGATGGCACTAGTTTACTCACAGAAAATTTTGTCTCTTTGATTTAATTTTTTTAATATTCAGAAGAGAGAGATTAAGAGATGGCACTAGTTTACTCACGGACACAGAGAACGCCCTTGTGGTTGCTAAGCGGGAGGGGGGAGGGAGAGGGATGGACTGGGAGTTTGGGGTTAGTAGACACAAACTATTATATTTGGATAGATGATAATAGATCGCATATACTATATATATATATACACATTATATGATCATATATATATGACTGAGTCACTTTGCTATGCAACAGAAATTGGCACAACCTTGTGAATGTTTCCATTAAGAAATGGAAAAAGCCTTCTTTGGGACACAGGTGTTCTCTCTCTCTTGTGATCTGTGTGCGGGGGTCGGAAAAATTTCTGGCATGGTGAGGTGAAGAGAAAGAAGAGTTTATTGAGATAAGAGACAGATGCTGTTAGCGCTGCAGGATGAATTTCTGACAATCAGGGAGAGATGATGTCCAACGTGTGGTCCTGTCTGTTTTTACAGCCCAGGAGAGAGGTGAGGTCTTGGGATACATCTGCTGACCTGCTGATCGGTTAGGGGGAAAGGGGGGGGTCTTAGGATACACTTGCTGGTTAGTTGGGCGCATATAATGAGAGTGGGCCGCATACCTTTCCTGGTAGGGGGCAGGAAGGAGTAGGCCATGTGGCTCAAACTGGGGGGAAGGGGCATTACAATGAAACTGGTGGGGCGATGATAAGGGTCTGGTAAAGCAAATTCTGGTCTTAGACAGAGGCTTTGAGTTCCACCTCCTTGAAGGGGCTTTGAAGCCCAACATGTCTCTCTCTTTCCCCTTCTTCCTGCCTGCCCCTCTTCTCAGTGGTGTGTGTGTGTGTTGGTCATGCTAAAGGTTTGTTTGTGTTAAAATACTCTTCAGCCACCTTAAAATATGACCATAGTTTATATAATTCATTCACCAAGCGGCCAAGAAGCAAATCCATATATACTGCAACCTCTTCAAATGCAAAAACAACATACTTGCATGTTCTACAATCAGCTATTGAACAGAGGTCACTGATCTTTCTAATTAACAGAAAGTTCAGTGCCAAAGAGAGAATTTTAGCGTGAACCAAGCGTCTCTTGTTCACCGTAGGCAGGATATAGGAGTGGGATGGCGATTTGGGGGTATGTGAATTTCCATGATTTATGTCTTGCCCATGGTAGACATCGCTCTTCAACCACTACTTTCCTTTCTGCCAAGCAAAAATGGGAGCTCAGAAACTTTCCACAGGTAACCCTCTAGGGAGGCAACTATCAAACGATGGGAGTTTGCATGCAAGATGAACCACTTAACATCTCTGTTATGTAAAGTAGAGTTTAAAGTCCAAGACAGTGGTTAAAAGATAAGAAGCTGCTTAGAGTCTGCAGTGAAACATCCTTCATGGCCACCCAAAGATAGTCTTCAGCAGTTCTGAAGGGCGGGGGCAAGGGAGGTGTATTTGTCATGATGCAGGAGAAGGATGAACAGCACTGAAATCATAAAGGTCACTAAATCTTTATCGAATAATTACCAAGAGTATAAACATCTGAGCTTTTAGGAATTTTCTTCCTGTTTTGGTGTTCTAAATATTTTTACTAGAATTCTGCATTTTCAAATCCCTTACCATCTTTTAAGATACAGAATTTTAAAATAATGGAACCTCCTCTGGATAAAGGAACGTCCCCTCCTCCCCATTAATGAGCTATCGATGTCTCATGAATAAGTTTTACAAATCTATTTATACACCAATTTGTTCCCCTGCATATGTAGCCCTTCTAGGCATTGTGCCTACACCATTGCTTTGTTTTGTCTGGCTGTTGTTTTTTTAATTACAAAGGACATCTAAATGAATATTGGCCCTGCTACTCTGAAGTTCATTTGCTGCTTATTGACTTTTCAGCGTTATGAGCAAAACAACATTTATTTTCCTATCAGCTTAGCTATTCATATAATGTGACTCACGTTAGGTCTTCTTTCCTAGAGTGTATCGCTCCACCATTTTTTTGTTGTTGGGCTTTTTTGCTAGCTCCTTTTTAAACAAAGAATCCATTCTATCAAGAAAATGGAATAGAGTATTAGCTGCCATTCTTATTCATTTTAAAGGAAACAATACCTTTTTGTAGCAATAACTCACCTGCCCAGAGGTCATTTTTCCAATAATGTCAGTCCCTGAGAACACAGCTCAATGAAAAAGGCCTCTGAGAAGTTAAAATAAACACCATAGATCTCATTCACTAAGCTCATGAATTTTATTTCCATCTTTTTACTCTGTCATTCAGCAACTGTCTTTTCCTATTTTAGACATGATCCCAATAAGCCTGGTTACCTGGTTTCTTAGCCTGCAGAAGATTAGAAACACCTAATTCAAAAAAGATCAAGAGGCCTCCAGAAATCAACATGTCGGCTGGTGACAAAGGAGAAGGTAGAGAAATAATCAGACTCAAAGATTCAAAAATTACAGCAATGAGGGACCAGTTTGTGTTTGGTCAAACAGTTTTACATACTGCAGCGATCTCCATAACGGTGGAAATTATACTCCTAACTTCATCGTTAAGCGATCAAGTTCATGCCGTACTTCCATTTAAGAAGACACAGGTATGTAACATACTTTAGGCGACTTCTAGATGATGGAGATGATATGGTAAAATGGGAAGAGGACTGGCTTTGGAATAAAACAAATCTTGTTGCTTCCTATGGTTTAATCGAGGTCTATACATGCAGTGGGGAAACTGGGCTCAGTGTGTAAGAAGCATTTCATCTCATTCCTCTTTTTTCAATATTATTAGAATGTTTTTAAAAGATAGATTTTTTTTTTTTTAGAGCAGTTTAAGGCTCACAGCAAAATTGAGGGGAAAGTACAGAGATTTCCTCCCTACCACCTGCCCTCACCCAGACATAGCTTCCCCTGTTATCAACATCCCCTAACAAAGTGGTACATTTGTTGCAATTAAGAAACCTGCACTGACACGTTGTTATCGGTTAGGTCCATGCTTTACATTAGGATTCACTCTACGAATTTGGACAAATACATCAGGATGTGTCCATCACTCTGCTGTCATACAGAGGAATTTCACTGACCTAAAACCCCTCAGTGCTGTGTCTATTTGTCCCTCCCCTGACCCCCAACCCCTGGCAACAACTGCTCTTCTGACTGTCTCCATAGTTTTGACTTTTCCAGAATGTCATGTTGTATCTAAACTTTTGAGATATTTGTTTCACCTAGTCATGTGCATTTAAGTTTCCTCCATGCCTTTTCATGGCTCAATAGTTCATTTCTTTTTTTTTTTGTCTTTTTTTGTCTTTGTTGTTGTTGTTGCTATTTCTTGGGCCACTCCCGCAGCATATGGAGGTTCCCAGGCTAGGGGCTGAATCGGAACTGTAGCCACCGGCCTACGCCAGAGCCACAGCAACTCGGGATCCGAGCCGCGTCTGCAACCTACACCACAGCTCACGGCAACGCTGGGTCGCCGGATCGTTAACCCACTGAGCAAGGGCAGGGACTGAACCCACAACCTCATGGTTCCTAGTCGGATTCGTTAACCACTGCGCCACGACGGGAACTCCTCAATAGTTCATTTCTTTTTGGTGCTGAGTATCATGCCATTGTATGAAGGTACCACAGTTTGTTTGTTTGTTTCTTTCCTTTCCTTTCCCTTCCCTTCCCTTCCCTTCCCTTCCCTTTCTTTCTTTTTCTTTCTTTCTTTCTTTCTTTCTTTCTTTCTTTCTTTCTTTCTTTCTTGCTTGCTTGCTTGCTTGCTTGCTTGCTTGCTTGCTTGCTTTTGTCTTGTTAGGGCTGCACTCCCAGCATATGGAAGTTCCTAGGCTAGGGCTCAAATCAGAGCTGCAGCTGCCAGCCTACACCACAGTCACAGCAACACAAGATCTGAGTTGCATCTGCAACCTACACCACAGCTCAGAGCATGGCCAGATCCTTAACCCACTGAGCAAGGCCAGGGATTGAACTCACGACCTCATGGATACTAGTCGGGTTTGCTACCACTGAACCATGATGGGTTTTTTTTTTTGCGGGGGCGGGGGGGGAGTGCTGTGCCTGTGGTATGAGGAAGCTCCCAGGCTAGGGGTCAAATCAGAGCTGCAGCTGAGACTTACACCACAGCCACAGCAACACCAGATACAAGCTGCCTCTGTGACCTATACCATAGCTTGTGACAACATCAGATCCTTAACCCATGAGGGAGGCCAGGGATCGAACCTGCATCTTCACAGAGACAACATCAGTCTCTGAGCCACAACAGGAACTCCCACAGTTTCTTTATGACCCCACCCAAATTCTCCCCATTATTTTTCAGGACAGCACGCTGTTCCTTATCGGGGTATCCTGTTGTGGGACAACTCATGCAAACGTTATCACCCTGGCTGGCCAAGGTGGGCGGTTTCAGTCAATAGTTCCCTAACACAGTCACCTATGGAGGGATATCTTGGTGACTTCTAAGCTTGGGCAATTATTAAACATAGCTGTTATAAACATTTGTGCACAGGCTTTTGTGTGACTGGGTTTTCTACCCCTTTGGAGAAATACCAAGGAGCACAAGTTTTGGATCCTATGATCAAAGCCCAACTGTCCTACAAAGTGGTTATATCACTAACGATTGAGGGTTCCTTTTGTTCCACAGCCTCACCAGCTTTTGGTATTGTAGGTGTTCCATATTTTGCCACTTTTCTAGGCGTGTAGTGGTCTCTTACTTTTAAAATTTGTATTTCTCTGGTAATACATGAGGGAGAGCCAGTTGGGAAATTTTTTTTTTTTTTTTTTTGGCAGCACCTGTAGCATATGGAATTTCCCAGGCCAGGCATCAAATCAGAGCTGCAGCTGAGGTCTATGCCACAGCCACAGCATCACCAGATCCGAGCCGCATCTGCACCTTGCACCAACGCTGGATCCTAACCCACTGAGCAAAGCCAGGGATCCAACCTGAATCCTCACAAAGACAACGTTGGGTCCTTTTCCTGCTGAGCCACGACAGGAACTCCATTATGACTTTATTTTTAAAATGGTATTTACTACTTAAAAGATTCAATAAAATACAAAGAAAGGGTATTTTAATCGGGGGCATAAAGAAAGGGGGTCAAAAGTTGTGTGATTTTCCAAGTGGCCAGTCACAGCTGTGCTAGAGCATAGCAAGAAAGTTAGTCTAACATGATCTTAGAACTTTTTTTTTTTTTTCTTTTTATTGATTTTGGCCTTGGCTGGTGTTGGAATCATGATTTCAAAGATTCTGGGTATTCTCAAGCAAGCACCAGCATCCTTTTACTGACCAGAAAATTGCAGCTCAAAGAGGTTAAGTTATGCTTATGGTTGTCTCCTGCAGTGGTAGCAGAGAGTTTGGTGGATAAGGGCACAAGGGGAAGACACAGCTGTTGCTTTCTTCTCAGAAAAGTCTCTCAGGCAGAACATCTGGAACATTCTATTGGGACTATCTTCTATAGTTAATCAAGAGTTTCACAGACAAGTCAGAGATATGTTCAGACCCAGGAATTCTTGATCAGTTATTGCCACATGGTTTTGTCATCTGCCATGCCTAGATTAGCTCTTTTCTGCTAAATTTGGAAACAGTTACCATCCATTGCAACTTTTTGCCTCTTCTACTTTTAGTAGTGTGCCAACACAAAATGTCCAGGGCTTTGCTTTTCAATTGCACAGTGGTCTTCTCTACCACTTTGCTGTAGCAGCAGGACGCTCACTGGTTGTTTATCTAATGAAATTGTGTGTGTGTGTGTGTGTGTGTTGTGTAAAACCCAGTGGTCTAAGGAATTTTACTACCTAGTTTAACAACTCAGGTAACGGGATTTTGCGTTGCAAGTTTTTCTCTTCTATGTGCTGAGGAAACGATTGGTCTTTGCATGCAAAGCCTTCTCTTAAGAAGGTTGCATCAGCTACCATAAATTCTGGATAAAAATGTTTCTGCTGATTCATTTTTCACTGAGGCAACTAGTCTGCAAACCAAGCTGCTTCTTTATTTGAATTCAAATTGATAGTGAAATATTTTAAACCAATATACTTGTGGCTTTTTTCTTTTTCAACTTTTTTTAATCATTTAAAATCCAGTATTGCACAGGGTGTAATTATCTCTTTCAACAAATATTTACCTTAGCTTTGGCGTTAAGTTGTACTATTTTAGAAACAAGGTAAATAGAAATGCACTGAACCAAGTAAGGAGAGCCTAGATTTTGATGGACTGTATGACTGAAAAAAATAACACTTAACCTCACACGGCCTCGTTTTTTTGTCTTTATAAAACAATAGGATTGAACTAGAGGATCTCTAATGTCTCTTCCAATCCAAGATGTTATATTTCTATATAATTGGCCAAGAAATATAGGCGTCTTATCTAGTCCCAAGGCTGATTCAAATGGCATCTACAGGTGAATGATTTCTTCCGCTTTATTCAGAACTGAACCTCTCTCTGGAAAGCAAGATGCATGTATCAAAGTATTTATTTGTTATGCCTACTTGAATGGTGAGTGGACATCTCTAATTTAACGTGGCCAAAACACTCCCATTGACCTTCAAATGACCTTCACTGATTTGAGTTTTCCCAAATCAATGAAATGGCTGTACTGTCCACCTAGTTGCTTAGGCTGGAAATCTAGGATTTATGTCTAGTTCTCTCTCCTTCCCTACCTGCATCCAGCTATTGGCAAGTTCTGTTGACTCTACCTTCAAAAGCCACCTTGGGTCTTTCTATTCCTGTGTATCTCCACTTCCACTACCCTCATCCTAGACCTCATCACCTCTCCTAGACGACCACCACCACAGCCCAACTTGTTTCTCTGCAACCTGCTTTCTACCCAACACTGAGCTTTGAAAAATATAAATCAGGAGTTCCCGTCGTGGCTCAGTGGTGACAAACCCAACTAGTATCCATGAGGATGCGAGCTCAATCCCTGGCCTCGCTCAGTGGGTTAAGGGTCTGGTGTTGCCGTGAGCTGTAGGGTAGGTCACAGATGTGGTTGGGATCTGGCGTTGCTGTGGCTGTGGTGTAGGCTGGCAGCTACAGCTCCAATTTGACCCCTAGCTTGGGAATTTCCATATGCCACAGGTGCAGCCCTAAAAAGCAAAAAAAAAAAAAAAAAGGAAATATACCATGCCACAGTTAATACACAAATTTAACCATCACATGTGCCAAACTTGTTTCTCTCTCAAGACCTTTGTGCTAGTTTTCTCTTCTGCCTGAAAAACTTTCTCATCATCACATGGCTACTTCCCTCATGTCATCTTGTCATTCATTTATCACCTAGAGAATCACTTTTTCCAAAAACTCCTTCCCTACAGAGTTCCCGTTGTGGCTCAGTGGGTTAAGACCCCCACATAGTCTCTGTGAGGGTGCAGGTTTGATGCTTGGCCTCACTCAGTGGGTTAAGGATCTGGTGTTGCCACAAGCTGCAGTGGAGTTCACAGATGTGGCTTGGATCTGATGTGGCTGTGGCTGCCGCTGAGGCTCCCATTGGACACCTAGCTGAGGAACTTCCATACACTGCAGGTACAGCCACAAAAAGAAAAAAAAAATCCATCAATAATCATCCAGAGTAAACTTTCCCCCAAAGTTACTATTTATCATGTCACTCTGTTTTAATTATCAGCAAAACACTCATGACTATCTGATAGTTTTCTTACTATTTATTTATCTTTCGTTTTCTTTCCCTCATAAAATGCAAGTTCTTTAAGTTCTTCATCATCCGAATACCCTTAGCACTAGAATAGTGCTGGCATATAACAGATTTCAAATGTGTGTCAATGAATGTTGAACGAAGGAAATCCATCCAAACCTTAAGAACCCCAAGTGGTGTTAATCAGGTAGTGATATTTGCCTCCTTAGATATTTGCCCACAAGTAGATGTCTTTGTGGTTTTGGAAAGAAGCTCTGCCTTATGCACACATAGTAAATATCTGGAGATATCATAAGGATTTATCAAATAGAGGTGGTCACAAAAAAGTGATACAGCTGTTAGAAGCCCCATATGAAGAACTATATGATTGAAAACCAAGAGAAAAAACAAGCAATAGAAATAGGCCCATAGGGAACTCACACATTGGAAATAGCAGACAAGAGCTTTAAAATAACTGTGATTTGGAGTTCCCATTGTGGCTCAGTGGGTTATGAACCTGACTAATTCATAAGGATGCAGGTTCAATCCCGGGCCTTGCTCAGTGGGTTAAGGATCTGGTGTTGCCATGAGCTGTGGTATAGGTTGCAGATGCAGCTCCCATTCCACCCCTGGCCTGGTAACTTCCAGGTGCTGCAGGTGCAGCCCTAAAAAGGAAAATAAAATAAAATAAAATAACTATGATTACTATGTTCAAGAAAATAGATGAGGAAGGTCCCTCGTGTCACAGCTGGTTAATAATTCAGGCTTGACCCAATCTAAAATTAGTCACATTTGTGAAGCTAGAGATGAAGCTGTTGAGGGCCTAAATAAACTAGCATTTGGAGAGTTTGTCCCTGAACAATCTAGAACATAATATGAATCCATTCTAATTATAGCTATTGTATAATTTTATTTATTATAACGTGTTTAAAAAATAAATTATATGTTGCCACGCATTGGATTCATAGTAATTACCTACTACACAACATCATATTTTTTTATTCATTCATTCATTCACCCACCCATCCATTTAACATGCTTTTTTTTTTTTTTTTGGCTTTTTAGGGCCGCACCTGTGGCATATGGAAGTGCCCAGGCTACAGGTCAAATCAGAGCTGCAGCTGCCAGCCCACGCCACACCCACAGCAACACCAGAGCCACGCTGCCTCTGTGAACTATACCACAGCTCATGGCAATGCTGGATTCTTAACCCACTGAGCCAGGCCAGGGATTGAATGTGCATCCTCATGGATATTAGTCATTAGTTGAGCCACAGTGGGAACTCCCCATTTAACATTCTTGGAGATATTTATCCAAACACCTTCTATGGGCCAGCCCTGGGTTACGCCCTTTGGGATATGGTAGCAAATAAGAGAAATGTAGTTTTTGCCTTCTTGGCACTGATCCATATGCTTTTAAAAAATTATCTGCTCTAGGAGTTCCTGTCGTGGCTCAGTGGTTAACGAATCCGACTAGGAACCAGGAGGTTGCGGGTTCGATCCCTGGCCTTGCTCAGTGGGTTAAAGATCCAGTGTTGCTGTGAGCTGTGGTGTAGGTTGCAGATGCGGCTCGGGTCCCGCATTGCTGTGGCTGTGGCGTAGGCCGGTGGCTACAGCTCTGATTAAACCCTTAGCCTGGAAACCTCCATATGCTGCAGGAGCGGCCCCAGAAAGGCAAAAAGACAAAAAGACAAAAAAAAATTATCTGCTCTATTATTCCTATCCATTCTACAAAAATGTCCATTTTACAAATGTAGAAGTGTACATACAGAAATATTAAGTAAACTTAGCATGGTTACAGCACCTGTAATCAGCGGGGTGGTGATTCAAACCCGGATGTATCAGATGTCAGAGCTCATATTCTCTCTCCCTCCTGAACCATAGTGTCTGGAATACATTCGCATTTCCCTTTCTGTTAATCTAAGCCCTACAGATCTTTTCAAGTGCAACGGAAATCCTTCTTTCTCTATGAAATCGTCTTCGACTAAGCCCGTGACTCTCGTCATTTATATCACACAAATTAACGCTGAACTCTATACTCTCGTGTTGAAAGGCACTCCAGGTAAGAGAGTATAATCATCACAAAGTCCTGTGGGCAAGGGATGAGGCCTTACATTTTCCTGGGTTCTTGGGTCCTTGGCACAAGGCTGAGCATTACCGTATATTTGCAACTTAACTGCACTCTAAATTTCATCCATTCATTCTAACTTCTGCATTAAGGTTGAACCAAGAGATGGGAGGGAATAGCATCCTTCTCACCTGAAGGCTCTAAATTCCACAATTCCCTTGAAATAGGTGATATATTTTCTATCTCTTTGTGTATGAATGTGTTTGCCTCCAATTCTCAAAGGAGTGTGATGAAAAAAAAAGCATTAAGAAACATTCAACCTACAGATTCAAGACAATAAAGACACATTGGAAGAAGTCTTAGGGGTCCACGCATTAACGCCCCATCTCACCTTGCTCCCCATCTTCCTTTTTATCTAGAAAATTAGAATTCACATTTTGATAGGCATCACAGGTCATTTCCTCCTTGACACCCATCCTTGAGGCCTGGCAGAGAAAATGTGCCTGTTTGCACTTTGGAACAACACAACAACAGCAAAGTTCAATCCTAATCATTTCAAGGCAATTATGAGAAGTAAGACACGCACCACTACATTTCTGACAGGCTTTTACAACCCACTTTTATTATTCAGTTCTTACTAAAATGCTAATCCCTTGGGCAGGGGGTTGGGGGGATCTCTATATGAGTTCTTTAACACAAACAAACATCTTAAAGGAAATGTGAAATAAAGACCACGTTGACATAAATTCAGAGCTATGGTAGGAGAAAGAATGACCAGAAACCCTCTCTTATCACTGAGGGAGAAGGGACGGGGAGAATAAGGAGCTTATGCAAAGTAGGGTGAGCTGAAGCCAGGGAGGCACGGCTTCCTAAATCCACGAGCTGTGAGCCGAGAGTAAGGGCAGAGCACCAAGGAGGGTTGAGACTGGGATTTTCTGGTGACTTCCATCCTAGAATGATGACCCAGCCACGATTTTTAGAGCAAGGTTAGAACACATCCACCTTAATAAATGAATGCTCCTATTTTGACCTTAGCCAAAGCGCATCCTGCCCCACAACCTGGCCTCTATAACGTGCTGCCAATAGCAAATATAAAGCACACCAGGGGGGTTCACAGGTAAAACTACCAAGAAGGGATAAGCTTTCCATTTTAGCATGTTCTGTGGCCACTCCTGTAGACCTGCCCTTGCAATTTTGTTCTGGAAGTTAAAATCATAGATCATACAGAGCCCTGGATGACATTGGTGGGAGGGACGGGATCAGTGCTTCTGAAGGGTCTTGCTTCCACCAAATTCGGATGAAAAGGAGACTGTTTACTACCCAAGGGAATACATTTGCGGCCTCCCTTGGATCACTACCGGGGATGCTAATCCCAGTTTCCCATTTTGCTCTGCAGATATTCTGAAGAGGCACACATGGTGATCAGCTGCAGTTTTCAGAGAGCGGGAACCAGGGCGTGTGAGGATAAGGAGGGATGCCAGTTTTATAGGAAAGAAATGTTAGATATTTGAGGCAGCAGTTGGCCTTTGGATCCGGGCACATGTCCAGGGCGGCCTGGTCTACCCTTCCTGCCATCTACTTCAGCCCTGTGACAGCGCGCCTTTCACTCTACGGAATCCTATAAAGAGGGACATAGGGATGCCCTCTGAAGTCGTGCTCCAACATTCACCCCTCTGCATAGGACCCTCTTCCTTCCAGTAGTTTGTTCAAATATCAAAGCTAGCGCTGCTCCAAAGCCATGGGATGCCAGCAGCCCCCCCGGCCACCCCCTGCCCGTGGCCACACACATGGATAACCAGATTCTTGTGTTGCTTCCTTGTTCTGCTGAATTACCTAGTAGCACAGGTCCTCTAAGAGAAGCTCCTCGAATTCAGCCCAGAGGCTAGGGATACTTTATTCACCAATGGGCTATCTTCCTTCTGACGGCTGACTGGACCTCTGGCTTCCGCCTGCTTTGCTGGGTCACACCTGAGCATGTGAGTGGGGCCTGTGACGGCGCCTACTGCAGAGTGGGGCACCTGCTGTGACTGGCTTGGCTCCATCCTGGTCCAATTCTGGGTCCAGAATTCTCGCTCTGAGTCTTGAGGCCTCCCAACCTCCTCTATCCCGTTAGAGCCACTAGGCTGCATCTGGCTGGGTTCTGAAGTCCAAAACATGCTTGTTCAAGGGTAGATCCTTAACTCTCCCCTGCCCAAGATCTCGACTTGTTCTGGACTCTCGAACTTTCTAGAATCTAAAGATTGGAGTAGGGCTAATATGGCACAAGTGGGTTAATGGTTTCAGCTGTGGTGAGAGGAGACCTGGAAGCTGGGGGAATCGGGGCGGGGAGCGGGGAGAGTGCCTCAGGGAGTAGCAAATGAGCCGTTCCCAAGAACAGGAAGAGAATTGTAGGAAAAAACAATAAAGAGAATATTAATGCCAGCTTCATCTTCTTCTTGTATTTCTTTTCTGGCGATTCGGAGTCCCAGCTCTGGCTCAGGTTCACCTCCTGGGATGACTCTGACGTGGGTGGTCCAGGGACTGGACCCCAAGAGACACAGCCCAGGGCACGTGGCCTCATGGGTCAGTCATGTTCAATCAAATCTGGAAGAGGATTCAGTAGGAGTAGGGAGGGGGCAGAGTCAGACCCATTGGCTGGGACCAGAATCTCGGTACACACAGCCCAGGATGGCCGGCGGTCCTGCAGCGGATCTAGGTAGGAGTGGTTAGGGATGGTGTTGGTTCGGGGGGTGGGGGGGAGAGGCGGGTGGCTGCCAGCAAAGGAAGACAGACTTCCCCCAGCTGGGCCAAGGAATCCTGGGCTTCTTGGGCCTCTATCCACATTTGCACTGAAAAACCTGTTTGAAAGAACGGCTTATCACAATTGTGCTGCAGGAGATCAGATTTCGCTTTGAAGAATCCCATTCTTCAAGGCCCAGTGGCATCTTTCTGAAACATTTACTTAACCTCATGCTAGCGCGGCTTTAGCTGCCCTGAGTGACATGTAGGGCAGATGCCCTGTCTTTTCTGTCCCCATGTGAGGGGTGAGGGGTGAGGGGCTGTGACAGCAACCTCTGTGCCCACCCCCATCTTGTCACTAATAACTCAGCCTTCAGCAGCAACACATTCTCGGACCAATCTTTTTTCAATCTTAATTTTTTTAAAGCGATACATAGTTATTAGAAAAATTCCAACACAAGAAAAGACTTTACTGGCATTCCCTGGTGGCCTAGCAATTAAGGATCTGGCATTGTCACTGCTGAGGCTCGGGTTGAATTCTGGGGCCTTTATATGCTACAGGTGTGGTCAGAAAAGGGCTTTACTAAAATTTTTAAGGATTTATAAAAGTACGAAAGATACGCAATTTCTCACGCACTGTTCTTGTGCTATGGAAGAATATCAAGATGTAAAAAAAGGACTTTAGGAGTTCCCGTCGTGGCGCAGTGGTTAACGAATCCGACTAGGAACCATGAGGTTGCGGGTTCGGTCCCTGCCCTTGCTCAGTGGGTTAACGATCCGGCGTTGCCGTGAGCTGGGGTGTAGGTTGCAGACGCGGCTCGGATCCCGTGTTGCTGTGGCTCTGGCATAGGCCGGTGGCTACAGCTCCGATTCGAGCCCTAGCCTGGGAACCTCCATATGCCGCGGGAGCGGCCCAAGAAATAGCAACAACAACAACAACAACAAAAGACAAAAGACAAAAAAAAAAGAAAAAAAAAAGGACCTTAGCTTTAAAGAACTATTACTTAGCCAACTGTAGAAGCCCTGTATGTAAGCATGTAGATTACAAGGCACTATCTGGTCTGTTTTGTGAATTGTCAAAACAATAAACCCCTTAGCAATGGTTTTCCCCGTGTAACCTGTGGCCTCATCTGTGTTAGATTCACTGAGGGGTGTATCAAAAATGCTTAGGCGTTCCCGTGGTGGCGCAGTGGTTAACGAATCCGACTAGGAACCACGAGGCTGCGGGTTCGATCCCTGGCCTCGCTCAGTGGGTTAACGATCCAGTGTTGCCGTGAGCTGTGGTGTGGGTCGCAATCACGGCTCGGATCCCGCGTTGCTGTGGCTGTGGTGTAGGCTGGTGGCTACAGCTCTGATTAGACCCCTAGCCTGGGAACCTCCATATGCTGCGGGAGCGGCCCTAGAAAAGGCAAAAAGACAAAAATAAATAAATAAATAAATAAATAAATAAATGCTTAGTTCCAACCCCAGACCTGATGAAACAGAATCTCTGGAAATGGGACCTTGGAAGCTGGGTGATTATAAAGCACTCCAGGGAGTTTTGGTACAACGGGTTAGGAATCTGACTGAGAGGCTTGGGTTGCTGTGAAGGTTTGGGGTCAATCCCTGGCCCAGTGCAGTGGGTGAAGAGATCTGGTGTTGCCACAGCTTTGGCTTGGATTCAATCCCTGGCCCAGGAATTTCCATATGCTGTGGGTATGGTCATTGAAAAAAAAAAAAGGCACTCCAGGAGTTCCCATCATGGCGCAGCAGGAACGAATCCAACCAGGAACCATGAGGTTGCCGGTTCAATCCCTGGCCTCACTCAGTGGGTTAAGGATCTGGCATTGCCTTGAGCTGTAGTGTAGGTCACAGACACAGCATGGATCCTGCATTGCTGTGGCTGTGGGGTAAGCCAGCAGCTGTAGCTCAGATTCGACCCCTAGCCTGGGAATCTCCACATGCCATGAGTGTGGCCCTAAAAAGCAAAAAAAAAAAAAAAAAAAAGCACTCCAGATGAATCTTTGTGCCACAAAATTAAGAGCCACATCCTTGGAGTTCAAAAGAGAGAAGATGTTTCTTCCATAAAGTGACCTTGAACGTCTCTGTGCTGAGAGATTCCCTGGAGGATGCTCCCAGGTCATCATCTGGTAGAACCACAGCAGAATTGATCCCATGGTAATAAACTTCCTCTCCCTGCCCACCTGTCTTTCCAGTGGTTGAGAAACTCCTCCAGGGGAGAGATTAGCCTTCTTTGCTGGATGGAATTGGCCCATCGTTGGCTCTCAATAAATTTCTTTGAGCAAATGAACAATCATGTGTAATCTAAACAAACAAGGTTGAGGAATCCTAGGACAAGCAGGAGAAAATGTGCAGGGAAAATTTCAGCAATTGGAAAACCAGGTGGACAGTTCAGTGTGTCAGAGGAGCGAGGTTAATTTCAGCCAGTAAGTGGAGACACAAGGGGAGCAAAGTTGTGAGAGAAATGATGGGGCCCTGAAGGGCTCAGAGAGGGATGTCATCTGCCCGCTGTGTATTCTGGGGATGATGGGACATCACCAAAGACTGGGGGCCAGAAAGTGATGGAACCAAAGGGAAATTTTAGGATAACTAGTTATATGGCCATTGGCAGCTTCCCTGGGATGGGGGGTGTGGAGCTAGTACAGGAGGTGGTGGCGGGAGGCCGTGTGCAGACACCGGGAGGGGCCGCTGGTCAAGGCCAGACTTGCTGAGATTTCGTAACTGGCTCTTCCATTCAAGTCTCAGAATCATCCAGGGTCCCGACCCTCTGAGAAATCTTTGTTCTCTTTCTAGCTCCCATCGGCTTGGATTCCCAGGTCTGATGGGCTTTTCTCCCTCAGCTGCCCAAGCAGCACATCTCATCTGGCAGGAAGCAGTCGCAATGGTTGAGCAACGAAGAGGCTGAACTGAGGCAGAGGCCGTGGGGATGGAGAGGAGTGGCCGGGATAAAGAGCAATTTCTGAGGCAGAAGCCACAGAATTTGGTGAATGAATGTAGAGCAGGAGGGAAGGGCATGTTAAGGAGAATTTTGAGGTTTCTGGGTGCCGAAGACAAGGATGTGGAAAGAGGAGGTTTTGAGGAGGAGCATAAATCATCCATCAGATGGGGACATTCTGAAACTGAATCTCAGGTGACAGCAAAATTTCCAGGTGGAGTGGTCGAGGAGCTTATTGGAGACAGAGATTTCAGGAGCAAGCTGGGTGCCAGTTACGGGTTCTTGGTGACCATGCTAAAGCACGGAAGTGATCACCCAGAGAGCGTGAGAGAGCAAGGGGAATGGGGAAAAAAAAAAGAGCCAGTGATAGAACTTCAGCATCAGGAAGCAGGTCGAAGAGGAGCCAGGGAGATACACTGGGAAGGGCTGGCCAGAAAGGCAGGAGGAAAAGCAAATGAAAGCAGGGCTCCAGGAAAGCAACACCTCCCAGGAAATGAAGCAGCAGTGTCACACAGAACAGGTAAGGAGAATAAGACACGGGGGGGCTTGTAAGCAACTTAGGGGGAGAGATCCGTGGGAACCAGGGTGGGGAAGGCGTGGGAGGAAAGGAGCTTAAAACCCTGGCCCCATTCTTTGCAGCAACGTGGTGGGATGGTCACTTTCCTCCCCCAAGTAACAGTCTTAGGACAATGGAAGGCAAAGGGATTCGACAGGAAGGCAGGGGGCTGATACCTTTCACTGACATCTCTACTCATTTTCTTCAATCCACCCTGCTTTCATCTGAGACCCAAGCGTTTGTTCCTGGGCTTATTTTCATGCTCGAAGTAAGTGTAAGTGAAAGGCTTAATGATCTCTTTGCCTTCTCGTTTTGTAAGAAATGATTCCACTTCCACGTTAAACTCGCCGGGAGAATAATATGAAAAACTTGCATTCCTGATTTTCATCAGTGGAAATTCATATTTTCTCAATCTCTTAAGGAATCAGTTCTTTGCTCGTTGAGACAAAATGATCCAATCTCACACTGAAAGTTTCTTATTGCCAAGTTCAATGTCATCAAGAAGAGTCAGTGGATGAATTACAACTATGCACCACAATGCAATTTCTACAAGACAAAGAGAGGGGCTGAGGAAGGAAGATGAACAGAATATTGAAACTGTTTCTTCTCTCTTTCAAACAACAACAGCAAAAATGATGTTTTCTCTGTCACTTTGGAGGTTTGTTTTGTTTCCTTTTTTGCGTTTGGCCAAATCCTAGTGTATTACATTCTTTAGTGTCATAAAAACGACGAAACATGTACCAGAAACATGTATATTATACATGGCCCATTTTATCCATGCAGAAATGTATCCAAGATTCAATTTGCTCGCATTTCTGGTTGATTCACTTAGCACCAGCAGCCAAGGTAACCAGTTAAATCCCCCATGGGAGCAAGTGGCTTATTCCATGACCACAGATGGCCCCAGACTTAAGTGTGTGTTATTATAAAGAGTTTGGTGAGAGAGCGAGGGTTCAGTGCAAACCCAGTGATGTGGCTTCAAAAACAATGGCTGGTTAGCTCAACTGGTGTCCACGAGGGAGACTATGGGCAAGGCCCTTGTGTCAGTCAACAGAAGATGCTTCTGGGTGTTCTAAGCAGAGAGGGCAGGCCAGGTGGCCCACGGAAATCCTCAGGAGGGCTGGAGGAGCAGCAATGAGGTGATGATGCAGGCTGGTTTAATGCCTGAGCTCTTGCTGCAGCCTGGTCTGGGGACAACCCTGCTGTTGACCCCAAGGATGCTGCTCTCTGTATCGGAGGCTGTCACCACTCCTATGGCTTCTGGATTCATCATCATCCCACGCCTCTGTATCACCTGCTGCAGGGGGGTCCCAGATCATCCTCCCCCCACCCCACCCCCAACCCCATCCATCTCAGCTGCAAGAAAGGCTGGCAAGTTTGTCTCTGGCATCTCTGGTCTTTAGTGGTGAGATGGCTTTACCTGCTGAGGGTGAGACGTCCCCAGGCACAGGAAAGAGGTCACATCCTGGGCAATGCCAAGTGAGGGACGAATATCATTCTTGCACTTGAGAACTGGGACCACGTCCTCCTCTCTTTTACGGGGGCCAGACTGAGCACCGTGCCAGCACGTAGGAGGTGCTAACACATCGATCATGAGATGCTTGTCAACATCTGTTCCGGAGCGAGTCCCACCTCACAGATCCTAATAGCCAGAGAGCTGGGCAGCTTGATGGCATAGACGGTCTGTGTTTCCTTGTACTGACCCTGTTGTAATGCGGCCCTGTGACAGTCACATTCTCTGATGGCATCTACGTCAAAGCCATTAACACCCTTTGGAAATCTCCTTCCTATCCCCAGGAGTACATCCCATTTTGCATGGTACAAGCAATAAGGGAATGAGCGTATTCAAAGCCTCTGGTCTCCTTTAAGTTAGAGAGAGAAAAGATCTCAGCCTTGGAAGATGAACATCTCAAAAACGGTACTCCGGGTGGCAAGCGGCATCATCTAGGGTGTTATTTGACGAGATTGTTCTTCCTAGTGACTGCCTACTGGAGGCGAGTGCGTGGAGCTGATCGACTGGCAAGCCATCCGTTTTCTGTGAAATAAGGGAGGCACTGAGGGCTTAAATGGTAAAGTTATCGAATACCTTACATCCAAACAGCTACCTTAAAATGACTTCCACACAGGCAGCGTTTTTTCCCTGACAGTCATGTTTGCTATTTGAACGTAAAGTAGGGTGCCTCGCAGACCCTGGAAACCCAATGAATTTTTCTTGGTGGTGATAGCAGCTAGAGATAACATTGAATCCCCTCTTATTCCAGTAGCAAACAAACAAACGAAAAACCTGGCATTTTTGAGCCCCTTGGGAGGTATTTTCATACAGTATACCAAAGTGCAGATGACATATTAGACCTGCTATGTAAACATTTACTGATTTCGATGCATTTTGATGCGATTATAGTTGTTGTCAGATGAGCATTTGTGGCAAAGAAAGAAGAAAGTACACCACTGACTCAACGTCCTGTAAAATGCCAATGACCACAACAAATTTATCAAAAGGAAGGCATTGAAAATGGTACAAGCTGTCAACTAAACTCAGATTTCATTTGGCATCCCCCTGCCATTTCTTGTCAATGAAAGACTGCAGATGGACTGGGCTTAGATAGAGAGATGGTTCAGAAAGACTATAAAATGTACTTTTTTTTTTTTGTCTTTTTAGGCCCGTACCTGCAGCATATGGAATATCCCAGGCTAGGGGTTGAACTGGAGCTGCAGCTGCTGGCCTACACCACACCCACAGCAATACCAGATCCAAGCCACACCTGTGACCTACACCGCAGCTCATGGCAACACTGAATTCTTAACCCACTGAACGGGCCCAGGGATCGAACTTGCATCCTCCTAGATACATGTGGGTTCATTACCACTGAGCCACGACGGGAACTCCCTAAAATATACGTTTTATGTGCCACACAGAACTATGTTTTAAATTTTGGCCCTCAGTATTTTGCATGCCCGATCTGATTTCATCCTTCCCGGAAACTAGATGGGGGTTGATGGTGTGGGTGGTGAAGTCCATTTTACAGCTGAGGCAGTGGGATTTAGGATTCCAAGCAATGTGTTCAAGACAACTCAGCTGGGAAGGGGCAGAGCTGGGGTGTGGATGAAGGCCCCTCTGATTCCAAAGCCCATGACTGTACACCAGTCACCCCGACAGTACAGACTGAAGGGCATTCATCGCAGGCGTGACACAGACACTGCCTCCCAAGCAGCAGTCTTTACAGCAGACACACCTTGCAAAGGTCATCTGGATCAACAGGGGTGGGTGACCCTCGGGGTGGGAGGTTTTTCTGTGATGCTGACATGTGACTTGGAAGGGAATGGGGTTTTCTGTGATGTGTGGCGCTACCCCTGCACGCTCTAGCGGGCTCCCTGGCTGCCCGGTGCTGGCCAGCTCCCCCGCCAGAATTGCTGCAAAGAGCCCCGGTGCAAACATCCCAGTGAGCCTTTTGCTTTTCTTTCCTGAGTGTTTCAAGGCTTAATTAACGTGTGTAAAGTGATCTGAAATGAGGGGATAAAAGGAGCTGGGGAACTGCAGAGTGTCAGGATTACCTGAGGCGAGACAGCCGAGAGAGGGAGGCCCCGGGGAGACAAAGGGGGTCTGGGGAGACACCAAGAGCCTTCGGCTGTGCAGCCAGCTGGTTGGCCCGCCGCCAGCCCGGACTGTTTCTGGCAACGCTCTCGGCCCCTTGCTTTCCTCTCAAGACCGACGTCGTGGCTCTGCTGGGGCGTCAGACCCGGGCTAAATCATTCCGAAAGGGCTGAGCCTGTGCCCAGGAAGATGGGTCTGAGGATGCAGATGGCAGCCAGTTCTGGAACTGGCACCCTTCTCCCCTGTTACCAACGCAGGGCCATCTGCAAATCACCCGATTTGGTCAATAAGGGGGTACATGTGATACATATCAAAGATACGAATGAAGCAACGTGAGCTTGGGTCATTCCTTTGGACAAGCGCGGCTTCATAGGAGTGATTTAGTGCTGTCACCCGTGGGAGGCATGAACTCCCTCAGAAAGTGATGGGTAAAAACAACGAAGTCTGAATCCCGGCCTACGGCGATGTCTCTTAAGCGTGTGTTTGTAGCTGGGTGAGGCTATTGGTTTCATGGAGATCTCATGGGCAAAGGCAGGTGGCAGGTTATTGCAATTAAAAGTATCTAAAGAGGCAAGTGGAAAAATCTTTCAACGTCGCGTGATGCCACCTGTTTCTAGAAAGTTAGTGTTAGGACGTAATTTCCAATCGAGTGAGGATTTCTGCCTATCTTTATGTGTATCTCAGCAGTGGTGACATATACAGCCTATTCTAAACTCTTTCTGATGATGGAGGGGGAAAAAGTTTGTGTGGATAATCCAAAGTTTAGAGCACGCATTCATCCTGTTTTTATGTCCTCTTGGCCTAAGAGTTGGCTTATTCCCCATTTCTCGAGCCCAAGAACTGAGGATGAGGCTGCTGGCAGCGCGCTACAGTTTGGCAACCAGAGCAGAAGGAGGCCTACTTGCCCTGGCTTCAGTTAAGAATTCCAGAAGACTCTAATCAGTTTCACAAGGGGGTCAAGGGCCCAGGCTGGGGCCAACCCTAATATCAGAGAGGGAGGGTCACACTGCAAGAGGCCTGCTCCCATTCACCATCGGGACCATCAAGTGAAATGGAAAATCCCCAAAGGGAGAGCCAGGCAGCCACCCCTACTTGTGTCTATTCCAACCTAGCCATTCAAGAGCCCAGAAGCTGCTGCTGTCCCCAGCCTGCTGCCAGGGGACTTCTCAATGGCCAGGACCCACCATAATCTTCCAGTTTGTCGTTTTTTGGACATTGCCCTTCTGACCGACTCCTCCTGGAGTTGTGTCTGTGTGATACTTTTGGCGTATGTAACATGCCAGATCACTCATGAGTCACAGAAGGAACACCTGAAGCTACGAACAAGGTCTGTATGGAGTCTTGCCTGAGCTAATACAATAATGACCTCCTCGTGGCTCTCACTGCCTTTGCCTTGCTCCCTTCCAAATCAGTCTCCATACAAGTTCTAGAAGGAGCCTTGTAAAACCAGAGTGCCCTTCAACACTGTGACGGCGCATTTTACATATCAATTTGACCGGGCCATGGGGTGCCTAGATGTTGGTCAGACATCAGTGGTGGTGTTTTGGATGAAATTTAAAAAAAAAAATTTTTTTTTTTTTTTTGGTCTTTGTGTCTTCTAGGGCCACACCGGTGGCATATGGAGGTTCCCAGGCTAGGGGTTGAATCAGAGCTGTAGCCACCAGAGCCCCAGCAATTCAGGATCTGAGCCAAGACTGCGACCTACGCCATAGCTCACGGCAACACCAGAGCCTTAAGCCACAGAGCCAGGCCAGGGATAAAACCCGTGTCCTCATGGATGCCAGTCGGGTTCGTTAACCACTGAGCCACAACTGGGAACTCCAAGATTAACATCTGAATCAGCAGAATGAATAAAGCAAATGACCCCTCCCTAATGTGGGTGGGCCTCGTATAATCAGTTGAAGGCCTGAATAGGAGAAAAGTTGCGTAAGGAGAAACTCCTCTTGCTGGCTTGCCTTGAACTGGGATGTTAGTTCTTTCCTACCTTCAGTCTCCCACTGGAACATCGGTGGTTCCTGGGTCTTGAGCCTGTCCTTGTTCAAACTGAGACTACCCCAGTGGCTCTCCTTGCTCTCCAGGTTGCTGACTGCTCATCTTGGGACTTAGCCTCTATCATCACGTGAGCCAACTCCTTATAATAAATTGCATTCTGTGTATCTTGACACCCTATTGGTTCTGTTTCTCTGGAGTATCAAACACCCTCTTATTTACTAACTTCATTCATTAAAAAAAAAAAATATTGAGCACCTCCTATGAGCCAGACTGTTTCATGTTCTTGGAAATTATCACTGAACAAAACAGATTCCTGGGCTTGTGGATCTTTTAATCATATGGGGTTGGTGGTGGAGGGAGACAGATAATGAATGAATGATAAGTAAATTAGTAAGGGGGTAAGAACAGGGCAAAAGGAAAACTGTACAACAGGATGAAGAGACTTGAGAGAGGTCGAGAAGGGGACATTTGAGTTTGCCACGTGAGAGTGAAGATAAAGAGGGAACTTGGGATACGGACCCCTGCCTGCATCTCCAGTGGGATCCACAGGCACTTCTCCTTTGAAACCTCCCCTTAAGCCTCGCTGCTCCCCAGGCAGCCATCTAACCTGCCTGGCTTTCTTGTCGCGCCATGCCCTTCCCGCACCCAGGGTGCCCCTTCCGTGAAGCCCTTCTTCTCCCTACACTAGCTTACATCTTAACCTCTACTTGTCCTTGAAGACTCAATCATGGCTTCTAGCAAGGCTGCCCACCATGGTGACTTGTTGACCTTCTTTTGGTGTCCTGCAGACTTATATTTGAGCTATAATTCTGCCCCTAAATACCTATGCAATTTGGGGCAAGTTTGCTCATCTGTAAAATGGGAATAAAAATAGCACGCTGCTTATAAGGGACTAGAAGTGAGAAAATTTAGGTAAAATGACTCAGGGACTCTCAGTTGCTATTATTACTGTTCTTTCTTTCCCCCTCCTCCTTCTCACGCCCCTCCTCCCCTCTTCCTCTTCTCTCCCTGCCCCCAGAGAGGCTGGGGCCAGCCCCTCTCCCACCCCCACAGTCTTTCAAGCAGCCTCCTTTCTCAGCCACGGCCCTGGACCCTGACTCCACACTGGGCGGGCCGTCTTGGTTTCCTCACTCATAGTCCTCTCCTGTCTCTCATCATCCTTGTCCAGACCACATTCTGGCTTCAAATTCAGGTTTGTTTGTTTTTTTAATTTGTTTGGATTTTTTTTCCTGGCTTCCCAAAGCTGTTGGATTCCTTGCGGGGATGTTTCCTGATGTCTTGATCATGAAACCCCCTGCTCTGCTTCCCTGTAAAAAAGCCCTGGACCTGATGGATCAGACCTAACTCCTACCTGGGAAGGGAGGCAATGGGGTTTCATATTTATCACAGAAGAATTAAAAAAAAAAAAAAACAGACTTTTAAAAAATAATAGGGTTACATTTCCAGAAAAATCGAGAGGCTAGTAGAGTTCCTGCCTACCTCCCACTTACGTTCCCCTGTTATTAATATCTTACATGTTCCATACTTGATTTACATTTCCTTAGTTGTTTTTTTTTGGGGGGGTTGTTTTGCTTTGATTTGGTTTATTGTGCTGCATCATTGACACCTGGAAGTACCCAGGCCAGGGATCAAACCCTCACCACAGCAATAACCAGAGCCACAGCAGTGACAATGCCAGATCCTTAATCCACTGAGCCACCGAGGAACCCCTCAGTTTCCTGAGTTTTTACCTGATGCTCTTTTTAACCACAATACATTTCCTTGCTGTTTCTCCTTAAAGCTCCTATTTGCTGTAACAGTTTCTCAGCATTTTCTGTATTTATTTATGACCTCGATACTTTTGAGGAGTACTACTTGGGTAGTACTCCCCTTCCACTGGGATTTGCTGATGTGCACAGAAGGAATTTAATGCAGGCGATTGCTCTCCATAGAGGATCTGAGATGCAAACCGAAGAAGGTGAACTTACCCAGCAATTAATCGTAGCAGAAAAAGCCATCAACATCTCTAAGCTGGAGAGTGAACAGGAAGTGGCACATGTTATCTGAGCCAGGGGCTGGGGTCACTAGACAGAAGCCTCAGCCAGATGCGGTCACAGCTGCAGGTGCTGGCAGAGGCAAGAGGGATGATGAAATTCTCCGGCCTCTCCTTTTCTCCACCTTCCACTCTCGCTCCAACACCTCTCTTGGGCCATATCCAGCCATTAGCCAACTGACCCAGGATTCTATAAAACTTGGCCTATGAGAGTCGTCTCCTAGCTAAACAGAGCGGAAGGCAAGGCTGAGAACAGCTCTGAGGACAGACCGGCCCGGGATCAGGACCACTGGCATTGGAACACAATGCCTGTAACATGGTTTTACTGCAGTGCCTATGCAGTGCTTTGCAACCTGAGAGCTCCATATGATGCATTATAATATCTTTTATACCCAGAGCCTGGAACAGTACTACCCCTAAGTTTTCAATGTTTGAGGTGTACAGAATGGCTGGCTGGCTGGCTGGCTGGCTGGATGATGGTTTCTTTTGACCAATCCCTTCTCTGGTGTGCTCTAGCTTTGAGGAATTGCTCTCTCCCAGCTTTTCTTTTCAGCTTCTCATCACCCCGTTTTGGCGCTAAGATTACTTTCAGCCTAGCATTTGCAACATTTAAAGGCCAGGTGGATGTTGTGACTATAATTAGACTCATGGTCAATCACGGGAACTCACCAGTGAGTTTATCCTTCGTTGGGCTTCCCCAGGAAGGTGGTCCACCTCTTCCCAGGATGCTGCCAGGCCCAGCCTCTTCTTTAGGAACTGCCCAAGAAGAGGAATGAATCGTTTCTAAGAGTCAGATATTTCTGCCTGTTCAGTTAGGGTCACCCTGCCCTCACCGGGCTGGTATTTAGGTGGTTTGGGACACATCATCAGAGTCGTCACATTTCCTTTCGGCAGAGCGGAGGAGGAAGTGGAATGCCACAAACAGAACTGACTGGTGACTTTCCCATGGGTGCCGGAGGACTGAGAAGTAACGCCCCGCTTGTCACCAGGTTGGGGAAGAGACGCCCTGGAGCTCACAGATAGGCCACCTGGTATCAGATACGTCTAAGGTTCCAGGGTCCTTGAGGACTTTCAGTGCTGGGACATAGAAAACCAAGCTCCGCTTGAGAAAACTTCCCTCCTCCACGTGTCAAGTGGAGTCAGTTTCTAGTCTCTGATAAAGAACAAAAAGGTGTATGTATAGGTGACAGGCATTGTTTGGCTACCCAGTTTCAAGTTTTCAGTTGGCCAGGGGGCCCTGGACCGCCACAGGACGGAAATCTGTCCAGTCAGCTCTCTCATTTAGCAGAGACTAAAGCATTTGCAACTCGCCTCTCATGTTCAGTCTGGAAAATCGCTGCTCTAAAACAGGTAAGACGTGATGACTACGGAAGGGTACTTGCTGTTTTGTTCTGGATACTTCATTTTCCACGGTATTTGCAGCTGAATCGTCAGGAGGCCAGGTGGTGCCCTTGAAAAAGCAGGAGTCTGTTGGAAACGTTGGTGTCTGAGATGTGGGGATCCCAGCTTCTCTGAGGACCTGCTCTGTGATGCTGGACAGGCCAGGGTAACCCTCTGGGACCCCCACGTTCTCATTTGAAAACCAAGGATTACAGTGTCTGTTTCATCCCTGAAGTGTGGTAAAGATCACATGACATGTCTGTGTGAGGACTCTGAAGATGGACAAGTGTAACATATTACAAAAAGTTCTCTGCGTGGACACAAGGCAGCAGAAACGGTACCTTTGATGTTTAATTAATACTGAAAATCTTCCATTACATTTATTTAGCTGTAATTGGGAAGGAGGAGGGCCAGAGTATTTTCAAAGGGACTTTTTTGAGCTCTAAAAATAGCACTCAGAAAACACATGTTTGATTTTCCTTTTGGTGTCAAACCGCAGTGCCATTGTTATTAGCAGTTTTACAGAATTGTGACCTTCAAACTTGGTGAGAGCAAAGACTGAAAGAAAGCTTCTAGCCATAAACCCTTTCAAACAGGTTTTTCAAATTAAAGCACTTTTATTTTGAATTAAGAGCGAATAGAATCGTCCCCTTAAATGAGGACTTGCAAGTTTAAAAAGTTGTCTTCCAGGTGGGCTGCAGTAAATGAAGGTGCTGGGAGGGCACTGAAAGCCCTTTTGGGGGTGAACCAGGGGGATTTCTTATAAGGGTTCATGTAACACTCTGCGCCGTTAAAGGAGAAATCTAGAACTTAGATTTTCTCTAACTATATGTAAGCTGATTAGTGTATACATCTAGGATCATAATTTACTTTCAGTTTACTGAATTTGTGAATTTTTGCATTCGTTTTAATTTGTAATTAAGTTTTCTCCATGAAGCACACCATATGCCGGCATTAATTCTTTCTAGTTGATTTCTTAGGAGATACATGAGTGCATATTCTGCTGCGATTTTTGAGGTCTTTTGAAAATCAAATGACTACGTGTTTAGCCATATGGGCCTTTGTTATTTAAAATAGCATGTGATAAAGTAAGAGAAAGCAAAATGCAAAAGGACGTGTTATGGGGGAAAAAATCACTGGAAAACTGTTGAAAACATTGTTTTAAACACACACTTTTCAATGCAGGGGGAGCGTTATATTTTTGAAACCTCTGTTTCCGGACCCCGCACTCTCTCTTACCGTCTGTGAACGTACAATATCACAAGTGCACAGGGAGAAACCACGGAAACCAGTTACTGCCCCACGCTTTTTACACGGGCTGCAGATAATCATATCCGCCTTCAATGAGTACAGTTGTGGCCAATGTTTTCCTTTTAAACGTCTTAGCCCGGGCTTTGGCGTTAAGCTTCAGTTCATCGGCCCCTACCGTGTCGGGGGTGAAAGGGGCCGACGGGTTTTTGGTTTTCCGAGGGAATCCACCGTGCTCCCCAGCCGCCGGCCGTACGTGCGGGCTGCAGACTCGGCCGCCGGCGGGCGCGCGGCGCGCACTAGGACCCAGCAGGGCTCCGGGCCCGGGTGGGAGCCGCGCCGCCGACCCCGGGCGGGCGCCGGGGCTGGAGCCGGGGTTCCGGCCGCGATCGGCTGCAGCTCGGCCGGGAGACGGCGCGACCCGGCGGCGGGGCCACCCGCGAGTCCAGCGCCGCCGCAGCCCCCCAATGCGGCCGCGAGAAGCAGCGGGGGGGCAGGCGATCGAAGGTAACGAAAATGGGGCTCATTTCCTGCCTCTGATCTTCTGCTCTGGTTCAGCATTGTCACGAGAAGCCCTCACTGTTCAGGCTGCTGCATTTGGGGGCACCCTTTGATTTTTTTTAAGGTGCCCGCCCCCGTATTTCCCCCTGGTTTCAGATTGATTTATAGCATGCAGTCCAAATGGGAACGATCCAGGGATGGCAAGTTGTATATTTTCATTAGTTTTGTCTCAAAAGTAAGTTCATTAAAAAAAAAGTTTCTCAGGAATTTGTGGATAGTCGCCTTTTTAAAAAAATCAAAAATAGCAGACAAATGGATAATTTTAAAAATTATCAAATCATTGCTGTAATTCTGTTAATTACTTCCCAGGTCTTTACTTTTGTGACACCCCCCCCCCCCCATGGCATTACTTTTATTTTCAAGGAACTAACGTGTTAAAGGTGGAGTTTGGCTCGGGCAGAGTTTACAGCATTGCTGTCGCAACTGTTTTGCTATCAATTATAAACAGAGTGTCCAATCTGTGGGCAGTTTAAACCTCTTTTCAAATACTGTAACTGGTTATCCTGATATGACATCTACAGATGGGAGTTTCCTTTGAGGGCCGTCGGAATATTTCTTTTTGGAGAAACACCGTTTTGAGGAGAAAACCGTGCTCTCTGGCCAGGGAGGCTGAAGAGACTATTTTTCATGCTTTGTTTATACTCCCGGATTGACGTTTGGGGACGGGAAACACAGTCTTTCTCGGCAGCTTTTCATGGTGGGATTATTAATTTATTTCATTTGTTAGTTTCAATTGGTCGGGCTCGGGGAGCCCTCTGTCACAGGATGTGCTTAAGGTGACACATTTGCCAGCAGTTGGGACACATGATTGCACATGTAAAATGGGCTTCAGCCCAAGGGTCTGTTCTGCCGGGAGCTCCCATGTGGAGCTGTTGTAGGCAGGGTGCGACGGGCTCATTGAAGAAAAAGGAAATCATTTTCCTTAGCTAAGGAAGACATCCTGTTATATTCCTTTTGTTCCCAGTTTTTCATTGATCGCCAGCTCTGCCTTAGAGAAGGGCGATCGCAGAGCTGGGAAGATTTGCACAAACGACTACAGCCCACTCTTCCCTCGCACTGATTGGTCAGTTCCATGGGGACTTAGGAAAACAGTCACCCCCAAACCTTCTTTGAAAATCGTGCTGTAATTTCAGACGTGCCTTCTCGTGCCCAGATCTCTGCAAGCTTGATGTTGAAATCGCGTGCAGTTTGCTTGAGGTACCTTTGTGTTTTAATTTTTTTGTTGTTGCCTCTAACCAGATAAAGTAGGCCATTTGGTGACAAATTTCTTCGCAGACGTCAGCTCCTAGCTTGCATTTATAGACATATCACTTTACAATACATTCTTGATGATTTCTTCTCGGGAGTTGTAGAATGCAAAGTTGTTAAACTTAGAATAATTTTTCCTAACCTTTTTTTTCTTTCTTTTCTTTTTTTTTTTTTAAATCTGAAGCCTTACTTAGCACTATCAGTAGATGCGTTCGTAACTGTATCTTTACTTGGATCATTTAAGTGTCTTGTGCGTTGTTAGCATGTATCACGTACTGGATTTAAGTCTGTAATAGTGAAAGAGAAAGGCAAGCAGGAGCAAACAAGCAAAATCAGTTTGCACATTGTTATAAGAAATTGTGGCATCCGGTTTGAGGAGAATGCATTTCACAGTCAAGAAAAAGGGCATTCTTCACCTTAAAAGAATATGAGTTAGTAAATATTGTGAATTGTTCTATCTATACGAGAGAAAATATAAGGCTGGCAGATACCTCCACTGGAGCCTTAAAACGCCCCAATTAAAGAAGCACTGTCCTAGAAGTTGTAAAATGCATAAACACTTTTCTGATTGGCTTAAAAATTTAGACACAGGAAGTGGATGGAATCTAATAACCCATGAGTAGAGACATGGTTGTCATGGAAACTGAGACAAGTAACCCCCCCCTTTACCATAACCACCACTTAAAAAAAAAAAAAAAAAAAACCTGCATGTCATCACAGATGCCTGGAGAACATGTTGGCTTCTGTAAGCTTTCCCAGAGCATCTGTTGAAACCTGAGACTGTGCCTGTCAAATCAAGGTCATTTTACAACAACAACCAAAAATGCAGTCTCCTGGAATTCGTAGCTGTATTTTTATTGGAAATGTGTGAAGAAACGGGCTTAAAGCAAGGATGAACACATGTACTTACTTTGCATTTTGGTACCTGTGAGTTGCACCAGGGAAGGCTAAAAAGAATGTATTTGATCACTTAATTGTGGGAGCAAACTGGTTTTGTATGGTTACTGTTAGAACGAAACTCTTTGTAGAGCTGCACAGCCTAGACTGTTAACCTGTGGCTGAAGAGTCATTTGGGGACAGTATAATGAAGAGTTTCTGTTTGCAAGAGGCTTCACACTGGAACTGTAGCAATTGAATTTAAAGAACGGTGGCATTTTAGAACTTCCCTCTAAGGCATTGCAGGCTGTCTGGTGCTTTGGGAGGTGGAAGAAAGGGGGTTCTCTGTAGCCAAAAGGGAAAGGAGAGCCCTCAACCGAAATAAGAGCTGTTTCAAAACTGTTATCATTAATATTGTGCATGGGTGGAGAAAAGAATGCTTTAGTTTTAGGATAACTGAGACGGTCCTCAAAGTTGCGAATATTTTCAACATCTTGGTAGTGGTTTTGGTGAGGAGAGTAAAGAAAGGAGAAAAGTTTGGAGAGCTCACTCTTTCACTTTGCTAAGTGAAAAATAACCAAGGAGGCTAAATTTTGACTTTGGGGATCAACGTCGAAACTTGTCAATATATAAAGCCGGTGCATTTCTTTATTTTTTCAGTCTTGTCAGTGGTTGTCTTTACATGTTAAGTGCTTGATATTCATTTAGAAATATCCTTCTTTCAATCATGATGATTTATTGCTTTATCTTAATTAAAAACGGTCCATTTTAAATCTCATTTAACAAAAGCTTTGATGTTTCTAAAAAGCAGAAAATTCCCCTTGTTTTCATCAACTAATTGCATGGGAGGGGGTAGAAAGAATCCGAACTAGACTGTAATATTTATTGAATATCTGGCATTATGTCATAGGAAATAATAGACTTTAGAAGCAGGATAGCATTATTGGGGTGATTTAGCATATATTTCGTGATCCCATGTTGTCAAATATTTAACTGATTGAGATTTGGTGAAAAAGGTTTAAGTTTAATGACACAACTGTTCTCTTTTAGCAAAGGATTTCCTGGAGGCAGCTTTCTTATCTTCAACCATGGTTCATTGGCAGGAAACATGTCAGTTGCTTGTTTTTACAAACTGAAGGAAATGAATGGGATTTGTTAGTTTCTAGAATCTGCCTTCATGCTCCATTGTCTGTCAAGTAGTTTGCTCAGAACAGCTCATTTTTTAAATGGACTTTTGAGGCGTACAATCAAATTACCCCCAATCTTTGGCATTTCTGTTCATTTATTTTTGACATTAAGATTAGGAAAATCGATCATTATGCACAATGTACGGCCGATTTGACCAATATACATTAATAGATGTTCAATAACATTCCAGTTCATTTTCAGTTGTCAGATATATGGACACTCACCGAAGTTGGCATTTTTTGATGTCTTTGCCAAATTTCAAATAATTAGTCCAGGATACCAACCAGCTGCCAGTTTTGTGGAGAGGGGGAGGGGCAGCTTCATTCCTCTTTGCTTATAACAATAAAATCCATAGAGATGACATGTCAGGTAAATGCCTGCTTTACTGATGGGGTAGGGGGGCGAGTTGGAGTTTGGGGAGAGGATGAACCCAAGCCGGATTAGAATCCATGTGAGAAAAACAAATCATAACCTTGCAAAGATTTATGGTGCAAAACTCTGGATTATTTTTTGGATATTGTCAATAAGTATTGTTTCAGTTCGAGGTAGGTTTCAGATTCTGGAAGAGGAAAAGAGGGCGACGTGCTTTAAAGGAAGATAAATACCTAAATCTCCATTTGAAGGAACCAGCCTGGGGAGGGGGTTAAGAGTGCCTGAGGGAAGGAACCATTTGTTGCAATGGTTTTCACACATTTTTGAAGCCATCGTTTTTTTTTTTGGTTTTATATTTAGCACCCACTGGAATCTTATGCAAGATCCTGATATGTGAGTTGAGTAAAAACAGAGGAACCAAGAGCTCAGAGCCCAGAGTTGTTGTGCCTGGGGCAAACCACTGCTTTTATATTTCTTTATTTCTCTTCTTTCTTTTTTTTTGTTTTTGTTTGTTTGTTTGTTTTGCTTCTTTTTTAGGGCTGCACCTGGCGCATATGGAAGTTCCCAGGCTAGGGGTGGAATCAGAGCCATAGCCACCAGCCTATGCCACAGCCCCAGCCACGCCAGATCTTATCCATGTCTGTGACCTACACCACAGCTCATGGCAATGCCAGATCTTCAACCCACTGAGCATGAACCAGGGATCAAACCCGCATCCTCACGGTTACTGGTCTGGTTCATTACCGCTGAGCCACAATGGGAACTCCAACAAACCACTACTTTTAAATTGCCCCAAATATTCCCTAAAGAAGGCCCGAGGGAAATTCTGGCAGAGCGCTGGAACTTCTGAGCTCAAGAGAGAACCTTTGCCTTGACACTTGAGGAGGGCTCTTGTGCTCAGAGTAGGGCAAAGGAATGGCAGGCAATGGACTCTAATAAACCATTCTTTATATAGCACAAGACTGGATGGGCCCTAAGTATGAAAGAGCCCGGGTCGGGTCTGTAAGGAGGGAAGGAGCAAGGCTGTTTTTAAAGGCCGTCCTTTCCTCGAAAGTGACAGGAACACCTCGCAGCCGTGTTTGGGATTAGTTGGTTATCATCATACCGGAATGCCTGGATTTATTCTAGTACCACCTCAGGATCTGTTATATCACTGCTACTCTATTTGTCAGGGAAAATTATTTCATATTAAGTGTCATTCATGAAATGGAAGCGTGCCAAGCTATGTAATCTGCTTGGCAGACACAGTCGTATTTTGAGTGTTGAGTAAAATGATAACACACAGATGATATTTGAATATCATCAAATGTATTCACATTATCTCTTCCATTATGAGATTCACGGAAATGGCAGTACGGGGCTCGAGCTCATTTCTCCTTTTTTTTACATCCCAGAAGCCATAAATATTATTAAGACGTCTAGGGGTGTCGGACAGAGGGCTCCCCTTCACTTCCACTCGGAATTTTCACAGCCCCGTGATTCACACGTGCTCGGTTACAGGAGGAAGGAGCAAGCCACAGAGACTCCAGGCGAACGGTGGTCGCATTGTGCTTCTTAGGGCCACGGCCGACCTCCCTGCACTGTTTCTTGGAGGCCACCCAGTTGGGGAGTTTATAGAACTAGAAAGGACAGCCCCCTGGCTGCCTTCTGTTGTAACATGCACTGTGCTTGCCCTGTTTCGATGGCCTGCGAGGGGTCAGAGATGGTGATGAAGATAATCAATATGCCGGGAAGCCACAGATCTTCCAACAATTTGTGCTGGAATTTTTCCTTTTTTAAGAAAACATTTCCGCTCCAAAGATGAAACGCGTGTGAGCACGCAAGTGTTGGCCACGGTAGTGGGACCTTTGGTTCGGTGAATCGGACTGAAGAGAGCTTTTCCTGTTTAGGCTGTTTAAGGCTATCTTAGTCCTCCCCCTCCCCTGTCCCCCACCCCCGACTCCTCTTTCAGGGAAGACCGTATACAGCTGGAGAAAACCTATGGTGCTCTCCCAAGGCCTAGTCTTAATAATAGACTAGTGACTCTCCCTGAGCGGAGCATTTACATTCTAATGTTTTTTTTTGTCGTTTTGGAACTCCAGGATGCAGTCCGGTTACCAGGACTTGGCTGCAGGTGTACGTGGAGGGCTCCCGATATCCTACAGAGTGTGGCCTTTACCTTTGCAGATGTTGCTTTATGAAGATCCAGACAGTAGCAAGTCCTCCTTAGAGAGGCGATGTTTGTGTATTATACAAGGTTAGGTTTTAGGTAACTTCCGATGATCTGTTCAAACTCTGAAACGTTCTGATTTGGCAACCTGAACATTTTTTGCAGCCTTTACGATGAAAACAGCTACCATTGAATGCCTAGTTCATAATGCCTCTAGATCCAGGCGGTCATCTTGTTTCATGGGTCTGGATTTAGCATTTAAAATTGTGACCAGAAGGGGGACCCCTTCCAAGGCCTGAGGGTGGCTGTTGTCTTAACAGTTAAAAGTGAATCATCTGAGGAGACACTCTACGGACAAAGCCAAAGGCTTTATTGGAAAGGGTCTCTGGAACAGAGAGCAGCAGGGTAAGGGGACCCAGGAGAACTGCTCTGCCACGTGGCTCACGGCCTCGGGGTTAATGGAGATGGGGTTCATTTCCGAGTTGCTTGGCCCATATTTGGTCCAATTCAGGGTCCCTCAAGACGGATTCCAGGGTGAGCGTTTCTGGGAGGTTGGCAAGATGTATGATGTGCTGGTGTCTCGTCCTTCCTTTTGCCCCCTCCAGAATTCTCCCAATTCGTTTTGGAGGCAGCACTGTTTCTTATTGGGACCTCCTGTTGTGAGACTGCTCCCGCAAGCGGTTATCATTGTACCTGGCCAAGGTGGGCAGTTTCCATCAGTTGTTCCCTAACAGAATTGTCTCTTGAAAGAGAATCAGGTTGCCCATGCTAAGTTTGGCAATATTGGGTAATACAGAAAAATCACATTAAGCTGGTAAGGGGTTTTCGTTGGTTAGGGGCTGACTCCATTGAGTCTTCTAATAATCTACTCATAATATACTCCTCCTACTACTATGCATTACTGTCCCATTTCACAGATGAAGAAACTGAGACACCTATGTTTTCAGGGCCACATACTATTTGATAGCCGACTAGTTCTCACTTTCAGGACCCCTGGCCTCAAGTCCCAGGCATTTTCCATCCCACTGGCTACCTCACAACTGCCCCTCTGTCTCTAGTCCAGGGTTGATGACTCCCCCTTCATACTTAAAATGGAGTCTCCTCCTGGGAAAAAGTGCAGGATGGAGGGGTGGGGGAGGTAATGTTTGTTGCAATTTTGGCAGGTAGAGTTTTGCTTCTTGACTTTCTGTGCTCCCCTGTCTGACCGTTCGTGATGGGAGGAACTTTTTAGTTCCCTTGTCAGAGGTTATCGTTCTTAATTCCTCTTCATCTTTTGAATTTCCCTTCATGCATCCCTGAGGACATTCACCTAGTTAGTAAACAAAAAGCTCTCAGCACAGGGATATGATTTTCTTGAATTATCCAAATATTGTACTTAGAGTTCCTGTTGGCGGCATCCATGAAAACAGATTTCCTAGACAACATTTTCTTTTATAATTCATACGAACTGCTGAAAAAATCAGAGATGCAAATACAATGATATCTCCCTTATTTCTTTCTGCGTAAAAGTAGCTGGCTTAAATTGTCACATTAGCAGGGTGTTGGGTGTTTCCTTATTGGGAACCCCCCCACTTAGTCATAAATCATACAAACTCCACATGGGTTTATATAGACCAAGTTGAGCTGGGTTAGTGTGACTTCCTCATCTAAGCAAGGAGCTCTGCTCTCCTGCTAGCAAAGGGGAAAATGACGAGGCGAATCTTCATCGGGCATCCCGCTATGCCTGGTCTGTATATGACGGGTCGGAACTAACAGTGGATCCGATGTGGACATTTTCAATGAAGCAGGTGCCTGGCACTTTCTGATTCTCTTGAGGACCTCAGGTGAATGATGATAAGTTGAATGGAACTAGTTCTTACTTCACAATATGTTTTCCCAGATTTCACATGTGAACTTATTTTGAAGAATTGATCTAGGGACGTGCTCAAGATATGTTTGCGCCAAGTTGGGGAAACAAATCATCCACCCATTCATTCAGTGAACAGTTATTGAGCCCCTACTGCATACCAGGGACTGTGCTGTGTGATACGGATATAAAGGTGAAGAAATCACTGGCAGAGACACCCGTCTGTTCCCTAACTCTGATTGCCTTCTTAAACTGGAAGTATCCCCAAATGTGGCCTTTTTAAAGTTCGTATTCTAAGCGGATGTCAACAGATGGAAGTGACACTCTCCCTGAGTGCTTCTTTCTCGGTATTATGCCTTTTGTTTTAGTTGGAAGCTGACCCAGCTAGGAGGATTCCAGGGCCGGTAGTTTACTTGGGAGACGATTCCGGGAAGATACCAGCAGGGGGCGCGAGTGGGAGCCGGGACGCCAATGGTGAGTTGTCCTCCCAGTTAACACCGTGAGCCGGGGCCCTGGGCGCTCGCGAGCTGGTTTGGGCATATAACTGGTTGATGACTCTCTTGAGACGTTGATTCCCAGCCCTTGAGGCTGGTGTGCGAACTTTGGCCCGACAAGGGGTTCTCAGGGAGGGATTTCATGTCCTTTGTCGAGGTGAAGCTTGGGCTGCTGGCACGGAGTACTCAGGCCTGAAAGGGACGTGGGCAGAGCGTCAAGCACTTTCTGTACCATTCTCACTTCTCAGCTCCTTCCAGGGTCTTGCAACTGTGGACGCTTTAGAAGAGCCATTTCTAGTGGTCCTCTGAACTTCAATATGATGATCCTGAGGAAGCGTTTTTTTGTTGTTGTTGTTGTTGTTTTTGTTTTTTTGATCAGAGGAATGGATACAAGAGAAGAGCATAGGCTCAGGGTCTAGAGTTCCAGCAGGAATTTTCAATAAGGGCACTCATTTTGCTGTGTTTTTGTTTCGACTTCCTGCTTTCAGACCTAGTTACAGCTATGCGACCTTAACCTAAGACTCAGTAATGTGGAAATCCTGAAAGGATGAATGTGATGGCTAATGGTAAAGCCCTTGGCACGGAGCCTGAGGTGTCTTAACACTTGAATTCTTATAGCTATTTTAATTTGTTTGTTATTGTTGCGTCTTTCCTTCATCTCCTGAGAACCTCTGGTGACCCTGTTGCTCTCCTTACCCAGTCTGTCCTCCTCTGCTTAACTTTCAAGACCTTTTATTATCTGGCCCTACCCATTGGTGCAGAGGAAACACACCCAGACCTGGTCAGGGTTTATACATCCCTGAACTTGTCTTAATCCTTACAACTCCGCTGACTTTGTTCATACTGTTCCTTGACCCCAACCTTCATCCTCCCATCAACCACTGTAGGGTTACCAGTTTCACCCACTCTGCAACTCTTGGTACTGAGAAAATGCAATTTGTCCACTTTGTCTGCGGCAAAGCTTTCTCCCCAGCAAACACACCTTAACTCTCAGGAAAAAGATTCATCCTTCTTTTATTGTGATGTTGGTGATCCCATTCATTAAAAAATTTATTTTGATCTGATAATCCAGACAGTCCCTTCGGATAATTCTCAGTCTTCCTAGGAAAACAGAAGCCCTTCCTCCATGTTCCTGCTTCTTTGCCTGTGACAACAGGGTGGTGGAGGTGGGGTGTGTTGAGTGCGCTCTCCTCTTTTATTTCTTATGTTGGACTAGCAGCTCCAGCTCCTTAGCTAGGGTGGCCTTGGCTCTCAGTGGCTGCGTCTCTTGCACAGGGATGCTGCTTGTTCTGTATTAGCAGATGATGCCTGTGGCTTTTGTGACACATCATCTAGTCCAGTGGTTTTCAAAGACTCAGCCTAAAATTACAGATACGTTTTCCTGAGATTCCAGTAAGCACATATGGACAGATGATACAAAAGTTTTTATAAAATAACATGTAGGACTGAAATCGAAGTTTTACAAGATTGTATTATCCTTGCAGTACTTGATGTACTCTGATCTCTTCTATTTTATTTTATTTATTATTATTATTATTATTATATTTTAGTCTTTTTGGGGGGGCTGCAGCTGCGGCATATGGAGGTTGCCAGGCTAGGGGTCTAATCGGAGCTGTAGCCACCGTCCTACGCCAGAGCCACAGCAACGCCAGATCCGAGCTGCGTCCTCGACCTACACTACAGCTCACAGCAACGCCAGATCCTTAACCCACTGAGCGAGGCCGGGGATTGAACCTGCAACCTCATGGTTCCCAGTTGAATTCGTTTCCACTACACCGCGATGGGAACTCCTGTTCTTTTTTACTTAATGAAAAAAACACGGTTGGGACCCAGTAAGTGACCCCTGGTTTTCAGAGAAAGTTGATCTGGAGTTCCCTGGCAGTTCAGTGGGTTAAGGATCCAGGATGGTCACAGTCCCATCTCACTGCTGTGGCGCAGGTTTGGTCCTTGGCTTGGGAACGTCCTTATGCTGTGGGCTTGGCCAAAAAAAAGTTGATCTTGTTATCCTCTTGGCTCTATCAGAACCTGATGTGGCATCTCCTGCTTGCCTGGGTCCAACCTCAGCTCCCGTTGGCAGCAAATTCTGAGTGTTAGTGACACCATCCATCAAGCCCCTTGGCCTGGTGGCCTTTGCAAAGGTTCCCTCCTCTGGCCATAGTCCCCCCGAAGTATCCCACCTCACAGCTCCCCCTGCCTAATCAGGCTGATGAAGCTCTGTCCAGGCTGGTGTAGACCATCTCTCCCTCGGACTCCAGATGAAGGAGGGGCATGGGCACAAGGACACCCCTCTGCATGCAGAGATAGCGCCTCTATCAGGAGGCGGAATCAGCCAAGAAGTCAGGACAAGCAGCGAACCACTCCCGTGTGATCACCTTCTTTTTTTTTGGTTCAAGTATACTTTTAATTTTTTCTCCATTTCTAACAGTTTTATGCACGTACGGTTGATTTACCTTGTTGTGACAATTTCTGCTTTACACCGTCATCTCTTATGTCCTTTCTCTTCCCAGCCATTAACTGGCCACAGAAAGGAGCGGGCGCTCCTTTCCCTTGCCCTCCTTGTCCCACCCAGACACAACCATCAGGGCCTTCACTGGCCCTCATGGGTGAAAGGCAACATCTTCTCCTGCTTTCCAGTCCATTCTTTAAGCTGGATCCTTCAATCCTGTTAAAGAGGCGAAATCCTGCCCCAGGAGAAAGCCTGACTTTCAAGGCTATGCAATTTCTGATGGAGTCTACTAGTTACACCCATGTCCACCTAAGAATGCCAAAATTCTAGCCATGTGACCTTGTTTTGTTTTTTAATAATTGTAGCACATACTTTTTTTTTTATACTGAAACCATGTATGGTTTAGTTATGTATGTTTTCATATTAATGGAAACATTATATACACACATCATTTGCAGTATACATAGATACAGAGTATAGATACATATTTACATGTATATGTAAATATATGTTGCGTGTATATGTATGTCTGTAGCTACATCTGTAGACAGATGGATTTTTAAAGTGAACACATCCCTGTAACCAGCACTTACAGTAATAAAAAGAATATGACCTGCACCCAAGAAGTCCCTTCATGGCTCATGCCACTGTCTTCTGCAAGGCGACCATCATCCTAACTCGATCTATTTTTTTTTTTTAACTGAGAGAAGTGTATGAAAATCTCTCCCTAAGATGGTAGATGATCCGTTTTCTTGATATATTTTGAAGTTACGCTACGTGGTATATACACATTTAAAATTCTTCTATCTTCTTGAAGAATTGAATCTTTTATTATTATGAAGCAGCACACTCCAACTCTCATAACACTTTTTGTCTTTAAGTGTATATTGTCTGGTGTCCATGGAACAATACTAAATAAACACTCAGATATAATCAGTTTCTTCATTATTAGTTTTTGCTCTTGGTTCCCTATCCTTTGATTCTTCAAACTCTTTGCATCCTCATATTTTATTTTATTTTATTTTTCCTTTTTTGGTTGTGCCTGCGGCATGTGGAAGCTCCTGGACCAGGCATTGAATCTGCGCCACAGCAGTGACCTAAGCTGCTGAAATGACAATCTGGATCCTGAACTTGCTAATTCCATCCTAATAGTTCAAATGTATCTTTTATACATGACCCAGTGTATGTGATTTATTTATTTATTTATTTAGTCTTTTTTGCCATTTCTTGGGCTGCTCCTGGGGCATATGGAGGTTCCCGGGCTAGGGGTCGAATCGGAGCTGTAGCTGCCAGCCTACGCCAGAGCCACAGCAACACAGGATCCGAGCCACGTCTGTGACCTACACCACAGCTCATGGCAACGCCGGAACCTTGACCCACTGAGCAAGGCCAGGGATCGAACCCTCAACCTCATGGTTCCTAGTCGGATTCGTTAACCACTGCGCCACGACGGGAACTCCCAGTGTATGTTATTTTTAATCAATCCTTTTGTATTATTGAAAAAAAGTTTAACTGGGCCATCATTTTCCCTGACGTAAGGCTGGGTATTTTTTTTTTTACATAGTCTGTGACTATCTTTTAAATGAAAAAGGTAGTCCATTTATATTTATTGTAATTCCATACTTGATTTATTCCTTCCTGTTATTTTATTCTTCCCATTTGTCCTATCTTTTCAGTTTTGTTTTCTTTCATTTCTTGCCTTCTTTTGGATTGATTAACTTTTTTCTCCTTTATTTCATATATCATTCTATGGTAATTTGGAAGTTTTACACTACAGTATTAACAATATAGTGATTTTTCTTTTAGTGATTCTCTAGATATTTTAGCACGCTTACTTAAAAGTGTAAACTGAATTAATTTCTTCCCTTTCCTAAACAAGGCAAGGACCTTAGGCCATTTAATTCCAGTCATTACCATCCTGCCCCCTCCACCACTACCGTAGGTCCCATTTTTGCCCAGTGTTTTTGTTCTAGCTTGTGATTTTTTTTTTTTTTTTAGCTTTCTGTGTTAGAGATCATTTTAAAATAGAAATGTTTGTTCAGATTTACCCACATATTTACTACTTTTTTTGCTTGTAATTCCTTCCCTCACCATCACTTCTTATAGATTTCTTTTAGTGAGAATCCATTGAGGGAGACCTATTTCAGTTTTTTTTTGGGGGGGTATCTATTTCTTTCCTTTTTTTTCCTTTTAAAATATAGTTCTTCTAGGTATAAAATACATTTTTGCTGGGTATGCAATTCTGGTACTCTCAATATATTAAAGATGTTCCATTGTTTTCTGGCTTCAGCTGTTAAATCAATGCTAAATGTAATTTGCCATGTAGGTATTCTTTTTTCAAGTGTACCTTGTGGCTGCTTTGAAGATTTTCCTTTTTGTCTTTGGTATTCTGCATTTTTATGATAAAATGTCTATAGATGTGGATTTCCTTTTATGTATTTCTTTTGCTGAGGATTTTTTTATTTGGTGAATTGATTTGTTTTCATCAGTTGAAAGATTCTCAGTATTGCCTCTGCTGTGTACACTTTATTTTCTACTTCTGCATTTTAAATCAGATATGTGTTAGATTTTGTTGTATTTTCTGTGTTTTAACCTCCTTTTCATATTTTCTGTCTCTCTCTGTAATGTCTTTCTGTGCTATAGTTCTGCTAACTTTTTCAGTCTCTTTTGTTTCCTGTATCTAACCTGCTTAATCTTGCTTACGGCTTATATATTTGTTTCCCTATTATGTATTTAAACATTTATTTTTGTGTGTGTCTGATAATTTTTTTAGACTTTTAAAAACCAGCGTTGATGTGAAATATCATGTTAGTTGGTAACTTAAAAATGTGAAGTCTATGGGTTCAGTTCTACTATCTCTTATGCTACTTGTTGTTCATGACACTTTGTTTCCTTATGCATGTGTGTGTTTGTGGTTTTTATTTTGCTTTGTTTTATTTTACTGTAACCTTACTTTTTTTTGGAGACTTTATTAGTGGGAATTATTTGAGATTTGAATTAAAGGTGAGTTTTATTAGATTTTGCATTCGTTTCTGCCAAGTGTCTGGGATCATCACCAATCTGCAAAGCAAGGACTTTAAAATCCTTAACTAGAAGTTCTGGGGACCAATGACATAATTCCTCCTCAAAACCCATGTGAGGATTGTTTTGTGGTCACAAATTTTCAGTAAAAACTCTCTCCCCTCTACTCAGCACATATTTTTGAGAAGGAAATTCTGGTAGCCTTCTGGAGTCCTGTCTTTAGCAGGACACCCCCAGTTACATTTTTTATTTTGGTGGGCCCTGGCTTTGTCAGTGCCAGCAAGTTTATTTGCTGTTCCCTATGCCCTGCTGACCTGTGAAAACTCAAGTTGTCCCCGTTTGTTAAATGCCTTTAATGTGAAAGCTGATGAGAACATTATACTGGGAGTATGCCTCATTTTCCTGTCAGCTCATAAATATATTTCAAACTATTTTTGAGGAAATATTGTGTCTGGCATTTCTGATTGTTTGAGAACTATCGATTCTCTTATACTATCAGAAAAAGGAATTTGATTTTTTTTTAAATAATCCTAATAGTCCCTGAAACAAATGAATGCCTCTGGGCAGCTAGGGTGAGGAGCCTATGTGCAGAAAGCAATAGAGGGAAAGCATAGTCACTATTTTCAAAATATTACCTCCTTCCACATATATTCAAGGGTATTTTAAGCCCTAACGTGTATTAGTTGAGGTAACACTAGTTGCTTTAGTAGACCTAACATAGTGCAGTGAATGAAAACAATAGCAGTTTGTTCCTTACGCATCAAAGTCGGTGTCCTGATTTAAGGGATTGCTGTCATTGAGGTGGTGATTTAGGGAACAAGGCACTTTCCTTCCTCTGTCTCTGCCATTTTCAGTCTGCGGCTCCCAAGGTCACTGTGCTTATTTGCATCACACTTGCAAAAAGGGAAAGAATGTGAAGACTCATGCGTGGAAGTTTTTTTTTGCCAGCCTGTCCTAGATGTGGCACGTTCCATTTCCCTTCCCATTCTATTAGCTAATACTTGGTGAGATTGCCACATCTGACGGCAAAGAGGGGTTACTGGGAAAGGAAGTCTGGATGTGTGTCTAGAACAAAGAAGAAACAGGTTTAATAAAGAGTCCGTCTGTCTCTGCCCTGTGTTTCCTCTCTGAAACTTCAGCCCAACCTGACTTCTCACTTCTCTGAGCTCCTGTATCACTTAGAATCGGTGCCACCATGTTTAGGATCTAATTATCCTGAATTACTTCACATTTGTACAGTTTAAATCGCCAACTATATAATAACTTTCTTGAAAGTGTGAATTTTGTGCTCAGCTTTTGGAAGTGTCCCCTACCACTCAGTTTTGAATAAACTGTGTGCTCCAAAAGATTAAATCTCCGACTGAAAGGAGAATGTTCTTGTTCTAACATATTTAGGGATGCAGCATCGTGGTTTGCAACTTATTTCTTATGTTGTTCCTTCAAATTTTCTTCTTGGATTTGAAATCGGTCAAAATACAAATTTGGAAAAAAAAAAACAACAGAGCTCCCATCTTGACTCAACAGTTCACAAACCCAGCTAGTATCCCTGAGGATGCAGTTTTGATCCTGCCCTTGCTCAGTGGGTTAAGGATCTGGCGTTTCCGTGAGCTGCGGTGTAGGTCACGGACGTGGGTTGGATCTGGGGTTGCTGTGGCCATGGTGTGGGCTGGTGGCTATAGCTCCAATTCAACCCCTAGCCTGGGAACCTCCATATGCCGTGAGTGCAGCCCCAAAAAGATTAAAAGAAAAAAAATTGGAAAAAAACTCCACAAGCCTGGAGTTTGGTAAGGGCACTGTAAACATTAGTGCCACTTCCATGGGGGTCAACATCATCTGTCTCAGTTGTTTCCTTGGCAGTGTGGAAATCAGCCTGTTCCAGGTTGTTAAAAGGATTCATTCAGTCATTCTCCAGGTTGTTAGGAGAATTCATTCAGTCATTCTGGAAATACTTGTTGAGGTCTATGGAGTGCTTGATATTGTTGAGAGGCAGGGCATGGGGAGATGAGCAATGTAAGTAAGACTCTGCCCCATGGGGGGTTGGATGAGCTAGTGTAGACAAACTGCTTTGTGTGGAGAAAACCTTGGCTTTGTGATTGATCCAGTAATGGTGAGGTTTTGAGTTTTTTGGTATGAAGTGGGGTGAGGGGGGAGGCTTGGTGTTATCTCAAGTTTTTTGGTTTGTGTTTTTTCACTTTTTAAACAATTAAAGTATAAGTTGATCTACAGTATCTCAAATTCTTAAATAGAGACCTTGCCCTCCTTTTTTCTTTGCTGAAAGAGGTCAGTATTTAGCAGCAAACAGAGGAACTCAGCCCTTGAATATTCTTCAAGGCCACAGATAATTTTCCCGAAACCAAACCCTGGGTTACTGTCCTCAGTATCACTCTCTATTTGAGTTTAACTCATTACTTTGTTGCTAGGCTCACTGTTTTCAAGGCTTCACGTTTATTTTCTGTTGCTATTGGTCTTAGTAAATGAGAATGACATATGGACCTGAGTTAAATTGTTGGAATCATAATTTGTTTTGTTTTCATCGAGTAGTTGTCTCTCTCGACTGCACTGTACTGTGGATGGGAAAAATACACTGACATCTTAGTAACTCTAATCTATTATCCACCTGTTCAGATGCAAACACAATGCATGTGGCAAATTACTTTATATGCTGATAAAGCCTGTGTTTTGGAAAAATGTTGGGCTGTTTATGTACAAAAAGATTGTTTCGAATCAAGCCATCTAAAATGTGCAGATGAAGAAAAGGAAGTGTATTCTGAATAGCATCATCAAAATTCCAGGAAGGGTCAGGCTGCAAAATACAAGATGTGGTGAGTCTGTAATTAGGTATCAACCGCGTTTTATTTGATTGCGCAGCTCCTTGGGCTGAGCTCTGGCATTGGTCAGAGAATAGCTCTCCAGCCCAGAGGAGTTCATTTTAGAAGATGACCCAGGTGAATAGTCTAGCTCCCCCAAAAACCAAGACAGAGCTAACCCTTCATTTATTATGTGTTTCCTTCATGGAACAGGGCATAGAGTTTCTGGAAGATGAGAGCAGAGCATTTCTAATAAAAGAGATGTCGTTGGGGGGGCAGGGTACTATCTTTGGAAATTATGTTCACTTTCTTCTCAAATCTAAGGCTTCTCTCTTAACTCTATAGAAAAAAACTTTTTTGGCAAAGTTTCCAAAACTACACTTTTGGAGGTACCAAGTCTAGGCCAAGGACATTAATGAGATATAGAGCCCATGAACTAGCAGGCTGGGTGGAATAGTTAACTCTGTCTCCTGATATAATGAGGTACTGTGTGGTCTCTCCCTACACTGAGCAAGGGTTCATTTGTATCCTTAATACCAAATATTCACTCACTACAAAGAAAAGGGAGAAGATCTCCATATTTGTAATAAGACCAATGTGAATATTAAAGTAATTTACATTTTTTAAGCAAAGTGCTGCATGCATTTTTACTGCAGTTACCACATATCCTGATTTGTTTGTGGTAGTTTGGGTTTATGTGCACTGTCCCAGTGTAATCACTAGTACTGCCTCCTTTTATTTTCAAAAGCATCTTGATGTGTATGATAAATTATGGTCACCTTACTTAACAATGGTAGTCAATATGTCTAGCAATAGTAGGTCAAGTTTGTTTTGACCAACTTTTCTGCTGAGAAAAGCTGCTTAAAATTAAAAAGGAAAAACTACAACAACAACTCAGTTTGGAAGCACTGGAGAGCCATCAAGGCAATAAGGAATTGCAGAGCTAAGATTTGGGGGGAGGAAACTCCCCTCACCTAAGAGGTGAGCCCAGCATTTGGATCTTCTTCTTGAGACAATCATCAATTCCAAAAGTAGTGGCTAAGAGACTAGACACTTAGCAGAGCTTTCAACAAACTCCTGGGGTTTGGGGAATGGTAATTGTAGTCAAGTCCTGCCAAGGAGCAGAAACCCTAGTAAACAACCTCAGCTTTCATTTGGAACCCTGAGTCAAGATGAACCAGAAATAGAAAAACTCTCACAGGGACTGAAGCCAAAAATAAAATATTTTCAGATTAGTGTCACTAACTTAGATGCCTGCCAGAAGCAAAAGCAAAAATCCTCTCTGGAGGAAGATACATCTTCTGGAGCCTCATGTTCACTAGAGTTTTTCATGGACTATATCTGTCACCCAATGAAAAATAACTAGATATATGAGAAATCAAGACATAATAAAAAACCAAGACAAAAATTTGACAAATAAGAGAGAGATACCTACAAGGGATCCAAATAGTGAATTAATTATATATGGTCGCTAAAATAACTGTGACTGATATAGTCAAAGAATTAAAAGAGAAGCTTTAAAAATTTTCCAGAGAACTGAAAATTATAAATAAGAACCTAGAACTGAAAAACATAGTTACTGAAATCTAAATAGATGACATTTTGGGGGTAGTGGAAAATCCCTGTAAGATTGGATATTGGTGATGGTGATGGTTTTTATAACCGAATTGATACTAAAATCATTGAATATACATTTATAGTAGGTGAATATTATGGTATATAAATTGTGCTTTAATAAAGCTGTCAAGAAATGGATGCATTCAGTGGCGTAGGTATTGTTGAAGAGAGAGTTAGTGAACTAGAATATAAGGCAGAAGAAAATACCCAAATGAAGCACAGAGAGGCCAGATGATGGACAGTAAACACAGAAATTTGAATGGAATGGTACAGGGGATACAGACAAAAGACCTAATGTACAAGTAACAGGAGTTGTGGTAGGTGGGGAGAGAGAAAAGGGAACAGAAGAAATAATTGAGAAGCAAATGGCTGAGGATTCTCCAAAACTAACTAACAAATGACGCAAAGTCACAGAATCAAGAAGCCCTAGGACATTAAGCTGGATTAGTGAAAAGAAACTTCTCCTTGGAACAACAGGGTAAGATTTCTGAAAATAAAAAGGAGAAAAGCTGAAAAGCAGCCAGGGCTGGAGGGATGGGTAACTCTTGTCTTCAAAAGAACAACAGTAAGATTGACAACTGACCCTTCCACTGAAACAATAGAAGTAAAAAGCAAATAGATAGTATTTCAAGTGGCTGAACTGTTGACTCTGAATTCCATGTCTACCTAATAGGTTCATCAGAAATAAAGATACTAAAATAAATAAATGCAGAAATAAAGATACTAAAAGTATCTTTTAAAAAATTATTATGAGCAAAAAGACCCTAGAATAGGTGAGACAAATAAAAACTAGTGGGTTTAGGCCCAAATATATCAGCAATTATATTAAATATAAACAGAGTAAATATTCTTATTAAACACTAAAGATTATTAGCTTGGATTTTTTGAAAACGTCTGTACCACTTTAAAGAGACATACATTATTTTAAAAGGTACAGAAGGATCAAACATGAGGATGTAAAAACATATACCATGAAAACACCAAAAGATTTTATAACTATATTAATGTCAGATAAAGTAGACCCTCTAACAGGCAAGGAGTGTTACTAGAGATGAAAGTGATATTTCATAATAAAAAAGATTCATTTCACCAGGAAAATATACTATTTCTAAATTTGTCAGCCCTTTAAAATTACCCCCCCCCACACACACACACATTTGAGAGACCTACAGGGAGGAAATAGAGATATTGATATAGTTAGAAATTTTAACATATCTCTCCAAATAACTGAGACAATGAGCAGATCATAAAAATCAGTTATGACATGGGCAGTTTAAACAAAGTTAATTAACAGACCGATCTAATTATAAAACAGTACACTCAACAAATATAAAATACACATTTCTTTCAAGGGCACAGAAACTATGCCAACATGGCCTGTATTCTGAGTCATTAAGCAACTCAACAAATTTCAAAGGATTGAAATCATACAGAGTGTATTTTCAGATAACAGTGGCATTAAACTAAAATTCCACAATGAAAAAGATAACTGAAAAAATCCCCATATGCTTAGAAATTAAGCAATGATAGGTCAAAGAAGAAATGGCCATAAAATTTAGGAATTAATAACAATGAAATATGAGATATGTGGAGTACAGCTAATGTCATGATTAGAGGGATATTTATAGCCTCAAATACATACATTAGAAAAAACAAAGAGGGAGGCTTCAAAAATAACCTAAGCATTAATTTCAAGAAGTTAAAAAAAGAAAAGCAATTACATTTTTTTAAAAAAGGAGGAAGGAAATAATACAAATAAGAAAGTAATGAAATAGAAAACAGACATTTCATAGAATCAACAGAGCCACAGGACTAATAAAATTGGTTCATCTTTTTTTTTGCTTTTCTTTTCTTTCTTTTTTTTTTTTTTTTTTGCTATTTAGGGCTACAAGTGTGGCTTATGGAAGTTCCCAGACTAGGGGTTGAATCAGAGCTGCGGCTGCCAGCCTGTGCCAGAGCCACAGCAATGCAGGATCCAAGGTGAGTCTTTGATCTACACCACAGCTCACGGCAACGCCAGATCTTTAACCCACCAAGTGAGGCCAGGAATCAAACCTGAATCCTCATGGATACTAGTCGGGTTCTTTTCTGCTGAACCACAATGCAAACTCCAACCCAGTAAATCTTGGTGAGACTAGTCAAGGGGAAAAAAGCAATAATATCAGGAACGAAACAAGGGACATCACTGCATTTAAAAGATAATGGTAGGGAGTTCCCCCTGTGGCACAGTGGGTTAATGATCTGATTGTCTCTGTAGAGGTGCTCGTTCAATCCCTGGCTTGGCATAATGGGTTAAGGATCCGGCATTGCCAAACCTGTGGCGCAGGTCACAGCTTTGGCTTGGATTTGATCCCTGGCCCAGGAACTTCCAGATGTGGTGGGCGCAACTGAAAAAGAAAAAAAAAGGTAATGATGGAATATGATGATTAACCCCATGGCAATATTATGAAATGAAATTTTAGGAGAAATGGACAAACTGTCTAAAAAAGCCACATAGAGAAACTGCCAGGAGCTCCCGCTGTGATGCAGTGGGTTAAGAGCCTGACTGCAGTGGCTTAGGTCACTGCAGAGACTCAGATTCTATCCCCAGTCCCTTCACGGTGGGCAAGGATCTGGTGTTGCTGCAGCTTGGATCCAATCCCTGGCTGGGAAACTTTCATACACCAAGGGTGTGGCCATAAAAGGAAAACAAAGCAAAGCTGACGTAAGAAAAACAACTGTCCGAGTAACTCTGTATCTACTCATATGAATGTGTAATTAAAGACTTTAGCACGAGGACAACTTCAAATCCAGATGGGTTTTTTTGTTGAATTCATTAAATATTTAAGGAAGAAATAACACATATTTTCCACAAACTCTTCCAGATAATAGAAAAAGAAGGAACACTCCCAACTTGTGTTAAGAAGTCAGTGGAATTTTGATACAAAAACCTGACGGAAGTAAGGAAAAGTCCAGGCCAATTTCACTTAGGAGTATAGTTTCAGAAATCCTAAACAAAATACTAACAAAGTGAATTTAGCAATAAATTACTACATCTTAATCAAGTTGGTTATCTTCCAGAAGTGCAAGGTTGGGATAATCTATTTGAAAATCAGTCAGTGTAACTCACTGTATAACAGAATAAAAAAAAAAGTCCTATGATCATCTCAATAAATGCAGAAAATGTGTGCAGTGTAATCCAACATTTATTCAGGATTTTTAACAAGATTCAGGAAACTAATAAGAAGGAAGTTTTCTTATTCTAACAAGAGTATCTACCAGAAAACCCCCACTATATCATTAAAAAGTAGGAAATGTTATGCATAGTGGGTAAATGTTAAAACATTTGAGAGTAAGAAAAAAGACAAATATGTCAATTATCACCATTTCTGTTCATCATTGCATAGCAGATCCCAGCTCATACAATGAGGTGCAAAAGAGAAATAAAGATATTAGAACTGAAAAGGAATAAATAAAACTGCAATTATTGGGAGATGAAATTACTATGTATTGTAGAAAATTCAAAAGGAATTTCAGGTAAACAGTTGGAACTGAAAAATGAATTAGCAAGTTGGTTGGATACAAAAGAAAGGTGAAAAAATTAATTATATTTGTATCTTATTACTAGTAAACATATACACAGTTAATTTGCATCAGAATAAAAAAAATCAAATACCTAGGAATACATCTAACGAAAGTTATGGTGACTTCTATGTTGGAAGCCATTTGACATTACTGAGAGAAAGAAGACACACATGGAAGAATATGTCATGTTTATGAAATGGAGGTCTCCCTTTTTTAAAAGAAAAAAAAAGGATGTCACTTAATCTCACACTGAGTCAGTAGTGCAGTATCAATCAAAATCCCAAGAGGGTTTTCCTGGAAATTGGTAAGCTGACCCTAAGATTTATATGAAAACACAAAGAACGAAGAATAGCCAAGGCGCTCATGAAGAAGAATAAGAGGACGTGTTCCAGACTAGTGGGAAGGAGTAGAGTCCCCAAACAGACCTGTGCCTATTCAGACACACTGTCAATGACAAAGCAAATGACAGTCACTTTTTAATAAACAGCCCTGAGACACTTAGATCTCAATATAGACCCTTGACCTTAAACTTACATCATACAACCAAAATCCATTCCAAGTGCATGCAAGATGTGAAAATGTGGAAGACAAAATGATCAAATATCCAGAAGCTAATGTAGGATAATATACTCAAGATTTTGGCTCGGAGAAGAATTCCTGCACAGGACCCCCAGAGAACCGATCATTAAAATTTTTAAAATTGGACTATGTTATAAAAGAAGACCTTAGGTTCATCCAAAGACACAGTTAAGAGAGGAAGAGGCAAGTTAAGAGATATTTGCAGTATCCGTCATTTACAGAGAGCTCATGGGAAGAATTTACAAAGAATTCCTCAAAATCAGTAAAAGACAAAATAGGTAATAGGCTTAAACAAGAGTTTCACAAAAGACGATATCCATATGTTCAGCAGACATGTGAAAAAGTGCTCAACCTCATACGTCCTCAGGGAAATGCAAATTAGAAACCACATAAAATGCGACTGCATTTCTACCCAGTGCCTAAAATTAAAAATGACTTTCCCTACCAGCAGGTGGTGAGGATTTGGTGAAATGAGAGTTCTCATACACTGGTGACTATACATTGGTACAACCATTTTGGAAGACTAATTAACATTATCTAATACATTGGAACAAGGGTGTTCTATGGGTCAGCAGTTCTACTCAAATTCAAGGAAAAAGTGTGTACCAAAAATTAGGGACACAAAAGGTCAAAGCAGCAGTATTCGTGATGGCCTCAAACTGAAAACCACCCCATGTCCACCAAGAGTGTACTATAACGTGGTAGTTCCCCTCATGGCTCAGTGGAAACAAATCCGACTGGGAGCCATGAGGATTCGGGTTCGATCCCTGGCCTCACTCAGTGGGTTAAGGATCTGGCGTTGCTGTGAGCTGTGGTGTAGGTCGCCGACGGGCTCGGATCTGGTGTTGCCGTGGCTGTGGTGGAGGCTGGCAGCTGTAGCTCTAATTCGACCCCTTGCCTGGGAACCTCCATATGCAGTGGGTGCGGCCCTAAAAAAAGAAATAAACAAAAAAATTAATGTGCATGTGCACACACACTTTGTGGTATATTTATATAAATAAAAAGCTATGCCAATAAAAATAAACTGTAGCTGTACCACAGCCTGGATGAATTGGATTGACATTAATGTATGAAAGACACCCCCGTGCACACACCTGTATTTCACTTATAGAAAGTGCAAAAACCCAGGCAGGATGAAACTATAGTCTTTAAGGAGACGTGCTTAGATAGCGAGACTATAAAGTTCCTGCTATCAAAGTTAAGATAGTAGTTGTAGGGGAGGACGAGGGTGCTAATTAGGTGGAGAATGATGGGAGTTTTGGGGGTGCTGGCAAGAGTTCTGTTTTTTGACTTAGGTAATGATTACATGGATGTCTGCTTGGTGATAAATCCGTGAACTGTATTTTTTGTGTGTGTGTGTGTCTTTTTAGGGCCATACCTGCTGTGTATGGAAGTTTCCAGGCTAGGGGTTGAATCAGAGCCGTAGAGCTGCCAGCTTATGCCTCAGCCACAGTAACATCAGATCCGAGTCGTGTCTGTGGCCTACACCACAGCTTATGGCAATGCCAGATCCTTTAACCCACTGAGCAAGGCCAGGGATCGAACCTGCCTCCTCGTGGATACTAGTCGGGTTTGTTACCGCGGAGCCACGATGGCAACTCCCTGTACATTTCGTTTGTGCACTTCTCTGTGTGTAGCTCACAATGGAAAGCTTTTAAAAATCATTAATGCACCTTTACCATCATTTTTTGGATTTTTAATCAGTGTCATATATTACCCTTTGACTTGGTATTACGGTAATTAAGACCTTTTCCCCTTTTCTTTTGAATCGACACCGGTTATATTATCTCGAAAACACGATGCATCAGTGAGACAATGATATGCACATCTTTTCTTGTGCTTTTCATTTTTTTCCCTATTGATAAATACTGCCTCTTTTGGAGTGTGTGTGTATACAAACATACCCTTTCCTTCCTCCCTCTCCTCTTCCTCTCTCCCTTTCTTCCTTTTTTTTTTCTCTCTCTCATTCTTCCTCTGCCTTCTCGCAGCATCTCTGAATCTCATTTTGCTCTTGGCCAAAGAGTAAATTCACGTACCCCTTCTATTTTGTTTTTCCTACTGTGCTCTGCTCTGGTTGCTCTCTAGCCTGGTCTAGAACAAGTTTTTTGTTTGTTTGTTTTTTTTGTTTTTGGCTCCCACGGCATATGGAGGTTCCCAGGCTAGGGGTCCAATCGGAGCTGTAGCCACCAGCCTACGCCAGAACCACAGCACGGGATCCAAGCCGAGTCTGCAACCTACACCACAGCTCACAGCAACCCCGGATCCTTAACCCACTGAGCAAGGGCAGGGACTGAACCCGAAACCTCATGGTAGAACAACTTTTGTGCAAGGATTTCTTTCTCACCTGTGTCCTGTGTAGTTCTCATTTCCCAGATCCCATGTTTAGTTTCCTTTTTGGTTTGCTGCTTTTGGTGGAGTGTGTCTGCTAACAGTTTACTAATAAGCAAACACAGGTAAATTATCAAAGAAAATAGTCTTTAGAAATATCTTTAATCTACCCTCTTCCTTTGGGTACATATATAATTCTAGATTGAAAGTCATCTTCCCTCCATATTTTGAAGGTAATACTGAATTGACTTCTAGTTTCTGTCGATCCTGTTGAAAAGTCATAGCTGTATTGATTACTCACCTTTTCTATGTAAATTTTTTTTTTCTTCTAGAAGCTTTTAGAGTTTCCTTGTGTCTTTAAAAGTCATTTTACATGGATTTAATCAAACATTTCAATTGAAAGACTTAGGCTCCCATTTTAGGAAAGGTTTTTATGGATTTGTGTTTATTTGGGGTTTTTTTTTTGGTTTTTATTTTGTCTTTTTAGGGCCACACCTGTGGCACATGAAAGTTCCCAGGCTGGGGTAGAATCGGAGCTGCAGCTGCCAGGCTACACCACAGCCACAGTAACCCCAGATTCAAGCTGCATCTGTGACCTACACTGCAGCTCATGGTAACGCTGGATCCTTAACTCACAGAGAGAGGCCAGGGATTGAACCCACATCCTCATGGATACTATTCGTGTTCTTAACCTACTAAGCCACAATGGGAATTCCTGTGTTTACTTGTTTATGGTTTTTTTTTTTTGGTTTTGTTTTTTTGCTTTTTTTAAGGGCTGCACCTGCGGCATATGGATGTTCCCGGGCTAGGGGTCCAATCAGAGCTACAGCTCCTGTCCTACACCACAGTCACAGCAACGTGGGATCTGAGCTGAGTCTGCGACCTACACCACAGCTCACGGCAACGCCAGATCCCTAACCCACTGAGCGAGGCCAGGGATCGAACCAGCAACCTCAAGGTTCCTAGTTGGATTTGTTTCTGCTGCACCACAATGGGAACTCCTATTATGTTTTTTTTTTAAATCATTTTCTTCTCACCATTTTCTTTGAACACTTAGAAACTGTAATAGTTGGGAGTTCCATCGTGGCTCAGTGGTTAACAAATCCGACTAGGAATGATGAGGCTGTGGGTTCCATCCCTGGCCTCACTCAGTGGGTTAAGGATCCGGCATTGCCGTGAGCTGTGGTGTAGGTCACAGATTCAGCGTGGATCGCTGTGGCTACATCGCAGGCCGGCAGCTAGCTCTGATTCAGTCCTGAGCCTGGGAACTTCCACATGCCACAGGTGTGGCCCTAGAAGAAAAAGAAAAAAGAAAGAAAGAAACTGAAATAGTTGAACTTTCGACTGATTTTTAGATTTTCTCATTTTTCCCCTTCCGCCATGATCATTTCTTTGTCTTAATGCCTTCCTTTCCGATTGGTTTCCTTTATTTCCAAATTGACTACTGAATTTTTTTATTTTGTTCATTATACTTTTAATTTTCAAGAACTTTACATTTTTTCCCTGAATGTTTCTTTTTCCAACACCCTGTTCTTTTTTTTTTTTTGTCTTTTTGCCATTTCTTGGGCCGCTCCTGCGGCATATGGAGGTTCCCAGGCTAGGGGTCGAATCAGAGCTGTAGCTGCCAGCCTACGCCAGAGCTACAGCAACGCAGGATCCGAGCCGCATCTGCGACCTACACCACAGCTCATGGCAACACCGGATCGTTAACCCACTGAGCAAGGGCAGGGACCGAACCCGCAACCTCATGGTTCCTAGTCGGATTCGTTAACCCCTGCGCCACGACGGGAACTCCCTGTTCTTTTCTTTTTTTTTTAAGGAAAGCAATGCCTTCTCTTATCTTGCATAATATATTCATTAGGGTTTTCGATATTTTCTTCCGCTTCCTTTACGATCTCTGTTTTTTCAGACTTTCTTGTTTTTCCTGATTGCCAAGGTGTCTGACTTACCGTGTAGATTTTCCTCGGGTGTCCTTTTGTATTTAAATATAAGGTTCTGAAGAGCTTATTGGAAGCTGTGTGCTTGAGGGGGGCTTCCTGTGGAGTGGCTGGGCTGGGACCCAGTTTTTTCAAGTTTCAGTGTCTCTCAGGAGGCTTCCTTCTGGGGCCATCCTGTTTCTTCAGAGAAGGGTCTTCTGGTCCTATGTAAGGGGTGGAAGCCTGGGTGCTAGTATTCTGATTGCCAGCTGGGTAAGGCGGCACAGGCTCTTGCTGTCCACTTCGTCTTCTGATTTTAGTCTGCTGTCTCACCCCTGAGCCTCCTCTTCAGTTTCTCCAGCATTAAACTTGACTTTTATAGGAAAGGGTAAGAGGAATCACCTGGTGATTAACACCCAGGAAGGGCTGAGAACATGAAGGCATAGCTTTTCATCATAGAGTCTAACCTCCACACGGTCACTCCCGCCGTCCACCATGTTGGATTCCTCCAAATCCGGATTCTGGGAGGCTAATCCGTTAACATCTGATCAGCTTTCCCTCTGCTGGTATTTTCATTCCAGCTTTCTTCACTATGCCTAAATTCAGCCATCACTTCTCTGTCGTCTAGATATTGCTTGGCAGTTCTCATCTGCTGTTGTCTCCGCTCTCATTCTTTTTGTCCTTGTGGGTTATGTTAACTCTTTGAGAACAGAAACCATGACTTACACATCTTTAGTTTGCCTGCATGCGCAAGCACTGAACTTAGGAAACATTGATTGATTGACAGATGCCCACCTCCCTAATCACTGCAGTCCTCTGCCTTCTTGCTTTCTGGATCCTTTCCCCATGTTCTTTGTCCTTTCTCATTTGCAGGTGGGTAGATGCAAATGATAGCATCTACTTGGGTGCTTCCCCAAACTCTTGGTAGATTTCTCCTTTTGTCTCTTGCTTGGGTGCCCAGCAAACCTGAACCTTGCCAGGCATCAGCCCATCACATGTGCCAAGCACTTCTGCCTCCTTGTAGGCTGTCTTGCATCCAAACTGTCTGGAAAGGAGGACTAGGGAAGGGAAGGGGGATAGCTCTGAGGTGCCTGAAGGAGCTGAGTTTCTCTTCCCCATCAGTATAAACCGGGTGCTCTTAAAATAGCTTCTGGAGCTTTGTGCTATGAATTCAGCTACACAGTCCTCCTCAGGATTGGCTGATTGTTGAAAATAAAAATCTCTGGGAATACACACATCCCATTTCATTCTCATGGCAGATTTTGAGAAGCTGCGTCTTGACTGTTGTTGCTAAGTGGTTTCAGGGGAGAGTACAGCCAACTTACAGTCCTTGGCTGGTGTTCACAGCATCTCTGATTTATGCTGCCTGGCGCTCTTTGACTGTTCTGTAGACCTCAGCTGGGTGGGCTTTTTTTCCTTCCTCCCATGGATCCAAAGCTGGGAATGTGAAATATTTCTAAGGTGGTGTAGCCGTGGGATTCTCGAATTACGAGGAGCGTTGAGAGCATGCCCATTGGTCAGTAGGGCCCTTCTCCCTCTCTCTTCCTCCTTACTAACTGGAAAATCATTTAGGCATGGGCAGTTTCTTTGGCTACCTTGAGATTTTTTTAAATGAGACTCCTTTGACTTTCATTAGTAATTTGATTTGGTAGAAATTACTAAAGGTTCTGTTAAGAGTATTGTGTTTTGAATGGCCTGCACCCATAGGTACACTTGAAATGCCTCAGCAAGTCTGGTTTCACAGTGATCTGGAGGGAAAATACCTCTTTTCTAAAGATTATAAAAATGCTTTGTCTTCTACAAAGACAAATAGGGTTTTAGTCTCGTGATCTGGAAGGGTCTGTGGTAGACAGTCAGCTCTGCTATGTAGTTATTACCAGGAAAAAAAAAAGTTGTAGTTTAAATATTCTTAAGTGAGTTAATTTTTTAAGTAGGTGTTTCCCAGTCTTAACTTGGTTTATAGTTAATAATATCAAGCAATGGGTCACTTAACTTGTGGCATATGTTTTGCAGCTGGTTAATCTTTGAGGACACCTCAAGAGGTTGCCCTGTTGGAAGACGGGAATGGTACACACTTTAAAAGATGTGTGTTTGACTATGTTTTACAAAATTCCAGGTTTCAGTTCTGGAAACTTGGTTGCCCATTTGTCTGTTTGTTGAAGTGACCTGAAATCAGGACAGTGTTAGCTCTGCCCCTGGGGACTTAAGCTTTGCCAGGCCCTTCTTCATGAAGACAGCAGCTCAACCCCATCGCCCTGCTCTGTCTTAAATCACACATTTCTCCACACTTACCTAGCAACACAGATGCCAGCCAGGAGTTTAACCTGAAATATACACCATGCAACACTAATTAAACCTTTGGTTGAACAAGATGACGTTTATGAAGATTGTTGGTTGTCTGACCCATTCCAAAGTTCAGCCTGACTACTAGAAAGTGCCCTATCTGACGTGATATTAGCCTGGAGTTTTCATGGAACTGTGCTTAATCCTGATGCCATTGGTTGGTATCGATATTTATCCTAAACCAAAAAGCGTCCATATACCCCATTGTTGTGTTTGTTGCTTTATCCAAAGCATAATTCCTGGGCTTTATTTGTCCTGTGGGGATTGTTGTTTCTCCCAGTGATTTTTAAAATTTTGAATTTGTTTCTCTTTAGATGAAGTGTACACCCTCCAGCTGTTCCCATTCCCCACCATCCATTCCCTATCATCTGACACTAGCTTCCCTCAGTTACTTTGTCTGCCTGACTCCTGTGGCCATTTGCGTTTGCGTTCTTCTTTTGCACAGTGTGATGATTAATTTTATGTGCTACTTGGCAAGGCCATGGTACTCAGATAGTTGCTCAAACACCAGTCTAGATGTCACTGTGGAAGTGTTTTAGGTAAGATTAACATTTAAAGCAATAGACATTGAGTAAACCAGGTAACCCTCCATAATGTGGGTGGGCCTCATCTAATCAGTTGAAGACCTTACAAGGAAAAGACTGAGATCCCCTGAAGAAGAGAGTTTCTGCCTCATACTGTCTTTGAACTCAAGCTGCAACATCAGCTCTTCCTCCGATCTCCAACCTCCTGGGCTTCCCAGTAGAATTTGGAGTTGTCAGCCCCTGTAATCATGTGAGTAATTTCTTCAAAAGAATCTCTCTCTCTCTCTCTTTCTCTTTCTCTCTTTCACTCCAGATATAGCTATTGATCAATCAGTTGATCGATAGATAGATATGTATCGACACCCATTGGTTCTGTTTTCTGGAGATCCCTGCCTAATATACACAATGAGCTGTTTATAGAGAACCGTAAGAGCTAACAGTCGATTTGCTTCATCTTGTGGTTGCTGAGTCATGTGAGTGAAGAGATTCCCCTCTTTGCATTGACTTGAAACCAAGTCAAGGGTTCCCTTAATCCTTAGTTGGGTTAAGGATTCAGCATTGTTACTGCTATGGTTTAGGTTGCTGCTGTGGCCTGGGTATGATCTCTGGCCTGGGAACTTTCACATGTTGCAGGTGTGGCCAAAATAAATAGATAAAAACTTGGAACCATATCTGTGTCTTAACTTTAGCAGGTTTAGCAAGTAAATAGTGAAGGATGCAGGCTGCATATCACTGATAGGGGAGGCATACTAGGGCAAGGTGGTAGGGATACCAAATTTGGGTTATATTGGGAAGGCATTTGGTTCCCATATTTAGTTTGAATCCACACCCCCACCTCCTGTCTTTGGTAAGTGTCTCTGTCTGTTGGGCTGTTACAACAAAACACTGCAGACTGGGCAACTTATAAACAATCCAGTCCTTGGTATTTGCATCAGCGAAATAAAAGCACACATTCACACAAAGATTTGTATATAAATCTCCATAGCAGCTCTATTTAGAATAACCCCAACCTGGGAACAACCTGCATGTTTGACAGGTGAATAGAAAAACAAATGATGAAACATCCGTACAATGGAACACTGTTCAGCAATACACATGAATGATCTAATGACATGCGCAACAGCATGGATGAATCTCAGAGTAATTTTGTTGAGTGAAAGGAAAAAGTATATGGGGAGAGCAGTCTGGAGGGTTGATTAACAGTCAGGTGTGGGTACAAAGGGTCATACTGATGGGCTGGGGTGGAAGACTCTCTAGAAATCATCACATCCCTTCTCTTGCCTGAAACCAGCAGGAGGAGATCACCTCCCTTTTCAAGGATTTGGGGAAATTGGAATACACGTTTGGGGACTTATGTGGTCCATAACGCTAGCCTGTATTTGTGTGATTACTCGATGTCACTGAGACCCTACATGGTGGTGTACTATGCTCAGAACACATTTAAGATAAAACCGCTCAGCATGGTAGTCTTGAAAACAGTCATCTGAGAGTTTACAAAACTCTACAGTCAGGAAGGAAAGTATGTCCCCCAGAACTTCCATGAGGAACTCATTTCGGTCACCTGTCTTAGCGATGACAAAAGAGTGGTGGAAAAAGAAATTCTGCAAGTTGTTTCTGGAACATCTTAGGAGCAGAGTTTCTCTTGATTGATTTTCTAGACTCAGCTAGAAATACTAATCTGGTATCTGGAAAGATGCATATTGGTGTCAGATAGACTAGGAACCATGAGGTTGCAGGTTCAATCCCTGGCCTCGCTCAGTGGGTTCATAAGGATCTGGCATTGCCATGAGCTGCGGTGTAGGTCGAAGATGAGGCTCGGATCCTGTATTGCTGTGGCTGTGGCCTAGGCCGGCAGCTGTAGCTCCGATTTGACCCCTAGCCTGGGAACCTTCATATGCAGTGGGTTTGGCCCTAAAACGACAAAAAGAGAGAGAGAGAAAAGGGGAGATCCTGTTGTGGCCCAGCAGGTTAAAAACCTGCCTAGTACCCATGAGGATTCGGAGTTCTATCCCTGGCCTTGCACAGTGGGTTAAGGATCCAGCATTGCTGTGAGCTATGGTGTAGGTCAAAGACCTGGCTTGGATTCCTCGTTGGTGTGACTGTGGTATAGGCTGGCAGCTGTACCTCTGATTCAACCCCTAGCCAGAGAACTTCCATATGCCACGGGCGTGGCCCTTAAAAAAAAGAGAGAGAGAGAGAGAGAGAAAAGGCCCCAGAACAGCCCTGAGCACCAAAGTGGAGAGACGGGACCAAGGAAAGTTGAGCTTGCGAAAATAACGAGGAGCTTTCATTGAAGGTGAAGGAGAATTGGGTGTGTGGCGTCACAGAAGCAAAAGAAACATCACAAGGACCAGCCAGCTCGGGACACGCTCAATGAGAGTTAGTGTCCCCCTGATGGAAATAACATCATTCATTTATTTTAGGTCTTTCAGAGGATATAACATTACCTTTCATCCCAGCATAAATTCACCTTGCAATGGCATTTTCTACCTCTTTCATGTGTCTTTCAAGGTTGAAATATGGAGCCCTGAAGAGCCGCGGGTTGGTCCCTCCTCTTCTAAAGCATCCATTTACCAGCTTGCAGATCCACCAAGTGAAGATTTCTTTTTTTCCGCCTTCGGTTCACGTGATTTAATTTGCCTGAGTAACCTGCCGTCATAGGTTTTCACAGAGTCCTGACATCTAACAGAGTAATTAATGCTTTAGGCTTCTAGGAACTGTTTCAGGATTTTATTAATCACCGTTGTGTGATTGCACATATGAATTATGAAGGAGTTATTTTGGTAGTCGGATTTCCCCTTCAGAAAAATTTCCGTATTTGTTCATTATGAACTGATAGCCTGGAGAAGAGGAATTAAAAACGGAGACCATTCCCTGGGTCCTATGCAGACATTTCAAATTATCCAGAGTCAGGATGACTTCATGGTATGAGGACGGAGTGTGAGTTGTTTGAAGTTGGGAGTTAAATGCTTTCTCTTTCCCTCACTGTAAATTAATTAGAGAGTGTCTGCCATTGGCTCCAGTGTATGGATTTTGTGAACTGTTTAAAGAACGCGTGAACATCAGAAGGAATCCGTGCCTTTCGTTTGATTCCCGTCACTAGGACCCCCCCCCCCCCCCCGATAAGTGTGCTCACCTTTGGGAGAGTATTTCAGGAGACAGAGGGTATCCAGGTAGCTGGGGAGAAACAGAGACCTATCCTTTGTCTTTTATTTAGGGAAAATATTGGGGATTTTCAAAATTCTGTGATTGTATTTGAGATCAGGGTAGAAGAAAGCAAGGTGATAGGTGGTGTCTGTCTGATCCTGAGGATGCGATCCGAGGTGTGAAGAATGAAACCACAATCACTGTTTCCTTTGAAACGCCTCCCCTAAGACTCCCCCCCCCCCCCACCCCGCCTCCGCCCTGCCCCATCTTTGCAGGTTTTTGGCGCAAATGCTGAGGTGGCGGCGGGTGGATTCTGCTGGCCATTTTCCTTTGCCATGTAGGCTTCCCCTGTGTTTACAGGAAATTTTACTCCGCGCCTTTTATCCTGGTAAGAGAAAACTTGCTGCTTTTCTCGGAACAGGGCTCTTTTCACTGATGAGAGTGATTTTCTGTGATTCCGCCCTACTTGGGGAAGATTGCTGAGACTTCAAATAAAAGACCAAGTAGTTGTATCTGTGTATGGATGGAGGCAGCCACTCTGCTTAGAATCCGGTGCCCTGACTATTGAGTGAAAATACCTGTTATTGCTCTAACTGCCATTTTTTGCTCTTGCCAAGTGGCTGGTGGGGATGAGGAGTCGGGGAAGGAGCTGGGCCGGGCAGGAGGAAGTCCATTTGCAAAGTCCGCAGCGGAAGGATTCAGGCGGAGCAGCAGACACCCGATCTGAATTCTGCAGCGATAAGAGGAGGATTCGACACGGGGCAGCTGGGCCACCGTGCTCATTCTGCAGTAGCATGCTGTGACAGACTAATCTGATGGCATTTTCATCTTAATTTACTTGCTTCCTGCTTTTTGTACGTAACAGCATTTCTGCCAAAGGTGATACATTTGCTAAAGCTTAACATTCAGATTCTTTCCTCATATGAGTGTTATATAATTATACATACATTTGGGCCCGAAGGTCCCCGGCTAACCAATTCCCTTTGCAGGAGTACCGTTTGAGGGCCCATTCTCTCATTAATTTTATTTGACATTTATGTCAACATTACATTCCTAGCCTCAAAGGAGAACTCACACATGCACGCGCAGGGGTGTGTTTTCAAGCGGAGTATTTGGTTTGGCAGTGAAAAGCAGTCAGCAAGGTCTGCGGAAGCAGAATGTTCTGAGTTAATATAGAGTAGTCGAATTGCCCCAAATTGAAGTTGTTGAACAAAGCGCTAAGTGGCCCCCTGCACGTGGCCGTTTTGCTACTTTGAGCATTTTTCCTCTCGGGGCTCCCAGACTTCACTGACGTGGTGTTTCTGGTCAGTTCCCTGGAGAGTCATCCGACGTGAAGAAATGAGCTGAAAATAAGTCACGATGGTGTCAGGAGTGGGAGTTGTAAACATCGAAGCCCCACTTCTTCTTCCACTGCACTAACTTCAGACCAAGGAGTTTCTCAGCGAAACCCTGGGCCGGTCCAGCCTCCCAGCGCTGCTGAGTGTAAGTTCCACAAACACGGCCTCTGAGGTGGGAGGGCACCGGGAAGCCCATCCAAACTGCCGGAGTTACGTTAGTTCTCAGACCACGTGGCCGTGGCATTGCTTAGTGCTTTCAAAAGAAGACAGAAGCGATCTGGGCTTATTAACCCCAAACAAACAAACAAAAGCGATTGTTAGGGAGCGCTGCTGTGCTCCGACCTCGGGTCTAGGCGGGATGCCGAGTCTGTGGACTGCTCGAGAGAGGAAGGGAGTCAGCCTTAAGCAGCATCCGAGGGTCTGAACGTGGCAGTTCCTTTTGGTTCCAGAATGCTGACTTTGACATACTTTGTGGTTTGGTGTTCTGGAGCTGTACTTTGCGCTTGGCTGTAACGATGCCTCGCAGACGGGGCTTTTGTTTTGCTGAGAATTCACCAGCAGTGGAGAGGGCCGGCCTTTGGCCTGTAAGGAGTGGGCAGTTTGTCTCACCCCTCACCCTTCATCATTCCAGCATTCACCCCTACCTCCCACCGTCCCCCAGCCCCGCCAGGGTTTCCTGACCCCATGGAAACCCTCCGTCCCCTCCATGCTGTCCTCACCATGAATCTGGAGGGTCAAGTGGTTGGTGACCAGCAGACCTACCAGCCTGTCCAGATGGCCAGATCCCTCAAGCTCATCACTCGAGCAATTTTTAACTATGACCTTCTGGAGTCAGTATCTCCTGGGGGGTCCCCTTGGTGGTCTGTCCCCTTCCTGTCTCTGAAAAGCAGAGACTTTCTCGGGGAAGGAGACAAGGAGGACTGTTACGGTTTGTGAAGGGGGAACTTGATCGCCGCCAGCTCAGACAACTTTGTTCTCAGCCCCTCACTTTGGCCTTGAGGACTTTGTGATTTTTCTCACCTGGTCTCGTCTGCATAAGCTTCTGGCTAACCTCAGTCGGGATTTCCTCCCAACCTCTTTAAAGGCACTCCAAGCAGAACTAGGAAATTCATCATTTTCTGGCTGTCAAGGCAGTTCTGGATTATGCAGGGAAGAGATTTTGAGAGCTGGAAGGGCTCGGGGGTCTGGGCCACCTGTGCACAAGTTTAAACCCAGAGGGTTAAGAGCCAGGCCTGCTGACAGTCACCCATGCTTCATTTCTCCTTCCAGCCACGGCCTGTAGGAGGATCAGAGAAGCTTCCCATTGCACCGCAATTGCAGGGACAATGAAAGTGATGGGAGTGCCTTTGCTGAGAGCTGACGGCAGTTAAGGTCCAGCATCTAAGAATGGAGGGGCCCTTCAAGACAGTGGAGTCATATCCTGAGGCCGTAGGCTTGAGGTGGCAGAGCTGGGACTGGCACCTGGCTCTCTCAAACCCTTAGTTCAGTTTTCCCCTCCACCCTTTCTGGGTGCAAGGCAATTAGAGGCGCCCCCTGACCGACTGTCTTTGTCTCTTCCTCTGCTCTCTCCCAGGCCTTCATCAACCCCCCAAAGACCTAAAACTTTAGAAGGGGAGCGTTTACTGTGGAACTAATCTGTTCTTCTTGGGCCTCTGCCTCCACTTTAAACTCGGTTAAATGACCATTTCCTTAGAAAACAGCCATCTCTCTGCTGGACTGCTTGCTGCCCACACCGGCTGCCTACGGCAGTCTTAGTGTGTTCAGGCTCCTGTAACAAAATCCCCCAGAGTGGGTGGCTTTTGCAGAATGTCTTCCTCCCGGTCTGGAGGTGGCAGTCGGAGATGAGGGGGCTGATGTGTTAGGGCAGAGTCCTCCTCCAGGTCACAGACTTCTCGTGGCATCCTTACGTGGTGGAAGGGGCCCGGAGCGCTCTGGGGTCCTTGTTATAAGGGGCACTAATCCCATTCGTAAGGGCTCCACCTTCATGACCCAGTCACCTCCCAAAGGCCCCACCTTCTAACACTGTCACGTGGGGCATTAGGAATCCAACCTAGGAATTCTGGGGGACATAGACGTTCGGACCATAAGAAGGGGTGATACCTCCCAGCCAGAAAGTGGCAAGGGTCAGCTGAGCAGAGGACTCAGTGGCTGAGGGCCTGCAGGGAGAGTGGTTCCCTTCACCAGTAATTGTAGATAGTGACAGTGGGGATAAGTTCCTCTGCTTCCTGCCCCTTGAAAAAGCTCCCCTCTTTGCCACTAAAGACCTCGCTTCCTTTAGCTGTCAGGCCTGGCGCAGAGAGCTGTGTCTGATGGGGCCTCTAGTCCTTTTTTTTTTTCTCCCCATTTCCCTGTTTTGGCTGCCCCACATCGCCTGGAGTTCCTGGGCCAGGGATCAGATCTGATCTGTGGTTGTGACCGAAGCCTCAGCTATAGCAATGCCGGACCTTGCTGTCCGGGGCTGGGGACATTAACATGTAACATTCGTCCCAGAGCTTCTAAGACACTGCAGTTCCCATTGTGCCACAGTGGAAACTCTGGGCCCCCTAGCTCTTGTCCCCCAGAACCTGTACTTGTGGCATCTGGCTCACTGCTTGGTTGGGAACGGGAGTACAGGTGGCATCCGTGCTGTGTGATGAAGGGCTCTCAGGCACGCTTTTTTCTCCACGCCGTTTAGAGATTACAGGTGGACCTGCTCTGTGGATGGAGGCCTCAGTCCCTTCCTTCTTCAAGGAAATATTCGGAAAGCAGCCAGTGCCTGGTCTTCCTCTAAGTGCAGCTTTATTGGCATTTGGCGTCTTGTAATATATTTTTAATATACTATGTATGCTGTATCTGAGTAAATCAGTAGGTATGTTTTGAAATTAAATATTTGCTAAGGGCTAAGTTCGCCCGATGTTAAATTATTGATAACAAACTTCACAGACACTGTATGAGACTTGATGATATATGAGTTTTGAGTGACCTGCCATTTATTAGACTTTATCTGCCCATGAAATCCATTTCCAATTCAGACCGTATCTGCTCGGGGATTGCTTGCCAGAAATCTATTCCCAGGTTCCTCCTTATTTCAGTGAAATATCTCTGGCTCAGCACCTTTCCCAAGGTGGCTGATCTAATCGGGGCCCAATCACTTATCTCTTCTCATTTCCTTTGGCAGGTCTGTCAAACTGCAGAGTGCATCTCGGGGACACTCAGAAGCCATAGGCGACCCACCTCCTTTGCCCTTTTCCTGGAGAGTGGAAAGTGAACTCCCTGAACTAGAGCCCCCCTCTGGGGTCTGTAAACAGAAACAGGACCCACCTGTGTGGTCAGGAAAACAGAAGTGGTCCCCCCCCTCCCCGTGTCAGGAGCTGTCAGGAACCTCTCCATAATGAACAGTGTTCAGGGACCCTGAGCAATTAGAGCTCATTTGCATGGCGTGGAAGGGCCCTGGGCCCCCCTTCCCCGCTGGGCTCTTCCGGCTCCCCCTCCTCTCTGACTTCCCCGGAGACAGGTGCGAGCTTCTGGCTGCTGCAAGGTCCAGCTGGCAGGAGAACTCCAACTTGTCATCACAGAGATAAAATTTGTCACCTCCATGTTCCCAACCTCTGTTCTTTCATGTTTAACCAGCATTCGGAATCTTGATAAACATGTCAGGGTTTCTATTTTTATTTCCTAATCAATTCAGAAAAGGAGCAGAAGACGTTGCTAATGATAGAAGAGCGAAAGGGACAGATAAGGCCAAGGGGGTGGGGGGTGGGGCTCTTGGTTTTCAGTTAGAGAAGGCACACGAAGGAAGAGGGGCATCCAGCAGTTTGAGAAATGACTTGGGGCCTACAGGTGTTTTGGTGATTGTTGGGCTGACCTGGCACTGGTCAGCATTTATGAGCAGATCTAAGAGGATCAAATAGGATGGCAAGCTTTTCTGCTTCTGCTACTGGACAGCGGTACCTCATTTTCCCATGCACAAGGGAGGATGAAAATGTCCACACATATTAACTTTTTAATTATTTGAAATGTATTCTTTTGAGCACTCCTTCTGAAATGATATTCTCTGAGGACGTTAAACTTAATTTAACCTTTGTCTTGATGATTCAGAATCCTCTTTCTAAACATCTAGAACTGTGTACTTTAGTGATTCCAGAATCTTAACAATCTCAAGGGTGTTGTGTTTTAATTAAATGAGCATTTCCTCTACCCATTGTTCCCGAAAAGGCTCAAGTCGGAGATGTGGAATAATGGAACGAGTTCTAAACATAGAATCAAAACTCTGGTGTTAATTTAAGTTTCAGCGTTAATTAGCTGTTTGACCTTTAGCAAGTCTCTTAACCTCTCTGAGAATTTATTTCTTCATCTATAAAAATAGGAAATCAGACCATAATATTCCCAAGATTGTTTGGATTTCTAAAATGCTGTAATTTTATGATGAAATGAGGCAGAATAAGAACTCAGGTAGTCAGAGTAGGAGCATGGGCTTTGATGGATTCTTCTATGGCCACTGATTAACATTTGTGGCTTAAGGGCTCCAGGGAGTAACATCCCCACAGGCCTTGTTTACTTATAGGGAGGGTACCTACACCCCGATGGACAGTAATCCCTCATCATCCCCTGTGACTCAGTTTATGGGAAGAAAAGGGCAAAGAAACTATGAGACTTACGGGACATTTCCACCCCTAAGAGCTCTATTGGACAAAGACTGATATAGGTAATTGAGCAAGGCCGATAGGAGAAAACTACATCTTTCTGGACCCCACGTTGGTACCCCTCTCCCATTTTTAAGGGATAAAAACCACTATAGGACATTGGGGGCAGGGGGCCTCTTCTCCCCACTCCCAGCAGCCGTGGGAGCTTAATAAAGACTTTGCTTGCTTGTTGCCTGTGTGGTTGCGGGATTCATTCTTGGTCTGTGTGAACAAGAACCCAGATTCCGGGAACGTCTTTCCAGCATCAGAAGGACTCCTGATATTCCACAGGGCCAGTTGTCCAAAGGGCTATTGATTGAGGTTGGGATTATTTGTGTCTTTAAGATATGGTCCCAAACTGCTAAGATTTTCCAGATAATTGTGTTGGCTTTGAAGCTTTTTGAAGCTTTTTCCTATTCCATGGTTTGCAAGCGATAGCCTCTGGGCCACATTTGACCCGCCACCTGTTTTTGTAAATAAAATTTTATTGGAACACAGCCATGCTTATTCATTTACACATTGGTCTGTGGCTTATTTTGGCTGCCAATGGTAGAGAAGGTATGATCCGTGAGGCCTAAAATATTTACTATCTGATCTTGATCTTTGTCATTACGGGAAATGTTTGCCAGCCTCTGCTTTATTCTTTTTTTAAAAAAACTCTATCACTTTTCATTGTAATCATTCTCTCTCCTTCCAGGAATCCGTTTTAATTTACCATGTCTACCTGGCTGGAGGCTAAGAAACCAGACAACACAAGTGATTAGAATTGTGTTCAAAGTAAGAGTTAATAGGTTCTGAACAAAAGTTCAAGAGGACAATCTTTGAATGTGGTTTTGAGTGTGTGGGCTTTTTTTTTTTTTTTTTTAAAGCTCCTGAGAGGTCCTTCCTTCTCATTTAAATTGTTGGGTCATTCTGGAGAGTTATTCTGTGTAATTGAAGTCTTAGAACAATTTGAAATTTCTAGAAACAGTGGCTTTTACAATGCTGGCTGTGTTCAGGGATTGGCTATAGGATACATTTCCTCCGCATACCTGCCACTTCCTACACGTTGGCATCCCTGTCACAGTGCGTTTCAATGCCAGAGTAGTGAGCTGAACTTGAGATCAGACGACGTCAGCTGTCGCATGGCTGCGTGACTTTAGGCAGCCCCTTTGTGTCCCCAAGACTGTTTCTTCAGCTATGAAATAGGAAAGACATTAACTGCAGCATAGGGTGTGCCATTGGAGATATGTGTTTCAGCTCTACCCTCAACTGGCCCTTCCCGCAGTTGGATGGAGCAGGTGTGAAACTGATGTGCCAAATTAGAGACCATGAAATGAACCACAGCCCTGGGGGGCGGAATCACCGTGCCTTAAAAACCACCAAGTGATTCAGAGTGTTTCCCCTTGTCCACATGGCCAGGCGAGTAATACTTTCCAGGGTGCTAGACTGGCTTAGCTCTTGATCAAGTCAGACTTTGATTCCTGTTAGGACCTGCTCCTGTGTATAGCTCCTTGGGTGGTAAGCGGGTGGAGTTAGGGGGAAAGGAAAGATGCAGCATTCATGGGTCCCTAGGTGTCAGAGCATCAATCTCAGTGGATCGAGGGCATGTATGTGTAGATGCTGGGTAGATGACTGTCTCACATTCTGTCTGGTAAGTCCCTTAAAGGCAAGCACTATATTTTCAAGTTTTACTTCCAAATTTCCATTGTGAGAACAATGTCTGGCTTTAAACGTATGTATGTTGAGGAGTTGCCATTGCGGCTCAGTGGGTTAAGAATCCGACTAACATCCATGAGGCTGCGGGTTCGATCCCTGGCCTTGTTCAATGGGTTAAGGATCCAGCGTTGCCACAAGCTATGGTGTAGGTCTCAAATGTGGCTCGGATCTGGCGTGGCTGTGGCTGTGGCTGTGGTGCAGGCTGGAAGCTGTAGCTCTGATTTGATCCCTAGCTTGGAAAGGTCCATATGCCGCAGGTGCGGTCCTCAAAAATGAAAACAAAAAACCCCAAAACATATATGTTGAATTGCTTTGACAGGACCAAGCTCTTCTGGTGGCATAAAGGTTTCGTTGAGGTTGACTGCCTCTGCTAACTGTGTGTCTAGATATTAGCTATTCATGTGTAGAGTGCTTGGTGCGAAAACACAGCCACCTCGTGGAGGAAGAAGCCCTTCCCATAGGAGATAGAAACAGCTACAGATACAGCAGAGCTGGGCTGAACTCGTAACAGGAAGATGTATCTTAGTCTGCTGTTCACCCAAGATCACCATGGCTTCCCACCACTTCCATTCTTTCCCTGACTCCGAGGCTGGCACTCATCCCTCAGCTCTATCCCTTTTGCCCCTCTGCTGTCCATGAATGGTCTGGATCAGACTGTGGAAACTGAAAAGAAAGTCTAGTATACAGCTCAGCTTGAAGCTTATCCCACAAACAGCCAGACCATCCAAGATCCAAGCCACGTGTTAACACACATATTTATGTATATGTTCTTCATCTGTTACATATGCCTTCTTGGGAAATTAATAACAAACACTTGATTCATTCATTTAAGAAAAATACTGAGGAGTTTCCTGGTGGCCTAGTGGTTAAGATCCAGTGTTGTCCCTGCTGTGATGAGGGTTCAGCCCCTGGCCTGGGAACTTCTGATTGCTGTGGGCTCCTCCAAAAAAAAAAAAAAATAGAATCTCTGATTTGTGCCAGGTTTTATGATGCTAGTTGTTAGGGTTATAGCAGTAAAAAGGACAAGAGGAGGCCCTTGCCAGCAAGGAATTTATATGTAATTAACAAGTAAATAAACAAGCAAAACAACTGCAGATTGTGGTAAGAAGCAATGAAGATTCAAATGTTACGAACCAGCCAGCTCTGAGGAGGTGACCTTTACAGAGTCTTAACAAATCTAGAAGGAGGAATTCCTGTTGTGGCTCAAGGTAAAAACCCGACTGGTGTCCTTGAGGATGTGAGTTTGATCCCTGGCCCTGCTCAGTGGGTCAGGGATCCAGAGTTGCTGTGAGCTGTGGTGTAGGTTGCAGACTCGGGGCTCCGATGTGGTGTTGCTGTGGCTGTGGCACCGCAGCTGCAGCTCTGATTTGACCCCGAGCCTGAGACTTTCCACATGCCGTGCATTTGGGCTTAAAAAGAAAAAGAAAATCAGAAGGAGGAGCTCATGGTGCAGCTGGTGGAAAGAAGAGCTTCCAGGCTGAGGGCACGACATATGCAAAAAGACACTGAAGCTGATGGAGGGATCCTGGCTCTTTGGTGGAACTGGAGCAGCGTGAACGTGTGAGAGGGTGGGTCCTGATGGAGGTGATCCGAGGCGGGCTGCTTTTGGAGGAGGTTGGATTTATTCTGTGCTGAGGAACCTTTGGTCCTTCTCACGTGTGGGAAGGGCACAAGCAAGTTTCTGTCGAGAGCATCACTTTTGCTGTTGTGTGTAGAGAAGTTCCAAGGTGACCAGGCGCGCGATGTCCTTGGACTGGACAAGGTAAGATGAAGACGAAGGGAACTTTCTGGTTGCTTGCTGTGGCAGAGGAGAGGGACAAGGAGGTCCTGGGATGCGACATCTAAGAGGTGGCATTTACTAAGATGGAGAAATTTGGGTGTGGTAGTGGGAGGACAGATTTGGGGGAAAGGTCTTAAGTTCTGCTTTGAAATCAAGTGCATTGGTGGCACAGGCCCCTCTTGGAGCTGGTGAGTGTGAACCGGTGTAACTTTTCTTGTCCTCACCATTTATGGGTCGCACCATGCTCTGATAAATGACTAGCTTCCTTCCTACACGCGCATCTTCCCTGGGTACCACTTCCGACCTTTGTTTATGCCGAGTGCCCCCTCGGTAGTTAATGCAATCACTTGCTTACAGTAGGTGCTCAATAAATAATTGTTGATGACTTGCCTGCACCAGGCATCCCAGCTTGTTCACAGAGCTCCACTCTAAAGCAAGGAATCCTGTGGGCAAAGGGGAAGAGAGGCGGACGAAGTGGGGTTTTTTTTTTTGCCGTGTTGGTGAGGAAATGGGTACTTTTCTTTTCTTTTTTTTTGTCTTTTGTCTTTTTTTGTTGTTGTTGTTGTTGCTATTTCTTGGGCCGCTCCCGCGGCATATGGAGGTTCCCAGGCTAGGGGTCCAATCGGGGCTGTAGCCACCGGCCTACGCCAGAGCCACAGCAACGCGGGATCCGAGCCGCGTCTGCAACCTACACCACAGCTCACGGCAACGCCGGATCCTTAACCCACTGAGCAAGGGCAGGGACCGAACCCGCAACCTCATGATTCCTAGTCGGATTCGTTAACCACTGCGCCACGACGGGAACTCCATTGGGTACTTTTCTAAAAAGGGACTCCAGGTGAATGAGGAGGAAGAAGTGAAAGAGAAACTGATTTGAGGAATGCGTCAAGACCTCTGGCCCCTGTGCTCCCTTTCTTGGCTTCTAGACTTGGAGTCTTGGATCGGCTATTCCTGGGGGTCAGGGTCCTGCCTGCACACCTGTCTTCTCTTCCCTTTTCTGTAGTCTCCTTTCCTCCTCCCGGCTTTTTCATTCCCACCTTAGAAGGGAAAAGGCAAAGTTTACTTGGAGGAAGAGGAAGAGGAGCGCAGAGCCGTGGGCTTCATTCAGGTGTCGAAGGATCGAGGACATGTTGTTTGGCACATGTAGCTGCTGTCACATACAAACCTGAATGAGGCGTGGATGTTTTATCCCCTGAGAACCAGCACAATGAACATAATTTTCACTGCATTGGCTCAGTGTTCCAGAAGATTGAAGGGGGTGATAGTGGTACCCCTTATTAAGTTAAAAGTGCATTTCTGTGATATGTCCCATCTCCCGCCTAGTAATTTTTGACAAAGCAAAGTAATGAGGGCAGTGTCTTGCAATTTTAGAAGCTAAGCATTTGTTGCATTAAACAAAAAAAATTTAAGTTATTTCTTCCCTGTAGGAAAGTAAAGAAATCCATGATAAAATAATAATTAAATGCTGACAGTGCTAAATTTCTACCCAGCATGAGCTGGCGGCAGTTTCATACCAAAACATTAGATCATTGGAAGAAAAAAAAATCTGATTAAATACCTCTGTAGGCTTTTCTGATTAGCTGTTCTTAAGAGAGTCCGTGACAGTAATGAAAGGGTGTAATTTGACAGCCACAATTTACTCTTGGAAAAAAAAAAGGTAAAATAGTGTGTATGTGTGAGGTTTTTACAGGAATTTCTTGTTGGTCTTTACTAGTGGGGTTTATTTTGCAATCATTAGTTTCTAGCATTTTCGAAGAGCACCCCCCCCAGCTGAAAAGCACATTGTTTTACTGGGGTGAGGGTTTTGGGGGATAGTTTCAGTGCCAGCCTTCCTTTTCTTTCTTTCTTTTCTTCTTCTTTTTTTAAATCTTCTCCAGGCAGGTTTTGTATTTCTGGGGGTAAATGACCTTGACACAAGCAGATTTGGGAAATAGAGTGTAGGTCATAGAGATTCTCTTATCCCGTGTATTAATTTTCTGCATCTGGCAGCTCCCAGCGTCTCTTTGTATTAACTCACCATGGCATGAGGGCTGCAGGCCAGATTTGACGTGAAGATGGAGTGATTATGTGGCATATGGTAAATGCAGGAACCACCACTAATTACTCTTTCTTTCCTCTTTCTCCTTGACTTCTACTGGAGATGGGAGGTTTCCTGAATTTTCAAGTGTTTTCCCTTTTCAGCCCCGCTCTACTCTCACCTCCAGTAGATGTTACAGCAGGTGACTTTCTTGGCTATGATCTGATAGATCATAGACTTTGAAACCTAAAAGAGGGCTGAGGGCTCCTCTAGCCTAAATACTTCGTTTCAAAGACCAGGACGTTGGGTCTGAGGAGATTAACCTGGGAGGTAGTTGCTGAATGGAGCCAGGAACTCAAGTCTCCAAGCCCTAGATGTGCCTGGTTTTTCCTTTTCTGTCCTGCCTCTCAAAGGCTGAAATGAAGCCAGTGTATTAGTGCCCTCAGGCTGCCATAACAATGTATCCCACAAACTGAGTAGCTTTAAAGCAACAGAAATGTACTCTTTCATATGTTCTGGAGGCTAGAAATCCAAAATCAAAGTATTGGCAGACTGAAGGCTCTGGGGGGGATTGTTCTATGCCTTTCTCCTAGCTTCTGGTGGCGCTGGCAATCCTTGGTATTCCTTGACTGTGGCAGTGTAGTTCCCGTCTCTGCCTCCAGCATCATACGGTTTTCTCCCCGTGTGTGTCTCTGAGTCTGTTCTCATAAGAAAACCCTTCATGTGAATTTAGTTATCACCCCCATCTTAACTCATTGCATCTGCAAGAGCCAGTGTCTGAATAAGGTCACATACTGAGGTTCCAGGAGAGAGGTCTTCAGTGTATATATTTTGAGGGGACACAATTCAGTGCAGAACAGGTGGGCTTGGGTAAGGTTTTCCATACAGAGTTTTTGGAGACGTCTAACTGCGATGAAACATTATCACCTTCAACTGTACTTTCAGAGCTTCTTCTGTCTTGATGCTTTTCCTGACAAGTGCAGGAACCTGAGTCTTTTCCATTTATTATTAATGAGGATGATATGTAGCTTTCACTTTTTAGCAAGGAATGAGAGCATGTGAGTCAACCCGAGGATTAGCTATAGGAAAAGGGTAAGGTTAGAAATGATTCAGAGACAAGATTTGAGTTGTAGATGTTATTGTAGAAATTCTCTTTTTCAGTCTTCATTAAAGCCCTTCCCCGTGGAGCGTTGATTCTATTTATTCTCATATTTGTTCTATATTTATTTATAATTTAGAATAATTATCATTTAGAATATACAGTGATTTATTCTATATTATTTATTCTGTAATTTATTCAGCAATCACAATTATCCTACGTGTCTCCTTAACTCTAATTTTTCTCACTATTCCCTCACTCTCAATTCACCTTCTGGAAAGCTTGAAAATTTAATTCCTTCCATCTGATTATGCTCTAGACAAAATTCATAACGGCCCCATTTCCTGCCATTGTTCTCTCTTGGCATTTGCTCCACTGAGCTGCCTTCCACCCAAAGTGGTCGACTTCCTGATCTCCAAATATGCATTGTACCTGTCCACACCTCCATACTTTGTTCTGGTTCCTTTTGCCATCTGTGCTGGTGTCTCCTTCCCCTTTCTGCCCCTCTGAATACAACCTACCCTCCATCCTACCATCCATTGCCCCTCCCCCCGGATGCTGCCCAGACAGGAAGTGATCTCCTCCTGAGTGAAGTCCAATAGAATGCCTTGTGAGCATCTCATTTGGAGCCCACAGGACTACCTCTTGATGCTCTCTCTTTATAGAAATTGGAGGTGAGTAGCCACAAACCCTGCCTTCTCCTCAGGGTTCTGCCCTTACCACGTTGTGTAGCTAAGGGACATGTCTGATACTGCCTATCTCATTGTGGTTCTGTGAGGAGAAGAGGAGATGGAACCTTAAAATTATTTGAAACTCATCTATGAGAAGTACTATTTAATTATTTATTTCTTAATGCACCTCAGTCTACTCATCTGTAAAATGGACCTATCAATTAGTGGTACCTGGTGAGGCTTAATTTAGTACAGCATATGGGACAGTCCATGGCTTATTAGGAAATCAATATTAATGCTTGTCTATCATCCTCATTGTCAATGTCTTTGGATGGACTGTATGCCCCGTTAGCATGGAGGTTGTGCTTTGGAATGTCCTCCGTTTGAAGGATGGAACCTTGCACGGGGCACTCAGTAAACCCTCGTTGGCTAAATTGTGAGTTCCAATCTTGTTGCTGGGTGAAGTACTCCATTCTCTTTTTTTCTCCCTTTTCCCATGACATGAAAATTCCCACGGATCACTCTTGAGCCTGGAAGTTTTTAAATGAATAGAAATCAACTCTCTGACAGCCGCGTTGATGTGGGCTCTAAGCCTAAATTAGTTTGATAGGTGAGTCGCTGCAGTCATGCAGATGTCATCATTTAAAAGTGGTCCAAATTCATTCTCTTTTGATACTTCTTCATCAGGATGGAACAGGGGCATGTTTTGAAATGGAACATCCTCTATTAGTTTAATTGAGCGTAGTTTTGACAGAGTCAAGCTTTGTGGAATGCTCTCATAGTAACCCTTTGAAGGCATATGTGAGGGCAGAATTGTTCTACCAAATGGGGGCAGGGGGGGCGCAGAACATTTTTGGTCTGGCTTTCTGTTTCACATCTGGTGGAGGGTAACGTCCCTGCATCAGTTGAGGCTGTTCCTCCTGCACCCTGGAGGTTACACGCAGGGCTGATTTCAGCCAGAAGGCACCTGTCATTTACTGCCGGTGTCTTTTCCAATTGGTCTAGGCACGGGCATGGCAGTTGTTACCTGTTTTATTTTATTTTATTTTTTTCTTTTTCGGCTGCCCTGAGGCATATGGAGTTCCTGGGCCTGGGAATCAGATTTGAGGCACAGTTGTGACCTAAACTGCGGTGACAGTGGATCCTTAACCCACAGGGTCAGGCTGGGGAGCGAACCTGTGCCCCAGTGCTCCCATTCACTGCCGATCCTATTGTGCCACAGCAGGAATTCCATTCCATGTTTTAAATAATCTGGACATTTCTGAACTGAGGCTGTATCTGGAGACCATAGGGCAAAGTTATGAAGGGGAGACCTGGCTTCCAACGTCAGCGTGTCTAGCGAATGGCTGTGTGATCTTGAGAAAGTCAGTTCTGGCATTCAGAGCTGAATCGGTGTGTATGAAGTGCTTTATCTCAATCGTCCACTTGCAGGACGCCTTCAGTAAGCCGTGTAGCTGGTTTTATTTTTCTCTTGACTATCCTCAGGGGTAACAAAAGGTAAATAGAGAGCAGGTAATATTTGCGGGGTCCTATCATTTGGGGTCCATGATAGTAGGTCATTATAAAGTCATGCGACTCAAACTTGTAAACCGGGGTCACTTCTCAAATCGTGTGACAAGATTCCTAGTGTCCATAAAGCCGTGGCAGTCCCGGGCTAGAGTTTTGCTGCCACACGCTTCTGCTCCAAGACTGAATGGTGTTGGTAACCGGGGGCAGGGCACGGTCCCCCTCTGGAGGCTGTGTGAGAAGTGGTCCTTGTTTTTTCTCCTTATCCCTTCCCTGGTGACTCAAGGGCTGCATGTGGCCGCAACTTGGCCCCACCCCTTGTCAGTGTTCCTCACTGGCTTTTGCAAGGGAGACTAGCGTGGCAGCCCCTCACTGTTTTGGGAGACCCCCTGCTCCCCAAAAGATATATTTGAGCCAATAAAACCACCTCTGTCCCCTCAGCTGCTGGTGCCAGGTCCCAAAGCTAAAGAGAATAATAGCTTTCCCCATTCCTGACACCCTCTACTCAGTGTTGAGGGGAACTTACAAATCTCAGATGAGATTTGTGTGCGTAAGTTCTGATACATCGTATAAATAAATGAGTCCTCTGACTGTATTTGCCCTTCTTTTTTTCTTTTTTGGCTACCCCGTGGCATATGGAGTTCCCAGGCTAGGGATCAGATCTGAGCCACAGCTGCTACCTACACCGAAGCTGCGGCAACACCAGATTTTTTAAACCCACTGTGCCAGGCTGGGGATCGAACCTGTGTCCTGGCGCTGCAGCGTTGCCACCAATCCCATTGTGCCACAGATGGAACTCTGTGTAATTGCACTTTTCTTATTACCTTTTGGTAGCACTGTGCCTTCCTCCAGCGCTGAGAATGTGAGTGAGCGAGACTCTTTAGTGATAAATAGGAAGAAGTATCACGTTAAGGGAGATCTAAGCTTACTCATATGTGAGTAGGTTGCAGGGGATGCATTGAGCATCTCAGCCAGGTAGTAAAAATCAAGTTGCCCCCACCTTGCCCCCTTGTCTCCCCCACTCTCCAGCTGGTTCCCCAGGGCCTGCTGGAGCCACGGTGATGGTCCCTGCCGGCCTGCTTCCTCCCTTGCCCCTGATGTGGCTGGCTGCACTGGACCCCTGGGCTCCAGACCCACGCATCTCACTCACTGCACAGCTAAAGCTGCTCAGCTTCCCTGAGGGAGGGGCTTGCCCAAGTCCTAGGTCAGATCTTGACCTGAGACTGTGTTTAAGGAACTCCATTCCGGAATCCTTGTTGCCTTGTCCAACCTTGACCTTGAGTCTTAGTTCTTTTTATTGGTTCTCCAAGCTGGTCCCTACTCTGTTGCTGAGCCTAGATCTCCTGTCTTGTTTACCTGGCTGAGCATCCCAGGTGCTAAGAGGCCAGTGCTCAGCCCTGTCCTGTCCACACAGCAGAGCCTACCTCTCAATACCAGCCCAGCAGAGGGGGCTCTGCTCACCTCTGCTACCTACCGGCTGCCTATCAACTTTGAGTCTGGCACTGTTCCTTTCCTGGTTCACACACAAACCAAGTCAGGGCCCCCTGTCCTCTGACTTTATACTGCCTCTCTCCTGTACTAACTCACTTGTTCTTTGCCCCCTACCCTTTGTATACTGTGGAGATCCTTCCTTGCAGGTTTTAATCATATGCCCCTGGCCAAGATAGATAGATGGATGTTGTCTGGAGAAGTTGAAGCAAGTCTTTAATATCCATCTTTGTTGTTCCATCAGTAAATACATACACATTGCAAATTTTTATGTCTGCAAGTTTCCTCTTTTTAGGGCCACACCTGCAGCATATGGAAGTTCCCAGGCTAGGGGTCGAATTGGAGCTGCAGTGACTGGCCTATACACAGCCACAGCAATGCCAGATCCGAACTGCATCTGCGTCTGTGCCATAGCTTCTGGTAATGCCAGATCCTTAACCCACTGAGCAAGGCCAGGGACTAAAGTCGCCTCCTCATGGATACCAGTCAGGTTCTTAACCCACTGAGCCATAACGGGAACTCTTAAGAGGCATTTTAACATAGTAAGCAGACACAAGTGTGCACACATACACGAGCAGATCATTAGACTGGAAGATAAGCTACGAAAATGCTAGTCCTGTTTACAAACTTCTGTGAGCTGTTTGGTCAAACCTACTAAGAATCAAAACCTCGGTGTCCTTGGCGGTAAAACGGGAATCATATTTTTATGCCTGCTCCCCAGCTCATTGCAGTTATTGCATTAGATCGTATATGAATGGGCTTAAACAACTGCAAAGAACTATACAAAAGACCAGTTTGGATAGCATTTGCTAGAGAGACTGCCTTTTAAGAAAGAGAAAGTGGTAGGAAAATCACCTAAAATGTGAACAGGTCATTAACAGAAAAGGAACTAAATGGCTCTTAAATATATGAGAATGTTACTTACCCTCTCTGCTAATAAGAGAAGGAGAAACTAACACTTTAAGAGATCGTGTTTACCTGTCAGCCTGGTGATGCTCAAACGTTAATACTGCTGTGTATTTGCCAAGGTGGGGAGAGGCAGAGGCTGACATTGCTGAGGGGCGTATAATTTGATACCGTCTCTGGGAAAGACATCTTGGTAATATTAATTGAAAAAGAAAATGCATATATTTGGGGCAAGCGCTTCCATTTCTTGAAGTTTATCCTGCAGATGTGCTTGCACTTGTACCAAATAAGACATCTCTGTATTTACTGATGGGGAATGACCTTGAAGATATGTTAAGGGAAAAAAATGCAAAGTACAGAACAGTTTACAAAAAAACATTTCTTTTGTGTTTTCACAAAGGAAAGAAATGCTAATGTTTGCATAGATTAGATCTGAAAGGATACACCAGATTTAGATCATTGTTTTAGGGGGTTTTCCTTATTTCCCTTGTTTTTTTTCTCCCAAGCCCTATTTTTGGGGGTAGTATTTGGGTAGTAGTTGCTGTGTTTTGTTTGCGTGTTTTTACTGCCCAGGAGTGGAAGGAATTAGGTGGCTGGTGACAGGTGATAAGATTATTTGCTTTTATCCTTTTGAACCTTTTGAATTTTGTCCATATGCAGCTATTACCATTAAAGAAAAAATTGAGACAAACGTAAACAAAAAATCAAAGTGAACAGCAACCAAACATGTGGACAGAGCCTCAAATCTCATACTTTCTTCTTGCTAAAATAAAGTAAAATGGGTTGAAAGAAAGTCACTTAAGAGGAATTACTCGTTTTATTTTTTCGTTCTGTCTTTTATCATGCTTGAGTTTCCTATGCCTCTTGGTTTGTTACAGGAAAGGTTAGGGTACTTTCCTTTTCCCATTTGGAAAACTGACTGGCGCTGGCTCCTTACAACTGCAAAAAGAGATTTTAGCTCCACGATTCTAATGAACCAAGCAGTCATGTCTGTGCTTCCCCCTTGATCTGCCAGTCTTTATTTCTGAGATCTGAGCAACCCTTGAAAAGGTGGGAGCATCAAACCTCACCTAGATAACTCATTTTCCCTGACTTCCCGATGAACGATGGAGGTGCCTGGAAAGGACCCTGGGGACCTGCCACCCGGGGACTTCATCTCCGGGGTAATTAGGTAGCTCTTCGGGGGCCGTGGATCCTAACTGGGTATTGAACATTTTGCTCAGTGACTCAAGTTCCACCTTCTTGCTTTATTAGAAATGACAAGTTGTGTATTTGGCGATGGTACCTCCTGAGTTTCGCTTTCTTTATTTCACTCATTTTTCCACCTGCGTATTGTTTAAGCAAGAGGCTCCTTTAACTGGGCTTATCTTTTAACTCGATTAATCCGCAAGCACTACTTTACAGAGTTCTTCCTGACCAAACTGTCCCCTTTGTGTAAATATGGGAACCGTGTGGCCTCTTTGCTCTGAAGGGGACATGGAGCCTCATGGACCAGGCGGGGGTCTCTTGAAGATTTTCAGATGAAGAGGCTCTCGTGTCGCGTTCTCATTGGGAACACGTGGCAAATGGGGTGTTGGAATCAGCCCCTTCACGGCGACTTACCACCCCTTCCATTAGGAGGCTTCAGCACAGCCCCCCTGGAGACCCGTGCAGGCCCCAGTAAAGACCTTGTTTGTATTGTGTATGTGACCCCTTTGGAGTCAAAGACTATCTTCAGCTAAAGGTCGTGTTTACATTTCCATTGTGAGCTAAAGTCTCTTGCTCGTTGGAATGGGGTTCAGCTCGTTTATACATTATTCATACCTGTGAGTCCGAGATGACGTGGGTCGTTGTGACCCGTGTGTGAACGGCATGCTTGTGTTTGCTGGTGGGGACTTGAGGTTAGCTAATATCTTCACAGAACCTTTCCAGCAATCCCTACCGCCTCACTTAAGCAAACAAATAGTTATATCCTTTACAAAACAACGGAGCACACAATTCTGAGTGATTTTTCAGATGCTCTTCACAATGATTGGCCCAAGGCCTATCCTAACATCATGTACGATGGGAGCAGCTCTGAGTTCTTTGAAGAAGAAAGATACATCTCAAGGCAACAGATTTCCTTCTGTTTTCCTTCAAGTCTTTGGCTCCAGTTCAGTAATTAGTTTGACGTAGCTTCTCAAACCATGAACACGATGGCATGTAACATTGCTACCTTTTCTTAGGTCACTATTTTGAGGTTCCCAGAATCTCTGGAGTCCCAGCTTTTTGGGATCTTGCAAAAGGACGTCTGCCATGGCATGAGATGAAAGCCAAAGAGCTCTGGCAAGAGAAGGTTCGATGTCCAAGAGCATTGGATGAGGCCCCGGTGACTGTACCCTAAGAGAGTAGATATCTGGCAGAATGGAAAGAGAAAATGTTGGGGTTGGAGGAATGGGGCCTTTGTTCTACAAGCATGCGTTGAGTACTTGCTATGTACTCAACACTGTGGTGGCTGGGCGCACAATGTGCCAGGATGGAGTGGTCAGCCAGATAGGTGGAACCCACCACAAGGCATAAACGCTAATTTGGATGCTCTAGAGAGTTGTATCGAGGCAGCAGTGGGCACGAAGCTCCCCCTCACCCTGCTGTGGGAGATGTTATCACACCTTGGATTCCTACTGGAGACGCAGCACTGCAGGGAGCTGGGGGTGCCCTTTTTTCGGGGGGGGGATGGGGGGAGTGAGACTGGTTCAGAGATGTGAAGATGTTGGTAGGAAGGACAAGCATGGGTTGGGCAGGTTGGACCAAGGATGGGTTCGAGGGAGGGGGGGAGCCTCAGAACCACCTCTGCTTCTGTGACTTTGATGTGAGTTTTACAAAACGGATCTGAATGGTACAGAAGACTAAAAAGAAAGATTAACCCCAGAAAGGTACCTTTCTAGCTCTGGATTCCCTTCACACTGTGGGGTGGCCCCCTGTAAAGGGTATATTCCCCGACCTCACCATCCGATCACTTGCTTTTTGAAAAACCTGGCTCTTTTACCTTGTGCCGCGGTGAAAATATTTCTCCAATTCTTGGTAAGTAAATGGAGTCTTAAAGCTTAAACCTCTGCCCCGGGCCAGGAACCGAAGGATGTCATTGTGCATAACTTCAAAGGCTGATGCGATGTTTAAGGTCGCTGGTCTCCGAAAGGGTTTCTTTCTTTCAAGGCCTGCCAGCAACATTCTCGTGCATGGCCCACCCCACCGCTGTTCCAAGGAGAAGCACAAGACCATTTCTTCAGTGGGTTGAGGCTCTGGTTTGCGTGCTTTGCCCGCAGAATATCTCCTCTCTCTCTGCCCTACAGTGGTTGCATTGTGCTTTGGATGACGGATGTCCAGGGAACATGATATTTAAAGCACTACCTTTTCCATCTGGAGGAGTCAAAAAAAACAAAAACAAAAACAAAACCAAACAAAACAAACAAAAAAAAACCCAGTTGTTTCTGTTGCATCATTTTCATGTTTTCGTGAAGCAATCACCCAAGGACCTAGGGGTTCTTGATACGTTGGGGATCATGCCTGGCGTGGTGTAAACTGGTGAAAAATAAGTGAGCTGCTTTCTCACCATCTCTGATCATCCAGCACTTAAAGTCTCTCAGGGACAGGGTAACACAGGTGTAGTTCAGAGTCTGCTATTTGTCAAGGACACTTCTCTCTCCCTTTTCAATTTTATCCCTGGGCAATGAAGAATGTGTTGGTTTCTCTCTGTCACCAGCAGACAATTTGGCACAGCAGATGCCTTCAACCTATGAAAGCAGGGGTGGAAGGTTTTTAGTAAATTGTCCAGGAAATAGGAAAATATTGGCTGTACTGCTGGAAATGTTTGCTATCAGCTGCACATTCTTTCACACAGAGTATCTTCCAGCTAAACACATTTTTTATACCTTCTGATTTTGAAAATGAAGGCTTGCATTGTCAAGTCTAGGAGGAGACAGACCTGGAATAGAATGGATGGCGTCCTTGAAACGATTCATCACCCCGGAGGTGGCTGGTGGAATGTGGATGCTTTGATGGCCAAAGACGGTGGCGCCCTCTTTGGTCTTTCTTGTGCAGTGCTTAGAGCTCCTAGGTGCTCCATAGGTGCCTGTGGGTGGCTTAATAAAAGTATAATGTAGGGTCCTGGTGCTTGCGTGTAGTTCCTCTTGTTCTTCAGCTATTCCTGGTCCCGGGGGATAGGGACAAAGCCCTCTAGTCCTGCCTTTGGAGGCCATTCGGCGTTGCTGAAGTCCACAGGCACCCCCATGGCTGCCTTCCATAGAAGAAGCCTTAGCCAGCCTGCCAGGAAAAAATGGAATGCAAATGAAGATTTGGGAACCTCACTGTTTGAAGCTCCCCTTCTCACATTCCAGACTGATGCCCTCAGGCAGACTGGAGATAGCTTAATACAAGCATATTTGTTACACTCCAGTTCCAACCAGATCAAAGGGCAGAGAGCCTGCCTGGGTTACAGCCTCCAAGATGAAAACTGGACCCTGGAAGTGAGCCTGTGTGACTTGGCCATGCCTTGAATCTGAGAAGAAATACCAATTCTGTCATGGATATTTGAGCCATCAGATGGAGACTTTGAAGTCTCTTTGCCTGTGATACATTGGATTCAATGCCTTCCTCAGCCTATCCCCACCTTGGGTTTAAGATTTGGGGTTTCTGGAGTTTCCGTCGTGGCTCAGTGGTTAACGAATCCAACTAGGAACCATGAGGTTGCGGGTTCGATCCCTGGCCTTGCTCAGTGGATTAAGGATCCGGCATTGCCGTGAGCTGTGGTGTGGGTCGCAGACGTGGCTCGCATCCCGCGTTGCTGTGGCCCTGGTGTAGGCCGGTGGCTACAGCTCTGATTAGACCCCTAGCCTAGAACCTCCATATGCCGTGGGAGCGGCCCCGGAAAGGCAAAAAGACAAAAAATAAATAAAAAAGATTTGGGGTTTCTTTGGAAGTGGTGCTTCTTGTTGGGGCTGTGGGGGGACAAAATGAAGTGATCAAGTCACATAGGTGCTGGAGCGTGGGGCGCCAGGGAGGGCTCAGCTCAGAGGCTGGATCTTTTAGGATGTTCCAGATGTCGTGGTGACTGAATGATGAGAGGTGCTAGCGGTACAGGTCAAAGGGGGCCTCACTTTCTTTCCTTGAACAGGATATGGAAATGTTGGTATTTTTGTTGCCCAGAATCAGTTTTTTTCAGACTTTTAGATTCCATGTACTAATGAATTTCAAAAGAAATTGGTATGTGTGTGTTTATCAGGGCATTAAAAATTGCTATGTAGAGTTCCTGTTGTGGCTTAGCGGTAACTGACTAGTATGCATGAGGATGTGGGTTCAATCCCTGGCCCTGCTCAGTGGGTTAGGGGACGAGCGTTGCCAAGAGCTGTGGTGTAGGTTGCAGACGTGGCTCGGATCTGGTGTTGCTGTGGCTGTGGTGTAGGCCGGCAGCTGTAGCTCCGATTTGACCCCTTGCCTGGGAACCTCCATATGCCAGAGATATGGCCCTAAAAAACAAAACAAAACAAAAAAAGAAGTCATTTGTTAGCATTATAATTCAGTAAAACAATGGACCTTTGAACAAACCAGAACAAAAAAAATCACAAAGACTTTTAAGTTCAGAATAAAAGCAATCTTTTAAATATAATTTAATATTTATTAAATTAATTATTAAATATTTAAAATTAATATAATTTAGTATGATATTAAAATTAAAATAAAAAAACCCTTGTTATGATTTTTCTCCTTTTGCCTCTGGCCAGTGAAAACTTTGTCACCGACCAGTACTGCTCTGTGAGCAGGTCTTTGAAACTATTGTGTTAGGCGGTTAGGCTCCATATATAATATATAAACATACATATATACACACATACAAATTGAAAGAAAAAATCATAATTATTATGGTAATAACACACTTACATTATTACAGAGTAATATATTTTAATTACAGAATATTTTCACATATATTATCCCATATGATCAGTTAGTGTATGCCTTTAAACATAAATTAGTCTTAATAGCCTAAGCTAAATATAATTTAGAAGGAAAGTCTAGTGTTTAAACTGTTAGTGTCCTAGAGTCAAATATGAGTAATTAAAAAAATTATCTACAGCTTTGATTTTTCCATGTCTCTGCTACTCTGCTGTATTAGCGAGAGTAAATAAACAGATAATACTGTGATGATATGCACTCGTCTTCAGAAGCATAGATATATAGCCTACCACACACATGCGCATATTTATGTTTATTTCTGAAAAAAATCAGAACGTATATCCTCAGGAACATAAATACACATGTGGGAAATAGTAAAATTATATGAAATACTGTTTGAGAATATCTGAGGACTCTGTGGGGCAGAGGTTAAGGGGGGAGAGGAAGAGATGGCGGTGAATGAAAGAGAATTTGCTCTGTAAGTGAGTAGAGGTTTTCTAGTCCCAAACTTGTATTTAAAAACACATATTAATTCAACGCAAGTGTCTCTGTCTTGAACGTGTGAACCTAGGTGTTTCTGATTTTGACCGTTCTCTTCAAACAAGATAACAAAGCATTTTCCCTTCGCCATTTCTCTTTCCAGCTCCTACTTGCTCTCTTAGGATTTCAGGCTCTTTCAAGGTTCCCTGAAGGAAGGCACTAGCTTCCAAATTCTGGTTTGCAAGAGTTTCTCTGAAGCAAAATCTATTGTCAGACCCGTAGCCAAGTTGCACAATTGGTCTTATTTTGAAAATCCTCAACCACACTAGAACTTTCATTAGGCACTAACTTATTGGTCAGTTTAATTCATTCAGGCAGGGGTCATTGCACTAGTACGTGGGTGGCCCATCCATGACAGGCCTGGTCCTGGGCCGTGGGGATACCAGTAGAACTCAAGATACAAAAGAGTTTCTACCCTTGGACAGCTCATGGTCTATTGGGGAGAAAAACTAGGACACAACAAATCAATAATTACAAATAGTGATGAATTCTGAACAGCAAACGCATGGGATGCGGTTGTTAACTCATTTGAGAGAAACCGTCTTGTAAATTCATCAGATAAAGCGAAAATTTGAAAATCGATGGATGGCAGTTGATACTGTGTATGTGCGTTTATATGTGTGTGTATGTATGTTTATGAAAAAAGACAAAGGCTATGTGATACATTGGTAAGGCTTTTATAACCTAAAAAATTGTTTTAAGAAAGGAAAACAAGAGGAAAAAAATCATCAACTCTTTATTTTCTCATGGCCTCTACTTACTGAATAATTCCTCTGCAAAACTACAATTTACTAGATTACTTAGAGGCTGCAAAGAGCAGTCCAATAGAAAGAGTCAAGCTGGTTGGCTGACCTAGGATACTCAGAACACAAACTCCTCTTTCCATGACACAGCACTAATGGTTTGACCGGATGTCTCAGACGACCTATAACATAAAAAATAAAAGAAATTTTCGGGGGTTATAGTTACCCACCGTTTTGTTTTCTTCCAATGAAAAACAAAATCATCTGACATTGACGGAACATCTCCTCTGAATAAATCCCTGAGCTTGCACTTGGGGGACATCTACCTGGTAGGAGATAAAATGGTTATATGAGCGGGATGAAAATAAAGAAGAGCAGCTTCCGTGCAGGGGCAGGGCTGCAGTTAACAGGGAGAGGTGAGTTGACGGGTTGGGGGGCTTCCTGAAGGATTTCTAGGGTGGCATTTGAGCTGGAGCTTAAAGAGTGGGCAAGGATTAGCTTGGTAGAGAGTGGGCGTGCCATGCACCTGCCCAGCCACCTCTACGGGCTCATGGAACTAGCCCTTAAGCTCTTTTTCCATATTCAGACAAACAACTCTTTGTTTCCTGAGAACATATGTCTTGATAGGGAGCAGTGGTAATATGCCCATTTCCCTCAAGTTGTGCTTTATCATAATGGTTACGGAGGAGGCTGCTTTTAGCCCCTGCAGTGCATTTTAATGTGTGGCAAGAAACATGGAAGCCGACGAAAGGCATAATGGATCTATAATGGATGAGGGGCTGATGAGGCCACAAATGGGACATGCCACGCCTGGCACACCAGTGCTTTGCTTGAAGTCACATGCGTTTGCCGCATTAGAAGGAACGATTCGGGTTCGCCTAGAACTCCTAGGAGATGTGCGGGCATAGTTGATGAGCTGCTTCGTCTCATTGCATTTGTCCTCAGTGTCCCCTCCAATGGGCCTGTGGCTGCTAATGACCCCAGGTTCAGGATTGCATAAGAAGGGTGCTGTCAGTGCAAGTGTGTGCAGCTTTCTGAATGAAAGGAGGTCTTTTTTTGTTTTTTGTTTTTTAACAGAAGGAGATGGAACATTATGAAGTGTTGTGAAGGATGTTTTTCTAAAGGAGGAAGAAAACTTTGCGATCAGGCGGGAGTGTGTTTTATGGCATTCCAGACCCAGCCAGGCAGGCCTGGGTCACAGCAGAACCTAGGGAAAGGACAGGCCTCTGACCTTCAGCCCTCAGTCCTGATCACTGGGGAGTCTAGTTAGCTCGGTCAGTATATATCTTGAAGGTGTTCTTCCTAAGAGACACAGTCCATGCTGAACTAACCTTTTGCAGAAGAACTGAGAACAAACCATATTACCCTGTGTCCTAATAGTAAATATGTCCTGAATAAGGCTTGGCCCAAAGTCTTACAATTTTTCCCATCACTCCTGCAGCAGGAGGGCGGATCTCAGGGCCCTGCGGTTTGACCCATGTTTTCAGACGTTCGCAAAAACATGTGCAAACACCTTCACCAAGGCTGGACACAAAGATGCATTTGAGTCCAGAATGCCTCGTTAGGTTGAGTCTCCATCTTTATCACAGGGATAATTTCCCAAAATTTTATCTTTTAAAAATCGAAGTGTGATTGACCTACAACACTGCGTTAGTTCCTGATGCACCACAGAATGGTTCAGTATGTCAGTATGTTCCAAAATGATCACCGTGACAAGTCGAGTTGCCGTCTGTCACCATGTGAAGATGTTACAGTATCATTGACTCCGTTCCCCCGTGCTGTACATTTCATCCCCGGGACTCGTTTACTTTGTAACTGGAGGTTTGTACCTGTTACTCTCCTTCACCTGTTTCTTCCTCTCTTTCTCCCTTCTTTCCTTCCTTCCTCCCTCTCCCCCTTCCTTCCTTCCCTTCCTTCTTTCATGACCGCACCGGCAGCATATGGAAGTTCCTAAGCCAGGGATTGAACCCGGGCTGCAGTTGTGACCTACACCGAAGCTGTGGCAACACTGGATCCTTTAACCCACTGCATGGGGGCTGGGGATTGAACCCATGCCTCAGCAGCAACCCGAGCCACCGCAGATAGATTCTTAGCCCACGGCACCACGACAGGAACTCCTGCCCCAGAATATTCTCTTTTTTTTTTTTTTTGTCTTTTTGCCTTTTCTAGGGCGGCTCCTATGGCATATGGAGGTTCCCAGGCTAGGGGTCTAATCGGAGCCATAGCCGTCGGCCTATGCCACAGCCATGGCAACTCGGGATCCGAGCTGAGTCTGCAACCTACACCACAGCTCATGGCAACGCCAGATCCTTAACCCACTGAGCAAGGCCAGGGATTGAACCCGCAACCTCATGGTTCCTAGTTGGGTTTGTTAACCACTGAGCCCGATGGGAACTCCTTTTTTTTTATTTCCTAGAATATTCTTGAATGCTGTTTTTCCCATTGCTTTTGGATATTCTTGTCTTAAAACAGAATCATGGGTGTAATAGAATGTGTAAGAGATTTGTCACCCAGCAGAATGAACTTCAGTGAATTCTAGTTTTCTTGATTAGTTAGTCTTGGGTGTTGGGATGTTTTCTGTCTCTCCCTGATTCCTGTGTTTGGAAGCAACTGAGTTACAGTACGCTTTGACTCGGTTTTAATCCATCAAAATCAAGTTAGTTATAAGTGATGGAAGAGCTTACTTTGTGTAGTCCAGGCTGCCTGGAGACATCAGCCACATGCCAAAAGCTTGCTCGTTGCCCAGCAACCTCGCCAGAGGAATAGATTTTCTGCCACTGGCTCCCTTTTTAGTCGAGGCAGAATCTATTAACGCTACTATTCTAGCCCAGAGAACCGGGGCCAGAGTTTAGCTGCAAAGAATGGTTGGAGGTTTTTGTTTTTATTTTTTTAATATCCCAACACCGTGTTTCTGGCTTCTAAATTCTGCTGCTAATTTCACTGACTTCTGAGTAAAGCCTTCGAGCTTATTAATATTACTTAGTACTGCCCGAGCTGCAGAAGTCAGTTTTGTGCCTGCTTGGCCCCTAGAAAAGCTCATGGTTTGATTTCTATAGAAATTAGCATGCAGGGAAAGGGTGAGGCCTGTGCTCATCCAGGTTGAATGTGGATCAGATAAGAGTGACTTCATTCACCTCCAGACTTTTCAAAGTCTTTACCAGGTGTACTTGCCGGCTCCTGATTTCCAGAGGCAAACTTATCATCTGGCTGTCGAAGCTGTTATTTCTTCAAGTATACAAGATCTAGCTCTGATTGAAAAGTGGCTGTGGATTTCTTACTCTTATCCTTCAATCAAAGACTGTCTTCTCTCCTTCTGTAGCTAAATACTTCACCAACAGGATTGATGGTTTCTGTCTACCAGGGGAATTTGCCTTGCTGTCAGCTCTATTGTCTTGCTTATGCTTTTAGTGTAATAGCTTTGGGTTGTAGCTAGAGAAGATCGTGGCTAAGCCCAGCATCAGGTGGCTAGAGTTATTTGCCTCTGCTGAAATGCAATTTTAATAATGGACTGTATCAGCTCCATGTGCTTTCTTGCCCCTCTGAAGAACAAAGGACGATCTCAGCGCATTAACCCGTTGATGGCAGGAAAAGTCAAAATCATGAAGAACCACTTAATTATAAGGCAGTTGCATCTCCAATTAGACATCTTGCAAATAGGCTGCAGAAATTATCTGTGTAGGAGAGAAAGGGCTTGCTCCTTTTTTAGTAAGTGGACACTGGCAGCTTCATCACTTTCGCTCTAAGGACCGAATGCAGAAAAGTACACACAGTTTGTGATTTGACAGAAAAATAAGCTAACTTGAGAAAACCTAACTTAATGAAACAATCTCAAAATATATTTGTTTATTTGCTCTGATCATTCCAAACTTTAATGATTACAATAACACTGGGGGGTGGGTTTTTTTATTCGAAAATTTTATTGGAGAATAGTTGACTTACAATTTTTTATCAGTTCTAGGTGTACAGCAAAGCGAAGTGCTTGTATGTATAAATATATCCATTCGTTTTTTTCTCATGTAGATTTTCCTGTGCTCTCCAGTAGGTTCTTGCTAATCATCTATTGTATATGTCAGTGTGTATGTGTATATTCCCACTCTCCCAATTCCTCCCTCCCCACAGTGGTTTCATCTCTCACCATAAGACTGGTTTTGAAATCTGCGAGTCTGTTGCTGATGGTAACGCAGGGTTGAATTATATTTTCCCAAACAATCGTAGCATGTTCTTGATGCAGAGGACCTTCGGGAGAGTAGGTGCAGTGCCCCCAAATCCTCCTTTACAAAGAAGGAAACCAGAGAGGTGAAAAAGTTTGCTCAAGGATGCACAGCGATGTTGAGAGTGGCAGAGCAAGGGACCAGAATCCCAGCCAGTTGACGCCTAATGACCGTACCACACGAAGGGTGTGTTTGAAAAGACATGAGGAAGGAAAAGCTCCTACTTCCAAAATGCTGATGCCGTCTGTGTAGCCCACAGATATTTAATGCAAACCTTCTGTGGTTGTGCAGGTCCTGGGCTGGGGCCTGGGGAAAAGCAGGGTCTTTACATTCATGAAGGTACATTTATTTATTTATTTTGTCTTTTTGCCTTTTCTAGGGCCGCTTCCCACAGCACATGGAGGTTCCCAGGCTAGGGGTCGAATCAGAGCTGTAGCCGCCAGCCTATACCACTGCCACAGCAATGCAGGATCCGAGCCCCGTCTGCAACCTACACCACAGCTCACGGCAACGCCACATCCCCAACCCACCGAGCGAGGCCAGGGATCAAACCTGCAACCTCATGGTTCCTAGTCGGATCCGTTAACCACTGCACCACAACGGGAACTCCATGAAGTTACCTTAAGAGGTGGGCGAACCTCCTGGTCCACAGTGAAACAATCAGAAAGGTACAGATTGTGATAAGTGCTTAGCTAAGCTATCAGGAGGACAGAGGCAGGTTGGTGAGAATTAGGTAGAAGCATTATCCACTCAAGTCCTTAACTCTTTGGGAAGACCTGCATTCTTACCACCAACAGAAAAATATGTTGGAGAAAAAAGGTTGGATACCTTGAAACCTTTGGAAGGGTTTGTTGTCACACATTGTGTGGTTTTTGTGGAGAGAAGGCCTGGTGAGGTTATGCACTTCCCAGGGTGGTGTACAAACCCAAACCTAAATTGTAGGGATCTTAGGACTCTTGCAACCCATAGATGCGTGGGAAGGACTCCCCCACTTTGTTGTTTTGTTTGTTCATCTGTCCTTTCAATTCCTGCACGGTGCAGATACGTCTTAGGGAGTCACCACTAGCTATCGAAAGTCTCTGCACAACAAGAAGGGACAAGATCTAATCTTACATCTAGAAATATCCCATACAAATTTCAGTTTTCAGCCACCGAAGGACATTTTATCCTAACAAATTGGATTTTTAAGTCATATAGCTCATTCTTTTTCTAACTTGTTGCTGTAGTGCTTCAGGCAACTTTACATATAAGATTTTTTTTTAATGTGTACTATGAAACTCTTTATGAGAATTTGCTGTTCAGCAGGTCTGTTAGAGGGCAGTGGTGAAAACTAATCGACTTGGCCGAGTGAAGCATTTGTTTCGAAGTCTCAGTCTTTCCACATATCACATGGTCATTTGTTGCTGGCTTTGCCACTCACTATTTATGTTGTCTCAGAAGTATCTTGGGTCCCTAAATCTGCTATGAATTTCCCATGGGTGGATATTGCGCTTCCTTCCCGGACCATGCAACAGACACCGATTCCTGGGCTCTGAGTGAGAAAATGACTCGGAGAGTTTATCTTGCTGTTCTGTGCATTTTCTTTGTTCTCCTGGTACGTTGTGATCTCTGGGTATCAGATGTCAGAGAAAAGTAGAAGCAGCTCCAAGGGCACTGTTTTTGTATTTTCTTTTTTTCACTCTCTTTCTTTCTTTCTTTCCTTCCTTTTTAGGGCCACACGTGCAGCACATGGATGTTCCCAGGTTGAATTGGAGCTGTAGCTGCCAGCCTACACCAGAGCTCACGGTCACACGGGATCCGAGCCACATCTGCAACCTACACCGTAGTTCATGGCATTGCTGGATCCTTAACCCACTGAGCGGGGCCAGGGCTGCCTCCTCATGGATGCTAGTGGGGTTCATTATCACTGAGCCACGACGGGAACTCCTGTGATTTCATATTAAATTCATTTCCTTGAAAATTTGGCTGGAGAGACGTCGCTCAGACGTCTCTTCCATTTTGGCTTGTTCCTCGCTTTTTCCCGAATGGCTGCTGTCTTTTGTTCAAGTTGAAAGCATCTTTGTTTTAGCCTGAGAAAACCTACTACAGTGGACTGACCCTGGCTGACCCCCTGTCACCCTGGACTGTCTCACGCGACGGTTTCTGAACGTTGAAGACTTGCTCTGTGCTCAGTACTGTACTGGTTGATTTGACTCAATAAATTCTGCCACTCACCCTTAGAGGTGGGTAATGCCATTATTCCCATTTGACTGGGGTGGAAACTGAGGCTGAGAAAGTCTGAGCAATTTTTAAAGCCAAGGTCACATGGTGTAAGTGGTGAGCAGGTCCCCATTGTACTTACATAATCTTAAAGTCCCTCTACTCCTGCAGGAATGAGCTGTTCTGCCCCTTTATTTGTCCATTATAGGAACTCACTTTTTTCTTTTAACTTGTGACCAAGTCCTTAACACCAGAAGGGGAGGTGATTTATGTATCATTTTCACTAGACCACTATTTTCTTTTTTCTTTCATTTTTCTTTCTTTGTTTCTTTCTCCTTCCTTCCTTCCTTCCTTTCTTTCTTTCGCTTTTTAGTGCTGCACCCGCAGCATATGGAGGTTCCCAGGCCAGGGGTCTAATCGGAGCTACAGCCGCCTTCCTACACCACAGCCACAGCAACACAGGATCCGAGCTGCATCTGCGACCTACACCACAGCTCACGGTAACACTCAGCGAGACCAGGGATCGAACCTGCAATCTCATGGTTCCTAGTTGAATTCATTTCTGCTGTGCAACAATGGGAACTCCTCACTAGACCAATATTTTCTATGTGTTTTCCAGAACACTAGCCAGCAAGATGTTGCTAAAAATTAAAAATTTTTATTTAATTCCCCAAATTTCCATTTGACCACAGAACCTTTATTTTTTTTTCTCCTAAGGCCTTTGCTTTGTTTGTTTTTGTTTTTGTTTGTCTTTTGAGGGCTGCATCTGAGGCATATGGAAATTCCTATGCTAGGAGTCCAATCAGAGCATTGCTGCTGGTGTACGCCACAACCCTATCAGCACCAGATCTGAGGTGCGACTGCAACCCACACTGCAGCTCATGGCAACGTCGCATCCTTGACCCACTGAGCGAGGCCAGGGATCGAACCTGCATCCTCAAGGTTACTAGTTGGGTTGTTACCCTCTGAGCCGCAATGGGAACTCCTCCCAAGGCCTTTAAAAGCACGATTTTGGAAAAGTCTTCAAGTAAAAAGCAAGGGGAGAGCTTGGTACATTCTCTATAGAATTGAATTTAAAAAGAAGGAGAAAGCAGAATATTCTCAGGCCCCCCAAAGTCACAACCTCCTGCTCCACCCTCTTCTCGTGTAAAACTCTGGTTTGATTTTCCCCCAGATTTTTCCAAGACAAGAAATGTGAGTCCCCTGCTCTTCATCTCCTGCCTTGAGACTTTTATTTTTCTGCCCAAGTCTCATCTAGGTTTCTCACCATCTGTGCGCTTTTACCCACCAGTGTACCTCAAGCTCCTTGAGGGGAGGAACTGGGCTTTGTGGTCTTAAAGTGGCTTTGTAACTACAGAGGAAATACAGAAATGAACTGCGTTTTGAATAAAAGCGCAAAGGTAGGCTATGGATCTGGTTTTTCTGAGTTGACTCTAGCCCAGTGAACAACCCCGTCTTTGAAGTGACAGTGAGGAGTTCGAGAAGCTGCAGTAACTCATTTATATCACTAGGGTTCCATTTGGAAAATGATACCTCCTGTTGCCTCATTTAATTAGTAATTGTGTTTTCAGTTCCAATTGAAAGCCTCAGAAGAAAGGATTTTAATAAACTGTGGTATTTGGTATTATTATTGTTAGCTAATTATTTTGGCTCTTGTGACAGCTTTAGATTAAGGCACTTTTCCAGAAGGAACGCGTCCATGTTGTCCAGCTGGGTTTTCTTCCCCCACCTCCTGTGTGTTCTAAAGTCCAGTATGAAGCAGGACTCCTCTTGTACAGATAGGGAAATGGATGCCCGCAGTTTTGTGTTTATTTTTGCTTGTGTTTAAATGCTTGGCCTGAGGTTCTATGGCAAGTCCATTCTGAAGATGGAGGTTGAGGCTCAGGTCTTTTCAGAGATGTCACCCACATCTTTAGACCATGTCACCATGCTTTAGACCATGCATTCATTCATTCATCAAGCAATTTATGGGCCCTCTACCAGGTGGTCAGTGCTAGGCTAGATGCTAGGGCTACAAAGACGGATAGGACAGCGTTCTTGTTTTTAAGGGTCTTTCTTCCTGTTTAGAGTGGAGACTCAGATGCATAAACCAGTGTGCTCAGAAAAATGCCATGGGTGCTTTGTTAAAAGGGTACCCAGGTAGAATGGGGGCCCAAAGGAGGGAGAAGCAGCGGTATCTGGGGTGCTGCAGAAAGGCTTCATGGCAGAAGTGATCCGGGGTTGAGTTTGGGGGCCAAAAAAAAAAAAAATCTCATCCAGGGAGTATGCCATAATAAGGGGTTTGGACTTTATGTCTCTTTTTAATTTCCTGATTGTAAGAGCCACTGAAGAGTTTTAAAGAGGGAGCAGCAGTGTCATTTATGTATTTATTTATTTTTATTTTAACTTTTTTTTAGGGCCGCACCTGCGGTATATGAAAGTTCCCGGGCTAGGGGTCGAATCGGAGCTGCAGCTGCTGGCCTCCACATTGCTGTGCCATTGCCAGCCACAACAATGCCAGATCTGTGACCTACGCTGCAGCTTTTGGCAACGCGGGATCCTTAACCCACTGAGTGAGGCCAGGGATCGAACTCGCATCCTCACGGACACTATGTCGGGTTTTTAACCTGCTGAGCCACAGCCTGAACTCCAGCAGCACAGTCATCTGTGTGTTTTAGAAAGACATGTGAGGAGGATGAATTTACTTTTCTCATCTGTAAGATGCATGCAAGTAATCCCCACTCCTCTTGTCTCTTGGGTTTCTCTGGGTTGCGTTTCCCTCTTTCAAATGCAGTAAGAATAGATAACCTGCGCTCGCTACTTTCTAAGCCTTTTAATTCTCACAGCCACGCTGTGGAGGTCATCATGGCTATGATTTGCGTTTGGGGGATGAGGATGGTCGTTGGCTGATTGTCTGACTCTGGGAAACACAGCCAGGATTTGAACCCAGGTCTGCTAGATTCTGGAGCTCCCATGCCCTTTAGCCCACCACTCGAGGCCATTAAAATGCCGGCAAGCCTTTCTTGCCCTTCATTTCTCACCCGCAGCATTTTGGCTGGTGCCTGTATTTTGCCTCCAGTGACCTGTAGCAAAGCGTGTTGATGTATTGGAAACACTCAAGATCGGCACCAAACAAATGTGCATATTACTTACAACTGTTTTTGTTTTTGTTTTGTCTTTTTGCCTTTTTGGGGGCCGCTCCTGCGGCATATGGAGGTTCCCAGGCTAGGGGTCAAATTGGAGCTGTAGCCACCAGCCTACACCAGAGCCACTGCAACGCCGGATCCTCAACCCACTGAGCAAGGCCAGGGATCGAACCCGCAACCTCATGGTTCCCAGTTGCATTTGTTAACCACTGTACCACGACGGGAACTCCTACAACTGTTTAATCTTTTTCTTTAATATGTAGTCTTTTATTATTAAATGGAACCAAATTTTTGGAGTAGAATATATGACTTTAATTCTTTTGTACTAACTGGAAGTCACAATGGACGTATGTTTCTATGGGCATGTACATAAATCTCCCTTCCAGTGTGAACAGAAAATCGATCGTGTTTCTGACTCCATCCTTTTGGGGAGTTCCTCTGAAGATCCATATTATAAATAGGTAAAAGGTAAATTGAAGAGGCCGTAATGAGATGGATTAGAGCAGGGGAAAGACCTTGAATGGGGTAGCCTGTCAAAAGGAGTTGCCAAAGAACAGAATAGACAAAGGTAAGGAAGTAGGTTTGGCAAACTCAGCAAGCTCTGCTTGTTGAAAAGACGGTTTGGAAAATACTCCAGAGGTTCACACACAGGCCGTTGCAACCCAAGGACAAGTTAATGGCACCTCTTTGGTTAAAAAAAAGAAAAAAAAGTGAATTCACTATATTTTCTCTGTACTAGGTCACTGCAGGGTGCAAAAAGGCTGCATTATCTGCTAACATGAATGAGTGTCTTTAAGAATTGCTGCTTGAAGATTCAGGAGGTTCAAGAAGAATAATTAAAATAAGATGCTGTCTCGTGTCTTGACCTGTGTTCAGTGTGCCAAAAAATAGCCCTGAAAAATGCCAGGGTTACAAATTTTGTGGCTTGGGAGGAACGTTTTGATCAGCCTTCAGCTGCTCCTAAAAAATAAATACAGGCGTGTTCTTACTTGGACTGTTTCTTGAAGATCTTTTAAAGTAGATTTGTAGCTGAAATTTTACCTCCAGCTGAGAAAGAGAGAGAGAGAAAAGGAGGGAGGGAAGGAAGGACGGAAGGACAAAAGGAAGGAAGAAGAGGAAAGAAAACTGTGCCTTACTTAAAACATTAAGCAAGTCATGGCAGAATAAAATAATGGAATCATAAAGAGAAAATGCTCCATTGAGATGAAACAGCTGTCCTTTATACTTACTGCTTAAGTATAATTCATCTGTTTGTAGGTTATGTCCTAATGGGAAGGAACATTAAGGGAATGAGAAAGAATTTCTTTATTAAATTGGAAGAGCATTGCAAAGTATATGTATATGCTCCCATTGAAGCAGCTGGCTTATATTTATTTGTTTGCCTTTTAGGGCTGCACCTACAGCATATGGAAGTTCCCAGGCTAGGGGTCACATCAGAGCCGTAGCTGCTGGCCTGCACCACAGCCACAGCAACTCGGGATCTGAGTCGCGCCTGTGACCTACACCACAGCTCATGGTAGCACTGGATCCTTAACCCACTGAACGAGGCCAGGGATCGAACTGCATCCTTATGGATACTAGTTGGGTTCATTACTGCTGAGCCAAAATGGGAACTCTAAAGCAGCTGTTTTGGAAGGGCAGGTTCTGGAAAGTCTATCCTGCTGCTTGGCACGTGGGAAGAGTGGGGTTAGTAGAGGAGGCCCAGGGCCATGGGTAGAACTGACCTCATGGTATCCACGTGAGGCTCAGTGGGCATCCCTGCCTAGCTCATTGGTTCTCACACTTGCACTGGAATCACCTGGGGAGTTTGAAAAAACCATGATGCCTGGTTCTGCGCCTAGAGGTTTCGACTTAATTGGTCTGGGGTGTGGCTTGGGCACATGGGGATTTTTAAAAGCTTCCCAGAGGACTCTGAGGTTGAGCAAAGTTTGAGAACCATGGGCCTAGAAGATAACGGATTACTTTCTCTTCCCGTGTTCTTTGCAGCTGGGGCAGTTTGCTGTAGGGACTTGAGTGTGGAAGCTTCCATCTGAATGGGGAGTAGAAGCCTTCATAACTAACTCAGCAAGCGCTAAAGTCTTTGATTTGATAGATTCCTCTCATTAAGAGCTAAAAAGTAAAATTCCAGTGTCCCTTTGAAAAATGAATCCTGAGATTTTTTTTTTTTCCCATCCCAGAGAAAGTATAAGTATATTCTGACTGAAGCCCAAAGTAGGAAAAAGGCAGAAAGTAAACAACCACATCCAGATGCAGGCAAAGTTCCAAGTAACAGGAAGCAGATGCATGAAGTGATATTGATCAAGATAGTTTAGGAATTGAGACTTGACCCTAATTTACTGCTGTTTAAAAAACAAGAAAAAAGGAAAGAAAAGAGAGTACATCCTTCTTATTTATTTTTTTAATTGAACTATAGTTGATTTACAATGTTGTGTTAGTTTCGGATGCACTGCAAAGTGATTCAGTTATACATGTATGTCTAGGTCTACTTTTTCAGATTTTCTTCCATTATAGGTCATTACAAGATATTGAATATAGTTCCCTGTGCTATACAGTATGTCCATGTTGTTTATTTTACATATATAAAATAGTGTGTATCTGTTAATCCCAAACTCTAATTTATCCCTTTCCCCTCCCCTATTCCCTTTGGTAACCATAAATTGGTTTCCTATGTCTATGAGTCTGCTTCTGCTTTGTAGATAAGTTCATTTCTATCATTTTAAAAAAATTTGTTGTTATTATTTTTTTAATAGTTATTTCCCCAATACAATTTTTTTTTTCTACTGTACAGCATGGTGACCCAGTTACACATACGAGTACACATTCTATTTTCGCACATTATCATGCTCCCTCATAAGTGACTAGACGTAGTTCCCAGTGCTACACACAAGGATCTCATTGCTAATTCAATCCAAAGGCAATAGTTTGTATCTATTAACCCCAAGCTCCCTAACCACCCCACTCCCTCCCCCTCCCCCTTGGCAATCCCAAGTCTATTCTCCAAGTTCATGATTTTCTTTTCTGTGGAAAGCTTCCTTTGTGCTGTATATTAGATTCCAGATATGAGTGATATCATATGGTATTTGTCTTTCTCTTTCTGACTTACTTCACGTAGTATGAGAGTCTCTTGTTCCATCCATGTTGCTGCAAATGGCATTATTTTGTTCTTTTTGTGGCTGAGTAGTATTCCATCGTGTATACATAACACCTCTTCCTAATCCAATCGCTTATCGATGGACATTTGGGTTGTTTCCATGTCTTGGCTATTGTGAATAGAGCTGCAATGAACATGCGGGTGCATATGTCTTTTTTAAGGAAAGTTTTGTCCGGATATATGCCCAAGAGTGGGACTGCTGGGTCATATGGTAGTTCTATGTATGGTTTGCTAAGGTACCTCCATACAGTTTTCCATAGTGGTTGTACCAGCTTACATTCCCACCATCAGTGCGGGAGGGTTCCCTTTTCTTCACACCACCTCCAGCTTTTGTTATTTGTGGACGTATTAATGCTGGCCATTCTGACTGGTGTGAGGATTTCTATCATTTTTAAGATTCCACATATAAGCCATATATTATGATAGTTGTCTTTCTTTCGGACTGACTTCATTTAGTATAATAATCTCTAGGTCCATCCATGTTGCTGCAAATGGCTTGATTTCATTCTTTTTTATGGTTAATATTTACAGAAATAGAATAGATTCTTGATTATAGGTCAGCCGATCAGAACCCCATTCCCTCACTAACATAAGTGGAGCTTTTTTCCCTTTCCTTTTTGGGATTTTTAGGGAATACCAGACAGTATGCTGTAACATAAATAAGAACAAACATGACTTTTAGTTATTACTTTGCTAATGATAAGCACTGAACTTCAATGATTCCCAGTGATTTTTCCTCAATCTGTCAAATAAGAGTCGTGCTATTGCTTCTACTCCAAAATAAGATACAATGTGATAAAGGACATCTAATCCCTTCCAAGGACCTGCCTCCTGAGCCTGTATTTAAGTTTAGGGTGATGGTCTTCATCTCAACACCAATGAGAAAAAAGGTCAGGAGGTCACAGGGGGTTTCTGGGCGGGGGGGAGTCCAAGGGACTGAAAGCAGGCCTGAACAGCCTTCCTCCAAAGGGATGTGCCCACAAATCTCATTTTGGGATGGGATGTTGTTAAGACACAGATTCTGAATCAGCAAGTCCAGGGAGGGGCATTGCCCACAAACAGCATTTTCCAGGTGATGCTGAGGATGCTGATCCTTGGCTCACACTTTGAGAGTCATAGCAGTTTGGAGCACCTGCTGACGTGAATGCTTTTCTTAGGGCAGCTGGAGGAGAATGAGACACGGATGGAGAAGGCTGGTGTGTGGCTGCATTTGATGAATGAAGTTCAGGCACAATAATAATCTTTTGGCTTTGAGTTCCTGTGGCCCCAAGCAACTTGGTGCAATCAATGTCTTTTTATGTTCTTGACTGCTCTTTTTACAGATACTAATGTTTCTATGCTTTCCATTCTCTACATGACCTTCAAGGGAGCCTGAGTATAAAAATTTAGGGTTTTTTTTCCCCCACTAATTTTTTTCCCCATTTTCATTGAATTCCAGTATGATGGCCTCCTACCTTTCTCATTGTGAGTCCATCTAATTTATCTTTCAAGTCTTTGTTATATACATGTACAGCCAGATGTCTTTTATCTGGTGTCTACCATGGTGACTTAAAAAAAAAAAAAAAAAAAAACCCTAGGTGAGTGGCAGAATTATTTGAAGTAATCATCTGGTTGACCTGGTCTTCCCTGGGTTATCGGGGGAAATGTCAGGGTAAAATCAACCAGCCAACATTGTTATAAATAAGATCCTCTGATTAGATTATTTGCCCGAATGATAGATTTTTGGTTTGCCGCTACCAGTCAGTAGCTTTGTTGTGTTTTCCTGACCATTTCATAATGTGCTCACACTTGCTTAAGGTTTGTAAAGTTTAAGAATAGATGTAGTTTTGTGTTCTAATTTAAACGTAGAGTTTGGAAAGGGAAGAGGATTTTAGAAAATATGGTTGTGACATGTTTATTATAAACATGTGAAAATGGAGCCCATGATTGTGCTGGTGGTATATATATATACATGTGTGTGGTACCTTGTCAACAAGAAAGCTTTTATGGTTGTGTATTTAACATGGTATTTTCTTTCCTTAAAAAAATCAGAACTGATGATGTCTCTTGGAAGACTTACACATATTCTGGTTTCAAATAGTTTTTCGTAGCCAGGCTTCTTCTAGAAGTTTCTATGGCTTTGTCTAAGAACTGCAGGCCTACTGAAATGGAGCTGGTTTTCACAAACTGCAGTCAGTTATTCCTCATTTTCTCAATCTCTCTAAAGAGGTTCTCAAATACCACTGTGCATCAGAATCACCTAGAAGGCTTATGAACACACAGACAGCTGGGCTCCACCACCAGTTTTTGGTCCACCAGGTCTGGCATGAGGCTGGAGGACCTGCCTTTCTCCCATGTTGCCAGGTGTTGCTGCTGGTCCAGGTGCCACACTTTGAGAACCACTGCAGTTTGAGCCCTTCCTAAGTGTTGACCGGAACCAGCTGCATATATGTTGTATCTGGCAACTGCATCGCCTGGGAACTTGTCAGAAATGCAGCATCTTAGCTAAGCTCCAGCCTGGACCTGCTGAATCAGAATCCATATTTTAACAAGCTCCCATGTGATTTATATGCAGATGTGATTTATATGCACATGTGAAGCAGTTTGAGAAGCCCTGCTTTAAGCTACTCGCAACATCGTAAGTGCTCTGATGATAGCATTGAGATTTCATAAGCCCTGAGTGAAGGGGAGAGAGAAAATCTTAAAGAAATTAGAACTCTTGGGTCCTTAATCTTTGTGACAGCATCGTTTCCAGCACGCTGAGGTCAACCTGGCCATCGTTGAACCTGCCTAGATGAGTTCAGTTCTGTATTCTTCCAAGAAGTAATTTTTAATCATTTCCTTAATTCTAGAGGAAATATCATCTTTATTTAAAATCACTTATCCCAAAAGCATTGTAAAAGTACAAGTTGTTTATCAAAAAGAAAACAAGCTCAACAAATCAGATTCATTCATTTCACATTCTGCCCACAAGTTTTTGCAAGGATTCAGGAAACCCTGATAGACAGAGGAGCTTATAGACCTGGGAGGCTGGTGCAAAGGGCCACTCCCTGCGGATTCTTCTCCATCCTTCTCAACGACCACAGGACTATGTAATGAAACCTCAAGTTCATCCTTGTAACCTAGAGGCTTAATCCGGTGGAAAGGAAGCAACAACAGAAAAAGATTTTCTGGACTTTCTAGAACCTAAAGTGCCCCCTTCTTGGGTAAAGGAAGAGCCTAATGTACTTTTTTTTTTTTTTTCTTCCCAAATTGATTAAATGACAAACATTTGCAACTCTCAGGTATTACTTCTTTAAAAAAGCAGTGTCTAACATCGGCAAATGTATTTTCTGCCCTAGTTTCCCAGTGATTACAGGTAGAGAGAGGAGTGGTGGGGAGAGAGAAACACAACCGGAAGACAGTCACAACGTCTAGACTTGGCAGTCGTGCTGCTCACAGTTTTCTGTTCTCCTCTTAGTTGTGTGCCAGGGAAAGCAATGCTGCAGAGAAAACCAGTGCATCTTCTTGAGTATCTGTTTAACCTGAAGACTCGTGGCCGGAGGGGGCAATGTTATACAACCTGACTAGGTATTAACCTTAAACATTACGTTTATATTAAAACAAACACAAATTGTTTATAGACTAGGCAGGAACACGCCTACAAATTTTTAAGGTAGAGCCTGAGACTTTTAAGAAATTAGGTTTTGGAGTTCCCTGGTGGCTTAGCAGGTAAAGGATTTGGCATTGTTGTCACGACAGCAGCTTGGGTTGCTGCTGTGGTGCGGGTTTGATCCCTGGCCTGGGCACTTCCACATGCTGCAGGTGTGGCCAAAAAAGAAAAAAATGAAGTAAAGTTTTTGTAACTGGCTACTATGGGTTCTATCCCTCGACCCTTAGGGTTTGATGCCTTTTATTCTTCTCCATACACCACCCCCCTACGCACACACAGCCACTCCTACTTCATATGGAAGTTTCCAGGCCAGGGATCAGATCCAAGCTGGTTCTGTGACCTATGTCACAGCTGCAGCATCGCTAGATCCTTAACCCACTGAGCTACAGTGGGAACTCCTTCCTTTTATTCTTATAGAAATACATTGGTCAAAAACATTAAGAAGCGTGTCTTGGAGTTCCCGTCGTGGCGCAGTGGTTAACAAATCCGACTAGGAACCATGAGGTTGCAGGTTCGATCCCTGGCCTTGCTCAGTGGGTTAAGGATCCTGCGTTGCCGTGAGCTGTGGTGTAGGTCGCAGGCTCGGCTCGGATCCTGCGTTGCTGTGGCTCTGGCATAGGCCAGTGGCTATAGCTCCATTAGACCCCTAGCCTGGGAACCTCCATATGCCGTGAGAGTGACCCAAGAGATGGCAAAAAGACCAAAAAAAAAAAAAAAAGAAGAAGAATCATGTCTTATAATATTAGGTAATCTTTAAAAAAAAATACCTTTATTGAGGTATAATTGATGCATGGTACACTGTGCATATTCCAGGGGTGCAGTTTGGTAAGTTTGAGCTACGTGCACACCTGTGAATCTATCCTATCAAGATAATGAAGATATTTGTCGCCTGCAGAAGCTTCTTTTTTCTTTGTAATCTCTCCTTTCATTGCCCACCTCCTTCTGCGAGTAGGCAAGCGGCTTCTAATCTGCTTTCTGTCACTAGATTGCTTGTCACTGTCTAGAATTTTATGTAAATGGAGTCACATAGTATGTAGATATGTCTAGTATGAGTATGTTACATAGTAGGAGGAGGTGTGTCTCACTTCTTTTATTCAGTGTGATTATTTTAGCTTCATCCATGTTGTGGTATGTGTCGACACTTTAGTCCCTTTACTGCATATTCTCTTGTGTAGACATAGCACAATTCGTTTTTCCATTCACCTCTTGATGGACATTTGAGTGTTTGCAGTTTATGGCTATCAGAAATACAGCTTCTGTGAACATTTGTGTATAAAGCTATGTATGGTCATATGCTTTCATTTCTCTTAGGTAAATAGCATTGGAATGGCTGGATTATATGGTAGGTGTGTGTTAAATGTTTAAGCAACTGCCAGGATGTTTCCCAAACTATTTGTACCATTTTAGATTCCCACCAGCCGTGTGTGAGCGTTCCGGGTATTTCACATCCTTGCCAAACCTTGGTATGATCTTTATTAGCCCTTCTAATTGGTACATAGTGGTAGTATCTCATTATAGATTTAAATTTTTTTTTTATTTTTCATTAAAAATTTTTTAATGAAAATACGGTTGATTTACTATGTTGTATCAATTCTGCTGTATAGCACAGTGACCTAAATATATATATATTTATTCTTTATATATATATTCTTTTTCTCATATTATCTTCCATCACGTTCTATCACAAGAGATTAGATATAGTCCTCTGTGCTAGGCAGTAGGATCTCACTGTAGATTTAATTAGCACTTCCCTGCTGGCTGATGTTATTAAGCATCTTTTCCTGTTCTTATTTGACATTAACGTATATTCTTTGGTGAAGATGTCTGTTGACATCTATTGTTAGGTTGGTTATTTACTCAGTATTGAGTTTCGAGAGTTTTGTTTTTGGTTTTGTTCTTTTGGCTGGATCTGTGGCATGTGCAATTTCTCAGACCAGGGAGCCAACCCATGCCACAGTTGTGACCCACACCACAGCCATGGCAATGCAAGATCCTTAACCCTCTGTGCCACACGGGAACTTCTGAGTTTTGAGAGCTTTTCATTGTATTCTGGATGTGTGTTTTTTTTTTAATCAGAGTTGTGATATACAAATATTTTATCATGATCTATGGTTTGCGTTTTTTATTCTCTTAACTGTGTCTTTCAAAGAGCAGACATTCTTAATTTTGAAGTCCAATTTTTAATTTCTTAATTTTATGGATTGCACTTTCAGTGTCATAACTAAGAGGTATTTGCCTAACATGAGGTCATGAAGATTTTTATTTTCTCAAAATATTTTATAGTTTTACACTCATATCTATGGTCCATTTTGAATTAATTTTTGTATATGGGACAAGGTCTGTATTGAAGCTCATTTTTTAATATATGGATCTCAAAATTTTCCAGAACCATTTGTTGAAAAAACTTCCTTTCTCCACTTAATTACTTTTGCACTTTCGTTAAAAAGTAATTGACCAAATATGTATGAGTCAGTTTCTGGCTCTGTATTTTGTTCCCTTGATCTGGGTGTCTATCTTGATGCCATTCCCACTCTGTCTTGATTATTGTGGCTTTACAACAAATCTTAGCGTCATGTAGTGCGATTCTTCTAAATTCTTTCTTTTTGAAAGTTGTTTCAGCTATTCTGGGTCCTTTGTACTTAACACATGAATTGTAAATCATCTTGGCAACTACTACAAAAAAAAAGAAGGCTGTCTGTTTGTCTTGTCTAGGGCTGTGCCCACGGATTTGTTAGCCACTGAGCCAGAGGGGAACTCCCTGATGGGATTTTGATGGGGATCATGTTGAATCTTTAGATCAGTTTGAAGAGAATTAACATTTTTTTTTTTTTTTTGGTCTTTTGTCCTTTTTAGGGCTGCACCCGAGGCATGTGGAGGTTCCCAGGCTATGGGTCCAATCTGAGCTGTTGCTGCCGGCCTACGCCAGAGCCATAGCAACTCCAGATCTGAGCTGCATCTGCGACCTACACCACAGCTCATGGCAATGCCAGATCCTTAACCCACTGAGCGAGACCAGGGATCGAACCCGCAACCTCATGGTTCCTAGTCGGATACGTTTCCCCTGCGCCACGATGGGAACTCTGATAATTAACATTTTAATGGATTGAGTCTTCCAATCCATGAACACGGTATATCTGTCCATTTATTTAGGTCCTAAATTTCTCTCAATGATGTTTTGTAGTTCGTAGCACACAGATCTTGCATATCTTTTGTCAGATTTATTCTTCAGGGTTTTAATGTTTATATGTTAATTGTATTTTCATTTTCTGATTGCATGCCAAGATATAGAAATACAGCTGCTTTTGAATACTCATGTGTATCCTGCAACCTTGCTGAACTCACTTATTAGTTCTAGGGTCTTCTTTGCCGATTGTTTGGAATTTTCTGCAAAGATGATCACATTGCCTGCCAATAAAATTTTACTTCATCCTTTCCAATCTAATTGCCTTTTATTTCTTTTTCTTGCCTAATATTTCTGACTAGAACCTGAAATAAAATATTAAATAGAAGTGATGAGAACAGAAAATCTTGCCATGTTTCTCATTTTAGGAGAAAAGAATTCAGTCTTTCATCTTTATGATAGTAGCTATAGGATTTTTAAAAATGTAGGTGCTCTAATTAATTTGAAGAAATTCCTTACTATTTCTAGCTTGCTGATTTTACCAGGAAAAGATATTGGATTTTGTCACTTTTTCTATGTCTACTCTGATGATCAGATGACTTTTCTTTTTTAGTTGTTAGGATGGTGAATTATTTGATTGATTTTTCTTTTTCTTTTTTTGCCTTTTTGTCTTTTCTAGGGCCACACCCACAGAATATGGAGGTTCCCAGGCTAGGGGTCGAATCTGAGCTGTAGTTGCCAGCTTACACCACAGCCACAGGAACACAGGATCCAAGCCACGTCTTTGACCTACACCACAGCTCACAGCAATGCCAGATCCTTAACCCAATGAGCGAGGCCAGGGACCAAACCTGCAACCTCATGGTTCCTAGTCGAATTCGTTAACCACTGAGCCATGATGGGAACACCCTTGATTGATTTTTCTAATGTTATTTCAACCCTGCATTCTGGAATAAACCCCACTTGGTCACATTTATATTATCTTTTACATTTATCATTGAATTTGATTTGATAAGCATTTTTGTTAAGATTTTTTTGCATGTATCTTCCTGAGGGTATTGGTCTTTAGTTTTCTTTTCTCATAGGTCTTTGTCAGGTTTTGGCATCAGAAAGATCCTGGTCCCATAGAATAAAGTGGAGCACATTCTTTCTTCTTCAGTTTTCTGGAAATGTTTTGGGAGAATTCACCACTGAAATGATTTGGGCTTGGAGCCTTTTTTGTTGGAAGATTTTTATTATCTAAAAATTCAGTTTCTCTAATAGACATAAGCCTATTCAGATTATTTTTTCTATTAATTTTTGTTAATTTATATCTTTTTTTTGGAATTTGTCAACTTAATTTAAATTATTGAATTTATTGGCATAAAGTTGTTCATAATGCCTGCTTGATATGCTTTTAATATGTATAAACTGTAGTGACGTTGCCATTCTCATTCCTGGTACTGGATGTTGCCATTCTCATTCCTGGTACTGGCAATTTGTTTTTTTCTGTCCTTTCCCTGGTGACTTTAATTAGAGATGATTAGTTACATTCACTCTCAAAGAACTAGCTTTTAGTTTCATTCATCCCCCCCCCCATTTTTTGTTTGTTTTCTATGTAATTTATTTTTTTATTTATTTTTCGTCTTTTTAGGGGCTGCACCTGTGGCATACGGAGGTTCCCAGGCCAGGGGTCAAATTGGAGCTATAGGTACTGCCCTGTACCACAGCCACAGAAACGCCAGAGCTGAGACGAGTATGTGACCTACACCATAGCTCACAGCAATGTCAGATGCTTAATCCTCTGAGAAAGGCCAGGGATCAAACCTGCATCCTCATGGATACTAGTCAGATTTGTTTCTGCTGAGTCACAATGCCAACTCCTATAATTTATTTTTAACTGTGTTATTTACTTTCTTCTGATTGCTTTGGGTTTTATCCGCTCCTTTTCCCCCTTGTTTCATAATATGGAAAATCGTGAAGTTATTAATTTGAGACCTTTTTTCTTTTTTAATATAGGTATTTAATGTTTTAAACTTTGCTCTAAATTTGCTTTAGCAGTACCCTACAAGGTGGAATATATTGTGTTTTCATTTTCATTCAGTGCAAAATACTTTCTAATTTCTTTTTTTGATTTCTTTTTTGTCTCATGGGTTATTTAGAGGTATGTATTATTCAACTATTTAAGAATTTTCCAAATATCATTCTGTCATTGATTCCTAATTTAATTCCATTAAGGACACAGAATATATTTGTGTGACTTGAATCCTTTTAATATATTGATATATTTTATGTCCGAGTGTGATCTATTTTGGTGAATGTTCCATGTGCACTTGAATGTGTAGTGTTCTGTTGTTGGGTGTATTGTTCTTGACATTGGATCACTTCTCTTGACAGTGTTGTTCAAGTCTTCTATCCTTATTGATTTCCTGTTGACTTGTGCTCTCAGTTACTGAGAGAAGGTTGTCGAGATGTCAGTATGCAATGGTGGATGTACTCATTTTTTTCTTGTGGTTGTATTGCTTTTCTTCATGTATTTAAAAATGTGGTCATTAGGTGTCTAAACACCTAGGGTTGTTATGTTCTCTTGATTAATGGACACCTCTATTATTATGAAATTTCCCATTCTTTGATTAGAAATCTACTTCGTGTGATATTAATAGAGCCATTCCTGCTTTCTTCAGATTAATGTTAGTGTGGTACATCTTCTTTTGTTTTATATTGTGACTATATATATATATTTTTTTCTATATATATATATATATTTTTTTTTTTGTCTTTTTGCCTTTTCTAGGGCCACTCCCTCGGCATATGGAGGTTCCCAGGCTAGGGCTTGAATCGGAGCTGTAGCCACCGGCCTATGCCAGAGCCACAGCAATGCAGGATCCAAGCCGCATCTGCAGCCTACACCAGCTCATGGCAATGCCGGAACCTTAACCCACTGAGCAAGGCCAGGGATCGAACCTGCAACCTCATGGTTCCTAGTCAGATTTGTTAACCACTGCGCCACAACGGGAACTCTCATGTTGTGACTTTAAAGTAGGTTTCTTATAAGCAGCATGTGGTTTGGTCTTGTTTTTTTCATATGACAATCTTTGTCTTTAAGTTGGGATATTTAGACTATTATAATGTGATTATTGATTTTGTTGGGTATAAACTAACAACTTTGTTATTTGCTTTGTGTTATTAAATCTGTTCTTTATTATCCTTTTCTACTTTTCTGTCTCCTTTTGGATTGAGCATTCTTTTTCAACTATTTTATTTCCTTTGTTAACTTAAGAGCAGTATCTCCTTGTATTATTTTAGTGATTGATTTATTAGTAGTATGTATTTGTAGTATACATCTTTAACTTATGACAGTCTATCTTCAAGTGATAGCATATTAATTAATATATAGTATAAGAATGTTAAAAGAGTACACTGCTATTTCTTTCTGCCTGGCCTTTGTGCTATTGTTGTTATAGGTTTTATTTCTGTGTTTGTTATAAAACTCATCATTCACTGTTACTATTTTTGCATTAACCACTTAATTGCCTTTTAAAGGTCTTTTATATTAACCTACATAGTTATCATTTCTGGTGGTTTTCATTTTGCATATATCCAAAGATCCAAATTTCCATGTGGTACCTCTTTCCCTCTATCTGAATGACTTCCTTTAACATTTCTTATAGTGCATGTCTTCAGGAGATAAATTCTTTTAGCTTTCATATGCCTGAAAAAGTCTTTATTTCACTTTATTTTTAAAAGCTATTTTCACTGGGTATAAAATTTTAACTTGACAGTTTTTTCCTTTCAGCACTTTCAGCATTGCCTCCATTATCTTCTGACTTGCATTGTTTCTGATGAGAAAACTGTCATCTTTATCTTTGGTTTTCTGTGCCTAATGTGTTTTCTACCCCCTGTGGGTACATTCGCCATCTTTTCTGGTTTTGTTTTTATTTTTAATCTCTTTTTTTTTTTTCTCCAGAAGTTTGACTATGGTGTGCACAGGTGTGGTTTGGTGTTTACTAATATTCTTAAATATGAAAATTTAGGTCTTTAATCAAAATTGGGACATTTAGGATGTTCTACCTTCTGATAATCATTGTTCCTCATTTTTTTTCTCTCTTGTTCCTTTCCTTCTCAGACTTTAATTGCTATATGTGGGTAGATGACTGATGGATTGATACTTTCATAGATCCCCAAGGTTCTATGAAAGGTCTTTATTTCTCTCTGTTTTACAGACTGAATTAGTCTGTATTGTCTTCAGGTCTACATACTGTCTTCTTTCCATTCTACTCTTTTATTTTTTTTAATTATTTATTTATTTATTTAATTTATTTATTTTTGCTTTTTAGGGTCACACCCATGGCATAGTGAAGTTCCCAGACTATGGGTCAAATCAGAGCTGCAGCTGCTGGCCTACACCACAGCCACAGCAACAAGGAATGCAAGCCATGTCTGTGATCTACACCACAGCTCACGGCAATGCCAAATCCTTAACCCACTGAGCGAGGCCAGGGATCGTACCCATATCCACCTGGATACTAGTCAGGTTTGTTACTGCTGAGCCAGGAACTTCCCCATACTACTCTTGAGTCCATTCAGGAGACTTTTTAATTTCACATTTTTATTTTCCATTTGGTTCCACATGCTTCTTATTCATTATGAGCATATTTTATGTTTCAAGTATAGGTTTTTGTGTTTTGCGGCGTAAAATATCATGTGCATAGCTTTAATAGGCTTTTAAAATCTTTGTCTGTAATCCCAAAATCTGGGTAGTATTAGAGTCAGTCTTTTTGATTGCTTTTGACATTTCTCTTGATTCCAGGTTATATTGTATTGTTTCTTCATATGTGTGCTCATTTAGGATTGCAACCTGGACATTGTAGATGATGCATTTTGGAGACCCTGGATTTTGTTTTTCTTGAAAAATGTTGATTTGCTTTATTTCATCAGGCAGTTATCTTCAATTAACTCTGATTCCAAGCCCTATCTTTTTTGTTGGTTCTTCAAGCCAGTATCACCTTCAAGGCTTTCTATCCAAGTTTTAAGTGTCCCATGTGGCACTGACTAGTAAAAAGTCTTTAAAAACAGAAATTCCACTTACTACCTTTTCCTTTATTCCAGTGCAGACACCTCTATAGTTTTGGCCACTTTTATGACTCCTAAGTGCCTTTAGGTAGTGTTTTTATTTTTTGTTTTTGTCTTTTTTTTTTGCCATTTCTTTGGGCTGCTCCCGGGGCATATGGAGGTTCCCAGGCTAGGGGTTGAATCGGAGCTGTAGCCACTGGCCTATGCCAGAGCCACAGCAACGCGGGATCTGAGCCGCGTCTGCAACCTATACCACAGCTCATGGCAACGCCGGATCGTTAACCCACTGAGCAAGGGCAGGGACCGAACCCGCAACCTCATGGTTCCTAGTTGGATTCGTTAACCACTGCGCCACGATGGGAACTCCTATTTTTTGTTTTTTTTATTCATTTTTAAAATCACTTTTATGACTCCTAACTGCCTTTAGGTAGTGTTTTTATTTTTTGTTTTATTGTTCATTTTTAAAATCTAAGTTTGGTATTTGTTATTTGCAAGAGGATTAATCTGTTAGTTACCTTTCTCCTATTGTCCAAAGAAAATTCTCTTCTTTCTCTGACTTTTAAAGTTTTATCTCTGGCTCTAGGTTCTTAGGTCTCCCTGGCTTCATCCACACAGAGAAGGCATTAGTGCCACCCTCCTACTGTAGTCAGTCTCAGTCCTAACTCCTGCTTTTTCTTGAGGGGTGGTGCGCTCTAGTCTCTCCATTCTTATTGTCTCATCAATCCAGGATGACCTTTGTCCTTTTATACCTGACCTTCTGGCTCTAGGTTCTCCTCCTCCAAACCATCTTGAGCACTTTTGCCCTAAACTGCCTAGAGTATCATTTCCTAGTTTCTGCCTTGCTCAGACAGCTTCAGCAGATCCCCATTGCCTGTGACAGGGGTCTTCTCACTTGTAGATGGTGATATATGTATAGTTCTGGAAGCCAGCTGCCTTTGCATTCATTTCACAACACTTTCTCCCTGATTTTCTAGCTTCCCTGAAGGTAAAGGAGGTGTGGAGTGCACAGAAGCATGTTATTTCAGCTCCACTCTAAGACTTCACTCTCAGCATGTAGTACAACTTCAGAACTTCAGGGAAGTGAAAAGCTTGGTTTTCCTTCAGATAAATTGGCCTCCTTTGGCTTGCAGCCTGAGCATCCACAGGCATCCACAGTTGGGTGCAGCCTACCTGTCTGACCTCATTCCTCCCCACTCTTCCAGCTTCATGATTTCCTCCAGCCTGGCCCACCTTCCCTTGGAGCAGGCATACCATGCTCCTCATTTACATGCCTGGGGACGAATGCTTGTGCAGAACGCCTTCTTTTTTCAACTGTGCCCAAGGCATGTGGAAGTTCCGGGGCCAGGAATTAAACATGTGCCACAGCAGTGACCCAAGATGCTGCAGTGCCAATGCTAGGTCCTTAACCCACTGAACCACCAGGGAACTCCAAAACCTCATTCTTTTAAAAAATTTATTAAAGTATTGTTGATTTACAATGTTGTGCCAATTTCTGCCCTATAGCAAAGTGACCCAGGCATGCATATATATATATATATATATATATATATATATATACATTCTTTTTTTCATATTATTTTTCACCATGTTCTATCACAAGGGATTGGATACAGTTCCTGGTGCTATATAGCAGGACCTTGTTGCTTACCCATTCTAAATGTAATAGTTTGCATCTACCAACCCCAAATGCCCAGTCCATCCCACTCCCTCCCTCCTCTCCCTTGGCAACCACAAGTCTGTTCTCTATTTCTGTGAATCTGTTTCTGTTCTATAGATAGGTTCATTTGTGCCATATTTTAGATTCCACATATAAGTGATATCATATGGTATTTGTCTTTCTCTTTCTGATTTACTTCACTTAGTATGAGAATCTCTCTCAAGAACTCATTCTTTCAGGCCTATTTCCAGTTCCTATTTCTATTCTTACATGATGTCTTCCCTGATTGTCAGTGGTTGAAACTCATCTATCCATACACTGGGCTCTTGTTTCTGTTTCTAAATTATTTAACAGGGTCTCATTAGGAGTAACAGAGGCTCTTTCAAACAAACTTCGTTTTTCTTGGAGTAGAGAGAATATATTATAAGGAAGCTTGGGTGTCTAACTTGCGGTTTCCTATTCTCTAAATCTTGATTCTGTATTCCCAGGAAAGATAATCTGATGGGCATGGCTTGGGTCAGGTCTGGACCCCTCCTGCAGTCAGTCTAGGCCAGGGGAGCAAGGTCACATGATTATAGACATGGCCGCTGGGTGGAGGGGGTTCCAGTGGTTCGAGAGCTGGTCAAGGGAAAAGATGTGCCCACGAGGTGGCAGGAGCACACATAAGCCTTATTGGGCGATACTTAGGCAGATTTGCATGGGGAGGAGGGGGGAAAGGTGGGGGGGTGGTAATATGTCCAGGGTTGGCTACAGCCAGAAGGTTGAGGGTAGCTACTCAGAAGGGCAGGAGGACGTGGGGGGCTCCAGGTGAGAGGGAGAAGGGGTTTCCGTGTGTCTAGGTGATGTCACCCAGTGGCACGCTGGGGAGTCCCTAGGTCAGTGAGCTCCAAAGGGCAAGAGTGGCTTAGGGTCTTAGGAGCACAAGGCTCTGTCTTATTAATGGCAGGTAGATGCTGGATGTAGTTTTGCGAGGTATGCAAAGCAAGTCAGTTGTAAATGACTAAAAAATCTGCTTGTTTGGGCTATTTTTAAAATAATTGGATGTGTACAAATTTGGGTTTGGCACCAGCAGTCTGTTGAGCTAACGGGTCTCAGAACGCAGTGAAGACACAACCATGGGGCCAGTCCTCATGGGTCGTCTTTGGCTCGTTTATGTCACCCCCAGACGCACCCTGGTTGCTCCTCGAAGTGGGGAGAGCTGTTGGAAGGAGAAGACCGTTTCCAAAGAAAGTTGGAGCTTCTACAGTCGCTCTTTCCGGCCTCGTCACAACCATCTAAGCCTTATAGGTGTTGGTGTGTGAACCACCTCCTGTAAGCTTGTTGGCATGTTTATCTGTGTGTTCGCTGAAGTACCTTGTACCCATTACACATGGAAAATGGAAAGCCATGTTTGTTACATGAACGAACAGACAGACGAATGAATGGCTGCTCTTTCCTCTCTGAAATGCTCTGCCTCTGTCTAAAATCTGTTCATGCAAGGCCGTGTCCTTGATGGCACTGTCCCTGGCTGGTCTTTATTTTTGTCATTTCTAGGCTCTTCCATGCCACTCCCTTTGACACACGCCATCTCTTGTGGTTGTGCTTGTCCTCCTCCTGAAATTGCTAGCTTCTAGAAGCCTTGGAATATGGCATCCTCGTCTGTAATCTTGCACCTTGCCAGAGTCGTGCCTTTCCCCGGGGAGTGGAGAACACGAATCCATTTGGTTGGGGTGCGTGCTAGGTGAGGACCTGGTCCTCAGGTGAGCGGGACACGCAGAATCTGGATGGCAGGCGTGTGTCACAAAAGCCTGGGGGGCCAAGAAGGTGACCAAAGGTGACCGACCCTAGAGAAGCACGCAAACAGGAGGTCAAGTGGTAAAGTCAGTGCCAAGAAGAGTGTGGACGAGGGCAGCAAGGTCAAGGTGAGCAGTTCAGAATGAGATGGTGACCGTTGGCCAGCGTGTCCGCTTTACAGAGCTGCTGGAAGCCTGACAGTGTCCACCCCAGAGCTTTGAATGCGCTAGGAGGCCACTGAATACCGTTGTATTTTCCTGAGTCCAAAGTGGCATCTTAATCACAGAAATCGGAACTTAGGTGTTGGCAGAAAGACAAGTTCTTGCATACACAGAATACTAAGTGTATGTTCCTCCTTGAAATTTCGTTTGCTTTCTCTACTTCTGCACCTTGGAAAAGTAGAAGCTTCCATTTCTATCTGGCCTATGTACGGCTATAAAAGATTAAAGCAAGAGAGAGAGCAGAGAGAGGAGAAACTTTAGCCAGCTCCCATTTTTCTAAAGCTCCAAGTCCCTGAAGCCTTTATCTGCACAGATAGCCATCTCTGTATGTACAGTATCTGCACACAAATAAAAAGCCCTTTTGTGTGTAGGTGCTTTGCAAACAATAATGCCGTGTCTCTGAGCAGCAGCACAACTTGCTGATGAAATAAACTACTCTGTAACAATGTGGATGCTTAATTTGGACAGTTTGGATGTTGTTAACTCCTCGCCCCACCCCCATACCTGATGGCATTTCGAAAACCCTGCAGCCATTTCAAGTGGTGTGACTTTTAACCAATGCTCTGGCAGAGGTGAGGGGCTCACCCTTTCTGGAGCCCGGAGGTGACCAGGCTCTCACAATTAAGACTTTTTAAATGCTCGTCGGGTGCCAAGGGCCGCCGGAATGGTTTGTGCTGCAGACCAGCAGCCTCAGCACTCATGACTGGTCTTTCGAAAAACCAAGCCTTTAACTTTTCATTGCATGTGTTATCTTAACAGGTATGCACATTTAAAAACATTCTGACTCGGGGGTTCCACCTAAATGGTCTTCCCTGATTTGAAGCACTTCTGAAAAGTAAAACCTGGAGTTCCTGTTGCGGCTCACCAGGTTAAGGACTCAACTAAGTATCCATGAGGATGAGGGTTCTATCCCTGGCCTTGATCAGTGGGTTAAATGATCTGGTATTGCTCCAAGCTGCCGTGTAGGTCACATATGTGGCTCGGATCTGGCGACATGGCTGTGGTATAGGCTGGCAGCTATAGCTCCAATTCGACCCCTAGCCTGGGAACCTCCATGTGTTGTGGGTGTGGCCCTAAAAAGACAGGAAAAACAAACAAACAAACAAACAAAAAAAACACCTAATCCTTTCTGAATGACAGTGTATGTCCTACATGAACAATGGTGGCTGCAAATCTCGGAATTTTTTTTTTTTTCTTTAGGGCTGCACCTGCGGCATATGGAGGTTCCCAGGCTGGGAATCAAATTGAAGCTACAGCTGCCAGTCTATACCACAGCCACAGCAATGAGGGATCTGAGCCTCATCTGCAAACTACACCACAGCCCAGGATAATACCGGATCCTCAACCCACTGAGCGAGGTCCGGGATCCAGCCTGCATCCTCATGGATATCAGTCGGATTCGTTTTCCGCTGTGCCACGATGGGAACTCCGGAAGAAATATTTTTCTGCCCTTGCCCACTGTGGGTTGTCAGTCTAGAAGTGGCCCTGCAGAGGAATACAGATCGTGTTCCGCTGCGGATGTTTTGCCATCTCTGTGCTGTCGACGGGACAAACGGATGACAATCAGTTTAAAACTCTTGGACCCTCTCCTTTGAAGGAGCGCGCCACAGAGAGAGAGAGATGGGAAGCTGAGTAAAGTGAAGCTAGTGGAATAGCAAGATGCACAGATGGAGTGGGGATGGTAAAATTCCTCGAAAGCACAAGCTCAGTGTGTGAACCAAAATGAACTGTCGTGCTCGGCATTGCGAGTCATGGAAAGAGGGCCGTCCTCACGGACGGTCGGCACAAGCTCTGCTCCCTAAACTTACGGGACCTTGACCGGCTTCTTTGGCCTCCGTTTCTGTAATGACGTCTGGTGGCAGCAGGTGATGTCGGATTCTAAGGTCTAAGGTGCTGGCTCTAACATCGTGTGATCAGGAACATTCCTGGGCAATTTAATTGCACTTAATGGAGGTAACCTTGCGGTCGTCTCGGCATGTGATCTACGCAGAGGTTGGCCCCGGGGGAGGAGGTGTGGACAGGCCTGAGTTTACAACTGCAGACGCTAAGGTCTCAAGTCTGACTGATGCCGAGGCCAAGGGCAAATGCATTTGCAGTCGCCGGCTCCCCCTGCAACCTGCAATAACACTGCGTTGCTCCGTGGTCCAGGCTGGACCTGAGGGCTTGGTTACCTGGCTGTTGGACAGCTTATCCTGTTCCCTACCCTCTTCGACCCTCACTCACTGCTTTCCCTTTTTCTAGCACCTTCTCCTCCGTTCTAACTTGTTTCCTTATTATCTCTGCTGTTTGTGTCCTCACCTGTTTCTCCAGCTGCCCTCTCACACCAGCCTCTGGCGTCCTGGGAAAAACAAAGATAGAGCCATGTCCCCTCCCTTTGATTTATCTGGAAATGCTATCAACTTTTCTCTAAGGGGAGGGGAGGGTGTGTGTGGGTTTGTGTGGAAGCAGGAGAGAGAAAGAGAGAAAGAAAGAGACAGAGACGATTATAGTTGGTGTGGCCGTGGTTAGGGTTTCAAGATGAAGAAACAAACAAACAGGGAGTTCCCCTTGTGGTTCAGTGAGTAAAGGACCTGACATTGTCTCTGGGAGGATGCGGGTTTGATCCCTGGCCTGGCTCAGTGGGTTGCCGCAGTCTGCGGTGTAGGTCACAGATGCGGCTCGGATCTGGTGTTGCTGTGGTGGTGGTGTAGGCCGGCAGGTGCAGCTCCAATTCGACCCCTAGCCTGGGAACCTCCATATGCCGAGGGCGAGGCTGTTCAAAGAACAAGAGAAAAACAAACCCAAACAGACTCAAAAATGGTAGTCTTGAGACTGCATAAGACACCATGGAAGCTGCATTTGGGAAGTAGGGTTTGGGGAAGCTGTGACTGTCTAGTTTCTTTCTTATATCTCACTCCGATCGCTTTGACATGTGAGAGTGGGCCCCCACGCCACGGGACAGCCCTCGCTTCCCTGTCCTGAAAAGGATCAGAACATACCATCCCCAAACCTGCCATTTTGGCTTATTGATTGTTTCGAGCTGAAGGTACCGGAGAAACAGCACATGGGGGGGGGGGCCCTCTTTGCTTCCCCCTCCCCCTACGGGCAGAGCATAAATCCCTGTGAGAAAGGTGCCCTCCCCTTACCAGGAAGAGGAGAGCATTCTTATGACTGGAGAAGAGGAGGAGATGTTGAGATGGGTCTGTACCAAGACACCCTTTCACGAGACTCACCCTTAGCTCTTTTTAGTTTCCCCCTTATACTTCCAAGTCACTTTCCCATAAACCCCTTTCTCCTTTGTTATGTCACAGCTTTACAGTTTATCCCTCTGTGTTAAAATGATATATGGACCTCTGGATCTAACCCGTTCTTTGGGGTTTCATGTCTTTCTATGAAGTCCCCTCTTCCATGTAAAAATATTAACATCAAATACAATTTGTATGGATTTTTTTTTCTGTTAATCTGGCTTTTGTCAGTTTAATTCACAGGTTTCAGTTGCAGAACCTAAGAGGGTAGAGGAAAAGTTTTTCCTCCCCAAGAGTTCCCGAGTAGCTGCTCATAAAACTCCAGGGGGGTGGGATCAGTCCCCTCCCTCGTCTGTTTTCCTTCTCTGCCCTGGAGGGATGCAGACACCGTGGTCTCCATTGCTCTCCAGTGTAAGCAGATGGCTGAGAACGGAGGTGTGCTGTTTGGGGAAGGCAGTGTGCTGCCCTTTTTGCCTGTAGTGAATCTGCATTGTTCGCATCAACTCCAAAACATCATTAAGCCTGGGCTACCTTGGATCCAGGGCCTTAAGGGGAGGACCTTTAGGCTTCTGGACTCTGAGTGAATGGGAATTGCAATGATGTGAGTGATAAACCCAGCAGGTTTTCTGAGAACCCTGACCCCCCAGGAGGATCTGAATGTGAGCTGAGGAACTCTCTGGCCACTCATGTGTCCTCCAGGCCCGCTCTGGCCAGGTGCGTGCCTTGAGGATGGCACAGGAGCAGAAGTAGCCTTTGGGAAAAGGCGGGTGGGGGTGAACTTGGTCACTCATTTCAACCTGTGACCTCCGAGTCGCATCCCCCAAACTCCAAAAACATCTTGTTGTTCAGACTGTGACCGTGACTGTGATTACGTATCTTCTGGGAGTTTAGGTGGGGTAACTTACGCTCTCCTACTGTGATTAGAGCTGCAAACCAGTGAGATGCATGCCCAGGTCAGAGGGCGGTGTGGGTCCCGGGCTTACCCTGGACAGGCAGCGCTCTCTGCTTGGCCATAGCCACCTTCAGTGCCTATGCAAGACTCTCTCTGGTTCCCCATGTGTCATGAGACTTATTCTGGATTCCTGTCGTGGGTCTTGGAGCCGAAGTCATTCTCAAACCAGATCCCAGGTTCTGTTTATAAGAAGGACAGTTGCAGAGTATTGGGAGCGAGGGGGTGGGAGCTACGAGTCCCAGGCCTGTCATCAAATGGCAGTGAGATCCTGCGTGAGTCACGTCCCCGCCATGAGCCTCAGCATCTTCACCTGCACAGCGAGGAATTCCCCACCCTGCTTCCAGCTTTTCTCTTCTCATCCCCATTTGCATGGAGGAGTGGGAGGCCCCTTCTCAGGGGGAGGCCTGCCTGCCAATTTTGATCTGCCTCTTGTCTGTGTGGGTCCCGCGAGGGGGATGGAGGAGGAATCCGGGCTGAATGGTGAATGAGAGCTGGCAAACACGGGGAATGCCTTTCTCCACGAAGCCCGTGCTTGCACGACAGGATAAAAATACCTCCTACAATCTGTGACAACGGATCCTTTTGAAATCTCCAAGTAGTTTCTTGGGATTGAAAAGTACCATTAGAAGTATGCAAACAATCACTGCAGTTTTTGAGAATGACGGCTGGCACTTTAACATTTCCACTAAAAATTAAATTCTTTCTTCGTTTCACAGATATTTAAGTGCCTGGTAGGTGCCACACACTGGAGTAGAAACACCAGTGAACAGAACAGATGGAAGTCCTCGCCCTCTGGGGGCTGGCGTGCTAGTGGGGAGATGGACAGTGAGCACAGTAAATAATATGTATCACTTGCAAATAATAGTAAGTACTACGGAGAAGAACATAGACTTTTTTTTTTTTTTCTTTTTAGGGCCACACTTGCGGCATGTGGAAGTTCCCAGGCTAGGGGTCAAATAGGAGCTGCAGCTGCTGGCCTCCACCACAGTCAGAGCAAGGTGGAATCTGAGCTGCATCTGTGATCTACACCACAGATCACAGGTCCCCGGCCCACTGAACAAGGCCAAGGATCAAACCCGCGTCCTCACGGATGGATACTAGTAGGGTGCGTTATTGCTGAGCCACAGCGGGGACTCCCGGACATATATTTTTAAAAGGCCAATTGATAGCGATCCTTTTATTTTTGTCTATTATTAGAAGTGGTGGGCGGGGGGTGGGGAAAACCTAAAGTCATAAGGTCACAGAATGTGTGTTCAAATCCTGCTCTCAACATGGAGCCCATGGACCAGCAGCACCAGCATCCCCTGAGCGCTGGTTAGACCCTCAGCCCCACCCCAGACCTGCGGAGTCAGGACTTGCTCAAACAGGGCCTGCAGGTGGCCCTCAGGCGCGTCCACGTTGGAGAAGCAGTGGCCAAGAGAAGTCTGGCTTTGGGCATCAGAAGCCCGGGACCCTGCTCAAAGCATGTCCACGTACAATCTGGCGGCCTTGGTTGCGCACTTCCCTGTCTGTTGGGCTCCGTTTCCTCCTCACTGCAGGGAGGTTAGAATGATGCTGCCTGTCTCTGCTCTCTTAAACTTCCTCTCTTTTTTTCCGAGTGCATGTCACTCCCACCACCTCATTCCTTATCCTTCAAACCAAACTCTCTGGGCTTGGATGGAAGGTGCTGGGGAGCTGATACTCTGGGTGCTGTAGAACTTCTGACATGCTCAGCGGAGATGCCCTTCTCTCTTTCTCTCTTTGGCCACGCCCACAGGGTGGGGAATTCCTGGACCAGGGATCAAACCCACGCCACAGCAGTGACAATGCCGGATCCTGAGCCACCAGGGAACTCCAAGATGCTCTTCTCTTCACAGAGTGTTACGGATGCCCACCACCTGTCTCATGGTTCTCTATGTGCATATAAACTTCTCATCCACCTTCAGCAGGGCGTGTGCTTTGAGCAGAACCGCAGACCTGCTGGCTGACCTACAGACCAAGTTCCTATCGTCTTCGGCCAGGTCCCTTCTGGGCCCAGCGGTTCCAGGTGCAGGAAGGCAGGTGCCTTTGAGGGACATGTCATTTCTTATGATGAACGTTGCTCTTGCATTGTACTGACTGGTCCATATGCGCATCGGGGGTCAGGTGCTTGGCCTAGCATCCTGTAGCAAAGCACACAGCTCTGTGGCCTGGGCCCTGGACTCCGGAATCTTGACCACCTCATTTTGGCTCAGCCATTTTATTGCACTTTGAAGATACTGTGACTTTTTTACAAATGGAAGGTTTTTGACCACCCTGCAACAAGTAATTCTAATTGGAGCCCTTTTCCCAGCAACATTTGCTCATTTTGCAACTCCATGTCACATGTTGGTAATTTCTGCAGTATTTCAAACTTTTGCGTTATTATTATATTTGTTACACTGGATCCGTGATCCATGATCTCTAATGTTCCGATTGCAAAAAGATTACCCCTCCCTCAAGGTTCGATGGTAGTTAGCATTTTTTAGCAACAATTAAGGTATGTACATTGTTATTTTAGGTAAAATGCTGCTGCACACTAAACAGGCTGCAGTGTAGTGTGGCCATAACCTTACCTGCACTGGGAAACTGAAAAATTCGTGTGACTTGCTTTTTTTTTTGTCTTTTTTGTCTTTTTTGCCATTTCTTGGGCCACTCCCACAGCATATGGGATGCTCCCAGGCTAGGGGTCTAATCGGAGTTGTAGCTGCCAGCCTATGCCAGAGCCACAGCAACGTGGGATCCGAGCCACGTCTGCAACCTACACCACAGGTCATGGCAACGCCGGATCCTTAACCCACTGAGCAAGGGTAGGGATCGAACCCGCAACCTCATGGTTCCTAGTCGGATTCGTTAACCACTGCGCCATGACGGGAACTCCGTGACTTGCTTTTTTTGCAGTATTTGCTTTAGTGCGGTGGTCTGGCACTGAACCTGAAATATCTCTCAGATCTGCCTGATTAACTTCTGAGGAACTTTGGGCAAATCACTTCCGGTACCTGGCTATCAGGCTGCTTATTGATAAGATCAGCTTATCATCATTTGTATTTCACAGGCAGGTTATGGAGCCTTCATTATATAAATGCTCTTGAGAGCCGTTTTTAAATGTGTGCTTTCCACGTTAAGTCACTCCGTACTGTCATACTTTTTTTTTTTTTTTTAAATTTAATGAGTGTGAAATCCTCCCCCTACTCCTGTTCATTTTAATGACTGCGGCATGGATGAGCAGATAGTGGCAAATGCCTATTTATGTTACTCACGGATTACTGTGGGTTAAGGAACCAACGAAGCATTGACCTCTCTTGGCTGTTTCTGAATTAGTCACCTACTTCCCATTATTTGTGTGTGTCAGCAGTGTGCCCTAAAGAAAGTTCGGGTTGATCTCTTTCAGAAGACGTTTTGGATTTTCGCCTTATGAGAAAGTTGAGGCAAGCTGATGGGTGGCTTGCAAGCAAACAGAAGGACCTTTTCAGCACAGCACTTGCTCAACTAGGGGTTATTACTGAATGCGGGTTTCTGGATGTGGTCACGTTCTCAGATTTCTCATGTGTTTGCTGGCCCACCGAGATCTCTAGGAAAAAGCAGTCGTCATTTGTCATCGGTGGGGCCACCTGACAGCTGCAGTGGGGCTCTCTCTCCCCTTACCGCCCTGGACTTCCAGATGAGCCCAGTTCTTGCTGGGACAGGGTATTTTCAGATCTTTGCCTTTGTGCTGTTAGATGGACTACTGGGCCCTCTTGACCCATGGCTTCATTATTTGTGTTAGACGGTCAAGTTTAGGCTGCCGAGATAAGGTGTAACCATCACAGCATAGCCAGGCGGAAACCATGCAGGGAGCTGAGTCACAGACCATGCATCTTTTTCCGGCTCTTGGTGGCTCACCTTTTTTCTTTTTTAAAAGTGTTTTAATGTTTTATTTTATTTTATTGTCTTTTTGGGGCTGCACCTGAGGCACATGGAAGTTCCCAGGCTAGGGGCTGAATCAGAGCTGCAGCTGCCAGCAGCCACGCAATGCAGGATCTGAGCTATGTTTGCGACCTACACCACAGCTTATGGCTACGCTGGATCCTTAACCCACTGTGCAGGGCCAGGGATCGAACCTGCACTCTCATAGATGCTAGTTGGGCTCATTACTGCTGAGCTATCATGGGAACTCCCTGCTCCCTTTTTGTGTTTTGCTCCTTGGCTCCGGGTGGAGATCATTCCAGACCTCTAGGAGGTCTGCCTGTCCAGGAGCTCTAGAAGGCTTTACTGGGATCGGGCAGTGGCAGCAGCTGGTCTTGGGGGTCACAGTTGCTGTTGGAGGAAGTTTGGCCTGGTGATATCATACTATGTCATCTTACGGAAAGTCGAGGCCAGGCAGAGGGTCTCTCCCAAGCAATGTGAAGTCATTCCTTGGCGATTACCCCGACCTGGGCCTCTGGTTAGGGGGACGGTCTTGAGGCGGCAGGAGGAGCCTGGGAGACACTTGGTAGCTGCTCCAGGTTGTCGTGGACATGCTAACCCCTCCTTTCACAGAGCTGAGGCTCCTTGCCCTGCTCTGGTTCTCTCTCATGCCCCAGGGAAGAGCACCAGGCTGTGTGAGCTGCAGCAGATTGAAGGGTAGTCCGCGGGGCATGGTTGCCAGGACAGAGCCAGAAGAAACGCTCTCATTCTGTCCTCCCGGCTTATCCATAGGTTGGTAAAAGATCGTTCACATCTGTCCCAGGCTTGCCGTTTGCAAATGTGTAGGAATCAAAACATTCAGCACTTGGAGCACTGCGTGGCGTTGTGGCCATCCTTCAAGCACATGGGTTGGATTCTTGACACGTGGTTTTGGGAGGTTACTGGCGTAGTGCCTTGGCTTTTCGTCGTCCGCAGGTGGCGTCCCCCGAATGCACATGAGTGGATCAGCAACACTCGTGATCCCTTGGCTTGTCTGTCCCCTGGCTGAGTGACCCAGTTAGAGGCCTGGCCCAGGGACCGGATGGGCAAGGTTAGCTGGGCGCCATCAGGGAACCTTCCTGGCTCCTGGCCGGAGGCTCCTGCCATCCTAGTTGTGGGTGTAAACAAACAAGGGAGTAGAGCCCCTGCTGTTGGTTTGGCCCTGGGTCGTTTCCTTTCTGGCCATGCAGATAAATAGAAAAAAGTTAAAAATCAAATGGGCTGGAGATTAGAGCTTGTTTCATGGTGTCACATATATCTTTTGGAAGAAGCCATTGTGCGTGGTCTTTGGGTTTTTCAGCCAATCGTTAACCAAACTTGAACTATTTAGAAGCTCCTTTATGTGTTAACATGTCCAGCGAGGCGAGAATCATTATTGTATGCTCATCAGTGACCAAGCGGAGTGGTTGAAACCTAGTGGAAATCACTGGCTTGTAACTTACCAGCCTGCCTGCGACAGAAGCCCAGCTCTAGCCTCCGTCTGTCTTTCTATTGTCTCTCAGATGGTGAAGTGGCTCGATCCATAAAACGTGTGGTTGCTATGAATTACTGTTGTTGGGAAGGAGCGTTGGAAACATTCTCATTTCTAGATTACCTTTCAAATATTCAAATTCATGCACCAGTAGCATATGGCCAGAACTTTTATTTTTTCACTCAGATGTCTTCCAATGTGCTTCATTGAATTCCAAATCCACATCAGGTTTGAATTTTGAAAATGCCAACTGTATACTCACTGAATGTGAGAAATGAAGAAAACTTTCGTAAATGTTTTTTTTTTTTTTTAAAAAAAAAAAAACACAGTGATTTATTTTTCTGCGTTCGGATAAACCAGCTGTATGGGTTTTTTTTCCTCCCCCCATTTTGCTTTATCTGCAGCTTGATGATAAGGAAGGAGCAGTGGGACCTGTGTATTCTTAGCTAATTTTCTACCATAGCACATGTCAAAGGAAGAAGGACACGGTGGTTTTTCTCATCACCTCTGCAGGCCAGGGGTGTGGGCTTCGCTTTGGGAAGATGGAGATGCCTTTGTCGTTCTCGGGTGGCTGTGTCCCCTCAGTCTGTCCAACATGTTGGGGCATTAATTATCTGATTCTGATTTCTCCCCGTTTGGAGGAGTTCCGTTAGGAGGCACCATTTGTGCTTTCGTTACTTAGTAGGTGGAAGGTTCTCAAGCCCTTGAGCACTAATAAAGAAGGGCTTTTATCTGCTAGATTGTCCTCAGTGGCAAAGAAGATTAGTCCAAATGTATGCGTTTTGCCCACCCTTAATCGGAGGCACTATCATTGGAAAAGTGTTGGCTTGGAAGTCAGAAAACCCTGTGACAAAGCGAGGCCAGGTGCGGGGGCTCTGAGAGGTTCATAAGCCTTGTGATGCTCACTTGTGGACCACCCCCCCCACCCCCTACCCCCGCTGTCAAACATGTTCTGATGCACCAGGGTCCACGTGAAATCGAATCTTGACCATGTTTGTCTCCATTCATAAGTTACCATTCACCGTAAAATAAAACATTGTGTCCCACTAAGAAAAAAAGGCTGCCTAAGGTAATTAGAGACACTCGTTTCAGAGAGTTCCAATGTGGGAAAAAAATGTGCCTTTTAGAATGGGTGAAATACAGTTTAGTCATGAGTTGCCGTCGGGCTCTTGAGATGAGGCTAAATGCTGTAGATTTTATTATAATTTATTTCTAACATAAAAGCTAAAACGCCCATTACCCAGTTTTGGCAGCTCTCAACGTTTTGCAATTTTTGCTTCAGATATCAAAAAAGCGAATAAGTAAAACATGGGCGATACGATGGCAGACCTCTGTGTATCCCTCCCTGGTGCCAGGACTCATCTCTCCCTTGGGGCCCCGCGTAGCCCCCAGTTTGAATTTGGTGCTTATCCTGCCCATGCGTGTTTGTCAGTGTTTATATGTTTGTAATCGTACGTGGATGTCGTCGTCTGCCAGTGTCCGCACCCTCCTTTTTCCTTTTAATCATAGAACCCCAGAGCTTTGGCTGAACACCATCCGCTGGCGATGGCTGAGTGACTGAGCGCTGGCTGATGGGTGAACGTGGAAGGGGTGGGTGCAACATCTGGACTTTTGCCTAAAACGAAGGAGCTATTGTTTTGTATTCTCTCTCCTCCTTGCTTCTGATTAGGACAGGGGCAAGGTGCTAGTGAGCTACTTAAGCCCATACAGATGTGGGAAACCCACGTGGAGACAGCAGAGTGGCAAGATAGAAAAATTCTGGGTCTCGGGAGTTCCCGTGGTGGCTCAGTGGTTAACAAACCCGACTAGGAACCATGAGGCTGCGGGTTCGGTCCCTGGCCTCACTCAGTGGGTTAAGGATCCGGCGTGGCTGTGAGCTGTGGTGTAGGTGGCAGACACAACTCGGATCCCGCGTTGCTGTGGCTGTGGTGAAGTCTGGTGGCTGTAGCTCCGATTCGCCCCCCAGCCTGCGAACCTCCATATGCTGTGGGAGCGGCCCTAGAAAAGGCAAAAAAACCAAAAAAAAAAAAAAAAATTCTGGGTCTCTGCTTTCAGGGTATCAGCTGCCCAGCCACATCCCACTCACTCCCTGCGCTGCCACCAGGCTGCCCACCATCTCGGGCTGTTTCGTGAGAAGTGAAAAACAACCCTGTTTTCACTGAAGTCAGTATTATTTGCTCTCTACTAAAACTGTCCCAATGAGGTTCAAATAGCAAAGGTTACCATTCTGATTATGTACATTCTTAGTGACTTATTGTATTAAACACTTTCCCTTTTCTTACCTAGAGGGGATTAGGGTAAAACATGTTTTTGTAATTCATTGCCTCCTCAGATGGAAAAAGAATATAAGTGATGGCTTTCCCACTTTCCCTCATGTCCAGGCCTGCAGTGGACATGACCCCCTGGAGGGCACGTGGCCTGAGTTCATTATCTTCCTTCCCTGTGGAGATAGAGGAAGTTCATACACCCTGAGGCCAGCTACCCCCTCTGTCCCCAGTGGAGACATTTATAGCCAATGTCACAACAATTTGAGAATTCAAAAGAAAAGTTTCCAATCCCAGGAGAATTTTGAAATTTAAAAATGTGAAATTGGAGAATATTCCAAATGCTAACTCAACATCCAGGTGAGCCTCTTAAGAGGGAGGCCCTCCTGGTCAATTTTCCTCCTCCAAGAGCTGACCCTGTGACCCCCCCAGCCTTGTGTGACAAACAGCAGAGAGGCTGCTCCAGGAAAAAGCCCACTCACACTGGCTGGCCATGCTTGCAGCTCCAGCCAGGGTGCTGAGCTGGTTGCAATGCCCACTCTCAGCAGGGTGGTTATGTGGCCCGGGCACTCTGCCCCCAAGGGCAGCATCTGTGCTAGAGCTTCAGGTGGATTATAGGGGAGTGCAGGGACCACCTCTAATTCTTCCCCATCCGTCAAGCTGTCTGACCACTCACTAGCTCGTGCCTGGTCTCCTGGGTCAAGGTGGCTTCTGGCCTCCAAGGCCGGTCTGGTCTTCACGTTCCCTCTCAAAAGGTGCTTGGAACAGAGTGCGGCAAGGCCCCTGGCCCTTCCTTTTGAGAGGAGCTGGTGCCATTGGTTCCAATCATACCGGATCCACCTTGACCTTGGGCCTTTTCCCTCCCTGCATTAAGAATTGGGTGGTCAGGAGTTCCTGTTGCAGCTCAGTGGTAATGAACCCAACTAGTATCCATGAGGACGCGGGTTTGATCCTGACCCCGCCGAGTGGGGGAAGGATCCGGCGTGGCTGTGAGCTGTGGTATAGGTCACAGACGTGGCTCAGGTCCTGTGTTGCTGTGGCTGTGGTGTAGGCCAAACTGGTGCAGCTCTGATTTGAGCCCTAGCCTCGGAGCTTCCATATGCTGCAGGTACGACCCTAAAAACAACAACAACAACAACAACAACAACAAAACAGAATTGGGGTTGTCAGGTGAGTGGTTCTCACCTGCTGTCTGTGCTTTGCTTGGATGCAAAAGATCGTGGGTGCCTCTTAGGCTATCTGTGCCCTCGGCTTCAAAACACATCAAACAGAGACTGTTGGCATGAATGAAGAGAAGGTGAGCCCTGCTGCAGCTGAGACCTGCAAGCCAAGCTGAGCTCCCCAGCGCCTGTAAATTAAATTCATGGTGGGAAAAAACAAAGCCAAGCGATACCAAATTCCTTCCTCCTACGGAGACTGGAATCTCAGCTGTGCAGAGTCCTGTGCAAGAAGCAAAAGAGGCCCAGGAAGCGGGCGGAGGTCAGCGAGTGCGTTCTGGTCTGGTGGAACCACAGGTGTCCTTGCAGTTCTTCACATTCTGAAAACATGAAACTTAGAAGTGAAAATTCCCTTGAAATACCAGTTCTCATAGCGCTTTGCCTAATAACTAGTTGGCCAGAAATTCAGTTCCCTGTTGAGTGTTTTGTGCCTTCATTGCCACTATCTCAAAAAAAAGTATTTCATTGAAAAATTAAAATGAAACGTAAACTAAAATTTAAAAGCAAGCTGGGGGTGCCCTTGATTGAAATACCCTATAATGCCGAAGAGATGGCAAAAAAAAAAAAAAAAAAAAAAAAGGGAAAGAAAGAAAGAAAGAAGAAAAAAGGCCAAGGCCATTCCCATGTAAAAACATTCAAAAAGGTTTTAAATTATAGGCAAATTGCTCATTAGGTGCCTGGCTTCAGGCTAATTGATCTAGAGTCAAGGGCATCCAAAAGTCGACACTTTTGTGCTCAGGGACACTTTCTCAGGCCTGTGTTCGTCTTATTTCAGACAAAATTCTAATCAACTCTCTTATTTGGTTTCCCAGCCCCTGGCACATTCGATCTGAATCAAAGCAGGGGGGGAACGGCCAGAGCCAGGCCACTTCGTGTGGCCAGCTGATACCCTGACAGCCAGGGAGGGACCAGTGGAGGCCAGAGAAAATTAAAATGTAAATACAGGGATTAGAACATCGCAGTGGCGAGGGGCCTGGTCCTGTGTGTGCTGCCCTGTGTCCCCTCCTGCCTCCTGCTCCTGTGGCTTTGAGGGCCCGTCTGTATCATCATGTGCATCATGCCGGCCAAGTCATGAGAGAGATTTATAACAGGCTGAACCACATGCTGCCATACCCTGCCCAATTCATTGTTTTCTTATACAATCCGTTTTAGAAATGTGTTCTCAAAAGGGACTAAGTCATCAACTCTTGTATTGAAATGTCTTTTGGGAGGCATCGGTTGTGCCAGCCCTCCAGGAGAAGCCTCCCTAGAACGCTGCTCATGAAGATGCCTTCTGCTGCTTCACGAGCTGCCCCCGGCCAACCTAGAACAAATTCAGTGGCCGGGAAAAATTCAGTCCTGCCAAGTCCTCTTTCATCGAAATGCAGCATGCCCAAATCCCAAATCCAGTTAATTCTTCTTCTTCTTCCTTTTTTTTTTTAATTTTTTTTTTTTTTTAAGCATATGCAAGTTCCCGGGCTAGGGGTCGCATCAGAGCTGTAGCTACTGGCCTGTGCCAGTCACACCAATGCCAGATCTGAGCTGTGTCTGTGACCTACACCATGGCTCACAGCAATACCAGATCCTTAACCCACTGAGCAGGGATCAAACCTGAGTCCTCATGGATACAAGTCAGGTTCATTACCACTGAGGCATGACAGGAACTCCCCAAGTCCAGTTAAAATTCTTGATATTCTGGGGGTTGTGGGTAGGCAGTCATGAAAAACCTAATCATGGTGATGCCCATTTTCCATAATCCAGTGGCTGTTGGTCCAGGATGGTTTCCTTCCTTAAGGAGCTACATTAGGATTTTTCCAGAGAAACAGAACCACAGTGCATGTGTAAGTTGTGTGTGTATATATCTTTCTCATGATGGAGCCTGAGAAACCCCTGGCAGGAGACCCAGGAGAGCTGGTGGCACAGTTCCAGTCCAAGGCCAAGGGTCTGAGAACAAGGAACGTTGGTCTAAATTCCAGTCCTGTTGTGGCTCAGTGGGTTAAGAACCCGACCTAGTGTCTGTGAGGTTGTGGGTTCAAGCCCTAGCTTTGCTCAGTGGGTTAAGGATCTGGCATAGCAGCTCTGGATCCAGCATTGACACGGCTGTGGCCTAAGTTCTGATTTGACCCCTGACCAGAAACTTCTGTATGCTGCAGGCAGGTGCGGCCATAAAAAGAAAATAAAAATAATAGTAATAGAATAAATAAAAAATAAGTTCTAGTGCAAGTTTAGGAGAAATCCAAAGCCTCAGTTTGGAAACATGTAGAAAGAGTGAATTTTCCATTACAGGCTGTTTGTTCTATTCAGGCCTCCAGTGGACAGGCTGACTCCTGCCCATGTTGGGAAGGGCAGTCTGCTTCACTCAGTCCATTGATTCCAATCTCATTGAGAAACACCCTCACAGACACGCCCAGGATCGTGTGTAGCCAAGTGTTAGGGTACCCTGTGGCCTCGTCAAGTTGACACATAAAATTAACCATCACAGCAGGCTAATTTATTCGCCTTCTTCTTGCTGCTTCCAACTCCCCTTTCACCCCAAAGCTCAAGGAGCCACTATCCACTGTTCCCTCCAAGGTCCTCTCTGAGGAGTGGCCAGGATTTAGGATGGGACACCTGGGAAGGGAGGGGGTTTGGGGCATGTGACAGGCTGAGAGGATGTGGCTGAGAGGATGTGCTTGGGGGGGGGCAGGTGTTGACCTCAGCCTCAAAGTGGACCCATCTCCTTCCACCACTGTGAGAGGAATGTAGGTGGACGAGGGCTGGAGAGAAGTATTGCCTAAATTCAGCCACCAGCCCTGGTTGATCTCCACGCCCATTCATCTGACACTTAGTATCCATCCTTTTATAAGTATTGTTCCTATAGTTATTTTAAGTCCTTTACCACCTAATACATTTGTGACTATGCCTAGAGGCAGTATGGCTCTTGGAAGGAACATGCGATCTGGTGACAGAAGGCAGAGTTCTGCCGCTGAACATGTGACCCTGGGGCCAGTCACTGACTCTTGGAATCTCAGTGCTCTCCAGAAGGAGGTGAGATGGGCAGTCCTGGCCAAGCTAATTCACAGTATAATGTCATAGTCAAACGAGGTGACTTCTATGAAACACCAATCAAGTATAGATACAGAAGGGGATGCGAACCTCAGGAACAGCTGTTTTTATTGCTGTGTCTCTGCCCCTTAGGTTTGTAAGTACTGGTCAGGGTTGGTGAGTCATCACTGCCTGCCCTGTGGATACCCGAAGACTAGGCTTTATATTGGAACCTAACATCCTCTGGAGATTGCTTACAGAAAGTGACATGCTTGGCTCAGTGGACACGAATCTGATTAGTATTAGTATCTATGAGGACGCAGGTTCCATCCCTGGCCTTGCTCAGTGGGTGAAAGATCTGGCATTGCCATGAGCTGTGGTGTAGGTCACAGATGTGGCTCAGATCCAGTGGTGCTGTGGCTGTGGCTGTGTCATAGGCTGGCTGCTACAGCTCTGATTCGCCCCCTGACCTGGGAACCTCTGTATGCCGATGGTGTGGTCCTAAAAAGACAAAAGACAAAAAAAAAGTGACATGATTCTTTGACCAGTAAGGTGTAGTGTGTAGCCAAGGCTAATTCAATTTAGGAAAATACTAGTTGAACTTTGCCTATCTTTTGTAGGATAATTGTGCCATAGTCCCTGCAAATAAAGTCATGGTTTCTTTAAAACATGCCCGTTCACAGAGTCATAGATCTGCACCTTTAAAGCTTACAATTGATTGTTTCGTACGAAAATTGTATTCCAGTGAAGCAGATCAGCATGCAAATCTAAAGTGTGGCCATTTTCATCTAGATTGAATATTATTAACTAGCCCAAGGGATGGGTTGTAATTAAGATTTTGAACAGCTTACTTTGGTTGACTGTGATGAGTAACCCCAGTATTTAAAGTGGCATCCCCGTTTGAACAATGGGAAGATGGCCCAACGAGACAGTTATTTACACATTTTAGCTTTTAGATGTGATGAAAGAATTTGACTTTTCTCCACCAGTCCAAACATTTGATAAGAGCACAGAGATTTGAACTCGATGCAAATAAGAGAAGGTTCAGATTCCAGGGAAATCACATTTCTTTCTGAATGATGGCAGATTTCCATCTTATTAGCCACTCATTCATTCCTTTTTTCCATGGATTTAGGAACAAAGACCAAGTGGGGACAGATGAAGCCCTTGTTGAGGGTTTATGCTTTTGCCTCATTAAAACTGTTGGATTTACTGCTTGCTAATGCAGCTCTAGTTAGAAGGGAGAACAACTCTTAGCTTGGATCCACTTTGCAAAGTTTGCAAGACCTCCCCCTGCCTTTCACTGAACTGATGTGGCCCACTTCTGAAAGCATCTTCGTTCTGGTGCAGTAGTAAGATAACTGGTCTTAGGTGAGAAGCGATGCTCACCTTTTTTTTTTTTTTTTTTTCCTATGCACGCCGTTTTAAAAGAAGGAAATAAAGTTCTCCATTTCTCCCAGGAGAAGTTAGTGAAAGGCTCCATGCACATTTGCACCACCTTAAGCAGATATCCAGCAGGCTAGGTTGGCACACAGCTCATTTCAGCCAAACCGTATTTTCAGGTGTAGCATATGTATTTAGTACATCATTTGATAATGCTAAAAAAAATATTAAAGCAGTGTGAGACTAAAGGAGAAAGAAGATGAATGTTAGCATTCCCCTGGGGTTCATGGGTGAAGGAATTAACACAGCGTGGCACTCTACCCTAGCTGTGTTTGTTTCCATGGCAACAGCTACGTACATGTTTCAGACTATCTACAGTGACACAGTTGCAGAAATAGTAGCTTGCAGGTTTCTGATATCGCATCAGTGGACAGGCAGCACGCACTATATTAAGTAAGTGTAAAAGAATTTAAAATATAGCTCTGATTCAGATGTATATTAGCTCAGCTAAGCGATGTATCGGGGATTTCGGCTTTCCCCTTCCTCACGACAGCAAAATCTGGGCAAAGTTGAAAGTTGCAAGATTCCAGTCAGACAATTGTCCTTGCTTGGGTAAATATCATCAACTGAAACAAATGTGAGTGAGTTACAAAGGTAAGAAAATGGCCTTGGCAGGTGACATATTTAAGGAGGATATTGTCAGTGAAGTTAATTTTTTGGAGGGGGTTGGTGATGGTTAAGGAATGAAAGCTTTGGTTGAAAATAAAAGCAAATCTTAATGGGTACCAGAATCTTTAACTGCTGCTGAGTTTATGGCAAGTGATGTATTTGAATGTATCGTGGTAAAAATTGCTTTTTATATAAAAATGATCAGATGAGGAGCAGAGAGGTCGATTGGGTAAGCAGTTAAAGAGAAATTGGGGCTCCATTGTCTTTCTGAATGCTTATGTAAATATCTCCCTTCTCGCCAGGATGACCCTGGTTTGTCTTTGACATTCGCTGTTACTTTTTGGTACCATTGACTGTTCTGTGTGTTTATATTATGCTGCCACGTTGTAGCCTGATAAGACTTGAGTGTTGGTTAGAGAGCAGCCAAGTAAAGATGATAGACTTGGTAAGTGTGTGACTTTGCAATCAAATTGTACAGTAATTTAGGAGGAGAAGTGTTCAAATGGGTATTTATTTACAGGCTAGACCTCTGCTTTTGAATAGCAGCCTAGGTATTAGGTTAATGGATTTTGATGTGCACGTTATGATTGCGGGAGCTTTCAAGTATGTTGTAGTTCAATTTATACTGAGTTTTTAATGTCACAATATTTTTATTTATGCCCGTTATTCAGTGTAAGCCTGCATTTACCTTATAGTTTTATTATTCGTGTATCAGAGAAGAGAATGTATCATGGCATGGTGATTTAAGCTTATCTGTTCATTGGAGGAGAATCCATTTTCTGACCATAGGTGGACTTTTACAAAAAGTGTCTGTGCAACTCTTGTCTGTGTGAGATCGTTGTTTTTTGTTTGTTTGTTTGTTTTGTTTTGTTTTTATGTGCACAGGGAACTCTCTCTAGCATCTACTGTACGTTGTTCTTCACAGTCATTATTTGATTCAATATTCAGTGAACACTTATGTTGGGGGGGCAGTTGTTCTGGAGCTTCCTGAACGCCCGGGTATGTGCAGGGAGGGCTGGGACAGATTCTGAATGATAAATCAAGGAGTGAACCCTAGAGCGTTTGACACCACCCCCCCCTTTTTTTCTGCCTTTTTAAATCAGTGATCCAAAATGCAACTAATGTTGAGGGGTCCCGTTGATTCCCATCTGTAGTCCCAGCCACCCGAGATGCAAAGTGAAGTTTGTGTCTTCTGTGGGGAATATGTCTCAGATGGTGGCTCCTACTCAAGGTAGCTCCTTTTGCAGAGGGGGAGTCTCTCTGTTTATTTTCATACTCAGGGCTGTAGTTTTGAGATCCCAGCACATCGGGGGGACCCACAGCCCTTCCCCCATGCCCTGCGTTGCCTGGCACGGGCCCAGGGGGTCACGGTGGGCAGCTTCTCTCTGTGACAGCTGCAGGAAGCCACCTGTGCTTGGCCTCTCAGGACTGAGGAACCAAATACCATGGGTATGAGGCTTTACTTGATGTTCTGCTATTACATTTGAGGGGCCCTGGAAACTTTGGGTTCATTAGCCTTGAGCGCCGAAGCTGGAAATCAAGAAAGTGCCAGGGAATGACTTTGGATGATTGGTTCAGTTTTTGTCTGTTCGGGAGGGCAAGCCCTTCCAACAGTTGAGACGTTGGTAGAATTTTTTTCATCACCCTGAATATTTTCCAGTGTTTAAAAAAACAAAAACAAAAAAAAACTTCCCCAAACACCGGCCTATGCCATATTATGTTAACTCTCTCGTAACCTTAGAAAAACCCATCAACCAAATGTAAACCCCTAGGCCAAACTAGTCATTTGAATGTAAAATCCTGGCAGTCTTTGTAGGAAACTCTGTTGCTTCCATTTGAAGGGCCAGGAAATTGATTTGGAAAAAAATAAATACGAGGGATTCCCAAATAGTGGCAGCATGGAACGAATGAGAGAAAAACGAAGGTAGAGACTGATCTTATTACCAGTCTTAAACGGTCGTCGAATTGCCAGGATAAACTTCCTGGGGCAAAGCTCATTTGAAGTCTCCCCTGCCCGGTCATCTCTGAAGGTTCTCAGTGCTCACAGGGTCAGAGCCAGTCCCCAGGCTGGCAACCAGCGCGCTTTCCGCCATGAGTCCCTTTCTGGCCTTTGCCGTCCCTCGGTCTCTTTCTTGAGCATCCCTAGGGTGCTAAGAACTGTATCCTGGCCACCTGGGGAGGTTCCTGGGCCTTGGCTCTTGGTGCTGTCTCTGCCCAGATTCCTTCCTTCCTAGCCGCAACTTCCTAGCCTCAACTCCCATTCCTCCAAAAAAAACCTTAGCCATCTCTCACTCTTGCCCTCACTGGGGTGATTTTTCCATCGTTCCTGTTCCCACAATGACAGCACGTATTTCACTGTGTTTTTATGACTTGTGTCTTTTCTTAACTGTGATGTAAACGTATCAAAGACAAAGAACCCTGATCGAGGCACTTCCGGTAGCTTTTGCCATACCTGGAACAGCCCTTCAAACTTGTAGTTCGTGGCATTCTTAAAACCTTGCCAAGATACCTGTCATTGAACAGTCTTCTGCTCAGAGGAAGTCTGTTGGCTACTGGGATTCCTCAGGTTTATGTCTGTCACGGCACCAGGCATCAGGACAAACTCAGCCACCTTCAGATGCTTCCAGGCTTCTGGTTGTGGGGCATCATCTAGACACAGAAATCAGGTGAATGGCTGATATTTTCTTCATTTGCACCAAGTCAAAGATTTGCACCAAGTCAAAGGGACCATAGGGAGCTAAACTCCTATTATGGAGAAAGAAAATTGTGAACTTGAACTGTTAAGTGACTTTTCCAAAGCCACATAGTTGGTTAGTGAACCAGGTGTGGGGATCCAGCTGATATTATCTGTCTCCTGAGCCTTCCTGGCTGTGGCCTTGAGTTCCCCTGAAGACCCAGCCAATCAGCTGTTGCTTTCTGCCCCTTGTTGGGATTGGCTGGCTTTCTTTCTGTAAACACTGTCATCCCGCAAGAGTCCCGTTGACCACTCCTTGCTAAAGGCTGATATCACTGGGATAGAATTAAAAACAAAAGCGGACTGAGAGCTGAACGCAAGGGGGCCGAGAGCAAGGCTAGCAATTCTTTAGCCATCACCTCGCTGGCGCTACGGCAGCTGCTGAAATCGGTCAAGTTCAGACCCTTAAAAAGAGTGGAAAAAAGAAAACACATACTTTCCAGCGCCTGGGCGCTGCACAGCCGGGCCAGCTGGGCGTAGCTCTGTGGCCAAAAGATCGCTTTAGTTTCAGAAATATGAGCCCCCGAGCTTACATCCAGGGAGGGAACTGTGGCTGCAAGGGGGCCTAATTTGGCCTAACATTTCTGGCTTTCCTCCTGCCTGCAGTTCTAACAGACACAGCTCCTATGGGAAGCCCATAGTCTCTAAAGAAAGCAGCAGCCCTCCATGTTGACATAAGGAGCAGGCTGTGAGTGTGTGTACGTGTGTCTGTATTTAAAGGCCTGCATCTGAGGTTGAAACCAGCTCTTTAAGAGGGACTCTTGGTTTTCTGTGTAAACGTGTATTTCCTCTGGTCTGGAGTTAACGTGTTAAGGGAATAAAGCACAATTCAGGTTTCTGAGTTGGAAGCCTGATTAATCTCTCTGCCAGTTACATATGGAAATAAATTAGTAAATGGTCCATCTGGGATGAAACTACTGCAGAGATGATAAATTATCACCGTCATATGTCTGTGTGGCTGCAGACAGAGTTGTGCTTACCAGGAGCTGCTGAAAGATTACTGGATGCTCTGTCGTGGTCAGAGGAATAAAAGTTTAAAAAAAAATTAGAAGTAGGAGTTCCCTGGTGGCCTACCAGTTAAGGATCTGGTGTTGTCATTGCTGTGACTCAGGTCGTGCAGGTTCAGTCCCTGGCCCGGGAATTCTACATGTGGCAGGTGCAGCAAAAAAAAAAAAAAAAAAAAAATTTATGTAAAAAATTTACCTTGAAATGTTTCTCGGGAGGATGGTTTGGTTGATGAACTGCTCTATCTGTAAATATTTAAAAAGAGAATCTGAAGGGCATAAGAAACAGTTCACTTTCATATTTTCAAAAGCCAATACAGTAACAAGTGTTGATTGGTACCCAGTGTCTGTGAGTAGGATAGTATAGTTATATATACAATAAAAATATACCCCTGTGTAATATTGCACTTTACAATTTTCATAGCAACTTCTTGTCTGTTTTCTTATTTAAATTTAGAAGAAGGTGGAGCAAGTCAGTGTCTCTAATTCTTTTTTTTTTTTTTGTCCTTTTGTCTTTTTAGGGCTGCACCTTCGGCATATGGAGGTTCCCAGGCTAGGGGTCGAATCAGAGCTATAGCCGCCGGCTCACGCCAGAGCCACAGCAACACGGGATCCGAGCCGCGTCTGCGACCTATACCACAGCTCACGGCAACGCCGGATCCTTAACCCACTGAGTGAGGCCAGGGATCGAACCTGCAACCTCATGGTTCCTAGTCAGATTTGTTTCCACTGTGCCACAACAGGAACTCCAAGTGTCTCTAATTCTTGATGGATGAAAAACTGAAGTTTAGGAAGTTAAGCATCTTGCCCATAATGACGCAGATGGCTAAATGGCAGATCTGGATGACCAACCCGTTCTGAATCCAGCTTCCTTTCCAATAGAGTCTTGCATGATATTGAAAACATTCCAGTTTCCCATCATGCATCTAGCTGCACCGTGAGCCTTCTATTTATGTCAGTTTTCTGAAAACAAAAGACATACCTTTTTGATTATGAAAAGTAGGGTTTTTTCTCTAATTGGAGGTGCGGGTTATTGGTTTAACTTTGGGGAGGCATGTTTTATTTATTTTTTTTTGATTGAAGTATAATGACATAAAATTGTGTTAGGTTCAGGTGTATGACATAATGATTTAATATTGGTATATATTGCTAAGTGATCGCCCCAATACGTCCAGTTGACATCTACCCCCTTACAGAGTTTCAAAAACATTTCCTTGTGGTGAAAACTTTGAAGATCTACTCTCTTAGCAACTTTCAAGGATGCAACACAGAATTATTAACGTAGTCACCCTGCCGTAAACCGTCTCCATGACTTAACTTTATCTCACTGGAAGCCTATACCCTTTGATCCTCTATACCCATTTCTCCCACCCTCTGCTTTAACTTTGCCTTTTGACTAAGGCTCACCACTCTCCACTTGAGTTATAACGCTAAAACCATCAATGCCCTTAGGGGCTTTTTAGGTGTGATAACATTTTGCCCCTTTGCAGAATGGCCTGAGGCTACTGTGACATCCAGCTTCTTTTGCCTACTTTAAAATTTTCTCTTGTGTCTTCCTCCAGAGTAAACCTGGAGCAGTTCATCCTTGAAGCAGCCGAGGTGCCCCCCTCTAGAAAATGCAGTACAAAAAATACCGGACTTAGAAATCATTCCATCACCTGGGTTATCCGTCTCAACACACAGACAGCAGATGCCGCTGGGGGCGGGGTGGGGGGGGGCTTCTTCTCACAAGAAAGAGAAGCAGGGGGGCCCCTAGCATTTACCTGTCTGTACCTGGCAGTAACCTTGTCTCATCCAGATCACCTCCAAGTTACTCACCTTTCAGCCAGACCTGGTTTCTCCATGACCTGAATAGCCCTCACGCTGTCTTAACTCTAGGCGTTGACTTCAGCTTTGACCTGTTCCCACTTGGCACAGTTCTGTCCAGGTCTCAAGGCCCACAGTGACTGTCCTTGGGATGATGCTTTCCCTTACTTGCCTCCCCACCCCAACCAGAAACAAGCCTTCTAACTGTTTGTCAGAGGCAGTAACCCAGTCTTTCTCTCTTTGACTTGCCTGTGGACCTGTCCTTCCTTCCAGAGTGGACAGTACATTTCCCGGAGGCAGGGATGTCATCTTATCTCTCTGACTCTTCCTCCCTCTCCAGTCCCTAGCCTGATACTTTGTCCTCAACTGAAGCTTGACATGCCGTAGAGTTATTTTATGTTACAATGATAGATTCAGTGTCTTTGGATGGGGGCTAAATTAATGATTGAAGATGTAGCAGAATCACTCGGAGGGCTTGTTAAAACACATCACTGCGCTCTACCTCTGAATATTCAGATTCAGGGGTTCTTGGAGGGGACCAAAAGTTTGCATTTCCAACGAACTCTCAGGTGACATTGCTGCTGCTCTTTAGGGACCATAGTTTGAGAACCACCGAGCGAATGAAATTATTTTCTAACATCCTCACAGTAAAGCTCCTAGGCACATAGCATTCCTTTCATTAGAGTCTCTTGATTGATGTGTCTTCCTCGAGGGGGAGGCCAAAAAAATCCTCCATCAGAAATTATTATGCAGAATTCCCTTCGTGGCTCAGTGATTAACGAACCCGACTAGGATCCATGAGGATGTGGGTTCCCCTGTTCCTGGCCTTGCCCAGTGGGTTAAGGATCCAGCCTTGCTGTGAGCTGTGGTGCAGGCTGTCAGCTACAGCTCCGATTCAACCCCTAGCTTGGGAACCTCCATATGCAGCAAGTAAAAAAAAAAGCAAAAGAAAAAAAGAAATTATTATGCAGTCTATTGCATGTGCCCATTTTTCTGTTTCGCAAGATGATCGGGTATCTGTGGCCCCGACACGTGCAGCCCATTTTGTGAGTTTAGGTCAATGAGCTCTCTTTCTCCAGGAATAGAGCCGGAGTCATTTTATTTGACAACAGCATAGAGAGTCATTGACTTTGCAGCTTGTATGCGTGGTCTGCCCAGAGGTTCAAGGCCGCGTGAGTGGTGGAACGTTGGCCTTGAATGCTTGCTGCTGCTCTGAAGTTTTTCTTCTTGGCCTTGAATGCTTGCTGCTGCTCTGAAGTTTTTCTTCTTATAGGTGACTGTTTCAGTGGCAGCTGTAGTAAATTAAGATACTCTCACCGTATCCGTGGCACGTATTTTCACATCTCTGCGTCCTTTTATGCCCCGTGAAGCAGTTTCAAGAACACTATCACGAAAGACCCAATGCTTCAACACCTTTCCAGGAAATAAAGAGGTACGGTCACAGGTGACGTTTTTCCACGGACGTGTGTCATCTTTTAGAGAGTCAGGTCAGACGGCATTCGCTGTGCTTGAGAGGGTTCTCTCCCCCGCTGCTCTAATCCCGTCTCCCTTCTGCTCTTCCCCACCAGCCACTAGACGTGTCATCTCCGAGAAGACCAGTGTTCTCTTGACCATGGAGGCCTCTCTGTCCTTTCTGTGACTGGAGCAATGGTGACCTCGGTTTCCTGGACCCATTCTGACTCAGGTAACCGGGCTTTGTCTTTCCCAGCTGGCTCCCACCTCGTGGAGGTGGCACTGAATACATGAAATCCCAAAGTTACATTTAAATGCAAATTCCAAAAGGATTGTTTCTCCAACACTTGAAAGAGGCCCCCCCCCACTT